>NC_052156.1:11082111-11712760 GCF_902713615.1 Scyliorhinus canicula | reverse complement strand
GCCCCAAAGAGCGCGAAATCCCAGAGGGATAAAAAGAGACACGGCCATGTGCTCGGTCTCTCTTGGCCCCGGCCTACGCCTAAAACCAAGTGTAGCATTCCGGCCGGAAGACAAGTTCAAGACCAAGATCGCTACCAGACGGATGAGCCCAGCAGAAACCGAACCCACTTCTTCTACCCAGCCACACAAGATCCGAACAAAGGCCTTGTTCATCTGCAAAGAGCCGGTTGCCCTGAAGTTAAGTATAGGTTATTGTAGTTGTTAGGTGTAGTTTAACTTGTGGTGTTTTATGTTGCATGTCGAAGTAATCCTTGTGAGTAAATAAACTATCTTTGAACTTGAACTGACTAACTGGTTGTTTGGTCTTTGATCGATATCCGGTAAAGCCTTGTGGTGTATCATTTGATACCTCGTGACTCTGAAAAGCAATATTATCATTAATAACTGCCATATCTAGTTAATTTGGCAACATTATTGGTGACGCGTGTGGGATAGTATTCCACTCATTAAAAAGAGCAACATTATTGGCGTCTCCGGTGCCAATTGTCAACACCTTCTCCGCATTCGCTGCCCAGGAACAAAATATTAAATTTGAAAGAGCCAACCCCCCTGACTGCTGTCCTCTCTGCGAAAGCACCTCCCTAATTCTGACCACCTTCCCCCCAACCCCCCCCATATAAACGAGATAATCATCTTTTCAACCGCCTGGAAAAATGCCTTTGGCAGGAAGATCGGCAGACACGGAAAAATAAACAAGAATCGCGGCGGCATGTTCATTTTAACCGCCTGTACCCCACCTGCCAGCGACAGAGGGAGACCATCCCACCTTGCCAGATCCGCTTTCACCCTCCCTGCCAGACTAGTAATGTTATACCTACGGAGCCCCTCCCCCCAATCCCATGCCACCTGCACCCCCAGAGATCTAAAGTGAGTCCCCACCCTACAAAATGATAGCCTCCCCCCCCACACCCCTGGCCGAGAACTTTTGGGAGACTTAAGTGTTGACAGCGGTTTGCGTTCCCGTTAACGGTGCTATTTATGGAGCAATTAGGACATGCTAATGGGTGTGAATTCCGAGAAATTCCCAGCCCAACGGCCATTCTAACCACTGGCTGGGGTTTGGGCCATAGAAGCCTGGCAGCTGGAGCTGTTTTTAAGAGCTCCAATTACCACACACTCACTGCAGCCACCAAGATGGCTCAGAGAAGACCTGCTCCCCGAGGTCGGGAGTCCGAAGGGGACCCATATCTCCATGCCAGTGAGGAGCAGAGGGACACTCTCTTCCCCAGCGTGGGCGGCAGACTCCAGCCTGCCCTCCTGAACAGCGTCTGGGAGGTGGTGGCAGAGGCAGACAGCGCTGCCAGCCTCACCAGGAGGAGACAACTGGTTTATGTACATTCATATGTACTCTTAACCAATCTGAAAGGACACCTTAACTCCTCCAGAGTGGTACCTGGACCTATCCAAAAGAGTACCCTACTTCTCCAGGTAGCTCCAGCAGCTTTAGATCTTTTCCTCAAAGATCGAAAACCCATGCGGGGTGTTTTGGACATCAAACCCATGAACAGTGGGTCTGTTTGACTGCGCCAGCATTTTTATATCTGCAGCTGCCTCCATGAACCACAGATGGGCGGCACGGTCGCATAGTGGTTAGCACTGTTGCTTCACAGTGCTAGGGTGCCAGGTTCGATTCCCGGCTTGGGTCACTGTCTGTGCGGAGTCTGCACATTCTCCCCCCGTCTGCGTGGGTTTCCTCCGGGTGCGGGTGCTCCGGTTCCCTCCCACAAGTCCCGAAAGTCGTGCTGTTAGGTAATTTGGACATTCTGAATTCTCCCTCCGTGTACCCGAACAGGCACTGGAATGTGGCGACTAGGGGCTTTTCACAGTAACTTCACTGCAGTGTCAATGTAAGCCTGCTTGTGACGATAAAGATTATTATTATGTGCAAACTAAAACTCGCCCTGCTGAAAATGATAGGTGTCGGGTTGTGAGATGGACTTTCAGAATCAGGGTTTTGGTTAAGCTGGAGACCCTTTCCATTTCCGTGAAAACTCAAGCTGAAGTTTTCTAACCAGGTTTACACAGTGGATCTAATGAGCCTGGATAGTCAGTTGATAGAGCATTAGACCTTAAATAGGAGGATCCTGGCTTCAATCCCTTGGTCAGGCAATGTGTTGTGTGATGATAGCAATATCATATGATGGCAGTCGAAGTGTGCAGGTTAGGGGGATGGCCATGCTAAATTGCCCTTAGTGTCCAAAGGGGTTGGGTGGTGGTGCTAGGTTGCGGGGATGGGGTGGAGGTGTGGACTTAGGTAGGGTGCTCTTTCCAAGGGCCGGTGCCCTTGAGTCGATGGGCCAAATGGCCTCCTTCTGCACTGTAAGTTCTGTGATTCTACGATTTAATTCACAGGATCCTAAATACGGAATACATTGACCTCAATCCCATATTTATCTTCACCATCTTGGAAACATTATTGCCGGTTAGTCCTTACTTCATGGTAAAGAGTCCCCTGGCGAATGTGCTAGCATTAACTCGAGCTTTTCCAAGCTACTTTTGATGTCAGGCTTTGAATTCAGTTTCTGGGAGGTCGAAGTCTCAGCTTCTAAATCTGGCTTCCTATTCCTGGTGTAAGACTCACCGACCCAGGCAAATCAACATCTGCAGGTCTCCCACTGGGTTAAAAGGGACAGATTTTGCTGCGCAAAACACTGGGAACCCTTTCTAGGAAATCCAAGTTGAATGACACTCGCTACAAAGGAAGAATTTATATACCACAACTGCAACTTGTAATTATATATAGTCTTTGATGTGGTGAAGCATTTCAAGGCACTTTGCAGGAATATTATCAAACGAAATGTCCAAACCGCAGAAGGAGATTAATGTCCACAATTTGAGCAAAATGGTTGCATTTGAGGACTGTCTTATAATAATAATAATCTTTATTATTGTCACAAGTAGGCTTACATTAACACTGCAATTAAGTTACTGTGAAAATCCCCTAGTCGCCACACTCAGGCTCCTGTTCGAGAGGGAGAATTCAGAATGTCCAATTCACTGAACAACACGTCTTTCGGGACTTGCAGGAGGAAACCGAACTGTTACCTCACAGCGTCAGAGACCCGGGTTTGATTCCCGGCTTGCGTCACTGTCTGTGCGGAGGTTGCACGTTCTCCCGGTGTTAAAGAAGGGGAAGCTTTCTAAGTGGGCAGGGCGCTTTATAGCTCTTCACCTGCAATGAAATACTATTGAAAGTAGCTGATTTGTACACAACAAGATCCCAAAATTAATACATAAATAGATTTATTCTATTATTATTCATGGGATGTGGACATCGCTGGCCAGGCCAGCATTTATTGCCCATCCCTAATTGCCCTTGAAAAGATGGTGGTGAGCTGCCTTCTGCAGTCCCTGTGGTGTAGGTACACCCATCACCCATAGTGCTGTTAGGGAGGGAGATCCAGCATTTTGACCGAGTGACAGTGACGGAACGGCGATGTAGTTCCAAGTCAGGCTTGGACAGGAACATGCAGGAGGTGGCGTTTCTACGTATCTGCTGATTGATTGATTTGATTTATTGTCACATGTACCGAAGTACGGTAAAACGTATTTTTCTGCGGCCGAAGGAACGTACACAGTACGTACATCGTAGACAAAAAGAATAATCAACAGAGAACATTGACAAATGGTACATCGACAAATAGTGATTGGTTACAGTGCGGAACAAGGGACCAAACAAAGCAAATACATGAGCAAGAGCAGCATAGGGCGTCGTGAATAGTGTTCTTACAGGGAACAGATCAGTCCGAGGGGGAGTCGTTGAGGAGTCTTGTAGCTGTGGGGAAGAAGCTGTTCCTATGTCTGGATGTGCGAGTCTTCAGAATTTTGTACGTTCTACCTGATGGAAGGGTCTGGAAGAAGGCAAAGCCTGGGTGGGAGGGGTCTCTGATAATGCTGTCTTCCTTCCTGAGGCAGCGGGAGGTGTATACAGAATCAATGTGGGGGTGGCAAGTTTGTGTGATGCGTTGGGCTGAGTTCACCACACTCTGCAGTTTCTTGCGATCTTGGACCGAGCAGTTGCCATACCAGGCTGTGATGCAGCCGGATAGGATACTCTCTATTGCACATCTGTAGAAGTTTGTGAGAGTCGATGCAGACATGCCAAATTTCTTTAGCTTCCGTAGGAAGTAGACGTTGTTGGGCTTTCTTGACTATTGCACCAACGTGAGTGGACCAGGACAGACTGTTGGTGATGGTGACCCCCCCTCCCCCCAGGAACCTAAAGCTATCGACCATCTCGACTTTGGACCAATTGATGCAGACGGGAGTGTGTGTCATGCTACGCTACTTTGTCAAAGCTTTGACAAAGGGTCATCGGGACTCAAAACGTTGGCTCTTTTCTCTCCCTACAGATGCTGCCAGACCTGCTGAGATTTTCCAGCATTTTAATTTTGGTTTCAGATTCCAGCATCCACAGCAATTTGCTTTTATATATGTTAAGCAGGAGAGCACCCCTGCCCTTGCATTGTGCCACAGGATCTTTTATATTCGGCTGAGAGGGCAGCAGGGACTTTGATTTTAAATCTCATTAAAAAAGGTGGCACCTTTGACACTGCAGCACCCCCCTCAGTATTGCACTGAAGCATCAGCCTAAATTCATTCTGTCGGGCGGAGCTTGACTCGGATGCCAGAGTGTGACTGCTTGAACCAAACCTGATACCTACATCAAGGCAGTGCCGTTTAACACTAATTTGAACTGTTTAACCAGGAGACATTCATTTTTTTCATTTTTTTGGATAAATTTAGAGTCCCCAATTCATTTTTTCCAATTAAGGGGCAATTTAGCATGGCCAATCCACCTAGCCTGCACATCTTTGGGTTGTGGGGGTGAAACACACGCAAACACAGGGAGAATGTGCAAACTCCTCACGGACAGTGACCCAGAGCCGGGATCGAACCTAGGACCTCGGCGCCGGGGGGCAGCAGGACTAACCCACTGCGCCACCGTGCTGCCCGACCAGGAGACATTCATCTAATTTTGGCTTCTCGTGACCTTTGACACTTGCTTTATCTTCCTTAGGATCCTGTAGCCCAGAGGAGGCCATTCCACCCTCATGTCAATCCCGGCATTTTGAAAGCTGTCCAATTAGTCCCTCATCCCTCCTCTTACCCCAAAGCCCTGCCTTTTTTCCCTTCAAGCATTTATACCAGCCGCACTTTCTGCTGCTTGCTCAAGTAGTTCTGTGGCCGGATTGCTCAGTGCTGCCTCTAGCTTGAAACTGTGCTGCTTTATCCACACAAAGATCTCAAACAGGTTCACAAGACACACAGGGTGTTCGAAATTCCAGAAACCAAAGTTAGTGAAATTAGAAACAAAATGTGGGTGCGTGTGCTCGCAAGGATTTCTGAAGAATTGATGCAAATAATCCATTATTTTCATATGTTCTTTGGACAAAGTGTTCAGAACTCCTTTGTTGCCATGTCAACTTTCCAACTTTAGATTGCTGGAGGTGATAGACTCTGCCGAATATGTGCAGAACCAACTGTAATGTCAGGCATGTATATGTGTGAAGTTAGTTTGCACAAGTCCAATCCTGCTCTTACTGGATGTGTCCCACATAGCGCAAAACTCCCACCATCTGAGGCACAAATTGACTGAATTTGCCAGTAAATTCATGAGTGTAATGGTGACACAAACCGCAAGAATGGTCATTAAGTTATGTATTTTTATCACAAACATGAATCAAAACAGGTTACAGCGAACAAACACGTTGAGAAACATGCTTCCCTACAATCAAATATTCAGTTTGTACATATTTTTCCCTTTTTTCACCCCCCCTCACCCCTCTGCGACGAACAGCTCCTCAAACACGGGGGCAGCACGGTAGCATTGTGGATAGCACAGTCGCTTCACAGCTCCAGGGTCCCAGGTTCGATTCCGGCTTGGGTCACTGTCTGTGTGGAGTCTGCACATCCTCCCAGTGTGTGCGTGGGTTTCCTCCGGGTGCTCCGGTTTCCTCCCACAGTCCAAAGATGTGCAGGTTGGGTGGATTGGCCATGATAAATTGCCCTTAGTGTCCAAAATTGCCCTAAGTGTTGGGTGGGGTTACTGGGTTATGGGGATAGGGTGGAAGTGTTGACCTTGGGTAGGGTGCTCTTTCCAAGAGCCGGTGCAGACTCGATCGGCTGATTGGCCTCCTTCTGCACTGTAAATTCTATGAACATGGTCACAAACATCCCCCACCTTTCCTCAAACCCCCCCTGAAGAGCCCCTTAACTCATACTTTATCTTCTCTAGCCCCAGGAAGTCAGACAGGTCACCCAACCATGCTGCTACCCCCGGTGGCGATGCCGACCACCACTCCAGCAAAATTTGCCGCCGTCAATCAGAGAGGCGAAGGCCGAGACTCTCCATGAGCTCCGGCTTCCCTGAGACCCCAAATATCGCCACCAAAGGGTCCGGGTCCAACTCCTCCTCCACTATCCTGGCTGAGACTGCGAACTCCTGCCCAGAATCTTCCCAATTTTTCACAACACCAAAACATGTGCGCGTGATTTGCTGACCCCCGCCCACACCTCTCACATTCATCTGCTACCCCCTGAAAGAACCCAATCATTCTCGCCCTGTGCACCACCTTAAACTGCATCAGGCTCATCCTTGCACAAGAGGAGGTCCCGTTACCCTTCGCAGTGCCTCACTACATGCTCCCCAATTGATCTGTCCTCCCAACTCCGCTTCCCATTTCTCCCTGATCTTCACCACCCGCTCGCCTCCCTGCTCCCCCAGCCACTTATATATATCCCCAATTCTTCCCTCCCCTTCCACATCCGGAAGCAGCAGTCGCTCCAGCAGGGTGTATCCCGGCAATCTAGGGAATCCCTTCCAGACCTTTCGTGCAAAGTCCCTAACCTGTAGATACCTGAACTCACTACCCCTCGGCAGCTCTACCCTCTCCCTTAGCTCCTCCAGACTGGCGAACCCTTCCTCCAAATACAAATCCCTCACCTTGACCAGCCCCACTTCCCTCCACCTCCTGTATACACTATCCATCCCCCCCCCCCCCCCGGCTCAAACCCATGATTCTCGCACAGCGGCGTTGGCACCGACATCCCTTCCACCCTAAAATGCCTCCTCAGCTGATTCCATATCTTCACTGTGGACTGCACCACTCGGCTCCCTGAATACCTACTCTGAGCCATTGGCAATGCTGCCGTCACCATAGTCCTCAAACTAGACCCCTTACAAGGAGAATGGTCATTTGTGCCACACAATTTGTGCCTTGTGCTCAGAAATTCCAGGAAATGGTCTGGGGTCCAAATCCCCTCATTTCCTTAGGGTCAAAACAATATATATTCATCTGCCCTGAACATATGCAATAACTGAAAACCCATGCTCCCTGGGACAGCAAATTCTTGAGATTCACAACCCTTTGAGCGAAGAGATTTCCCCTCAAATTCCTCCTGAATTGATGACCCCTCATGGTAGTACAGTGGTTAGCACAGTTGCTTCACAGCTCCAGGGTCCTAGGTTTGATTCTCAACTTGGGTCACTGTCTGTGCGGAGTCTGCACGTTCTCCCCGTGTCTGCGTGGGTTTCCTCCGGGTGCTCTGGTTTCCTCCCACAAGTCCAAAGATGTGCAGGTTAGGTGGATTAGCCGTGCTAAATTGCCCCTTAGTGTCCAAAAAGGTTGAGAGGGGTTACGGGGATAGGGTGGAGGCGTGGGCTTGAGTAGGGTGCTCTGTCCAAGGGCTGGTGCAGACTCGATGGGCCGATTGGCCTCCTTCTGCACGGTAAAAATTCTGAGATTGTGTGACTGACTCTCTGAGGCTCGCACACTCGACAAAGTCCTGCCACCGTGAATTTAGTCCTGTTTAAAGTAGTTGAATAGACATTGTGATGGATGTGGGGTGTGTCTTCCTAAGCGAATTGGAAAGCAAACTGCCTCATTACCTTCGCAAGGGAAGTTAGGGATGGGCAATAAATGCTGACCTGGCCAACGATGCCCACATCCTGTGGAAGAATTTTTAACAAAATGGGGGTTCCCCCCCCCCCCCCCCCCCCCCCCCCATTTTCAATATTTTTTTGTCATCTGTGGAAGAGAATCGTTCAAAGAAATTGACAAAAAAAATTTTTTTTTAATGTCCTGATGATTTAATTCCAGGGCCGCACACAGCAGCGTCCTGGAGATTGATCTTCGGTCCCTGGGTACTCGAAACATTTTCTGACAGCGTGTATTCGCTGCTTTGGGGGTGACTTCCAAAGATTTGGGGGTCATTTCTGTTCATTTTTGAGACCTGCTGAAAAAAAAGTAGCACGAGGCTGGGCTGGGCTCCAGCTGGTGAGGCCGGTCAAAGCGGGCGGGTGGCCCAGCATTTGTGACTCTGGCCGGCTTCACGCAGGGTCCAGGGTGCACAGGTGCCCACCCGCAGGTGGTCATCGCGGAACCCACAGCCATATCTCGGTGAATTCACTGTCAGCATCGCGGGCTGGGGGAGTTGCGATTATTATCAAGAATGTTAACTCTGTCTCTCTCTTGAGGGCAACACGGTGGCGCAGTGGTTAGCCCTGCTGCCTCAGAGCGCCGAGGTCCCGGGTTCGATCCCGGCTCTGGGTCACTGTCTGTCTGGAGTTTGCACATTCTCCCCGTGTTTGCGTGGGTTTCGCCCCCACAACCCAAAGAGGTGCAGGCTAGGTGGATTGGCCACGTTTAATTTCCCCTTAATTTAAAAAAATGAATTGGGTACTCTAAATTTATGTTTTTAAAAACTCTGACGCTCTCTCTGCCTGACCAGCTGTGCATTTCCAGCACTTTCAGATTTCCAACATGCACGCTATTTTGCTTTTCACGTTATTGGAACCCGCCTCACTCATTTTTTCCTTCTTTTTCCTGTACCCCCTTCTCTCTTCTTCATTCCCTGAGTGGCACGGTACCCCTAGGTGGCACGGTACCCCTAGGTGGCACGGTACCCCTAGGTGGCACGGTAGCACTGTGGTTTGCACTGTTGCTTCACAGCGCCAGGGCCCCAGGTTGTCTGTGCGGAATCTGCACGCTCTCCCCGTGTCTGCGTGGGTTTCCTCCGGGTGCTCCGGTTTCCTCCCACAAGTCCCGAAAGATTGGATTCTCCGTCCCGCCGCGCCAGATTTCTGGTTCAGCACACCGGCAGGATGCTCCGTTTCGCTGGCTGATCAATGGGTTTTCCCATCATGGGGCAGCCCCACGCTGTTGGGAAACCCCCCGGGCTGCTGGCAAAATGGAGCATCCCGCCGGCAGAGAATCTAGCCCACGCTGTTCGGTGAATTGGACATTCTGAATTCTCCCTCTGTGTACCCGAACAGGTGCCGGAATGTGGCGACTAGGGGCTTTTCACAGTAACTTCATTGCCGTGTTGAAGTAAGCCTACTTGTGACAATAATGATTATGATCATTATGTGCCTGACTGTAGGGTTTGACAGGGTTATCTCACACTGGCACAGTCTATATGCAAACAAGATGCAACCCTGAGGGGCAGCACGGTAGCATGGTGGTTAGCATAAATGCTTTACAGCTCCAGGGTCCCAGGTTCGATTCCCGGCTGGGTCACTGTCGGTGCGGAGTCTGCACGTCCTCCCCGTGTGTGCGTGGGTTTCCTCCGGGCGCTCCGGTTTCCTCCCACAGTCCAAAGATGTGCGGGTTAGGTGGAGTGGCCATGCTAAATTGCCCGTAGTGTCCTAAAAAGTAAGGTTAAGGGGGGGTTGTTGGGTTACGGGTATAGGGTGGATACGTGGGTTTGGGTAGGGTGATCATTGCTCGGCACAACATCGAGGGCCGAAGGGCCTGTTCTGTGCTGTACTGTTCTATGAGACTCTGGCATTTGGCAATATTAGGAGTGGAACTCATGTTACACACAGCAGTGAATTCAAATTGTGCGAGTGCGAGTTAACGTCAATGTCCTGATAAATTTTTATCCCTCAATCAAACTCACAAACACAGATGGTATGATCATTTTGCTGCTTGTGGGAGCTTGCTATGCACAAATTTATTGTCACATTTAAACATGCCAACACTTTAAAAGTACTTAATTGGCTGTAAAACGCTTTGGCCTGTAAAACGCTGTGATCTCTCTTTCTCTCTTGAAGCCTTGCTGTAGTCTAATTGCACATTCGACTGACATAAACCTCGAGAGCATCCGTTGAGACTTACTATCAAATGAACCACAGATGGGAAATCACTGCCCTGTTATTTACTCTGGATTTGATGAGCAGTTTTATTTTGGTTTTGCTCGGTTGGTTGTGAGAGTGGTTAC
This sequence comes from Scyliorhinus canicula, assembly GCF_902713615.1. NCBI lineage: Eukaryota > Metazoa > Chordata > Chondrichthyes > Carcharhiniformes > Scyliorhinidae > Scyliorhinus > Scyliorhinus canicula. The sequence goes on along the minus strand of NC_052156.1, from coordinate 11,702,476 downwards.
ATCAGGTAAGGATGGCCAGAATATTTCATAGACCACATCTCTGGGACTCTCAACCTCCGCCATCTTGGAGGGCAAGTGCAGCATGTGAACACCACCTCCTGTACGTTCCTCGCCAAGCTGCTCACCATCCTGGCTCGGAAACAGATCGCCGCTTCTTCACTGTCGCAGGGTCAAAATCCTGGAGCTCCCTCCCTAACTGCACTGTTGGCGTACCTACACCACAGGGTCTGCAGCGGTTTAAGGTGACTGCTCACTACCACCTCTCGAGGGCGATTAGGGATAGGCAATGAATGCTGGCCCAGCCAGAAACAGTCACATCCCGTGAATGAACTTTTTAAAATCCACTTGTTTTCCTTACTTTCTTTATCGTTACATTTTTGGCCGGAATTCTCCGGTCGTTGGGATTCATTTTTCCCGTTGGCAGCGCACCCCGCCAGCCAATTGCGCGGAGGCTTGGGGTAGTTCCAATGGGAAATTCTATTGACAAATGTCAGAAGGATAGAATCCCGTCACTAGCGAACAGCGCAGCGCCGAGAACCACTCAGAATCCTGTCACTAGCGAACAGGGTGCCTTACCAGGTGGAGGGGGGAGAGGGGAAGGTGATGTTCCCGGGGGCCTCCCTGAGGTTGGGGAGGAGGGGGTGTCAAAAACAGGGGGGAGGGTCGGTGCTAAAAGGGGTAGGGTGCAAGAGCGGTGCAGCCAGACAAAACGATGCCCCAATCTACGAGGGGCCTTTCCTGCTGGTCTTTATAAACACCCCTCTAAATGTGCCCCAAACCGAACATAGATTATCTTCTGGTTAAATCGCGCCCAACGTTTCCCCTTATCCCTTCTGATAAAGAGAAAGAAAACCAAGGCTGGGATTTTACGGCTCTATCACGGTGTGCCTCCCCTGCCGGATGTGACGAGGCGTTGAAATTGCCGTTTATTTCAGTCGGATCATAATATCCCCCGGGTGGGAGAATCCTAAAGATTCCTTGCCCAAGACTCTGCAATCTCTGCTATTATGGTACATTCAGGAATGATATACAAATCTCACCTTCATTTCAGCACATTTGATAGACTCCCAGCTAAAATAGCAAAACTAAACATCGTCAGATCACAAGAACGAATTAGGTGCAACAATAGTGGGATTTGTAGGTCCCTCTGGTTGGCACAGGCCTTCTCTCATCCAGAATTGTGACGTTAAAATGTCAACATTTCCTTCAGAGGTGCTATGAGGAAACATCTTTTGACACAGTCACAACCTGGAATGTATTTCCCAGGTGCGGTGTTCTTTGTGATTCTTGTTGTCAGGATGGATATTGTAGTGCTCACAAAGACCACAGAATCTAAGTTCATTAACAAAGCTAACATTTATTACACTACTTATTAAAGCGCGACCACTTACTCCTATAGCAAACAATAATCTAGTAATCTACAATCTACACTTTACTCACACTAGTCTCTACACTCTATTTATACTGTACTCTGCACTCTCGCAATACTCCTCTCCAGCTCTCTCCCCAAAGCATGTGAGTCAGTACTTTATATAGTTCAGCATCTAGCTCCATCTAGTGGTTAATTATGATATTACATTAACCCTTTATATTCTAGACATTCTACATAATGTCACACCAGGACAATCAACACTTATGACATAAAACAAGGGACATTTTGACCATGGGACTTGGGGAAGGGGCTCTGGTTTCTAAATGAGCGGGGGTTGGCTGGGGTGGGGAGGGGGGGGGGACGCAGGCAGTAGCGTGGTGCTGGTACATCAAAACTCTCCCTGCTGGTTGACAACCGCAGAGCCCACGCACACAAAAGCAAGACCATTGGAGACTCCCAGCCTCAGTCACCCCCGTAGGTGGTCCTGGAAAATAAGGGACTGTCCCTTAAAATAAGGGATAGTTAGTCACCCTGTTTGTGGGGCAGGCTCGTGGAAGGGGGGAATGCTGGTTAAGCTGTGAGACTGGGGCAGGGGGGTCGGTGTGGAGGGGAAGGGGGGTGCGGGGAGGCCACAGGCACACGGCTCTCCCCCCCCCCCCCCCCCCCCCCCCTGATTTTGATGCTGCCACTTGCCGGCTCTCTTGGACCCAGGGCAAAAGGCCAAATGATGGGATGATCCCGGAAAATCGCTCTGGTATTGCCTGAGAGTGCAGTGGAAGCAGATTCGCTGGGAACATTCTGAAGTGAGTTGGCTGAATGGTTGAGAGTAAGGCTTATCGAATCATAGAATACGACAGTGCAGAAGGAGGCCATTCAGCCCATCGAGTCGCAACAGACCCTCCGAAAGAGCACCCATGCCAGGCACACTCCGCCCTATCCCTGTAACGCCACACAACCTTTTGGGAGACGAAGGGGCAATTCAGCATGGCCAGTCCACCTAGCCTGCGCAACTTTGGACTGTGTGGAGGAAACCCACGCAGACACGGGGAGAAAATGCAAACTCCACACAGTCACCTGTGGTCAGAATTGAACCGGGCACCCTAGCGCTGTGAGGCAGCAGTGCTAACCACTGTGTTCCCCCTGCTGCCATAGGTTGCTTTGGGGAAAAGAACAGTGTAGTGGGACTAATTGGCTGGCCCTCCCAAAGAACTGGAATGGGCATAGTGGGCCGAATGGACTCCTTCATCATTCCACGATTCTATCATTTGAATTGTACCAAATTCCTGCTCATTCTTGTTGAGCAGAATGTGCTGAATAGCCACTTTACTGTTTTTTGGTGTGTGTGTGTTCATTGAATCAATAATTATGGTGCAGTCATTGCATATTAATGAAATAAAAAGCAGCAGCAGAGTACTGGGAACTTACTGATATTTTAACCATTATCACAGCTAGATGTAATCTTGTGACAGTATTTCCTGTTTTGATGCATTTTGACGTCTAGGTGGCTGCATGTATCAATGATGCAGACATTGGAGAATATGGGGCTGGCTCTGGTTAACAATGTAAGCTTTATTGACTGCTAAAATACAGGTGCACCTCTTGTGCATTGAAATGAGTCATTCTTTTTAAAGCCAATTTCACAACAGCTCCATGACGTTAAAATCATAGAATTTACAGTGCAGAAGGAGGCCATTCGGCCCATTGATTCTGAACCGGTCCTTGGAAAGTACACCCTACCTAAGCCGCCACCTCCACCCTGTCCCCGTAACCCAACCGAACCTTTTTGGATACTAAGGGTAAAGAAGCATGGCCAATCCACCTAACCTGCACATCTTTGGACTGTGTGTGGGACTCCGGGGAGCACCCGGATTAAACTCACACAGACGCGGGGAGAACGTGCAGACTCCGCACAGACAGTGAGCCAAGCCGGGAATCGAACCTGGGACCTTGGAGCTGTGAAGCAACTGTGCTAATCACTGTGCTACTTCCCCCCCCCCCCCCCCCAAAAATCTATCACAATGTCCTATCTGTCACTGAGGAGTCGCCGCAGCCAGGACTATTAGCATTCACACCCATCTCCACACCTGACAAGAGGTTGCTGGACGTCAGTGATGGGTCACAATTTGGTGGCATGACCGACCTCGCCACCTTTAGTGGACCTCATTGCGATCAAAGTTCAGTGTCATCTTATTCAATTGAACTACTTTCAACCAATACATTGCAGGCCCTTCTTCAGAGCCCTTCTGCACTAAGTTCAGTGGCGCTGTGGCCTTTTGCTGCTGTTGACCTTTTGCATTGGCGTAGCAACGTAGCTTGAACGCGCCACCTTCGGTTGCATTGGAAACAAACAAACACCCGAACATTTTTTTTTAAATTTCGAGTACGCAAATCATTCTTTTTTCCAATTAAAGGGTAATTTAGCGTGGCCAATCCACCTAGCCTGCACATCTTTGGGTTATGGGGGTGAAACCTACGCAAACACGGGGAGAAAATGCAAACTCCAGACGGACAGTGACCCAGGGCCGGGATCGAACCTGGGACCTCGGCCCTGTGAGGCATGAGGGCTAACCCACTGCGCCACCGTGCTGCTTTAAACCCCTGAACATGACAGGTCTCTTGGGGATGATCTCCCCACAACTAATGCAGTCCACCTCTGAGGCCCCATCTTTTTCCTATTCCTTTGACTATGACCTGGTTCCGAGGACCGTGTCTGGTTCCCCTGTTGATCTTGCCGCGCACCTTGCAACCATACCGCCCCGTACTTAGTTAATCTTCTCTTCAGCCACTGAGCTTTGGAGCTCAGTGGCGCTTTTTTCAGCGCACTCTGTCGCCTGAGTTATCTCAGTCATTTTTACCAATGTTATAATGGTTTCAGCCACGAACTTCTCCTGGATATTAAGATTGTGGATCCCGCAAACCAGCCGATCGCGCAACATGTCACTCATCGCGGCCCTTAACTTACAGTGCTCAATGAGCTAGCTAAAACAAACTCTTTGTGTCCCCTCACTGCAGAGTTGAACTTATAACATTGGAGGATATTCGAGGGCCTTGGGTTATAATGTTTTTCAGCCAATTTTACTATCTGGTCAAAGATTTTTGAGTCGGATACATAGAACATAGAACATACAGTGCAGAAGGAGGCCATTTGGCCCATCAAGTCTGCACCGACCCACTTAAGCCCTCACTTCCACCCTATCCCTGTAACCCAATAACCCCTCCTAACCTTTTTGGACACTAAGGGCAATTAAGCATGGCCAATCCACCTAACCTGTACATCTTTGGACTGTAGGAGGAAACGGAGCACCCGGAGGAAACCCACGCAGACACGGGGAGAACGTGCAGACTCCGCACAGACAGTGACCCAGCGGGGAATCGAACCAGGGACCCTGGCGCTACAGTGCCATCAACTTGTGCTACCGTGCTGCCTCCGGGTATGTGAGTTAATTCAGTTATACGTCTGGGGCCTGCAAACTGTCAGAAGCATCACCTTCTGCTTGTCCTCGCCTCTGACCTTGTTCGCGGTAAAAAAACATAGTGGGGTCGTTCCAATTACCGACTCCAGTCCTCAGCCCCTTCGTCAAATGAGTCTAGTTTCCCAATGACAGGAATTTTCACTCCTGGTTTAAATGATTCCCGACTCTTGCTGGAGCTTCTCTACTTTCTCAACTGCTCCTTCCTTCTCCCCCCCCCCTCAATCCATGACGACTGTCAGCAGGGATCGAAAACTGTTGCCTCGTCGCCAATGTGGTGGCTTCAGACATACACGGGAAGCTTCCAGTTGTTCACCAAAGGGTTTGTGGATGAAAGTCAAAGGCAGTTAAGTAACAGGCACAGGACACAACATAACAGGTCTTAACACTGAGGGTCGAGGGTCCACACCGCCCGGGTCCTACTCCCAGGGCCCCGCGCAAACTCCCTGCTGACCGGGGTTTGGGCACTCCCGCGTGATTGGCCCGAAGCCGGTCACATGGTCCGTGAAATCCGCCCCCTTAAAGGGGCCAAGCAACCACAGTCACGATAAAATTAGAAGGAAACAAATTGATTTTAAAAATATATAAGTTAGAGATGGGCCGGTTTGAAATAATTTTGCACGTCAGAATTTATGGGCGCAATTCTCTGGAAACATTTCTCAGTGCTGCAGCGAGTGGGGAAATCCACGAGCTTCCCGGCGCTCAGCCCAGCAAGGCAGGCAGCGCGTGGTCTCACTGGACTCGAGAGTAGTTTCACTTTGATTGTTAAGTCCCTCTGTATACGAGCTGAGATCGGTCAGTCTTGCTGGGATCTTGCACATCTTGTATGGGAATTGTGATTTCTTCGTCACTTGTCTCACAAACAGTGGGTAGACATTCAGTGTCTTCTTTTTGGTTAAATGAGCTGGGTAGCCTTTCACAGTCTGCTGCTGGTTGCTCAGATAAGGTTGACAGACCTCCATGGTCTTGTTCATGCATGGATTTCGCTTTGGAGTCTTGAGTTGCGCCCATTGTGGAGTCTGTCAACGGGTTTTCTGTGGAGGCTTGTATCGCTCTCTCTGTGGAGTCTTTCACCGCTCTCTGTGTGGAGTCGCGCAGTGGTCTCGCTGTGGAGCCTTTCATCGCTCTCTGTGTGGAGTCGGGGACTCTTCGTGGTGCGTGGACCACTGGTTTGGCATCAGGCTGCAGTAGAATCCTGTACTCGTATGGAAGTGTGCCCATCCCGCTGAAGACATCTGGGTACTGGGACAGGATGTCGTCGATGCTAGCCTGAGGATCCGGATGAGACGGCGTCATGGTGTAGACCTGTCAGATGAGGTTCAGTTGCTTGCAGGCGTGCATACCTAGCAGGGACGCCCTGTTTGGCTGAACAATCTCGAAGCATAGTCTTGTCTGTGTGTGGCGGTTGGACACTGTCAGGTGGCAGGATCTCAGTGCCTTAATTGTGTTGCCAGTGTCGTTCTGGAGTTTGCAGGCAGCTGGAAGGAGCTTGGGAGCCTCCTTGATTCTCGTGAAGTCCTACTGCGAGATCAGGTTGGCAGAGGCACCTGTGTGCAGTTTGAACTGGATGGGGCATTGGTTGACATCCATCACTGCATTCCATTCGTCCTCGGAATCCATGGCAAGGACTGACGGGACTTGCAATATGCCTGGTGTGGCGTATTCGCACTTCGAGATGATGCCTACTCGGTATGTGTTATCCAGGTGGTCATCCTCTGGATCTGTAGCCTTGATCAGAGTCATGCGTTTGGTGTCACACACTCCTGATGCCAACGGAGTCGTTCAGCACTCACTGTGTGGCATCGTTTTCTTTTTGTTCAATGAACAAATCATCTTCTTTTGTTTTGGATTTGTCACTGTGCTCTTCACTCCGGGTGGTGCAAACTGCTTGTTCCAGGGCCAGGGTGCTGCGGAGGTTATTTTCAACGTCTGGCAGAGGTTCAGACATTGTTCTGTCTTTTGAGATGAAAGAATTATGTTTTGTGGCTTTAAAACTCTTCTTTTTAATTTTCGGACATTTCCCCTTTAAGTGGGCGTGGTCCGGGGCCTCTGACGTCATGATGTGAAGTCATGCATAGGACTCAATTGCGCATGCGCACGCCGAGGTTCCTTTACTGTGCGCTCTTTTCGCAACTGCTCATGCGCGGCTTCTCGCGAATGCGCAACACACCGGTTTGCGTCTTTTAGGGAAGTGCGCATGTGCGGATTGGTCAGCCTGCACACTCGCAAGATGGCTGCCATTCAAAACTGCCGTCTTCTTCTGTTTCAATCCCACCTCTGCCTCGTGGTGACTATTCGCGTCATTTTTACCGTTTTCGTTCGTGTCCGCCTCGCAGTGGCTGTCGAATTTGTCCAGGGTGGTCTGGTATTTTGTTTTGTCCTGCCCTTCTGAGTATTGAAATGAGTTGAAAATCTCTATTGCATGTTGACCCTTGGTGGTGAGTAGAAGAGCTATCTTTCGAGCATCGGTCGCGCCATTGAGGTCGGATGCTTCCATGTATAGTTGGAATTATTGTTTGAACAAACGGCAGCTAGCTCTAAGATTACCGGTGGTCCTGAATTGATGAGGAGCCTGAATCTTGTTCATCGTGCCTGGATTCGGTTGCTGGTTGTCTCTAACCTTGCTGAGTTGAACTAGGGAGATTGAGCAATCACTCCTGCACCATGTTGTGTTATGTGGGCGGTAACGTAAGCTGCCACTTGATGTAGGCTCTGTGTATACACCTTGTGTACATACAGTGATACATACCACCACAGCACTCACCCACCCTCTGGCCATGGGCATGTCCCCGGAGCTGTGTCCCATCCCCTGGGGATGTTGGCTGCTGCATGTGTGGTGTTGTCCCCCGCAGTGTTCAGGCATCATGGTCTGATTGGGATGCGAGGCAATGACTCCCACATGCTACATGGCTACCTACACACGGGAATCCACTTGGGTTGTGTGAATAATAATAATAATCGCTTATTGTCACGAGTAGGCTTCAATGAAGTAACTGTGAAAAGCCCCTAGTCGCCACATTCCGGCGCCTGTTCGGAGAGGCTGGTACGGGAATTGAACCTGCGCTGCTGGCATTGTTCTGCATTGCAAGCCAGCTAAACCAGCCCCTTAGTACTCACTTAACCATGATTGCCAATTCCCTATTAGCGATAGCCTTCAGCGGCACTGCCAGTCAGCAGTCGATGGGCGTTATGGGTAATCAGTGCTGCAGACGGGCAGGGATGAGGGTTGCATCCAGAACGGGTACACACGGTCCAGAGGTTGGCATGGTGGTGCGTGGTTGTCCCCACTGGTTGCTCCCCCCGCACCTCCCCCTCACCTTCTCATGGAGGCCGACTCCAGCTGAGGGTCCCCCACATCCCGCCAAGCACGGGGGCAGCAAGCCATTTTCGGCCTCTCCCACTACTCACCGGCCTCGTTTCACTCGAGCAAAAGCACAACGAGGCCAAATAACCCCGCCCTATTTGGATATAAATCCTCATGAAGTGTTCCACTGTTGTCCTGATCAGAATTTAATCATCCACTAATACCATAATAAAAAGATTACCTGCCCACTCGCTGTGCTGCTATTTGCGCAACCTCTCTGCATGCAAGTGGCTTCCCATGTTTCGTAACTTGAGGAAGCCAGCGGCAGTGAAACTAGGATTTATTCAATTATGTACAATGCCCTGCCTCCCGCAGTAACTCTCTCCTAACCCAGTCCTTGTTGGGGCACCCAACAGCTCTGGGCCCTGCTTGGGCCGGCCTAGCTGGGTGACCGCCACCCCCTCGTACTCCACAGGTCCCACGGGGAGGCCGACAATGGTTTCCCCGTGGGGGTTATAACACATAATTTATTCTGTGTGAAGTTTCTCTGAGACATTTCGGAGAGACACGGTGCAGTGATATGTAAGTACCTCAAGGTCGTAGCTGAAAGAGCCTGCCGCATGTTGAAGTAATCCTGGGACGGCGAACAGGCAGAGCACGCTGCCCACCAACCAACTCAATAGGGGCTGGTTTAGCACACTGGGCTAAATCGCTGGCTTTGAAAGCAGACCAAGGCAGGCCAGCAGCACGGTTCGATTCCTGTTCCAGCCTCCCCGAACAGGCGCCGGAATGTGGCGACTAGGGGCTTTTCACAGTAACTTAATTGAAGCCTACTCGTGCCAATAAGCGGTTTTCATTTTCATTTCATTTCAATAATGTGCGGCTTTAATTGCACGCCTGCCTGCAGGTTAGTCCGGGGATGGGTGGGGTGGTCTGGACCAGCCAAAGGCTGCATTCGCTTTTTCGAGCTCTGGGGAAAGCTCGTGTTCCCTCTGGGAAACACGCAATTTGGAACAGGTTGAGGGGCTATTTGTAAAGCGGTCAGCTGAGGTTTCTTTAATGGCCACCGGCCAGGTCACTCACCACCAAGGCAAATGGGAAGGCAAATCACCCAATTATCTCTCAATATTTTAGTCAGGCTTCCTAATCACGTGACGGAACCCTGATACGCAGAGATTAAAGAAGTCTTTGCCTGAAGCAGACAGGTACCCATCAGAAGACCCTTGGAAAGTAAAAAGCTTGTACTTACAGCGCCTTTCATGAATTTCCAATTTGGAGGCCGCCTGTGATATAATTACGAAGCAGGTCTCGCTGCTGGCAAGTTCAGGCACGGGGCTCGCTTTTCTATACAACCCCACCCCTCCCCCCCCCCCCCCCCCCCCCCCCCCACGCCCTCCATCCCGACATCAGGGTGCTGACTAAAAATCCAGGCCTCATTTACTCCCTTTCTCGCTCGACAGACGCTGCCAAACCCACTGGCCGTTTTCAGAACTTTCTGTTTCAGATTTCCAGCAACTGCGGCTTGTTGCTTTTGTCCGGTTACGATGCAGTGACCTTGAGTTTTAAATTCCGCAGATTCCAAGAGGGAGGGAATGCAGAAAGGGAGATATTGAGAAATTTGAGGAGGCGATAAAGAGTAAGTTGGCACAGAAATACTGGACATGGTGTGGCACGAAAGGGGTTAACGCCATATTGAGTTGAATACTGACTGCCTGCAGTTCTACTATTATAAAATATGCCAGCTATTTTTGTACTGTTCTGTGGGAGGATATATTCATACAATTGACACTAGTGTACACAAAGGGTAGTTTCTGTTTTTCTAGTCTTTGACGATCTTTCCATTTGTTTAACCTTGTGTCTGAGTTTCAATGTGTCCTCACCTTCAGAAGAAGGTCCCATATTAAAAGGAATCATGGTTTAAGGTTTGTGCCAATGATTTGTGGAAAGAGGTGATGATACTCAGCTCAAACTCCACCACCACGACGCAAACCATCGTCTTGTGAGGAGGGAAACTGTCGATCTCCGCCCTCCTCCAATGTGGCCTCCTGCACATCCCTCATTTTAATCGTCCCACTACTGCCGGCAGTGACTTCAGTTGCCTGGGCTCCGCAATCCCCTTCAAAATCCTCTCCACTTCTTTCTCATTTTTAAAAATGCTCCTTAAACCCAACCCCCTTTGACTAAGCTTTTGAATTCAATATATAAATCTGGAATTAAAAGTCTCAAGTGGGGAGCGCGGTAGCACAGTGGTTAGCACTATGGCTTCACAGCGTGGAGGGGTCCCAGGTTCGATTCCCGGCTTGGGTCACTGTCTGTGCAGAGTCTGCACGTTCTCCCCGTGTCTGCGTGGGTTTCCTCCGGGTGCTCCGGTTTCTTCCCACAAGTCCCGAAAGATGGTGAATTGGACACTTTGAATTCTCCCTCTGTGAACCCGAACAGGAGCCGGAATGTGGTGACTAGGGGATTTTCACAGTAGCTTCCTTGCAGTGACAATAAAGATTATTAATTAATTAACGATGACCGTGAAACCGATTGTTGTAAAAACCCATCTGGTTCACTAATGTCCTTTAGGGAAGGAAATCTGCCGCCCTTTCCTGGTCTGGCCTACATGTGGCTCCAGACCCACAACAATGTGGTTAACTCTTAATTGCCCCCTCAAGGGCAATTAGGGATGGGGAAATAAATTCTGGCACAGCCTGTGACAGCCCCGTCCCATGAAAGAATTAAAAAATAATGTTTGGTAACACTCCTGCAATGTGCCCTGGGAAGATTTGCTACGTTGACGCTGCTTTCTAAATGCAAGTCGTTTTTGTCACTGCCTTCGGAACTGGCATCGCGGCACAGCTGGGTCTTCTCCAATCCCTGCTAACCTCTCCGCTGGCTTCCCATTGCTCAATAAGACGATGGTTTGCACCGTGGTGGTCGAGTTTCTGTATCACCTGGTGAACCTCAGGAGCCTCCCCCCGGACTAATGCAGCAAACACATCGCCCACACCCCCAAAATTCCACTTCCCCCATCCAAACATGTGCAGCACATTTGATTGGCACCTCCACCACTCAACTCAATATCCACCGCTGGTCACTGAGGATCCCGGTGTGCACTACCTACAGGCTGCACTGTGGCAACTCACTGTGTTTGACAGTCACCCCCACCGCTAACTCTGTCAGCAACAATGGCAAGCAGAGCATTGTCAGGGGGGTCATCACCACATCCAGACCTCCTGCAAAGACCCATCCAGATTGTTAGCCTCATCGTTTAGGGCAGCATGGTGGCACAGTGGCTAGCCGCAGTGGTTAGTGCTGCCTCACAGCGCCAGGGACCCGGGTTCGATTCCAGCCTGGGGTCGCTCTCTGTGTGGAGATTGCACGTTCTCCCCGTGTCTGCGTGGGTTTCCCCGGATGCTTCGCTTTCCTCCCACAGTCTAAAGATGTTTTTTTTTTAAATTTCTTCAAACCAGGGCATACATTAGCGTAAACGCATTATCAAGCCCCATAATTTTACATTTTCTCCCCTTAACCAGCCCCCCCCCACATGACCCCGCCCCTCCGAACCACTCGCTGGCAACGAACAGGTCCTCAAATAAGGACACGAACAGCCTCCATCCTGCCCAGAACCTGCCTCTCCGAGCCTCGAAGGGGGAGTTTAATCTTCTCCAGCTAAAGGAATTCTGCAACATGCCCCCCAACCAGGGCAACGATCAGGGTAGCAAAACCCACCATATCCGCCTCCTCCCCTCCAAACGCTCCTGCAATTGCGACACCCCAAAGATCGCCACCAGAGAGGCCGACGGCGTCTCCACCCCCACAATTTTTGATAAAGTTTTAAATATGAAGCTCCAGAACGCCACCAATCGCGGACATGACCAATACACGTGGAGATGATTTACCAGCACCCCTCCCACATCTCCCACAGTCCAAAGATGTGCAGGTTAGATGGATTGGCCATGATCAATCCGTGGAGAAGTGGGCCGAGACAGAGTGCTCTTTGGCGGGCCAGTGCAGACTCAATGGGCTGACTGGCCTCCTTCCAGGAGCTCTATGCATTGAGAAATGTTGTTTCCGTGATTAATACCAAGGTAATCAGTTTGAGCAGTACATGGAGTCCTTTTCCCCTGGAGCGTTCAATTGTTTAACTGATCTGTGTCCGGTTATGTTATTCTGGTAACTGATCTATGCTCACTGTGTCCAATTGGCTAAGCCTGGGTACTGACTCAGAGGTGAAGTAAACAGAACGACTCAGAAACCCAGCTGGGATTAGCGTAGTGCTGACATGTTGTGATTGACCTCAGGCAAATCAGACATATAAAATATACAACAAACTGACAGATGCACCGTGTTGCCTCCTTCCCTAACGCCCTCCCCACCAATTGCTGGCTTGGTTGCTGAGAGATTGTGACTGGACTAAGTAGGCCACAGGGATTCTCCATTCAATTCCTAGCCTCCTACTGCTAGCTGGCCGTGGCTGGGAGCGGGCTGGGGTGGCAGTATGGGGTTCTGAAGTTTGCTTCCTCAGCTGGGAACGGGATGATTGTCCTCAACTGCAGTTCATTTTTACCCATACTGTGGGAACGTGGTGGAGCGGATTTGAGGTTTGGACTGAGGTGTTCAATATTAAATATGTTCAAAGAACAGGGCAGCACGGTGGCCTAGTGGTTAGCACAACCGCCTCACGGCGCTGAGGTTCCAGGTTCGATCCCGGCTCTGGGTCACTGTCTGTGTGGAGTTTGCACATTCTCCCCGTGTCTGCGTGGGTTTCGCCCCCACAACCCAAAAAGGTGCAGAGTAGGTGGATTGGCCACGCTAAATTGCCCCTTAATTGGAAAAAATAATTGGGTAATCTAAAATTTAAAAAAAAAAAATATGTTCAAAGAATAGTACTTTGAAGCAAACCAGAGGGGAAAAAGAAATGAGTGAGCAGCAAGTGTAAAACATATTACGCAGAACATCTACACTCAACAGACAATCTGCAGTGCGGGATGGACAGGGAGCCTTGAGATATTCACGGTGCACCTGGATGCTGAAGTGGACCATTTGGCCACTGGAAGAATGAGTTTAGATGGGCTGAACGATCTTTATTTTCTCTTGACATTCGTCCTGGCGCAATGTACACAACTGTCACGACTTCTACTTCGTTCCTTGAATGTGAATTGTTGAAACGTGACAGCTTGGCTCAGGTAAGGAAATTTCTGATGTAAATGAGACCCGTTGGAACCAGCGTGGGTTACTTCCCCCCTCTCAGCTGCCCTGCCATTCATTGAGATGATTCCATAAACCTGCCCTTGCCCCATATCCCGTAATGGGCAGCATTCTCCGGTCCCCCCCGCCACGTGTTTTCGGCCGTGCACTGTTCACTGGCAGCGGGAAGAGACTCCCGCCGCTTGTCAATGGGAATTCCTATGGAAACTACCCCACGTTGCTGGGAAACCCGCTGGCGGGTGTGCGCTGCCGATGGGACAAGAGAATCACAGCAGCCCGACAAATCCGGCTAAATATCTTTGGTTAACAAAAATGTATCAATTCCAGCTGTAAACTAATCGTTGAAATAGCATCAATTTAAGTTTGTGGGGTAGAGTTCCAAACATCGAGTGGAAAAATGTTTCTTAATTTCGCCCCTGAAAGGTCTGACTCTTATTTTTCGACAAACCCCTCCAGTCAGCAGAAATTGTTTATTTCTATCAACCTTACCTGTTCCCCTTGATATCATCAAACCTTTGATCACATCACCCAACACCTTTGAAATTCCAGAGAATACATCCCTAGTTTCAAATCAAAATGGCCACCGACTTTCCGCTCCACTCAAGGACCCTGCCATGGAATCTAGTCCAGGGGTTTGCAAACTCAGGGTCGCGACCCGTGGGTGGGCTGCGGGGAGGTTTCGGGTGGGTCGCGGCGCTCAGTCGTGGCGTTCCCGATCGCGGGAGGAACACCCGACGGCTGTGACTGGCTTCTAAAAAAGATGCTGCCGTTGGACTGGGGTGAGCACAATAAAAAGTCTTACAACACCAGGTTAAAGTCCAACAGGTTTGTTTCAAACACTAGCTTTCGGAGCACTGCTCCTTCCTCAGGTGAATGAAGAGGTATGTTCCAGAAACATATATGTAGACAAATTCAAAGATGCCAGACAATGCTTAGAATGCGAGCATTAGCAGGTGATTAAGTCTTTACAGATCCAGAGATAGGGGGTAACCCCAGGTTAAAGAGGTGTGAATTGTCTCAAGCCAGGACAGTTGGTAGGATTTCGCAAGCCCAGGCCAGATGGTGGGGGATGAATGTAATGCGACATGAATCCCAGGTCCCGGTTGAGGTCGCACTCATGTGTGCGGAACTTGGCTAGAAGTTTCTGCTCGGCGATTCTGCGTTGTCGCGTGTCCTGAAGGCTGCCTTGGAGAACACTTACCCGGAGATCAGAGGCTGAATGCCCTTGACTGCTGACGTGTTCCCCGACTGGAAGGAAACATTCCTGCCTGGTGATTGTCGCGCGATGTCAGTTCATTCAAAATGCCGGCTGCGACGGACTTTTGAGATTGCCGGCCATCCCGGAGGAGCCGGATCAAGCAGTGCGCAGGCCAGGAACCCAGCGGATTGGACTGCCTCCTCCTGACGTCAGCCCGCTATCCAGGACCAGTTTTTTTCAGCAAACAACGGAGTCCTCCCGCCGAAAGCAGCGGCAGAGAGCAGGTAACGCCCGCCCCGTACGCTGACGTCACGTGTTTGGGGAGCGAGAGAGATCCCTCCATTTTGTAGCTGCTGGCAGTGCTGGTGTGAGCTCCAGGGCCTCTGGTGAACAACCCATGAAGAAGAAGCTGAAAGCAGGAACACAGCAGCAGAAAGATGATTAGGTGAGGTGCGGGTTTATTAATTGTGCCGACGCAATTCAGGATTCAAAGTTCATGTGTGTTATATGAAGGGACGTGCTGGCAAATGAAAGTTTAAAACTCCCAAAACCTCAAAGACAAAACATGCCAACGGATGCAGCGAGAACATAAATCATCAGCTGAAGTCACTGTCAGAAATGTAACATTGAATAACAAAGTGAGTGAGATTGTGAGGACCAAGCAGGCTCACCTGTCACATTAAAGGTCAGTGAAAATGGTGGATCACAAAGGTCGGCCGGTGTGGATCGCAAAGGTTGGCCGGTATGGCTCGCGAAGGTCGGCTGGTGTGGGTCGCGAAGGTCGGCTGGTGTGGGTCACGATGGTCGGCCGGTATGGGCCGCTAAGGTCGGTCTGTGCGGGTTGCGAAGGTCGGCCGGTGCGGGTAGCGAAGGTCGGCCGGTGCGGGTTACGAAGGTCGGCCGGTGCGGGTCGCGAAGGTCGGCCGGTGCGGGTAGCAAAGGGCGGCCGGTGCGGGTTACGAAGGTCGGCCGGTGCGGGTAGCAAAGGGCGGCCGGTGCGGGTAGCAAAGGGCGGCCGGTGCGGGTTGCGAAGGTCGGCCGGTAAGGGCCGCTAAGGTCGGTCTGTGCGGGTCGCGAAGGTCGGCCGGTGCGGGTCGCGAAGGTCGGCCGGTGCGGGTTGCGAAGGTCGGCCGGTGCGGGTTGCGAAGGTCGGCCGGTGCGGGTCGCGAAGGTCGGCCGGTAAGGGTCGCGAAGGTCGGCCGGTGCGGGTCGCGAAGGTCGGCCGGTATGGCTCGCGAAGGTCGGCCGGTGCGGGTCGCGAAGGTCGGCCGGTGCGGGTAGCAAAGGGCGGCCGGTGCGGGTTGCGAAGGTCGGCCGGTGCGGGTCGCGAAGGTCGGCCGGTGCGGGTAGCGAAGGTCGGCCGGTAAGGGTCGCGAAGGTCGGCCGGTGCGGGTAGCGAAGGTCGGCCGGTTGGTAAAAACAGATCCCGGGCAAAAAAATCTTCGAAACACTGATCTAGTCTGATTATCCTTCAGACAAATTTTGTACCATGACCTCCTATCGTGGTTGGGGGGGGGGGGGGGGGGGGGGGGGGGGGGGGCCTGCAGCAGGGAGACATTCAGATCCCAGGTGCAACAGTTTTTTTCCCATGCTAATTACAAAACAGAAGTGGTTTCGAACGCGGCAGTAAACCAGTTGAAAAGTATCTGCTTTGCCTTTGTATTGGCAGACGGAGCTTTGTTGATATTGTTTCCATTCGGCACTCGGCTTTTCATGGAAATCCTGTGCTGATTTTCATCGTGATTCAATTTTCCTGGAACACTTCGATATCTCTTTCAGATCCCACCACCCCCTCCCCCCCCCCCCCGACAACCCTCACGTCACGCCCTCACCCCTCAGTTACCGCCGCACCACCCTCCCTCCCTTTCACAAACATTTACTGAGAAAACAGCACCAAAGCATTCACAAGCCTATTCCTGGAAACGTACAATAGGGCTCACATCATGAGAACAAAAATAATCCCTTATCACTGGCACACAGGCTACCGACAGGCAGTGCTTCTCTCACACAGAGAGAGAGACTGTGTAGAAGTGAGAAATAAATGACATCCTGACAGAGAATATTACTCGTTGTTAGAAGCAGAACCATAGTTATGAACCCTTGGTGCTGTGAACTGTAATTCGTATTCCTCATCATAACTAGCCAAGACAAGACAGTACCTGCCGATATTTTTTGCCAAAGTCATTCTTTAGTGGGGTGGGCAGGCTGGTCTCATTGTTTGTGTGGGCAGGGGCTGGTTTAGCACAGGGCTAAATAGCTGGCTTTGAAAGCGGACCAAGGCAGGCCAGCAGCACGGTTCAATTCCCGTACCAGCCTCCCCGAACAGGCGCCGGAATGTGGCGACGAGGGGCTTTTCACAGTAACTTCATTTGAAGCCTACTTGTGACAGTAAGCGATTTTCATTTTTTCATTTCATTTTCAGGGAAGGTGGCCAGGAGAAGGGATGCGGTGCTCCAAAGGAGGCAGCAGTAGGGGGCTGGTGAGGGGGCGTGACCCTTCGAATTTGGTATGCTACTACTGGCAGCGAATGTGCAGAAGGTGCGGGGCTGGAGCAGAAAGACAGAGGCTTTGTGGGTGCGGATGGAGGTGGGTTCTTTCATTGGTCGGGGTTTCGGGCGCTGGCAATAGCGCCACTACCGTCCGCTCCAGGGGGGTACTCGGATAGACCTGTGGTGGGAGCCACGCTGAAGATTTGGAGGCAATTCTGACAGCACTTGAAGTTGAAGGTGATGTCGGTAAGAGCGAACCAGGGGTTTGTGCCAGGGAGGATGGATGCGAGGTTCCGGAATGGGATGAGAGGTGGGGTGAAAGAGATGAAGGACCTGTTTTCGGAGAGGCGGTTCACAAGCTTGAAGGAGTTGGGGGTGAATGGAGGCGAGGATGAGCCGGTTGTTTGTGGGGGTGGAGGATAGCAGCAAACGGTGTGGGAGGGGCCCAGCCGATCGCGTCCATATGTTCTGGTCCTGCCCAAAGCTGGAGAGATTTGGGGGTTCGTTTTTCAGCCCCATGTCTGAGGTTGGACATGTGGATTTGGAGCCGGATGCCTTGGAGGCCATATTCGGGGTGTCAGACCTGCCGGAGTTGGAGACGGGTGCAGGGCAGGTGTCTTAGCCTGTTCCTCGTTGATCGCTCGCAGGCAGGTCCTGCTGGGATGGGGGTCAGCTCCATCCACCCAGTGTTTCGGTGTGGCTGGGGGATTGTATTTGGAGATGGTGAAATTTTCTCCGAGAGGGGGAGGTGAGGAGTTCCACAAGAGATGGGGTTTGTTTATCTTACACTTTGGGGGTCTGGGTGCCATCAATGGTTTGGTGGGGTGGGTGGGTGGGGGGGGGGGGGGGTAGTTTAGGCTGGTGTGGCCTTGGGGTTGTGTTTATTTGTTGTTAAAATGTTGAAAATCTGATTTTTAAATGTTTTAAAACTTCATTGGGTCTGGTTTAGCACAGGGCTAAATCGTTGGCTTTGAAAGCAGACCAAGGCAGGCCAGCAGCACAGTTCAATTCCCGTATCAGCCTCCCCGAACAGGCGCCGGAATGTGGTGACTAGGGGCTTTTCACAGTAACTTCATTGAAGTCTATTCGTGACAATGAGCGATTTTCATTTCATTCATTTCATTGACTAAACAGACTCCGTTTTGAATACCAATATGGATCACAGGTCTTCTGCTTGGATCTATCGTCTGTTCCCTCTGACCCTCCTTCCCCACCCACAGTGTATTAGTGTATCATAATGTCAGTCGTGATTCAACAGCACCTTCCAAACCCCTAACCTCTCCCATCTAGAGGATAAGAGCAGCAGGCACATGGAAACCCCACCTGCAAGCTCCCCTTCAATCCACGAACCATCCTGACAAGTTGGATTTCTCCTCAATGACACATTTGTACAATGAATAAGGATTAAGTGATCAAAATGTGGTGTAGATAAACTTCGTGGCACAAAGCTTTAATTTGGATGTATTGTTGGATTGTTGTTCAGAAGTCTTTGTCATGATATGCTGACATGCACATAATGAGATACAGGCAGGCAGCTAATGAACACAGAGAACAGGACATAACCAATCAGCAGGCAGAACACTTGGGGGTGGTTTCCCACTATAAAAAGCATGAGGCACTCACACTCCACCTCTTTCCACTGATGAACATCTGCAGAGTGAGTCGGGGTGTATGTACAGTATCACACCTCCAGCACGTGGCTAAGAGCTAGTCTGGTTCAGTCAGACAGAGTAACCACACTTAGGTTAGCAGAGAGTCGAACTCACAGAGAACTGTGCTAACTGTGTGACAGGTTCAATAAATCAGATTGAACTAACTTCAAGGTCTGGAGTATCTTTCAGTTAAAGCTGCATCCAGTTGCAGCCCGTTTTATCTCAGTGTGCTTAACACGATAGTCTTCAAGTTGGCATCTCTTTAAGTGCCAAAATGCTGCAATGTCGCTTTAAGAAAGAACAAGTGGAATTTAGGTGGAGACTGTTTGTGCATTTGGGCTCCAGTGAGTCTAGGAGTAAACAGATGCTAACACTGGGATGCTGATGGGCTGGACGGGTAGGTTGAAGGCGAGGATTATAAGTAAAGGGTACAAGTTGTAAAGTAAACGGTTCACCTCATGATGCTGACATATTAATGGTATCCGATCACAGGACTAAGATCTGGAAGGAGGGGAACCGCCAATCTTGAGCAGATGTGTAAATATTCATTGTAAATAAAGAGCATTGGTTTTGAGAAACCACCGCTGTGTGCAGCATATTTTGGGAGAATAGACAATCCCCCAGAACTCCCATCTCGATGCCGGCCTCACGATGAAACACAAGGGACGGGATTCTCCGACCGCCCGCCGGGTCGGAGAATCGCCGGGGGCCGGCGTCAATCCCGCCCCCGCCGTGTCCCGAATTCTCCGCCACCAGAGATTCGGCGGGGGCGGTAATTGCACCACATCTGTCGGCGGGGCCCCCACGGCGATTCTCCGGCCCGCGATGGGCCGAAGTCCCGCCGCTGTCAACCCTCTCCCGCCAGCGTGGATCAAACCGCCTACCTTACTGCCGGAAGCGGGCGGGCGGCGGGGTCCTGGGGGGGGGGGGGGGGGGGGGGGTGCGCAGGGTGATCTGACCCCGGGGGGTGCACCCACGGTGGCCTGGCCCGCGATCGGGGCTCACAGATCAGCCGGCAGGCTTGTGCCGTGGGGGCACTCTTTTCCTTCCGCCTTCGTCATGGTCTTCACCATGGCGTAGGCGGAAGTGACCCCCTCCCCTGTGCATGCGCCAGGATGATGTCAGCAGCCGCTGGCGCTCCGGCGCATGCGTGGACTTACGCCGGCCGGCGAAGTCCTTTCGGCCCCGGCTGGCGGGGCGCCAAAGGCCGTCCACGCCAGCTGGCGGAGCGCCAACCACTCCGGCGCGGGCCTAACCCCTCAAGGTGAGAGCTCGGCCCCTAAAGCTGCGGAGTCTTCCGCACCTTTGGGGCGGCCCGACGCCGGAGTGGTTCACGCCACTCCATCATTCCGGGACCCCCCGCCCCGCCGGGAGGGGAGAATCCCGGCCAAGGTTGGTTTCTTGTCAGGAATCCAGAAGCACTCTTCCCATTGGTCAGGAATTGTAAATATTTGGGTAAAATGTCTTAGTTGGGTTGAACAGCTGAGTGTTTCAAAAGCTCCCTGCAAGAAGGTCTAAAAATATAGGAACATCAATAGATGGCATTTGCTCTTCTCAGGGGACAGTATTCATCTCAGGATTTTGCTCTGGAAAGTTAGGATTGAGTACCAGGACACTTACTCGGGAGTTGCCATTTGTATAAAACATTGCCAATCGATGGTAATTGCTATAGGTTAAGGATTGCTGTAAGATTCCAGAAGTGGCTGACTCAATTGTTACTGAGGTTAGGGTATGCAGCAGCAACAGTTAAGGTAGATTGGGAAATTCAAGTTGATGTCTCAACGGCAGTGAAAAGGTTTTGCATGTATGTTCAAGTTAAAATCTTCAAGAACCTTGTGAGTCAAGAGGCCAGGTTCAAGGAACCAAGAAGGAAAAGACACCGGAATTCCTGGGGATCATCGGAAAGATTATTGTGTCATGCCTCGACTGGTGGGTTATTAAGTACTAATCTTTGTTACACAATAAAGAGTGTTCATTTGCATTCTATATAAGTGGTTACCTTTTTGGCAAGTGAAGTTATACCACAACAAGAATTTTCTTCCCCTGGGGTTTAATACAAAGCCCAACGCTAGCATTGTGATGTGATACTGGACGAGCAATCCACAGGTCCAGATTAACGCTCTGAAGACATGAGTTCAAATCTCACCACAGCAGCTGGGACAATTTAAATTCAATTCATTCATCTGGAATGAAATGCTTGTCTCGTTAATAATAATCATGAAACTACCAGGTTGTCATTACAAACCCATCAAGTTCACCATCTGCCATCGTTGCCCAGTCTGGCCTATGTAGAGCAAAGAACAGTACAGCACAGGAACAGGCCCTTCGGCCCTCCAAGCCTGTACCCGTCATGATGCCAACCTTGGTCAAAACCCTCAGCACTTCCTTGTGCCGTATCCCTCTATACCCATCCTATCTATGTATTTGTTGAGATGCCTTTTGAACGCCGTTAATGTATCTGCTTCCACAACCTCCCCTGGCAGTGCGTTCCAGGCACTCACCACCCACTGTGTAAAACACCTTCCTCACACATCTCCTCTAAACTTTGCCCCACAGACCTTAGACCTATACCCCCTGGTGACTGACCCCTCCACCCTGGGTATGAGTGCCTGCCCATCCACTCTACCATACCAGAGATTTGGGGACTTCTTCATTGAGGAGGGTTTCCTGAGCCTGGAGAAGCTAGAGGAGGAGTTTGAGTTACCGCGGTGGGAATGGGTTCCGGAACCTGCAGGTACGGGATTTTGTCTGGAGGCAGGTCCCGAGCTTTCCTCGCCTCCCACTAAGGGGAATGCAGGATAAGGTGTTGTCTAAAACAGGGGTTGGGGAGGGGAGGGTCTCAGAAATTTATAAAGAATTGATGGAGTGGGAAGGGGTCCCAATTGGAGAGGTGAAGAGGAAGTGGGAGGAAGAGCTGGGAGGGGAGTTGGAAGTCGGGTTATGAGAGAAGGCCCTGAAAAGAGTCAATGCATCCTTGTCGTGTGCCAGATTTAGCCTGAACGAGTTCAAGGTGGTCCATATGGTTCATATGATGTGGCCCGGATGAGGAGGTTTTTTTGAGGAGGTGGAGGACAGGTGTGCGCAGTGTGGAGGAAGTCCTGCAAATCATGTACATATGTTTTGGGCGTGCCCGAAGCTGAGGGGATTCTGGCAGGGATTTGCGGAGGTCACGTCAGAGGTCCTGGAAGGGAGGGTGACTCCGAGCCCAGAGGGGGCAATATTTGGAGTGTCGGAATATCTGGGAGCCCACGGGGTGGAGAGAGGCCGACGTTTTGGCCTTTGCCTTCCTGGTGGCCCGTGTTTCTCGACGGCTGCAGCATTGAGGAATACCCCGCTCTTCAACGGCACTTTGCCATTTTTTGTTGTGGCCTCGGGGACTTTCTCCCCACCGAGGCCACACTTTAGCTGATTTCCTTCTGGTGAGCTCAGCTCGGCGTCAGGAAAGGCTGCTCGCAAATCGGAGCGCCATTGTGACCAGCAGCCCCCGATCTCTCCCCCCCCCCCTCACCTCACTTGCAGGCCCCCCCCTGCTTTATGACCCCCTTTCATCTCCCCCCAACCTTGTTGAGGTCCCCCCTCCTCCCCCCCTATCATCCCCCCCTTCCAATGGGAAAGGCCTGACCCCTGGCAGTGCCAAACAGATACCCTTAACAGTGTCAGGGGGCACTGCCAGGGTGCATGTGTGGCACTGCCAGGTCAGCAGCGTAAAGGGGCCCAGCTGCTAGGGGGGGTGTCGGGGTAGCACCCTGCCCCGCCCCCGACCACATGAGGGTCTTTAATGTGTGTGAACCAGTAGTAAACGGCGCCTTGGCGAGGGCTCGCTGGTGCGACTGCTGACTCCTGGGCGCCAGGTCAATCCAGCGCCTAGGTATTTAAATAGGCCTGATGGCTCATTTAAATATGCAGATGTGGAATTCACCCAGCGAGGGCGAGATCTAGATCACTCCGGGCAGAGCGAGCCCGGTGACTCACCATCGGCCCAACACCCGGGCACAGAGCCCGATTTGGGGCGATCACACATTGCGCCCGGATCTGTGCCGGGCGTAACGGGCTCACTGTCATTTCGCCAAGTTCTTCATTGGCTATAATGCAGATTGGGACATCCTGAGGTTGTCAAAGTCTATATATGAATGCAGGTAGCACATTTCTTCAGTACAGTGGCCACCAAGGGACGCAGGTGAGCTGACATTTACGGTGACATTTAGGTGAGCTGGTTTAGCACACTGGGCTAAATCGCTGGCTTTTAAAACAGTCCAAGGCAGGCCAGCAGCACGGTTCAATTCCCGTACCAGCCTCCCCGAACAGGTGCCGGAATGTGGCGACTAGGGGCTTCTCACAGTAACTTCATTTGAAGCCTACTCGTGACAATGAGCGATTTTCATTTCATTTCATTTCCCCTGGTTTCTTCCTTGTCTGATTCTCACCTCACTTCCCGTGCCTCAATACCGAGCGGAAGGAGGAGGGCAAGGAACCCACGCCACTGGGTTGGTGTCCATGCCTTTCGTGCCACTTCTCTGTATGGGCGTTGGTGTGAGAACTCCAGTCAACACTGAGCAACTCCTCTCCCCCTCCCCATGACAAGCTCTGTGAACCCAGTATGCAGAACCGCAACAAAAGACTGGTTTCAAAATAATTCATGATATCCCCTAAAGCCTGCACGTGCAAAGGATGAAATAAAAGTCAAATACTGTAGGAGCCAAAGGCTAACAGGTCTAATTGAGCATTTGCTGCATAACAATGCTGATTACGCATCAAAAACAATTAATTTACTGTGAATGTTTGCGTCTTTAAGTGCAGATTGAGAGTGGAAAAGAAAAATTACCACAGGGACTGTGCCCTTAAAAGAGAACTTCACTGGCTGGGGATTACCAAAACATGTCTAAATGCACATTCTTCCTTTCCGGATAAATGCAGCTCCGCAGTATTTCTCCTCCGTGATTCTCGCTGAACTCCAGGTGGTTGGCCAAAGAATTCGGGAAGTTCTGTGTTTCAAATGATAGGTTGGCTTCAATCAAGGTGCACGAGGGGAGGATGGATTCTGAAAGAGAACACGAACCTGGATTAAAATAGCAGCTTTCACATGCTGCAGGGTATCGCTGCTTCTGAGAAATTTGAAAAGCAAACTGTGCCGAGTGTTAACCCTGTGAATGCTGAATGCTCTCTCTCTCTCTCTCTCCCCCCCCCCCCCCAACCCATTGCACCTTTAGTGCAGACGCCTAAACAGGTTGCTGTAATATTGCTGGTCTCTTTTAACCACTGCGCTGTTACCACGGTCTGATTCCAATGTGAGCTGCAACTTTGCAGCATCTAAGTGTCATTAAACACAAAACCGCCTCTTCTCTATAAATGGCTTGTTTTGTTCTATTCTATGAAAGGTTTGGGTGGAACACGATGGTGTACTAAAGGTAAATTCAATGCCATTGTGCTTGCAGCAGCGTGGCACATTGGGAACTGTGTGTGCGTTAGACAATCATAGAATCATAGAATTTACAGTGTGGAAGGAGGCAATTCGGCCCATCAAGTCTGCACCGGCCCTTGGAAACAGCACCCAAGCCAAGCCCACACCTCCACCCTATCCCCATAACCCAGTGACCCCACCCAACCTATTTGAACACGAAGGGGCAATTTATCACGGCCAATCCACCTAACCTGCGCATCATTGGACTGTGGGAGGAAACCGGAGCACCCGGAGGAAACCTACGTAGACACGAGGAGAACATGCAGACTCCACACGGACAGTGACCCAAGCCGGAATCGAACCTGGGACGCTGGAGCTGTGAAGCAACTGTGCTACCGTGCTGCCCCTTGGTGCGTTGGCTCTGTAGTCCCAGCTCTCAGGCTAATGCTTATTTTGTACATGGCTTCATATAGTGTGAGTGCAGGATCATTGAATATACCCCTGTAGTGTAAGTCTGAACATGGAAAACAATCGACATCTCCAGGTTCACTGACCATCCCAGCAATCCTCTACCAGTACAAATATTGAAATTGAGGACATAGTTAACAACTACCTTTATCACGGAGGCCAAGGTACACATTTGTGATATTTAACAAACTGCACGGAGGGAAAGTAGAATTGAAACAGGAGTAGTAACAAGCATCGGGCTGCATGATGCAATGGAAGGAAAGAACTTGCATTTATGGGGTACCTTAATAATAATCGCTTATTGTCATAAGTAGGCTTCAATTAAGTTACTGTGAAAAGCCCCTAGTCGCCACATTCCGGCGCCTGTTCGGGGAGGCTGGTAGGGGAATTGAACCCGCGCTGTTGCCTTGTTCTGCATAACAAGCCAGCTGTTTAGCCCAGTGTGCTAAACCAGCCCCTTCCACACTCGCAGAACATTTCAAAGCACAATGAAATATTTCTTGACGTGTAGTCACTGTTGCAATGCAGGAATTACAGCAGTGAATTTGTGCACACCGAACTCTCACAGACAGTAATTAAATAAATGACCAGGTCATCTGTTTGCAGGGGTGTTGGTTGAGGATAACTGTTGCTAGGGCACCAGGAGAACCACTCCCCTTTTCTTCAGATATTGCAAAACATTATTTTATGGGATGCAGGCGTTGCTGGCTAGGCCAGTATTTGTTCCACATCCCTCACAGCTCTTGAACTGAGTGGCTTGCTGGGCCACGTTGCTGTGGATCTGGAGCCACATGTAGGCCAGACCAGCTAAAGACGGCAGATTTCCTTCTCTGAAGGATGTTAGTGAACCAAGTGAGTTTTTACAACAATCAACAATGGTCTTGTTTTTTTCCAAAAGCATTTTATTCAAACTTGTATCAAAGTAGGTTACAGCAAATAAACACCCCGGGAAACATTCTTCCCAACAATCAACTATACAGTTTGTACAGAATATTCTCCTTCTTCAACCAGCCCCCCCCCTCCCCATCACACCCCCCCCCCCCACTCCCCCCCCCCGACGAACAGCTCCTCAAACACGGTCACAAACATCCCCTACCTTTTCTCAAACACCCCTGCTGAGCCCTTAACTCATACTTTATCTTCTCTAACCGCAGGAAGTCATACAGGTCACCCAACCATGCTGCTACCCCCGGTGGCGATGCCGACCGCCACTCCAGCAAAATTCGTCGCCGTGCAATCACGGAGCCGAAGGCCATGACATCGGCCTTCCTCCGCTCCATGAGCTCCGGCTTCTCTGAAACCCCAAATATCGCTGCCAAAGGGTCCGGGTCCACTCCCTCCCCACTATCATGGCTCAGACCGTGAACACTCCTGCCCAGAATCTTCCCACTTTTTCACAACCCCAAATGTGTGCATGTACCTGCAAATACCTCTCACACTCATCTGTTACCCCCTGAAAGAACCCACTCATTCTCGCCCGAGTCATATGCACCCTGTGCACTACCTTAAACTGTATCAGGCTCATCCTTGTACAAGAGGAGGTCCCGTTTACCCTTCGCAGTGCCTCACTCCAAACTCCCCAATTAATCTCCATTCCTAACTCTGCTTTCCATTTCTCCTTGATCTTCACCACCCGCTCGCCTCCCTGCTCCCCCAGCCACTTATATATATCCCCAATTCTTCCCTCCCCTTCCACATCCGGAAGCAGCAACTGCTCCAGCAGGGTGTATCCCGACAATCTGGGGAACCCCTTCCAGACCTTGCATGCAAAGTCCCTAACCTGTAGATACCTGAACTCACTACCCCTCGGCAGCTCTACCCTCTCCCTTAGCTCCTCCAGACTTGCGAACCCTTCCTCCAAATACAAATCCCTCACCTTGACCAGCCCCACTTCTCTCCACCTCCTGTATACATTATCCATCCCTCCTGGCTCAAACCCATGATTCTCGCACAGCGGCGTTAGCACCGACATCCCTTCCACCCCCCAACCCCCCGGCTCAAAGCCATGATTCTCGCACAGCGGCGTTAGCACCGACATTCCTTCCACCCTAAAATGCCTCCTCAGCTGATTCCATATCTTCACCGTGGACTGCACCACTGGGCTCCCTGAATACCTACTCGGAGCCATTGGCAATGCTGCCGTCACCATAGCCCTCAAACTAGACCCCTTACAAGATTCCTCCTCCATCCTAACCCACTCTACCCCTTCTCCTTCCCACCACCGCCGCACCTTGTCCACATTCGCCGCCCAATAATAATGAAGCAAATTTGGCAACGCCAACCCCCCCTGCTGCCTCTGCCTCTGTAGCAGGGTCCTCCCCACCCTCGGTACCTCCCCCGTCCATACAAAGTCAGAGATGATTGTGTCCACTTTCCGAAAAAGGCCTTTGGTATCAAGATCGGGAGAACCTGAAAGATAAACAAGAACCTCGGCAGAATATTCATTTTCCCCACTTGGACCCTCCCCGCCAACGTTAAGTGCAGTGTATCCCAGCTCAAGATCCTCCCTGGCCTCCTCCACCAGCTTCGTTAAGTTCCACTTACGGAGCCCAGACCATTCCCTCGCTACCTGAATCCCCAAATACCTAAACCTATCCCTCACTACCGTAAATGGCATCCCCCCTAAATTAGCCCGCTGTGCCAGCTCATTCACCGGGAATACCTCGCTTTTCCCTACATTCAGCTTGTATCCCGAGAACCCTCCAAACCTCCCCAACAGGCCCATAATCCTTCCCATACTCTCCAACGGATCTAAAACATACAGCAAGATGTCATCGGCATAGAGCGACACCCGATGCTCCCTCTGTCCCCTCATTATCCCCTGCCACTCTGCCGACCCCGAGAGCCATCGCCAATGGCTCTATGACCAGCACAAACAGCAGCGGCGACAGCGGGCACCCCTGCCTCGTACTCCTGTGTAAGTCAAAGCTTCGTGAGCTCATATCATTCGTCCTCGCCCTTGTTCTTGGCGCCACATTCAGCAACCGCACCCATGCCACAAATCTCAGCCCAAACCCAAACCTTCCCAAAACTTTGACGGATTCATCACCACATTCAACAGCCGTCTTATATTACCCGCGAGCTGCCTGCCCTTCACAAAGCCTGTTTGATCTGCAACCACCCCCGGGACACAATCCTCCCCCCCCCCACCAACAACTTAACCAATACTTTCACATCCGTGTTCAATAGTGATATGGGTCTTGACCCACATTCCACCGGATCCGTCCCTTTTTTGGGGATTAGTGTGATTACTTCATAGTCTCCGGCAACTCCCCCTTCTCCAATGCTTCATTAAACGTCCCCAACAGATGTGGTGCCAGGTCCGCCGCAAATTCCTTATAAAATTCTGCCGGGTACCCATCTGGCCCAGGGGCCTTCCCCGTCTTCATACCCCTGACACTGTCCAGCACCTCCCTCAGCCCCAGGGGCTCCTCCAGCACCTGCCTCTATGCCTACTCCACCTGGGGAAATTCCAGCTTGTCTAGAAACCACCCCATGTCCCCCTACTCTACTCCTGGGTCTACCTCATAAAGTCCCTGGTAATACCGGGAACCCGTCCGGCCCCGGGGCCTTACCTGACTGCATTTGACCAATCCCCCTGACTAGCTCCTCCAACTCTTATCGGCGCCCCCAGCCCCTCTACCAGCTCCTCTTGAACCTTTGGGAAACATAGCCTGTTCATGAAGCTCTCCATCCCCCCTCTCCCCATCGGAGGTTCCGACTGGTACAGTTCCTCGTAGAAGTCCCTAAAGACCCCATTTACCTCTGCCCCCTTCTGCACTACATTCCCACCCTTATCCGCCACTCCACCAATTTCCCTAGCCGCGTCTCGCCTGCGGAGCTGATGCGCCAACATCCTGCTCGCCTTCTCCCCATACTCATATACCGCGCCCTGCGACCTCCTCCACTGTGTCTCCGCCTTTCTGGTGGTCAACAAGTCGAACTTGGCCTGCAAACTACGCCGTTCCCCCAGCAACCCCTCCTCCGGTGCCTCCGCGTAACTCCTGTCCACATCCAGGAGCTCCCCCACCAGTCTCTCCCTCTCCTTCCTCCCCCTCCTTTCCCTATGGGCCCGGATGGAGATCAACTCCCCCCGGATCACTGCTTTCAGAGCCTCCCAGACCATCCCCACCCGGACCTCCCCGTGTCGTTGGTATCAAGATACCCCTCAATACTTCCCCAGACCCTCCTACACACCTCCTCATCAGCCAGCATCCCCACATCCAGACGCCAGAGCGGGCGCTGGTCCCGCACCTCCCCCATCTCCAGATCAACCCAGTGCAGAGCATGGTCTGAAATTGCTATGGCCGAATACTCGGCATCCTGCACCTTCGGGATCAATCCCCTGCTCAGGACGAAAAAATCTATTCGGGAGTAAACCCTATGGACATGAGAGAAAAAGGAATACTCCCGCGCCCTCGGCCTCCCAAACCTCCAGGGATCCACCCCTCCCATCTGGTCCATAATCCCCCTCAGCACTTTGGCCGCCGCCGGTCTCCTACCCGTCCTTGAACTGGACCGGTCCGGTGGGGGATCCAGCACTGTGTTAAAGTCTCCCCCCATGATCAGGCCCCCTGCCTCCAGGTCCGGAATGCAGCCCAACAAGCGCCTCATGAAGCCAGCATCATCCCAATTTGGGGCATATACATTAACCAGCACCACCTTCTCTCCCTGCAGCCTACCCTTCACCATAATATATCTGCCCTCCTTGTCCGACACCACCTCAGCCACCTCAAATGCCACCCTCTTCCCCACCAGAATCGCCACCCCCCCCGGTTCTTCGCGTCCAATCCTGAGTGAAAAACCTGCCCCACCCACCCCTTCCTCAGACGAACCTGGTCCGCCACCTTCAAGTGGGTCTCCTGGAGCATAGCCACGTCCGCCTTCAGCCCCTTCAGATGAGAAAATACCCTAGTTCTCTTAACCGGCCCATTCAGCCCTATCACGTTCCAGGTAATCAGCCGGATCAGAGGGCAACCCGCCCCTCTCCCCCGCCAGCTAGCCATAGCTTATCGACTGCTCGCCCCAGGCCAGCACGCCCCGCCCGACCCGTTCCCCATGGCGATAACGCCTCTCCTCTACCCCACCGGCCCACACCAGCTCCTTCCTAGTCATTCCAGCAGCAACCCGGTATGTCTCCCCCCCCCCCCCCCCCCCCCCCCCCGCTAGGACCCCTCATAGCCGCGACGCACCCTCCATGGTACCTCCGTGAGTCAGCTGACTTCTGCTGACCCCGGCAGCTTCCGCCAAAACCCATCCCCTCCCGGCATGGGGTCATCCCCCTCTTGCCACACCTCCTTGGCACCGCTTCAGCGCGGGAAAGAAAACCAGTAGAGGCCATGCCCCCACCACCATCTCCACCCCCCCCCCCTGCCCCGCACCGCGGGAAACCAGAGGAAAGCCCGCGCTTTCACACTGCCACACCCCACCCTTCTGACGCAGCTCTCCAAAATCCAGTTTCACCCCAACCCCCAGCCCCGTACAGAAGGGAACATAAAAAACACAAACCCCCAACATTCCCCACATAACCCACAACCCATACCCAATAGACAGACCCACCCGGAAACAGAGCAGAAAAAAAACCCAGCATAAAAAACACATGTCAAAATTGCAAAACAGCAACAGCGAAAACAGCAACGGCCATAGTGTTCCCCCAGACCCTAGTTCGAGTCCAGCTTCTCCGCCTGTACAAAGGCCCACGCCTCCGGGGACTCGAAGTAGTGGTGCCGGTCCTTATATGTCACCCACAGACGTGCAGGCTGCAGCATTCCAATCTGACCTGCTTGGCATGAAGCGCCGCCTTCGTCCGGTTGAACCCGGCCCGCCGCTTAGCCACCTCCGCACTCCAGTCCTGGTAGATTCGCACTACCGAATTCTCCCACTTGCTGCTCCTCTCTTTCTTGGCCCAGCGCAGCACACACTCCCGGTCACTAAATCGATGGAACCGCACCAGCACCGCCCTTGGGGGCTCATTTGCCTTAGGCCTCCTGGCCAGCACTCTGTGGGCTCCCTCAAGCTCCAGGGGCAAATGGAAGGACCCCGCTCCCATCAACGAGTTCAGCATCGCGGCCACATAGGACGGAAGATCCGACCCCTCCAGCCCCTCCCCAGGCCCAGGTTCCTCAAATTCTTTCGCCTCGTGCGAACATCCAGCTCCTCCAAGCGGTCTTGCCACTTTTTGTGAAGTGCCTCGTGCAACTCCACTTTCCCCACGAGGACCACGGCCTCCTCCTCCCGCTCAGCGGCCTGCTGCTGCAACTCCTGAATGGACACCACCTGGGCCGCCTGGGTCTCAAGCAGGCTGTTGGTAGTCGCATTCAGGGAGTCCAGCAACTCAGCCTTCAGCTCTGCAAAACAGCGCAGACGAGAAGCTTGCTGCTCCTGCGCCCACTTCCACCAGTCCTCGGGTGTTCCGCCGGCTGCCATTTTGTCCTCCTTCCCCCGCTTTTCTTGGGGAGCTGCTGCAGCCTTTTCCTTTGCCTCACTCTGGGTGAGCACCATAAATTGCTGGGAATGCTCCTCCAGACACCTTCCCCACCGGGATTTGTCGAGACAGCGCCGTTTGGGGCCCTCAAATAGGCCCAAAAGTCCTTAAGTAGCGGGAGCTGCCGAACGTGTGGCTTAGCTCCGCATAGCCGCAACCAGAAGTCCGGAATAGATAGGATAGATGCGGGCAGGTTGTTTCCACTGGTAGGTGAAAGCAGAACTAGGGGGCATAGCCTCAAAATAAGGGAAAGTAGATTTAGGACTGAGTTTAGGAGGAACTTCTTCACCCAAAGGGTTGTGAATCTATGGAATTCCTTGCCCAGTGAAGCAGTTGAGGCTCCTTCATTACATGTTTTTAAGATAAAGATAGATAGTCTTTTGAAGAATAAAGGGATTAAGGGTTATGGTGTTCGGGCCGGAAAGTGGAGCTGAGTCCACAAAAGATCAGCCATGATCTCATTGAATGGCGGAGCAGGCTCGAGGGGCCAGATGGCCTACTCCTGCTCCTAGTTCTTATGTTCTTATGTTCCATATCGGGGTCAAAACTGAAGCCCCCTCCTCCTTCCTGTGCCTCCTCCACTGACCCCAGACCCTCAGTGCCGCCGTCACCACTGGGCTTGTGGTGTATCGTGCCGGCGGGAACGGCAGCGGTGCCGTTATTAGTACCCCTAGGCTGGTGCCCTTGCAGGACGTCGCCTCCAGCCGCCCCCACGCCGCCCCCTCCTTCATTACCCATTTCCTAATCATGGCCACATTAGCCGCCCGATAGTAGCTACAGAAGTTTGGCAGTGCCAGACCACCCCCCCCCCCCCCCCCCCCCGACCACCCCCAAGCTACGCTCCAAAAACAATCTTTTGACCCGCGGGGTCTTGTTGGCCCACACAAATCCCGTAATAATCCTGTTCACCCGTTTGAAGAAGGATTTGGGGATGAAGATGGGAAGGCACTGGAAAACGAACAGGAATCTGGGAAGAACCGTCATCTTCACAGTCTGCACTCTTCCCGCCAGTGAAAGCAGGAGCATGTCCCACCTTTTAAAGTCTCTCTTCATCTGCTCTACAAGACGAGATAAATTGAGTCTGTGTAGGGCATCCCAGTTCCTTGCCACCTGTATACCTAAATAACAAAAGCTCCTCTCCACTCTCTTGAGCGGGAGCTCCCCCAGTCTCTCCTCCTGGCCCCGAGCGTGGATTACAAACAGCTCACTTTTCCCACGTTCAACTTGTACCCCAAGAAGCTCCCAAAGTCCCCCAGGATCCGCATGACCTCCCCCATCCCCTCTAGCGGGTCCGAAATATACAATAGCAGGTCATCCGCGTAGAGGGAAACCCGGTGCTCCTCCTCCCCTCCCATAGTTCCTCGAAGTCCACAGAGCTATGGTCAACTGCTCAATTGCCAGGGCAAATAGTAACGGGGATAGGGGGCACCCCTGCCTCGTCCCTCAGTGCAGCCTAAAATACTCCGACCTCAGCCGGTTCGTGGACACACTCGCTACGGGGGCCTGACACAGTAGCTTGACCCACCCTATGAAGGGATCGTTGTTATTGAAATGGGGATCGACATATTTGTTACTGATTATTGTTTATTGTTGGCGGGTGTAAATTTGGGAGAAAACGTGAAAAAGGAGGAGAATAAAGAAATATTTTTTTAAAAACACAATGAGTTTGTGGTCACCATCAGACTTTTAATTTTTTTTAATTGAATTCAATTTCCCCCTCTGCCCTGGTGGGATTCGAACCCAGGTCACCAGGTCGTTACCCAGGGTCTCTGGATTACCAACCTCGAGACAATACCACTGCACCACTGTCTCCCCTTCAAATGCATAAGAATGGACAGATGGAGCCTCTCATTGGAGAGACAGCAGTGGCTGGCTAGTGCAGGAGGTTGGATGGAATTGAGTGCAACAGTGATTTAAGTAGGATATCCTCAATTAACTGGTTGAGTCAGAGGATGTACAGGATAGTTGTGACATGCAAAGCTGTGACTCATGAGATGTTGCAGCAATTTGTCCTCAGGATCTCTTTTTTTCCCCTCTATTCTTTTCATGGAATGCCATCTCTAATTGAATTATGCGGCTTATTAAGTCAACTGTGTTGTTGTTGTGGGCCTGCAGGCAGATGTAGACCAGACTGACCGCAGTCAGCCAGGTGGGTTTTTGCAATAGTTGGTGAAAGTTTCAGATTTATGGGCAGCACGGTAGCATGGTGGTTAGCATAAATGCTTCACAGCTCCAGGGTCCCAGGTTCGATTCCCGGCTGGGTCACTGTCTGTGCGGAGTCTGCACGTCCTCCCCGTGTGTGCGTGGGTTTCCTCCGGGTGCTCCGGTTTCCTCCCACAGTCCAAAGATGTGCGGGTTAGGTGGATTGGCCATGCTAAATTGCCCGTAGTGTCCTAAAAAGAAAGGTTTTGGGGGGGGGGGTTGGGTTACGGGTATAGGGTGGATACGTGGGTTTGAGTAGGGTGATCATGGCTCGGCACAACATTGAGGGCCGAAGGGCCTGTACTGTTCTATGTTCTATGTTAATTGCATTCAAATGCAACCAGCTGCCATGGTGGGATTTGAACCAGTTTACCCACAAGCATTAGCCCGGGCCTCTGGTTTACTAGTCCTGCGACATTACCACTATTTCACTGTCTCCCCATTACAAATTATGCAAATGATTTTGAGGAACAAAGCTCTCCAAATGTGTTGATGATACCTAATTGGTGTAATTATTGTTGACAGTGAGGAACAAGTGGATCAAAAGAATATTTAAAAAAAGAAGTAACAATTGTAACATCATTCAATGCCTGATCCTAAACCCCAACCCCACTTTCTTGCCCTAAGCTCATCCCCTTGAGATAAAGCCTCATGTCCAAAACTCTATATAACCCACCAAGTCTGATCTTTCTGATTTCATGTGCTAAAGGGCAGCACGGTAACACAGTGGTTAGCATTGTTGCTTCACAGCTCCAGCGTCCCAGGTTTGATTCCCGGCTTGTGCGGAGTCTGCACGTTCACCCCGTGTCTGCATGGGTTTCCTCCGGGTGCTCCGGCTTCCTCCCATAATTCAAAGATGTGCAGGTTAGGTGGATTGGTCATGATAAATTGCCCTCAATGTCCAAAAAGGTTAGTTGGGGTTACTGAGTTACGGGGATAGGTAGTGCAGACTCGATGGGCCGAATGGCCTCCTTCTGCACTGTGAATTCTAATCTTTGGAATTGCCACCGATAGCCATATATAGTCCACTTCATGCCTTTATCATGTAAGGTGGAGCAAGCAGTTTAATCCATGTCTGTGCAAATGTTGTTTATACGATCATAAGAAACAGGAGCTGGAGTGGGTTGTTTGGCCCCACAAACCTGCTCTGCCATTCAATAAGATCACCACTTATTGTGGCCCAAACTCCACTTTCCAGCCTGCACCCCCCCCCCCCCCCCCTCCCTCACACCCATAACCCTTGACTCCCTCATAGATCAAAAACCTGCTGAATTCAGCCTCGAATATATCCACTGACCCAGGCCCATATTTTCGGGAGCACTGAGTTGGGGTGAACCCGGCCTTTAGAAATAGCAGCGGAGGGTTCAGATTATCACTGGCTGGGAGGCCGTAGCGTAGTGGTGACGTCGCTCGACTAGTAATCCAGAGACCCAGAGTCATCCTCTGGGGACCCGGGTTCAAGTCCCGCCACGGCAGATGGTGAAACTTGAATTCAATAAAGAAAATCTGGACTTAAAAGTCGAAACGTGAAGCCATTGTCGATTGTTGTAAAAACCCACCTGGTGCGTCTGGGGAAGGAAATCTGCCACCCTTACCCGATCAGGCCTACATGTGACTCCAGACCCCACAGCAATGTGGTCGACTCTTAAATGCCCTCAGGGATGGGCAATAAAGGCTGACCCAGCCAGCGACGCCCCTCATGCCGTGAACAAATTAAACAAACGCTGAGGGTGGGCTCAGTGCAGAGGCTGTCAGGTGGAGAGATAGGCTGGGAGGTAGTCCATGCTCCGACACTTCTGCAAAGTAATGGGAAAGAACTGATGAGATGAGCATTGCACAGTGTGTGGAACTGCGGATAAAGCCTCAGTCCCAGCATCCAGCAGGTTGCGCCTTCCTGAATCATTACGCATACACTCTTTCCACGGGGCGGCACGACAGCACAGTGGTTAGCACTATTGTTTCACAGCTCTGGGGTCCCAGGTTCGATTCCCTAGCTCTAAATCCTAAATAAATCCAATCGGTCATTGTTGTCAGTGGTGTAATCCCTTTTTTTTTTAATAAACAATTTTATTGAGGTAGTTTTTGGCTTTATAAACAGTTATAAACAGTTACAGACATCATCAGAAAGAAAGCAAAAAAAGGCAAAAATGTACAAACATCCACGTACTTTCAATACTTCCATCGCAACATATTGCACAAGCCCGCTCCCCTCCCACCGGTACTACCCGCCATATTTTCCCTCCTACTCTACTCTACCACCCCCCCCCCTCCCCCCCACCCACCCTCCTGCTGACGCTCACTCTCCCGCAAAGAAGTCAATAAATGGTTGCCACCTCCGGGTGAACCCCTGCACTGATCCCCTCAAGGCGAACTTAATTTTTTCCATCCCCAGGAAACTCGACATGTCCGCAAGCCACCACTCAGTCTTCGGGTGCTTTGAGTCCCTCCACGCCAATAATATTCGTCGCCGGGCTATCAGGGAAGCAAAGGCCAAAACATCGGCCTCTTTCTCCCCCTGGACGCCCGGGTCTTCCGAAACCCCAAAAATTGCCACCCCTGGACTCATCGCCACCCTTGTTTTTAGCACCTGGGACATGACCCCCGCAAATCCCTCCCAGTACCCCCTAAACTTAGGGCATGCCCAAAACACGTGCACATGGTTCGCTGGTCCTCCCGCGCACCTAGCCCATTTGTCCTCTATCCCGAAAAATTTGCTCATCCGAGCCACCGTCATATGGGCCCGGTGAACGACCTTAAATTGGATCAGCCCGAGCCTAGCACATGTCGCGGTCAAATTTACCCTACTCAGGGCCTCTGCCCACAGCCCATCCTCCATTTCCCCGCCTAGCTCCTCCTCCCATTTAAGTTTCAGTTCCTCTGTCTGGGACCCTTCCTCCCTCATGAGCACCTTATATATACCCGAGATTCTGCCCTCCCCTTCTTCCCTCCTAGAGACTATTCTGTCTAGGATCCCCATTGGCGGGAGGCGTGGGAAAGATGGGACCTGTCTACGAACAAAGTCCCGCAGCTGTAGGTATCTAAAATCATTTGCCCTTACCAACCCAAATTTCTCCTCCAAGCTCCTCAGGGGGTAATCCCTTTTAAGAGGATGAAATGATCCAAGTAGAATACCTGTGATCCGTATTGGTATTCAAAACGGAGTCTGTTTAGTCAATGAAATGAATGAAATGAAAATCGCTTATGGTCACAAGTCGGCTTCAATGAAGTTACTGTGAACAGCCCCTAGTCATCACGTTCCGGCGCCTGTTCGGGGAGGCTGGTACGGGAATCGAACCGTGCTGCTGGCCTGCCTTGGTCTGCTTTAAAAGCCAGCGATTTAGCTCAGTGTGCTAAACCAGATGAGGACAGGACGATGATTTAGCCAAAGCAGACATTGCAATTAAGATAGAAATAATAGAATTGTATTTACAAGGTGACCTTTTTCCTTCAGGTTATGTTGGAGAAAAAGATGATGGGCAAGGACAACAGGCTTTTGGGAATACAAACACTGCCGAGGCTGGTCGCTCTATTGGGGTAGATTGTTTTGAGCAATTTGCCACTTTGCATATTAAGCAAAATGTGCAAACTGAATATGGCTCAGAGGGACTTGGCAGAACATTGAGTATTACCTGCACAAACGATAAAGATTCCATTCAGATCAGCCCTTGGAATGCTTCCATCTTAGTCCTAATTAAAAGCTTTAAATGATATGCATCTAAGCATTGCTCAATTGTTTTGGCTGCACTTGGCTTGCCACAAAACCAGCAGTTCTTTTTTTTAAACCACATCTCTCCTGAACCCCTCCCTGTGCCTGGCATGGAAGCCACAGCCGGCTGGCAGGTGAGGCGAATGAGGAACATTGCGGGAATGTGGGTGAAGTCACCCCCTCCTCAGTTCGTCTTTGAAAACAGCTTGTCAGCGCCACCATCACATCAACCTTTATTCTTCAAGCACATACCGCTGATGGACAGATAAAGACACTCTGATTCATCCAGCCTGCCCACGCCCCATTGCGATATCTTGGCATTTCACAACATATACTCCCCTGAAATGAGGCGATCTCTGGGAGCGGCAAAAGCAGATAACAACCCAGGCAAACCTGGGAAAGATGATCCAAGATGGCGCCGGAGCATGGCGACTCTCTGCGAGCCCTCCCTAACGGATGCACTTTGTACTTAAATTACAATTGTTCTAATCTTTTATAAATTTTCTTTTATTTCCTTTTCTACCCATGTACTTAATGACCTGTTGAGCGGCTCACAGAAAAATACATTTCACTGTACCTCGGCACACGTGACAATAAACAAATCCAATCCAATCCAACTTCTACCATCGTGAAAGACGAGGAGAGCAGGGGCCTGGGATCACCGCCAGCTCCAAGTTCCCCTCCAAGCCACACACCATCCCGGCTTGGAAAGATATTGACCGTTCCTTCGCTGTCCTGGAACTCCCTCCGTAACAGCACTGTGGGTGTACCTACATCACACGGACTGCAGCGGTTACAGAGGGACATAGATAAGCTGCAGAGCTGGGCTGAGAGGTGGCAGATGGAGTTTAATGCGGAAAAGTGTGAGGTGGTTCACTTTGGAAGGAGTAACAGGAATGCAGAGTACTGGGCTAATGGCAAGCTTCTTGGTAGTGTAGATGAACATAGAGATCTCGGCATCCAGGTACATAAATCCCTGAAAGTTGCCACCCAGGTTAATAGGGCTGTTAAGAAGGCATATGGTGTGCTAGCCTTTATCAGTAGGGGGATTGAGTTTCGGAGCCACGAGGTCATGCTGCAGCTGTACAAAACTCTGGTGCGGCCGCACCTGGAGTACTGCGTGCAGTTCTGGTCACCACATTATAGGAAGGACGTGGAAGCTTTGGAAAGGGTTCAGAGGAGATTTACTAGGATGTTGCCTGGTATGGAGGGAAGGTCTTACGAGGAAAGGCTCAGGGACTTGAGGTTGTTTTCGTTAGAGAGGAGAAGGCGGAGAGGTGACTTAATAGAGACATATAAGATAGTCAGAGGGTTAGATAGGGTGGACAGTGAGAGTCTTTTTCCTCGGATGGTGATGACCAACACGAGGGGACATAGCTTTAAATTGAGGGGTGGTAGATATAGGACAGATGTCAGAGGCAGTTTCTTTACTCAGAGAGTAGTAGGGGTGTGGAACGCCCTGCCTGCAACAGTAGTAGACTCGCCAACTTTAAGGGCATTTAAGTGGTCACTGGATAGACATATGGATGAAAATGGAATAGTGTAGGTCAGATAGGCTTCAGATGGTTTCACGGGTCGGCGCAACATCGAGGGCCGAAGGGCCCGTACTGCGCTGTAATGTTCTATGTTCTAAGGCGGCTCACCACCACCTTCTGAAGGGCAATTAGGGATGGGCAATAAATGCTGGCCCGGAAAGAAGGATTTGTTGGAAGTGATTCTTATATTCTCGACACGAGTGGGATTCAGTAATTTGATGGTTTAATTTTGCCCCTGACAGAAACCATTAAGGAAACATGATTCCCATTAAAAAAGGCATAAACATCATTTTAGCAACGGATCTTGGCACTTCGACTGTAACTTCTGGAATCAGCAAGCTTTGAAACGTCAAATGTAAATACAGTTCAATAGGGCAAACAAGTAGCTCCTGTGCCAAAAAATGTTCCGGCAGGAGAAGCTTTCTATAAACACTGTGAAATATATTAACCAGTTTGCAATTCCCTGTGCCACAGAGTGTTTAATCATTAACTCAGGGAGACTGCCGAGTCAAACAAGGACGGGGAAGAAAATCTCAGCAGGGATTCTTCGCTCGGAAACATTGGCCGGAATTCTCCGGCCGTTGGCTGATGGTGGGATTCTCTGCTCCATCCCGCAGGTTTCCCGACGGCGTGAGGCGGCTTCGATGGAAATTCCCATTGACAGTGGCGGGAACAGAGAGTCCAGCTGCCAGCCAACGGTACGTCGCCTCCGGGAGGCCGGAGAATTCCGCCCATTGGCCAGGATTCTCCATGCCAATGCCGCTTCGATCGGGATTTCCGATCGGGTGGAGAATGGAACGTCGAGGGAAAACGAGCGCCGACGCTGCTCCGATGCTCCGATCCTTCGTCGGTGGTCTCAGTGCGCTCCGCACTCCGCGCCGGTGATGATTAATGAAATCGAAGTCTGAGTTGCCAACCCCCGCTTACCCACACCCCCCCCCGCCACGCCCTCCCCCCCCCCCCCCCCCCCCCCCCCCCCACCATTATGCACCAACCTCCATAGCACTGGGCAGGCTTTAGTGCATGTTTGCCCAAGCATGGATCTGGTGCAGCGGACCCCGAGGTGGGTCAAGGGGGTCAGTGTATATCTGAGGTGTCTCCCCACCAAACTCCAAAGGAAGGGCCCCCTCTCCTCCCAGAATCCAAATTATGCACCTCCGCCGCTGACAGTTAGGGGCACCCCCCCCCCAACGCCTCACCGCAGGAATAACAGGTCCTCCCCTCCCCCCCCCCCCCCCCAGCCAGAGCATGCAAGCATTAGGGTGACCCGATCCTAAACACGGACACCCAGTAGCGATTATCTGCTGGCGAGAGCTCTTAAGCTCCGGAACATTGTCTTTTCTGTACGGCCTCCAGTCCTCGGGAAGAACTTGCATTAGTATTATTCCTCTGAAATGCGTTTTATCATTCGATGGCTAATAACAGAAGCTGAAAGCACAATGGGGAATATTGGACAAAGGTCTTTCCCAGTTAGGACAGGCTTTGAGTTGATAAGCACAAAACTAGTTAAGCTCGGTTGCGTAACACTCCCCAAAGATTGGCTGCCTCATGGAGCCACCGCGGACTCAGCTCGTTTGTCACTTTTACGTTCATTGACTGGAGCTATGAATAGAGATAGTAGAGGATACAACTTTAATTCGATTTGTGAAGAGAGGAGGCGCTGCTCCACTTTCGACCCACTTTTCTCTTACTTAAGTGCGACGGAAGGCGCTGGCCGCTGAGCAACGGGCAGGTTTTTCTAATTGCAATAAATAGTTTTTACAGTTACAGTATGTCAGGGCAGCTCGGTCAAGTGGAATGCTCATCCTGCACTATGTGGGAACTCATTGATGCATCACCTTTCCAACATGAACACATCTGCAGGAAGTGTCACCAGCTGCAGTAGCTTAAGCTCTGGCATTTAGAGCTTGAGAGGTGGCTAAAGTCACTGTGGTGCAGTGGTAAGGTAGAGAACTACGTGTAGTGGGATGGTCACACTGCAGGTTAAGAGCATGCAGGCAAAGACCGTCAGGCAGTCTAAGAGAGCCAAGCATGCAGTTCTCTGAGTCTATCTTGTGTTACGATCCTGCGCCAGATCCCAACATTTGTTAAGATACCAGACAGGGGGCAGCATGGTGAAGCAGTGGGTTGGCCCTGCAGCCTCACGGTGCCGAGGTCCCAGGTTCGATCCCAGCTCTGGGTCACTGTCCATGTGGAGTTTGCACATTCTGTTTGTGTGGGTTTCACCCGCACAACCTAAGGATATGCAGGATAGGTGGATTGGCCACGCTAAATTGCCCCTTAATTGCAAAAAATTAACTGGTCCTCTAAATTTATTTTTAAAAAGGGTACCAGACAGGAACCCCAAACACTTTTGTTTTAATTTGTAAAACTGTGAGGAAAGGATACTTTGCTCCAAGAGTGATGCCATGCATAAATGGGGGTGTGATGTATTAAAACAAACGTTGTTAGTAGCACAGTATTAATCTACCTTCACCTCACAGAAATATAGTTCACAATTTCCAGTTAAACAATGCTTAACAAGAAAATGAAACACTTTGACCCTTAACCAATACCTACTTTATCTCTAATCAAACAAACCCATTACAGGTCAAAACACACTTTTTAATAAAGTTAGCAAACACGGGATTACTTTCCAGCCTCTGGATAAAGAGTTTTTTGAAAAACTGCTTGAAAATAAAGAGGGATCCTGTCAGGAAACAGCCTGCAGGTTCTTGTCTGTGTCAGACTACTGCTTAACCTGACAACCTTTTACAGAAGCTGCCGTTCTGTTTACAGCCAAATCTAAACTGACTGTTAGAGATTTAGTACAGACCTGGCTCATCATTATCCCACTCGAATCCCATAACCTACTTACTTAAGTTTAAACACAAAATGTCTCTAATTATTTACTCCCCAGAAATCATAACAAAACCCTTTTAAGCCCCTCCTTGTAAGCATAAGCTTGGCTTCAAAGAATGATGATCTCACATTTATGACACCTTAATTTCACCTTCTGTAGCCACAATGTCTGTTTTTCTTTAAATATTCTGTTAAAATATATTACCGCAGCAGATACATACACACTCTAACCCAGGCTTTTAAAACATTACTGCATCAAATACATATAATACAATATATATTCCAATCTCTTATATTCATCACACTTGCTTGCTAATTGGTCTTCCATTTTGGATGCAGGTGAGGACGATGGTTCCTGAGTGGAGTGCAGCCAGAGCCATGGCATCATGGGTCATTCAGCTACACAGAAGAGGATGCATTAGAGTGGAAAAACAATAATGCTAGGGGATTCGATAGCCAGGGGATCGTCATGCTTTTCTGTGACAGTAAATGTGGCTCTAAGATGGTGTGTTGTCTCTCTGTTGCCAGGGTAAATAGGGCAACACGGTAGCACAGTGGTCAGCACAGTTGCTTCACAGCTCAAGGGTCCCAGGATTGATTCCCGGCTTGGGTCATTGTCTGTGAAGATTCTGCACATTCTCCCCGTGTCTACGTGGGTTTCCTCCCGGTGCTCCGGTTTCCTCCCACAGTCCAAAGATGTGCAGGTTTGGTGGATTGGCCATGCTAAATTGCCCCTTAGAGCCAAAAGGGTTAGGTAGGGTTACTGGGTTACAGGGGTAGTGTGGACTTGGGGAGGATGCACTTCCCAAGGGCCGGTGCAGACTCGATGGGCCGAATGGCCTCCTTCTGCACTGTAAATTCTATGTAAATGATGTCATGGAGCGGCAGTAGGACTTCCTTCTGGGGGAGGGTGAACAGCCAGAGGTCATGGTCCACATTGATACCAATAACACAGGTGGGAAGTGGGATGAGGGCCTGAAAGCAGATTTTGGAGAGTGAAGGAGCAGGACCACAGAAGCAATAATCTCAGGGTTACTCCCAGTGCCGCACGTATAGGATTCGGAGGATTGAGCGATTGAACATGTGGCTGGTGAATTGGTTGGGAGGGAAGGTATCAGATATCTGAGGCAGTGGGACCGGTTCTGGGGCAGGCGAGATCTATACTCGATGGACGGGTAATATTCTATGTTACACCCTAACAGGACGGGGACTAATATCCTCACAGGGAGATTTGCAAGTGCTGTTGGGGAGGGTTTAAACGAGCTTGTCAGGACGATGTGAACTTGAGAGGTCGTTCAAACTGGACGGAAGTAAAGCTGTAACAGGAAGCAGAAAAGTAGCAAGCGAAATTCGAAGGCTGGCAAAATGAAGGCGAGCATCAACTAAGTTTGGAATGTGAAATGATGTCAAAAAGACAAAATCAAGGGCGCCCTACCTGAATGCACAGAGCATTCACAACAAGGCGCATAAAGAGGTAAATGGGTATGAGCTAATTGCCATAACGGAAACGTGGCTGCAGGGTGGCCAAGCCATGGAACCGAATATTCAAGAATATTCCTCATGTAGAATGAACAGGCAATAAAGGAAATGGAGGTGGTGTTGCGCTGGTAATATGAGATGGAATCTGTACATTTAGTGATCTCAGATTGGAAGGACAAAATGTATAATCTGTTAGGGTGGAGCTAAGAAACAGCTAGGGACATCAAACGTTGGTTGTAGTTTCTTATAGGCCACCAAACATCAATGGTAATGTGGGACATGGTATTGATCAGTTGATTAGAGAAGCATACAGCATGGATAATATGGTGGTCGTGTGCGAATTCAATCTGCATATAGACTGGGTAAATCTAATGATCACTAATGCTGTGCAGGACAAGTGTAATAGGAATCTGGCACTGCTGCCTCACGGCGCTGAGATCCCAGGTTCAATACCGGCCTTGGGTCGCTGTCCATGTGGAGTTTGCACATTCTCCCCGTGTCTGCGTGGCCCTCACCCCCACAACCCAAAGATGTGCAGGCTAGGTGGATTGGCCACGCTAAATTGCCCTTTAATTAGAAAAAAAAAATTGGATACTCGAAATTTATTTTTGAAATGTGTGTATGAATGGTTTTCTAGAGCAGGAAATTTAGAAGGTACGAGGGACAAATTAGCTGAGGTGGATTGGAAAATATATTAAAAGGTATATGATGGTACGCAAACAATGGATAGTCTTCAGAGAATTATTACCTGCTTTACCGCAACGATACATTCCTTCGGAGCACAAAAAAACAAGAAGACAACCGTGGTTAACAAAGATGTGAAAATCGCTTATTGTCACAAGTAGGCGTCAATGAAGTTACTGTGAAAAGCCTTTAGTCTCCACATTCCGGCGCCTGTTCGGGGAGGCTGGTACGGGAATTGAGCACGCGCTGCCGGCCTGCCTTGGTCTGCTCACCTGAGGAAGGAGCAGTGCTCCGAAAGCTAGTGATTTGAAACAAACCTGTTGGACTTTAACCTGGTGTTGTAAGACTTCCTACTGTGGTTAACAAGGGAAGTTAAAGATTGAATGAGGTGAAAAGAAAAGGCCGATACAGTTGTCAGACATTGTAGTAAACTTGAGGATTGGCAGCATTTTAGAATACATCAAACAAGGGCCAAGAAGCTAATGAAGAACGGGAGAAAAGATGATGAATGTAAACTAGCAAAAAAACGTAAAAATGGACTGTGAAAGCAAAAAGGAAACGTTGAAAAATGAATATTCTGCCGAGGTTCTTGTTATTCTTTCAGGCTCTCTCGATCTTTATGCCAAAGGCCTTTTTCGGAAAGTGGACACAATCATCTCTGACTTTGTATGGGCGGGGGAGGTGCCAAGAGTGGGGAGGACCCTGCTACAGAGGCAGAGGCAGCAGGGGGGGGTTGGTGTTGCCAAACTTGCTTCATTATTATTGGGCGGCGAATGTGGACAAGGTGCAGCGGTGGTGGGAAGGAGAAGGGGTCGAGTGGGTTAGGATGGAGGAGGAATCTTGTAAGGGGTCTAGTTTGAGGGCTATGGTGACGGCAGCATTGCCAATGGCTCTGAGTAGGTATTCAGGGAGCCCAGTGGTGCAGTCCACGGTGAAGATATGGAATCAGCTGAGGAGGTGTTTTAGGGTGGAAGGGATGTGGGTGCTAACGCCGCTGTGCGAGAATCATGGGTTTGAGCCGGGGAGATGGATAGTGTACACAGGAGGGGGAGGGAAGTGGGGCTAGTCAAGGTGAGGGATTTGTATTTGGAGGAAGGGTTCGCCAGTCTGGAGGAGCTAAGGGAGAGGGTAGAGCTGCCAAGGGGTAGTGAGTTCAGGTATCTACAGGTTAGGGACTTTGCACGAAAGGTCTGGAAGGGGCTCCCTAGATTGCTGGAATACACCCTGCTGGAGCGACTGCTGCTTCCAGATGTGGAAGGGGAGGGAAGAATTGGGGATATATATAAGTAGCTGAGGGAGCAGG
This sequence comes from Scyliorhinus canicula, assembly GCF_902713615.1. Classification (NCBI taxonomy): domain Eukaryota; kingdom Metazoa; phylum Chordata; class Chondrichthyes; order Carcharhiniformes; family Scyliorhinidae; genus Scyliorhinus; species Scyliorhinus canicula. Next base: position 11,657,695 of record NC_052156.1, on the reverse strand, counting down.
GAGGCGAGCGGGTGGTGAAGATCAAGGAGAATTGGGAAGTGGAGTTGGGAATGGAGATCAATTGGGGAGTATGGAGTGAGGCACTGCGAAGGGTAAACGGGACCTCCTCTTGTGCAAGGATGAGCCTGATACAGTTTAAGGTGGTGCACAGGGTGCATATGACTCGGGTGAGAATGAGTGGATTCTTTCAGGGGGTAGCAGATGAGTGTGAGAGGTGTGGGCGAGGGCCAGCGAATCATACGCACATGTTTTGGGGTTGTGAAAAATTGGGAAGATTCTGGGCGGGAGTGTTCGCGGTCTTAGCCAGGATAGTGGAGGAGGGAGTGGACCCCGGACCCTTTGGCAGCGATATTTGGGGTTTCAGAGAAGCCGGAGCTCATGGAGAGGAGGAAGGCCGATGTCTTGGCCTTCGTCTCTCTGATTGCACGGCGACAAATTTTTCTGGAGTGGCGGTCGGCATCGCCACCGGGGGTAGCAGCATGGTTGGGTGACCTGTATGACTTCCTGCGGTTAGAGAAGAAAAGTATGAGTTAAATGGCTCAGCAGGGGAGTTTGAGAAAAGGTGGGGGATGTTTGTGACTGTGCTTGAGGAGCAGTTAGTCACGGGGGGGGGGGGGGGGGGGGGGGGGGCAGGAGGGGTGAAAAAGGAGAAAATTCTGTATAGTTGATTGTTAGGAAGAATGTTTCCCGGGGTGTTTATTTGCTGTAACCTACTTCAATACAAGTTTGAATAAAATGCGTTTAAAAGAAAAGGAAACGTTGAGCGAAGACAAGTGCGTTTCCATTACAGGTAGAATCGGGAGCATTTATAATGGGGAATAAAGAAATGGCAGTAAAGCGAAGTGATCACTTTGTGGTTATTGTCTTCACTGAGGAAGATACAGGAAATTTCCCAGAATTGGAGACCCAAGGGACTAGGGAACAGGAGGAATTGAAGGAAATTAGTAAGAAGGTTGTATTGGAACAAATAATAGGACTGAAGATCGCTCAGGCCCTGGGATCTGATATTTTAATATTCCAGAAAATTGGTCAAAGTGAGGGATTTGTTGAAAGAAGCAGCTATGGATGTAGTGGATGCATTGGTGATCATCCAAAATTCCATGGGCGAGATTCTCCGCACTCCCGACGGTGCGGAGAATAGCGTGGCTCGTACAATTTTACGGCCACGCTGTTCCGACGCCCTCCCGCTATTCTCCCCCCCCCCCCCACGCCCGACTCCCGATACGAATCGCTGCCGCCGTTTTTTTACGGCCGGCAGCGATTCTCAGCTGATCGATGGGCCGAGTTCCCAGCCCTTTACGGCTGTTTTTACGAACGGCAAACACACCTGGTCTGGCCGTTCGTAAAAACGGCCGTAAACTCTCGATTTTTAAAACCATGGCACCGATTGGCACGGCAGTACCACGGCCGTGCCAAGGGTGCCATGGGCCCGCGATCGGTGGGCACCGATCGCGGGCAGCGGGCCCGATGCCCGCGCACTCTTTGTCCCTCCGCCGCACCGCTGTATCACTTCGCGGGGCGGCTGAGGGGCATCCCGGCCCGCGCATGCGCGGGTTTCGCGCAAATGCGCGATGACGTCATCCGCGTATGCGCGGGTTGGAGTCTTCCAATCCGCGCATGCGCGGCTGATGTCATATGACGCGTCAGCCGGCGCTAACTCTGGCAAGCGGGCTTAACGAAATTCGTTAAGCCCGCGATGCCGGAGTTTACGGCGTCGGCATGCTAGCCCCGACCGGGGACCAGAATCGGTTCCCGGTCGGGAAGGGGGGGGCTGGCGTCAAACCCGCCCGGATTTGACGCCAGCCTTACGATTTCTCCCCATATGGGAGAATCGCGCCCTATAGGTTTGGAATGGTTATGCAGATTGGAAGGTAGCAAATGTCACCCCACTGTTTAAGAAAGGAAAGAGAGCGAAAACAGGAAGTACAGACCCGTCAGCCTTTAACAGGAGGTTTAATAGCAAATGAAAGCACATGGAATTGGAGGCAACACACTGGCATGGATTGGGATGTGGCTAATAGACAGAAAACAGAGAGTAGGAATAAGGGGTCATTCTCACATTGACAGGCTGTGGCTAGTGGGGTATGGCAAGGATCAGTGCTTGGGCCCCAGCTGGTCACAAAATATATCAATGATTTCGATGTGGGGACCAAATGTAACATTTTCAATTTTACAAATTACACAAAGCTAGGTGGGAATGTTTGTTATGCAGAGGGTCTGCAAGGGAATCTGAACCGATTTAGTGAGTGGGCAAGGTCGAATATAATCTGGAAAATGTGAGGTTATCCAGTTTGGTAGGAGGAGCAGGTGTGCAGAGTATTTGCTAAATGGTGAGAGATTAGAAAGTCTCAGGACGGGATTCTCCATTTTAGCGGCAGAGGGTTGAAGCCGTGGTAAACGCCGGAGCGGTTAACGATGGCGTCATCTGGCAGCTAAGAGCAGTGATCCCCCAACCCACAGGGGGCCAGCGCGGCACTGGAGCGCTTCACGCAGCTCCGGCTGCCGATACTGGCGCCAGCACAGGCGGCGCGGGTCCGTGCATGCACGTGGGGTGCCTTCTCCACGCCGGCCCCCGGGCAACATGGCGCAGCCCTACAAGGGCCCAGCGCGGGGGAACGGAATTAGCCCATCCACCAATCGGTTGCCCCCGATCACGGGCCTAGCCACCGGTAAGGCACACCCCCCCCCCCCCCAGAGTCAGATCCCCCCTCCCCTCCACCAGGACTGCCCCCACAGCCAGAATGCCGAGGGTAGGATCACACGCGAATGACGCCAGTCGGATTCGACCGAACTCGGCGGGCATTCGCCCCGTCGAGCACGGAGAACCGCGGCGGGGGCCGGGTTGAGTGCCCCCCCCCACCCCACCCCCCGGCCAATTCTCCGACCCGGCCTGGGATCGGAGAATCCCGCCCTTGATGTACAAAGGGTGTCCTCATCAATAAGTCACTGAAGGCTAACATACATGTGCTGCAAGCAATTAGGAAGGCTAATGGTAAGTTAGCTTTTATCACAAGAGGATTTGAGTACAGGAGTAGCAAAGGCTTGGACCTTGATTAGGCCGCACCTGGAGTAGTGTACGCCTTTAGTCCCCTTACCTTAGGGAAGATATTGGGCGTGATTCTCCGTGGGCGGGTTCTTCCGCTCCGCTGGCAGCGCACCCACGCCCGGAGATTTCCCGGCGGTGTGGGGATGCCCACAATGGGAAACCCCATTGGCCGGCTGCCGGGGGGGGGGGGGGGGGGGGGGGGGGGGGGGGGGGGCGGGCGCCGCACCAGAAAACAGATGCGGCGGGGTGGACAATCCTGCCTATTATTGCCATAGAGTGAGTGCAACAAAGGTTCACCAGACTTTTTCGGGGATGGCAGGACTGGGGAGACTGAGCCTGTAATCTCGAGAGATTTGAAGAATGAGAGGTGATCTCATTGAAATGTACTTAATAACGAAATGGTTAGACTGGGTGGATGCAGATAAGGGGCTGGCTCTCCGATTTTACGGCTAAGTGCCGACGCCGGCGTGGGAACTGTGGCGTTTCACAACGCCAAAATCGGCGCTGAACCCTCACCGATTCCGGGACTGGTGGGGGACGGGTCCTGAAAGGTGAGGAGCCTGAAGGGGGGGCATGGGCATGAAGCAGGGCGCCGCTCACCTGCTTATGCCCAGGCAGCTGAAGGCATGGCCCCGAAATGGTGGAGTGATTAAAATCGGGACTGCAGAAGAGGCCAGAATTGGAGGAGCGCAGAGAGCTCAGAGGGATAGAGGGCTGGAGGAGGTTACAGAAATAAGCACACAGTACACGTCTACCACCTGGCACCCAAAAAGTAACAGAATGGTGGAGAACGGAGGGTGAGGGGGACAGAGTGAGCAGCTTCTGAGACGAGCGAGGGTAAACTAGAATAATAGCCCTACAGATTGAACCTCCCTCCCTAACAGCACTGTGGGTGTACCTACACCACATGGACTGCAGCGGTTTAAGTAGGCAGCTCACCACCACCTTCCCAAGGGCAATTAGGGATGGGCAATAAATGCAGGCCTGGCCAGCGACCCTCATATCCCATGAACAAATAGTTGAAAACTTGCATGTCGGTGCACGTGCTCATTCCAGGTTCGCGTGTGTGGTCTCATCATGTTGGTGCTAAATGTGCGTTTAGACATTACATACAGGAAAAGGCCATTCGGCCCAACTGGGTATGTTAGTCTTTTTGCTCCACAAAAGCCTCTTTCCATCCTTCATCTCATTATCTTTTTTTAAAATAATTTTAATTGAACATTTTTTAATTTATACAACAACATCAAACCATACTAAGATACCCCCCCCCCCCCCCCCCCCCCGGGGTTGCTGCTGCTATTGACCAAGTTACCTATCTTTGAGCCAGGAAGTCCAGAAAAGGCTGCCACCGTTTATAGAACCCTTGTACTGATCCTCTCAGGGCAAATTTGACCCTTTCCAACTTTATAAATCCCGCCATGTCACTGATCCAGGTCTCCACACTTGGGGGCCTCGCATCCTTCCACTGCAGCAAGATCCTCCGCCGGGCTACTAGGGACGCAAAGGCCAGGACACCGGCCTCTTTCGCCTCCTGCACTCCCGGCTCCACCGCAACTCCGAAAATCGCGAGTCCCCACCCTGGTTTGACCCTGGATCCAACCACCCCCGACACCGTCCCCGCCACCCCCTTCCAGAATTCTTCCAGTGCCGGGCATGCCCAGAGCATATGGGCGTGGTTCACTGGACTCCCCGAACACCTGGTGCACCTGTCCTCACCCCCAAAGAACGTACTCATCCTAGTCCCGGACATGTGGGCCCGGTGCAGCACCTTAAATTGGATGAGACTAAGCCTCGCACATGAAGAGGAAGTGTTGACTCTCTCCAAGGCATCCGCCCAAGTCCCGTCCTCTATCTGCTCCCCGAGTTCCTCCTCCCATTTAGCCTTCAGCTCCTCCACTGACGATTCCTCCACCTCCTGCATTACCTTATAGATGTCAGGCACCTTCCCCTCTCCTCCCCACACCCCCGAAAGCACTCTGTCCATCGTCCCCCGCGAGGGCAGCAAAGGGAATCCCTCTACCTGTCACCTGGCAAACGCCTTTACATGCAAGTATCTGAACATGTTCCCTCGGGGAAGCCCAAATTTATCTTCCAGTTCCCCCAGGCCCGCAAACCTCCCGCCAATAAACAGGTCCCTCAATTTACTGATGCCCACCCTTTGCTACCCCCTAAATCCCCCATCCTTGTTCCCCGGGATGAACCGATGATTGCCACCCAGTGGAGCCTCCATCGAGCCCCCTGTTTCCCCCCTGTGCCGTCTCCACTGTCCCCAGATTCTTAGGGTCGCCGCCACCACCGGGCTCGTGGTAAACCTCTTAGGGGAGAGCGGCAACGGCGCCGTTACCATGGCACCCAGGCTCGTACCTCTACATGACGCCATCTCCATTCTTTTCCACGCCGCCCCTCCCCCCTCCATCACTCATTTACGCACCATTGACACATTGGCCGCCCAATAGTACCCCAAAAGGTTGGGCAGCGCCAGCCCGCCTCTATCCCTCCCTCGCTCCAGGAAAACCCTCTTCACTCTCGGAGTCCCATGTGCCCACACAAAGCTCAAGATACTGCTAGTCAGGGCAGCACGGTGGCCTAGTGGTTAGCACAACCGCCTCACGGCGCTGAGGTCCCAGGTTCGATCCCGGCTCTGGGTCACTGTCCGTGTGGAGTTTGCACATTCTCCCTGTGTCTGCGTGGGTTTCACCCCCACAACACAAAAATGTGCAGAGTAGGTGGATTGGCCACGCTAAATTGCCCCTTAATAGAAAAAATTATTGGGTAATCTAAATTTATTAAAAAAAAAAAATTTAAAAAAAAAGATACTGCTAGTCACTCTCCTAAAGAAGGCCCTGGGGATAAAGATGGGCAGGCACTGAAAGATAAAGATGGGCAGGTACTGAAAGACTTCATCTCATTATCATTCTATCCCTTTTTCCCTCATCTGTTTCTCTAACCTCCCCAGAAATATATCAACACTCGTCAACCTCACCTACCCTTCATTACGCCACCTTCATCCCTCCATTCTAGTCTCGGGTGACAATCTGTGTGGAGTTTGCACGTTCTCCTCGTGTCTGCGTGGGTTTCCTCCGGGTGCTCCGGTTTCCTCTCACAGTCCAAAGATGTGCAGGTTCGGTGGATTGGCCATGCTAAATTGCCCCTTCATGATCAAAAAGGTTAGGTGGGGTTACTGGGTTATGGGGATAGGGTGGAGGTGTGGGTTTAAGTAGGGTGCCCTTTCCAAGAGCCGGTGCAGACTCAATGGGCTGAATAGCCTCCTTCTGCACTGTAAATTCTATGATTCTATGAATATACTAGATGGGAGTCAGAGCTAGAAAGCCTATTTGGATTTTATTTCCAGTGGGATGACGATCTTGTGAGCTCTTTGTTGACTGTGTTAAGTCATTCACCTGTATACTGGGGGAGAAAAATTGCCACCTGCTATTCAAATCTTCATTATCATAAAATCGAAAATGCTAAAGGTGTGTGTGTGTGAGGCACCACCTGCGGAGATGGGAAGGTGAGGTTAACATTTCAGGCTGATGACCTGCCCTCAAAAATGTGACAATACTCTGTTGACTCGCCAGCCATGTTTTCAGTATCAGTTTGGATTCAAAGCCAAGAGGTGTATTGACTTTACGTTGGCACAAAGAGAATTTTTAATAAAGTTCCAGGATCTGTTGACAATGTGCAATCGCAGATCTCCAGTTTGGACTGACAAAGTAGATGAGCAAGGTCAGGGAGACTGTTCAAATAGAATTTACAGTAGGGTTATCGGTGCATTAAGTAAACTGTTGCTGACCTCTTACATGCATCCACCAAGTTCTGAAGGGGAATCAAAGCCTCCTGGTGATTTCATGTAGTTATGTGGAAGATTATAAGAACATAAGAACTAGGAGCAGGAGTAGGCCATCAGGCCCTTCGAGCCTGCTCCGCCATTCAATGAGATCATGGCTGATCTTTTGTGGACTCAGCTCCACTTTCCGGCCCCAACACCATAACCCTTAATCCCTTTATTCTTCAAAAAACTATCTATCTTTACCTTAAAAACCTTAAAAATATTTAATGATGGACCTTCTCCTCAAACCAATGTGATGAATGTGTTGACTGGGACCAAACCATGGGCAGGATTCACCGTACCCCGACGCTGGATAGGGGGGGGGGGCATCCGCGAGGGCTGGGGGGACTGTTGGGGGGGGTTGGCCAGGGGGGCACTATCTGGCAAGTCAGGTCCGCGCACGGCCGGCGCCCTGTTTTATTGCGACCACTGCAGGTCGTCGCCGTGCGCATGCGCGGCCATGGACCCGGCCCATTCTCCAGGCGTTTATATCGTGGGAGCCGGGGGTTTTACTCAGCGCAGGATTGGTGAGGGTTGGCGCCGATTTTTTTGTCGTAAGTCGCCACAGTTCCTCCGCTGGCGTCAACACTTGGTCCCAAAAATGGTGAATCCGGCCCCATAGGTTTGTAGGTGGGAGTGAGCAAACTTTACTCTCTATCCAACCGTAATTCAAACTGGGAGCATCTCAGGTATAAAGACCCAGGAGGCCTGGGTTAGTTAAGTGAACGCCCCCTGATCAAACATATTCAAAGACTCTGCTTCCACCACCTTTTCGGGAAGAGAGGTCCAAAGACCCATGACCCTCTGAGTGAAAAAAGATTTGCTTCATCTCCATTTTAAATGGGCGACCCCTTATTTTTAAAACAATCAGTGGTATTTTTATGCCCCCCCCCCCACCCCCAAATTACTGAGACGAGTTTAGATTCCAGATTTATTCACAGAGTTTAAAGTCCACCAGCTGCCATGGCGGGATTTGAACTCGTGTCCCACAAGGACTAGCCCAGGGATTATTGGTCCAGCGGCATCGCTGTAATACCATCATACATCGAAACATACATGGAAAATAGAAGCAGGAGGAGGCCATTCGGCCCTTCGAGCCGGCTCTGCCATTCATTATGACCCTGGCTGATCCTCAAGTTCAATACTCTGATCCCGCCTTCCCCCCCATATCCCTTGATCCCTTTAGTCCCAAGAGCGACCTCTTGAGGGGATGGTTTAGCTCACTGGGCTAAATCGCTGGCTTTTCAAGCAGGCCGGCAGCACGGTTCGATTCCCGTACCAGCCTCCCCGGGCAGGCACCGGAATGTGGCGACTAGGGGCTTTTCACAGCAACTTCATTGAAGCCTACTCGTGACAATAAGCGATTATCATTTTCATTTTCATTTCATTTCGTTCCTTCTTGAAATCACACAATGCTTTCTGTGGTAGAAAATACCAGTCTCATCACTCTCTGGGTAAGGAAATTTCTCCTCACCTCAGTCCCAACAGGTTATCCTCAAACTACGACCCCTAGTTCTGGACTCTCCCCCCCCCCCCCCCCCCCCCCCCCCCCCCCCCCCCCCCCCCCCCCCCCCCCCCACCATCGGGAACATTCTTTCTGAATCTACCCGGTCTAATCCTGTTAGAAATTTGTAAGTTTCTATGAGGTCCCCTCTCACTCTTCTAAACGCCAGTGAATTTTTAAAAATAAATTTAGAGTATGCAATTCTTTTTTTTTTCCAGTGAAGGGGCAATTTAGCGTGGTCAATCCACCTACCCTGCACATCTTTGGGTTGTGGAGGTGAAACCAACGCAGACACGGGGATAATGTGCAGTCTCCACACGGACAGTGACCCGGGGCCGGGATCGAACCCGGGTCCTCAGCGGCATGAGGCAGCTGTGCTAACCAGTGCGCCACCGTGTCACCCACGATGAATATAATCCTAACAGATTTAGTCTCGCCTCATCCGCCATCCCAGGAATCAGCCCGGTAAACCTTCGCTGCCCTCCCTCCATGGCAAGAACACCCTTCCTCAGATACGGACACCAAAACTGCACAAAATACTCCCAGCGTGGATGAGTGTATGGGTGGGAGGGGAGAAGGTCTCAGATATCTATAAAATACTCATGGAGACCGAGGTAACGCAGACAGAGGAGCTAAAGCACAAATGGGAAGAGGAGTTAGGGGGAGAGATAGAGGCAGATCTCTGGGCGGATGCGCTAAGCAGGGTCAACAAGACCTCATCGTGCGCCAGGCTCAGCCTGATACAATTTAAATTCGTTCACCGGGCACACATGACGGTGGCCCGGATGAGCAAGTTTTTTGGGATAGGCGACAGATGTGCAAGGTGCGCGTGAGGGCCAGCAAACCATGTCCACATGTTTTAGGCATATTCGAAGCTTAGGGGATTCTGGCAGGGGTTTGCAGACGTCATGTCCATGGTGTTAAAAATACGGGTGGCGACTTCCGGTGGCGGCGATGACGTAGGAAGCCACACATTTGGGAGCTCCCGTTTCAAACGGACTTTTCGGCTATTTTTAGAGCCCAAAACGGAATTTTTTCGACGTCTCCCGGTGGGAGAAGGTGTGCTGATCGACTTTCCCCGCAGTTCATGACTCGAACTCGGAGTGGAAAGGGGGAAAAAACGGCAGCAGCTCCCCAGAAAAAACGGGGGAAGGAATCCAAGATGGCGGCCGGCGGAGCTCCAGAGGAGTGGAAGCAGTGGGCCCAGGAGCAACAAGCTGCTCTCCTGCGCTGTTTTGCAGATTTCAAGGCTGAGGTACTGAGCTCTCTGCAGGAAATGAACAAAAGGCTCTCGGAAGTTCAGATGACCCAGGGTGCTGCCATCAAGGCGTTGCAGACGCAGGCCATAGAACGAGAGGAGGAGGCCGTGGTCCTCGTGAGTAAGGTGGAGGGGCATGAGGCACTCCACAAGAAGTGGCAGGAACGCTTCGAGGAGCTTGATCACCTCATGAGGCGGAAAAATCTGCGGATCTTGGGCCTTGCGGAGGGGCTGGAGGGGTCGGACCTGACAACCTACGTGGCTACGATGCCTAACTCGCTAGTGGGGGCCGGGTCATTCCATCTGCCCCTGGAGCTGGAGGGAGCACACAGGGTACTGGCCAGGAGGCCTAAGGAGAATGAACCCCCGCGTGCGGTACTGGTGATGTTCCACTGGTTCAGTGATCGGGAGTGTGTGCTGCGCTGGGCCAAGAAGATGAAGAGCAGCAATTGGGAGAATGGGGTAGTACGGATCTACCAGGATTGGAGTGCGGAGGTGGCTAAGCGGCGGTCCGGGTTTAATCGGACGAAAGAGGTGCTTTACAAGAAGAAGATAAAGTTCGGAATGTTGCAGCCTGCGCGCCTGTGGGTAACTTATTCGACCGGCATTATTATTTTGATTCCCCAGAGGAGGCGTGGGCCTTCGTGCGGACGGAGAAACTGAACTTGAACTAGGAGTTGGGGTTGCGGGGTCGGTTGTAATACTTTATTGCTGGTTTCTGCTGTTGCTGTGTCCCTTTTTTTCTGTACTTTTGCAATTTTGCTATGGTTATTTATTGGGGTGTTGTTCTGTTTTTTGTTGTGGGGCATTGTTTGAGTTTTGTATCTTGCGGGGAGAGTTGGGGGGGTTTGTTGTATTCTATATCGGGTTGGGGGTATGGAGTGGGGCTGGTATTTGGGTGCTGCGTCAGAAGGGTGTGGTGGGGCAGTGCGAAAGCGCGGGCTTTCCTCTGGTTTCCCGCGCTGCGGGGCTGGGGGGTGGAGACGATGACGGGGGGAGGCGGTGCCTTAACTGGTTCTTCCCCGCGCTGGAGCGGTGCCTGGACGAGGGATAGGATGGGGGATGATCCCACTTTGGGAGGGGTCGGGTTATTGCCGGGAGTTTCCCGGGTCAATGGAAGTTAGCTGACCCACGGAAGTACAATGGAGGACGGTTCGCGGCTAGGAGGGTTCCTAGCCTGGGGGGGGAGGGAGGGGGGGAAAGGGGTATACCGGGTTGTTGCTGGCAGGGTCAGGAAGGAGCTGGTGGGGGCCGGGGGGACAGAGGTGAGGTGTTGTCGCTGTGGGGACTGGGTCGGGCAGTCGATGGGCTATGGCTAGTCGACGGGGGAGGGGGGGCGGGACGCCCTCTGATCCGGTTGGTCACCTGGAATGCGAGAGGATTGAATGGGCCGGTGAAGCGGTCGAGGGTACTTGCTCATCTGAGGGGGCTAAAGGCAGACGTGGCAATGCTTCAGGAGACCCACCTGAAGGTGGCGGACCAGGTCCGTCTGAGGAAGGGGTGTGTGGGGCAGGTTTTCCACTCTGGGTTGGATGTGAAGAACCGGGGATTGGCGATTTTGGCGGGGAAAAGTGTGTTGTTTGAGGCATCGGAGGTGGTGGCGGATAAGGGGGGTAGGTATGTTATGGTTAGGGGCAGGCTACAAGGAGAGAAGGTGGTACTTGCTAGTGTATGCGTCCCAATTGGGACGATGCGGGCTTTATGAGGCGTATGTTGGGATGGGTCCCGGATCTGGAGGCGGGAGGTCTGATCATGGGGGGGGGACTTCAATACGGTGTTGGATCCCTCACTGGATCGGTCCAGCTCTAGGACGGGTAGGAGGCCGCCGGCGGCCAAGGTACTGAGAGGGTTTATGGACCAGATGGGTGGTGTGGATCCATGGAGGTTTGTGAGGCCGAGGGCACGGGAGTACTCTTTCTTCTCCCACGTACATAGGGTCTACTCTCGGATAGACTTCTTTGTGGTGAGTAGGGGACTGATTCCGAGAGTGGAGGAGGCCGAGTATTCGGCCATTGCAATCTCCGACCACGCTCCGCATTGGATAGAGTTGGAGATGGGAGAGGTGCGAGACCAACGTCCGTTGTGGCGGTTGGATGTGGGGTTGTTGGCGGAGGAGGAGGTGTGTAGGAGGGTCCGGGCAAGTATTGAGGGGTACCTCGAGGTGAATGATACGGGGAAGCTTCAGGTGGGGGTGGTCTGGGAAGCCCTGAAGGCAGTGATTCGTGGGGAGCTGATATCCATCCGGGCACACAGGGAGAGGAGTGAGAGGGATAGACTTGTGGGAAAGATGCTGGAGGTAGACAGGAGGTACGCAGAGGCACCAGAGGAGGGACTGTTGGGGGAGAGGCGCAGCCTGCAGGCTAAATTTGATTTGCTGACCACTAGAAAGGCGGAGGCACAGTGGAGGAAGGCACAGGGGGCAGTGTACGAACATGGTGAAAAGGCGAGTAGGATGCTGGCTCATCAGCTCCGCACGCGGGATGCGGCTAAGGAAATTTCTGGAGTGAGAGACAAGAGTGGGAATGTGGTGCGGAAGGGGGTAGAGGTGAATGAGGTCTTCAAGGACTTTTACGGGGAACTGTACCGGTCGGAGCCAACGGGAGAGAGGAGGGGAGGAGAGCAGGAGGAGCAGGTGGAGGGGTTGGGTGCGCCGATTGAGCTGGAGGAGCTAGTTAACGGGATCAGGCAGATGCAGTCAGGGAAGGCACCGGCGCCGGATGGGTTCCTGGTGGAATTTTATAAAAAGTTTGTGGACCTAGTGGGCCCCTTGCTGGTGCGGACACTTAATGAGGCGTGGGAAGGGGGGACTTTGCCCCCGACGATGTCGCGGGCGCTGATTTCTTTAATCTTAAAGAGGGACAAGGACCCCCAGCAGTGTGGTTCATACAGGCCCATCTCTCCTCAACGTAGATGCCAAGGTGCTGGCAAAAATCATGGCCACCAGGATAGAGGACTGTGTGCCAGGGGTTGTACACGAGGACCAGACAGGGTTTGTGAAGGGAAGGCAGCTGAACACGAATGTGCGGAGATTGTTGAATGCCATCATGATGCTGGCGATTGAGGGGGAGGCAGAGATAGTGGTGGCGCTGGATGCGGATAAGGCCTTCGATAGAGTGGAGTAGGGGTACTTATGGGAGGTGTTGGGGAGGTTTGGATTTGGTGAAGTGTTTATTAGATGGGTGAGGCTGCTATATGAGGCCCCGATGGCGTGAGTGGCCACGAATGGGAGGAGGTCGGAGTACTTCCGGCTTTACCGAGGGACCAGGCAGGGTTGTCCCCTGTCCCCCTTGTTGTTTGCATTGGCAATCGAGCCGCTGGCGATGGCGTTGAGGGATTCAGAGAGGTGGAGAGGCTTGGTGCGAGGTGGAGAGGAACATAGGGTGTCGTTGTATGCCGATGACCTGTTACTGTATGTGGCAGACCCGGTGGGAGGGATACCGGGGGTGATGGAGCTACTAGCTGAGTTTGGGACCTTTTCAGGTTATAAACTAAATTTAGGCAAGAGTGAGGTGTTTGTGGTGCACCCTGGAGACCAGGGGGAAGGAATTGGTAGGCTCCCGCTTAGGCGGGCAGGGGAGAGTTTTAGGTACCTGGGGGTGCAGGTGGCCAGGGACTGGGGGACTCTTCGCAAGCATAATTTCACCAGGCTTGTAGATCAGATGGAGGAGGAGTTCAAGAGGTGGGACATGCTGCCATTGTCGTTGGCGGGGAGGGTGAAGTCCGTCAAAATGACGGTGCTTCCGAGGTTCTTGTTCCTCTTTCAGTGCCTGCCCATCTTCATCCCCAGGGCCTTCTTTAGGAGAGTGACTAGCAATATCTTGAGCTTTGTGTGGGCACATGGGACTCCGAGAGTGAAGAGGGTTTTCCTGGAGCGAGGGAGGGATAGAGGCGGGCTGGCGCTGCCCAACCTTTTGGGGTACTATTGGGCGGCCAATGTGTCAATGGTGCGTAAATGGGTGATGGGGGGGGGGGGGGGGGGGCGGCGTGGAAAAGAATGGAAATGGCGTCATGTAGAGGTACAAGCCTGGGTGCCATGGTAACGGCGCCGTTGCCGCTCTCCCCTAAGCGGTATACCACGAGCCCGGCGGTGGCGGCGACCCTAAGAATCTGGGGACAATGGAGACGGCATAGGGGGGGAAACAGGGGGCTCGATGGAGGCTCCATTGGGTGGCAATCATCGGTTCATCCCGGGGAACAAGGATGGGGGATTTAGGGGGTGGCAAAGGGTGGGCATCAGTAAATTGAGGGACCTGTTTATTGGCGGGAGGTTTGCGGGCCTGGGGGAACTGGAAGATAAATTTAGGCTTCCCCAAGGGAACATGTTCAGATACTTGCAGGTAAAGGCGTTTGCCAGGCGACAGGTAGAGGGATTCCCTTTGCTGCCCTCGCGGGGGACGATGGACAGAGTGCTTTCGGGGGTGTGGGTCGTAGAGGGGAAGGTGTCTGACATCTATAAGGTAATGCAGGAGGTGGAGGAGCCGTCAGTGGAGGAGCTGAAGGCTAAATGGGAGGGGGAACTTGGGGAGCAGATAGAGGACGGGACTTGGGCGGATGCCTTGGAGAGAGTCAACTCTTCCTCTTCATGTGCGAGGCTTAGTCTCATCCAATTTAAGGTGCTGCACCAGGCCCAGGATGAGTAGGTTCTTTGGGGGTGAGGACAGGTGCACCAGGTGTTCGGGGAGTCCAGCGAACCACGCCCATATGTTCTGGGCATGCCCAGCACTGGAAGAATTCTGGAAGGGGGTGGCGGGGATGGTGTCGAGGGTGGTTGGATCCAGGATCAAACCAGGGTGGGGACTCGCGATCTTTGGGGTTGGGGTGGAGCCGGGAGTGCAGGAGGCGAAAGAGGCCGGTGTCCTGGCCTTTGCGTCCCTAGTAGCCCGGCGGAGGATCTTGCTGCAGTGGAAGGATGCAAGGCCCCTAAGTGTGGAGACCTGGGTCAGTGACATGGCGGGATTTATAAAATTGGAAAGGGTCAGATTTGCCCTGAGAGGATCAATACAAGGGTTCTATAAACGGTGGCAGCCTTTTCTGGACTTCCTGGCTCAAAGATAGGGATCTTGGTCAATAGCAGCAGCAACCCGGGGGGGGGGGGGGTGTTCCGTATTATAGTTTTCATTTATTTTTTCGCTACGGTTATGTAACTTAACATTGTGTTAATTTAAGTTGTTGTTAATATGCTGGGTTGTTCATTGAGGAGGGGTGAAGGTTCATGATTGTTGTCATTATTGTTATTGTTGGTATTTTAGTATGGTTTGATGTTGTTGTATAAATTCAAAATTTTCCAATAAAAATTATTTTAAAAAAACATGGGTGGCACCGAGTCCAGAGGTGGCGATTTTCGGAGTGTCGGAGGACCCAGGAGTCCAGGGGGCGAGAGAGGCCGCGTCTTGGCCTTTGCCTCCCTGGTAGCCCGGAGACGGATACTGTTGGCATGGAGGGACTCGAAGCCCCCAAAATCAGAGACCTGGGTCAATGACATTGCTGGGTTTCTTAGTCTGGAGAAAATCAAGTTCACCCTAAGGGGGTCAATGTTAGGGTTTGTCCGCAGGTGGCAGCCGTTTGTCGACTTCTTTAGAGAAAATTAACTGTCAGGGTTATTCTGGATTACTGTTCCAGGAAGGTGGGACCTGTGAGGGGGGTAGATGGTCTTTGCACTATGTTTATAGTTGTTTGTATATGGTTTACTGTCACTGTTATAAAATCACAAATGTCTTAATAAAATATTTTACAAAAAATAATACTCCCAGTGTGGCCTCACCAACGCCCTACACAATCATCGCCCCATACTTGGGGCTGTAACACACATAGCAACTTTCACCACAAGTGGATGTCTGAAGCGTTTTACGGCTGATTAAGTACTTTTTGAAGTGTGGTGACTGTTGGAATGCAGGAAATGCTAATGTGCGTCCTGCAAACTCCCACCTACGGCAATGTGGGACTGGCCAGATAACCTGTTGATTGGGAGATATCTAGGAGCCAGGACCCAGGCATCTCCTCTAAAGAGAGTGGCATGGAATTGATTACATCCACCCTGACGCAGCCTTGGACACACTGGCCGGATTTCTCCGGCCGTTGGGATTCTATTTTCCCGGGGGGGGGCGGCTCCAATGGGAAACTCCCTCTGCCGACGTGTGCGGCGCGCCTCCGGGGAACCAAGCAGCTGGCGCGCCGGAGAATCCCGCCCACTGTGGGTTTCACTCCCCGGAGCGCGCACCTCACAGAGGGCAAGATGAGGGTGGGGCATGGAAGGGAGAGAAACAGAAAATCCACAAGAAAGTACACCCGATATCTTCACTCATCCAGCAGACATGGGGACTGAAGCCTGCTGAGCCGCCGAGGTGGCCCTTCATACTGTTTGCAACCAATGATGGCTTCCACGAAAGCTGCTGTGACGTGCTTTATCTGAAATTCTGAGAAAAACTGTGGTTCATCGGCAGGTCGGATTCCTCAGAACTCTCTATCTATCAGCAAAAGGAGAGATCTGATTTCATAAGCCTGCACATTAAAGTTGTGCTTGCTTGTGGGTGGGTATCTCAAACACCTTTTCTGATGGCTGTGGTGAGGGATGACGCACGGTTTGTTTATGCCGAGTACCTGCCAGCGTGGCAGACTCTGGTTAGGATATCCTAATGGTCAGGATAATACTCGAGTTCTGCGCCTGGTTTAGACACTTGCAAAGGAGAACGATTTCGCTGTCTTTCCATTTTGCAACTCAATTCTACACCTCCCTTACTGGAACTAGTGGGGGGGGGGCACAGTTGAAGGATAAAAGAAGTTTACCGTTTACGATGGAGATGAGGAGGAATATTTT
This sequence comes from Scyliorhinus canicula, assembly GCF_902713615.1. Taxonomy (NCBI): domain Eukaryota; kingdom Metazoa; phylum Chordata; class Chondrichthyes; order Carcharhiniformes; family Scyliorhinidae; genus Scyliorhinus; species Scyliorhinus canicula. Next base: position 11,641,244 of record NC_052156.1, on the reverse strand, counting down.
CTCTCAGAGGGTTGTTAGTCTGTGGAATTCTCCTCTTGTGGGATTAATGGAGTCTGGGTCATTGAATTTATTCAAGGTCGTGTTAGATGGATTTTTGATAAACAAAGGAATTAAGGGTTGTTGGTGGGGGGGGGGGGGCGATGGCAAAGTGAAGTTGAAATCACAACCAGGTCAGCCTTGGTCTCACTGAATCATGGAACGGGCGCAAGCATCCGAATGGCCCTCCCCTGCTCCTCGTGGTCTTCCTCACAGCGGGGAGAGATAGTTCGGCCCTGCCTTGACATGTGAGATGGATGAGAGGGAGTCGCCACCCGTGTGGCGTCCCTCCTGATTCTCGTTTCTATGGAGCTGGATTTTCTGACCCGTTTCCCCGCCGGCAGGATCTTCCGGACCCGACGAAGGCAAACTCCTGGGGCGGGTTCCCCAGCGCGGTGGGGCGGCCATGAACATTGGTGGGACTGGAAGATTCCGCCGGCAGTCAATGTTGATCCGCGGAGGGAAGGGGGGGGGGGGGGGGGGGTTGCGGGTGAGACTGTTTCTGTTTTACACTGGATTTTATTGCCCGCCACTGATAGGGTGGGTCTGGAAAACCCGGCAAGTCATTGTAAGGTCCTTGACTTCGGCGGGAGTGGGAAGTCCCACCAGCAGAAACATCCACCCGCTGTCACACAGAAGAATAATTACCCCCAGTCAGTGCAGGAATATAGGAGGAGGAGGCAATTCCATTCCTTGCACCTGCCACTCCGTTCAGTTAGATGAAGCCTGATCCGCACCTCAACCCCAATTACCCGCCTTACCTCTGCGCCCCTCTCCCCCCAACCCCAGCAGTAAGGCAGCAACCTCAGTCTCGAGGGGCAGTAAGGTGACCACCGTGAGGCTGCAATGTTAGCTTCAGTTGTTGCAGTCTGAGCAACGTTATATTAAACCCTGTCACAGAATTCTCACAGCGCAGAAGGAGGCCATTCGGCCCACCATGTCTGTGCCGGCCCACCAAATGAGCAACTCACCGGGTGCCATTCTCTGCCTTTTTCCATAATGAGCACCTAAGTGAAGCTGGCGCAGTAACAGAGGAACAGATGAGATGCTTAAAGAAGGCCCCATCTGCCTTTCTACCTGCACATAAAGATCGGACAGGACTAGTTCACAAAGTGGGGGGGCTGTCCCAGCCAACATTCCTCCTCGAACCACTAGAAGAGATTTATTTCATTTGGCTGTTCCCATTTTGGTGCCATTTTCCTGACAACAACCCCACTTTTAAAAAAGTAAACAATTTGTATGTGTATTGGCTAAGTATGAGTTATTTTCCCCGTAATTTTAGCGTTAGGGTTTTATTTAGTGAGGGATAGAATTGTAAAGTAGTTATTCCAAACGTGAGCTGAAACTCAGACCGCACTTGGGCCGGAATCTTCCGGTTCTGCTCCGAGACATCGTCACGGGTGGGAAGGGGAAAATTGGGGCCAATTGACTTTTGCCTGCTGTCCAAACGTTCCCGTCCAGCCCGTGATATTGCCCATCGCTGGCGGGACAGTAAAGGCCCGGCGCTGGAGTCCTGCTGGTCGCCATTTGTTAAAAAATAATCTCGAGGCTCTGGGGAGGGAGCAAAGAAGATTTACAAGGATGATACCAGAAAGAACCTGGGTTTACATATCAGGGCAGCCGGGGTCTCTGTTCTCTTGACAAAGTAAAGCTGGGAGTGACCCAACAAAGGTTTCTACATGTGAAAGGTTTTGATAGCGTGGATAGGAAGAACATTTTTCCTCCTGTGGGGAAGAGCATAACTGGGGGACAAAATAGTTACCAAGAAATCCTCTCGGGAATTGAGAAGAAACGTCCTGGTCAGAGAGTGGTGAGAATTTGGAACTCACTGATGGAAGGAGTAGTTAAGGTGACTATCAATGCATTTAAGGGGAGCCAGGCAAGCATATGAGGGAGAAGGGAATAGAGGGTTAGGAGGGTAGATTTACATGAGGAAAGATGGGAACACTGTCCAGTGCAGCGTAAACACCAGCATGGACCCGTTGGGCTGAATGGCCTGTTTCTCTGCTGGTATCCCATGTATGTGTGAGTACCGCCTTTCTGACATGGATAACACTTGCTTTGTGAATTGCATTCCGCTTGTGGAGACTGGCTTCATTCCTGCCCAGCCAACAACAGAGAGACACAAAGCGAATGTCCACTGCACCCATCCTGCACCATTGCACAAGGTCGAAATGCTCAGCGAATGGAGTATTTCCCTGTTAATGCCCATCGGCGTTCAGAAGGATGAGAGATGATCTGATTGGAACAGATTTATTATGTCAAGGATGGAGTATTAGTTAACAGAACACAAAATAGAGAGTCGGGATAAACAAATCATTCTTAGGTTGGCCGGCTGTGACTAGTGAGGTACTGCAAGGATGAGTGCTTGGACCCCAACTATTTACAATCTACAGCAATTATTTGGATGTGGGTACCGAATGTAATATTTCCAGCTTTGACAAAGGGTCATCTGGACTCGAAACCTGAGCTCTTTTCTCTCCCTACAGATGCTGCCAGACCTGCTGAGATTTTCCAGCATTTTCTCTTTGGTAATATTTCCAAATTTGCTGATGACACAAAAGTATGTGGAGATGCGAGTTGCGAGGAGGATGCAAAGTGGCTTCAAGGGGATTGAGACGGACGAAGTGAGTGTGAGTAGGCAAGAAGATAGCAGATGGAATATAACGTGGAAAAATGTGAGTATATCAACTTTGGCAAGAAAACAGGAATACAGAGTATTTCTTAAATGGGGAGAGATTGGGAAGTGTTGATGTCCAAACAGTGTCCTTGTTCAGGCATCACTATCTGTTGACATGCAGTGCAACAAGCAATTAGGAAGGCAAATGGTATGTCAGCCTTTATGGCAAGGGAACTTGAGTAAGGGTTAGTGTCATAAGTAGGCTTACATTAACACTGCAGTGAAATTACTGTGAAAAGCCCCTAGTCCCCACACTCCGGCGCCAGTTCGGGTACACAGAGGGAGAATTCAGAATGTCCAATTCACCTAACAGCACGTCTTGCGGGACTTGTGGGAGGAAACCAGAGCACCCGGAGGAAACCCACGCAGACATGGGGAGAACGTGCAGACTCCGCACAGGCAGTGACCCAAGCCAGGAACTGAACCCGGGTCCTTGGCGCTGTGAAGCAACAGTGCTAACCACTGTGCTACGTGCCGACCGTATAGGAATAAGGGAAAGTTTTTTGCAATTGTGTAGAGCCTCAGTCAGACCTCACCTGGAATATTGTGTGGAAGGGAAGTGGTTAAGGTGTGGTTAAGGTGTAGCGGTATTGTCACTGGGCTAGTATGCAGAGATTCGGGGCAAGTTCTGGGCACCCGGGTTCAAATCCCACCATGCCAGATGGTGAAATATGGATTCAATAAAAATCTGGAATTAAAAGTCTTCTGATGACTATGTCACCGTTGTTGATTGTCGTAAAAACCCATCTGGTTCACTGATATCCTTCAAGGAAGGAAATCTGCCATCCTGACCTGGTCTAGCCTACCTGTGGGGGGCTGTGGAAGCTCAGTCAATGGGAATGTTCAAAGCAGATGCTGATAGATTGCCAGATACCAACGATGTCTAGGGATATGGGCATAGTGTGGGAAGATGGCAGGAGGCAGAAGGTCACCCATGGCCCAGATAAATGGCAGAGCAGACGTGAGGGGCCAAATGGCCTACGTCTGATCCTATGTTCCTACTGGCACCACGGACTGGTGAAATCAGAGATCCATCATGTTTAATCCATAGCTCACTTTAGGATTGCCATTTGTGATTCAATGGAGTCCTGGAGGTTTCATCACATGACTTTGCCCATGCCCCAGCCGTTAATCAGCCAACACGTCCACCTTGTGACGTACGGCCGTCCGACACCAATTGGAAAGCCAAAATACTCATTTCCCAATTGCATGGTGCTTGATTGTCAGACAAACAGCCCCCCCCCCCCCCCCCCCCCCACTGCCCCATTTGCAATATTTTTTATCTGGTAAAGAGAAATATTCAAAGGAAATGGCAAAAAAAAATTGTTTTTAATGTCCCGATGCTTTTTCTGCAGGCGCGCACAGCAATGTCCTGGAGATTGTTCTTCAATCCCTGGAGACTCCAGGCCAATCCTGGAGCGTTGGCAACCCTAGCTCTGTTGCCTGTAACCCCATCTTGCACCAGGTCCCATTCACCTGTGCTCCCTGTCATGTATGGGGTCCTGACCTGGCCACACTTCAATTTTTTTGGATTCTCATCCTCGTTTTCAACTCTCCCCATGGCCTCACATCCCACCCCCCCACCCCTCCTACCCCCTACCCCCATGGCCATCTCCCTGTCCTCCAGCCCCGTAACCCTCCAGGATCTCTGTGCTCCTCCAATCCTGGCCTCTTTCCACCTGTCTGGTCCTCACTCCGCTATCTCGAGCGAGGTAGCAGCTGCAGCAAACGGAGCCGCTGAGTTGCAATCTTGTTTAGCCGCACTAAGTACAGCTGGCCGACTCCGAGCAGCCTCTGTGGCACGAGTCACGTCAGGCAAATCGGCAGAGCATTGGCGCATTACAACAACAACTTGTATTTACGTCACATCTCTCACGTAGGAAAACATCCCAAGGAGGCACTTCACAGAATGTCACAGCACAGAATGTGACACCGGGCCGCATGAGGAGGTTATTAAAAGCGTTCCGAAGAAGATTCATAATTGACTCAACACGTTTGCCGAAAATTGTCCGCCCGGTCTTCCGATCCCTCCGACAGCGGCTCGATGGGTCTGAACAACGGGAAGCCCTGTTGACAGTGGCAAGACCGGAAGATCCCATCGCCGCCCATTGGCGGACCACCCCCGTAGCCACGAAACACGGAGCTGAGGAAGTGGGAAATCCTGCCAGAGAACTCTGTGCATCTCTCCGCAAATGCTGCCAGATTCACTGAGTGTCCCATATCATATACAGATGGGTGTGTTGCATATGGAGCCATTAGGACAGGTGGCCAAAGAGTGGTCAAAGAGCTAGGTTTGAATGTGTGTCTGGAAGGGGAAACTGAGGTGGAGAGGCGGAGACATGTAGGGAGGGGGTTCCAGGGTTTAAGGGGTGGCTGCCAATGGTGGAGCAACATAAGCCCAGGGAGATTCAAGGGTTATTTTGGGAAGATCCAACACATTCAGGGAATTTGGAGAGGAAAAGGCGGGTGGGGGTGAGTCTTGTGACTAGTGTGTGCTTTTCATGGGCAGAAGGAATTTTCCGAAGGGAGGGTTGATGGCAGCTGAGGTGAGGAGTAGGGTGAGAATAGAGAGAATCATTAATAATATCAACTAACTTGGGAGTCTGGAAGTGTAGCTGAATGGTCAGCCAGTCAGTGGTAATAGGGTCGTGGGAGACGGAGGTTGGTCTTGTGGGCAAGAAGAGCTCGGAAGACCATGAGGTGAGATGGGATAGAAACTAAAGAAAGATGGAAATTCAGGGTTAGGGCAAAGGGAAGCCTTAGAGGAAGTTTGGGATAATGGGAAGGGAAGGAAACAGAAAAGGCAGTGAATTGAAACCATAGAAGAATCTATAGAATGCCTACAGAGCAGAAGTAGGCCACTCAGCCCATCGAGCCTGCATGGACCCTCTGAAAGGTCATTGTACCTAGACCCACTCCCCAGACCTATCCCTGTAACCCCACCTAAGCTGCACATCCCTGGACCCTAAGGGACAATTTAGCATGCCCAATCCACCTCACCTGCACACCTTTGGACTGTGGGAGGAAAGCGGAGCACCCGGAGGCAACCCACACAGACACGTGGAGAACGTGCAAACTCCACGGAGACAGTCGCCCAAGGCTGGAACCCCTGGCGCTGTGAGGCAGCAGTGATAACCACTGTGCCACCGTGCTGCCCATGCTGGATGGTCTTGACTTGACTGGCAAAGAAATCCATGAGGTCATCGCACTTATGATTGGAGATGAGGATGGGGGAGACAATGGGGGGGTTGGGGGAGGAGCCAAAGGGGAGGTGGGGGAGAAGACAATGGGGGGGTGGGGAGGAGACAATTGGGGGTGGGGGAGGGGCCAATGGGGGGGTGGGGAGGAGACAATTGGGGATGGGGGAGGAGCCAATAGGGGTGGGGGAGGTGCCAATTGGGGGTGGGGGAGGGGCCAATGGGGGGTGGGGGAGGAGCCAATGGGGGGGTGGGGAGGAGACAATTGGAGATGGGGGAGGAGCCAATAGGGGTGGGGGAGGTGCCAATTGGGGGTGGGGGAGGAGACAATGGGGGGTGGGGAAGGAGACAATGGGGGTGGGGGAGGAGACAATGGGGGGGGGCGTATAAGCAGAAAAAAAGTGGGGACTGGTGAGGTGACTAGTGTGTGCTGCAGTATAATGCCCACAGTGTAGATTCAACCGCTGTTGTGGTCCTGGAGGCTTATAAAGGTTTCTATTTGTTCCATGCTTGAAAGTGGTGCCCCTCAACAATTGTGTCTCTCTAATTGAGGGTGATGACTATGGTTACTTACCTTATATGGTAGCGACTCTGGGTGTTATTTTTATCTTCCTGGGTGATCTTTGAATAGTGGGCAGCTTTACTGGTGGAGAGCATTGCCAATATGCTTCAAATGGTCCAACCAGACCTGGAAATGAATGGATAAACTATTTCAGTGTTTTTAGGCATTGGGTGTGTCTTCCAACCAACGCAGATATTGGAGGATTGCGACCCTGCCCTTTCCAATGCAAGCAGAATGACCATCCTTATCGTGGGGGTGTTTATTCAGATTGGGAGTGGGGGCCAGCTCCTGATGGATCTAAGTGACTGCCCCTGGATTTGTTAAGGTTGGCCTTGCAGGTTACTGTGTCTGCAGAGATCAGCAACAGGTAAATTGGACTTGGAAATGAGTTGTTTTCACCCACCGCCTCCCTTATTATTGGTCAAGCTCCCTCAACACCTCAGGTCGTTACCTGAAGGCCCTTCTGCCGATGCTCCGCCCTCAGGGGACATGTGGTTTCAGCGGTCGGGAACCCGGCGAGGCGGCTGCGGACTGCGTCCAGCATCACCAACAGTGGGGTGGGAGCCCAGCTGCTGGCCAGGGGGGCTTTGCCGAGGGCTGGGGGGGCACTGGAGTGGGGTGGCCCAGAGGGTGGCGAGGGGGTGTCCAAGGGGACATTATCTGGCAGGTCGGGTCCGCGCACCGCCGGCGCAATGTTGTACGGCGTGACCACTGCAGGTCATCGGCATGCGCGGCCACAGACCCTGCAATTCTCCGGCCGTTTATATCGGGAAGTCCATGCGTTTTACATGACGCGGCTGCCAGACCCTCATCAGTCAGAGGATCGGTGCTGGGGCCGCGCCAATTTCTCCCGCGTAAAACGCCACGGATCCCCCGGACTTAGCCCCAAAATCGGTGAATCCAGCTCATGATGCTCCCAGCGCAGTGCTGAGGGAGAGTTCAGATGGATGTACACGGCACTACGAAATAGGAGCAGGAACCGACCACTTGGCCCCTGGAAAAGGAGCAGGGGAGTTCCTCATGGTCACCCAGCACTGCGAAAAACAACTGATCTGACCACTTACCTTGATGTCCGGGGAACTTTGCTGTCGGCGAATGAACTGCCACATTTCCCTGCGTTACAACAGCAACTCTACACTTCAAATAAATATTCTGGATGGGCAGCATTGCGGCTGTGATGGGAACATTTGGAGAGACGCAAATGTTTTCCAAATTTTCCCATTCTCGCCCACGGCGATGCCTGCCGGAATAGCCCAGCCTTCTGCAGCTGTGAGCTTTGGGGCCATGGAAGGCACTACCCAAATGCAAAGTCGCCCTTTGCCCCCTTGAGGGCTCACCTCTGCGGGGTTGCAGTAATGTAAATGCCGCCTTACTTCTGGCACTAAAATCAGCAGGAAGGTTCGTAGAATTGGGCAATGGTGTTTTCAAGCACTAGACAGTGTGATCGTGCACAGGTAACAGGGTCTCCCTTGTTTCAGGGCATTTCAGGTCAATGAATAAACATCACAGTTAGTTGGCAGGCCTCCTCAGACAGGATGTAAGCTCGTTCCTATTTTAAGAGCACAGGGGAGTGAGCTTTTCTCCTCTTCTGGGCTGTCTCGTTTGCGCTGAAAATAAATTGTGATCATTCTATGAGGCCGGTGGGGATATCTGACACCAGAATGTAATCCACACGGATTGGAGAACACGCATCGTGAAGGCAAATAATCTGAACATGTTTAGCCGTTAAAGTCACTGGGTGACCATAGACGGAGGGTGCTGACCGCAATTAAAATAAACTGCAGAAAGTTTCTGCCGTGTAAGCTGGAAATCCGCACAGCATCTGTGAAAGACAATAATTTTGGAGCGATGCCCTTTCTTGAAAGTAATAGAGAAGAGCGGGTCCCTTTACACAGAACCCCGCAGAGGGTTAGCCCAGCTACCTCCTTCGTCAAAGGAAGAACTTGCATTTATACAGCAACTTCTATCAGCGCTCAACCAGCAACGCTGTGTGATCACTGTTGCAAAGCAGGAAAACATGACAGATCATTGGCGCGATGCACTGGGCAAAGAGCATTCAAATAAATGTCCATTTAGCTCAATTTAATTTATGGGCTAAATGTTGACCAGGACACAGGGTGGCCACTGCTATCATGGGATACTTTTTAAAAACTATTTTATGCGATGTGGATGTTGCCGACTGGGCCATGTCATGTATGAGTACCGTTAAGAAATGGGTGTTTATCAAATAGCTGTAGTGGATGTACCTTTAGGAATGGGGTTTATCAAATAGCTGCAGTGATGTAAGAGTGTGGGTGGAGCTGGGCTGTTTGTCTGCTTTTACTTTCGCTTTGGGCTGGGAGCGACAGGGTGTGTTTGGTTTAGCTTTGCAGATTGGGAGCTGCATCCAGAAAAACCTGGTGTAATTCTGGTCTCTCTCTGTATGAAAGGAATGTCTCAAATCACTTGCTAATTTAAAAGTGATAACTGCTCTCAGTAGAGAATTTAAACCTGATGCCTGTGTTGAAGAGGACATTTGTCTTATGGATGTTGCAAGGAAAGATTAAGGGTTACCTATAGAGTATTGTATTCTTTGGGGGTATATTTCATTTGATAGTTGCTAGGATGTTTACTGTGTGTGTTTAAAAATGTGAACTAAATTCATAGAATAAACATTGTTTTTGTTTAAAAATACTCTTAGATCTCTGTTACATCACACCTGTAAAGTGGGACTTTGTGCTCCCAATAACCAAAATCTGTTTAAAGTTATGGGTCAGGTGAACTCCATGATATACTTTGGGGTTCTCTAAACCCTGGCCCGTAACAGCCAACATTTATTGCCCTGGAGGGGGCAATTAAGAGTCAAACACATTGCTGTGGGTCTGGAGTCACATGTCGGCCAGGCCAGGTAGGGACGACAGATTTCCTTCCCGAAGGGACATTAGTGAACCAGATGGGTTTTTATGACAATCGACAATGGGTTTATGGTCATCATTAGCCTTTAAGTCCAGGTTTTTATTGAATTCAAATTTCACCATCAGCCATGCTGGGATTTGAACTCTGGCCCCCAGAACACCTCTACTCCCAGCGCTTGTCAATGGGATTTCCCATTGGAACCACCCCATGCCTCCGGGAAACCACGGGGGGGGGGGGGGGTTATGCGGCCAGCGGGAACAGAGAATCGTGCCGCCCGTGAACAGCTGGAGAATTGCGCCCCAGGTCGTGGAGTGGGACTTGAACCCACAACCACCTGAATCAGAAGTGACAGCGCTGCCAGCTGAGACATGGCCAGGCAGTGGTCACTTATGCAGAAGATCGAAATAGAGACAATAAAATCAACTTGCATTTAAATAGCACCTTTAACACAATGAGACATCCCAAGATGCTTCACAGGAGCGTTCTAGAACAAAGTATGACACAGAGCCACTAAAGGAGACATTAGATCAGATGACGAAAAGCTTGGTCAAATAGGCAAGTTTTATGGATGTCTCAAAGGCAAGGCGGAGAGGTTTAGGGAGAGAATATCAAAGTCCGGGACCCAGGCAGGGTGCAATCACTCATGGTGGAGCAATTAGAATTGGGCCAGAATGAGATATCTCAGAGCTTTGTGCAGTTGGAAACGATTGCAGGGATCGGACGAGGTGAGGCCATGGAGGGATTCGAAAACAAGGGTGAGAATTTTAAAATCAATATGTTGCCTGACCAGGTGTCAATGGGCCCATTGGCTCTCTGCGAGTTGAGGCAGAACCAGCAGAGTTTTGGATGACCTGAAGTTTGCGGAGGGTAGAGTGGGGGAGGGGTGTGTTGGGATGGACCCGGTCTTGAGGCAACAGAGGCACGGGTGAAGCTTTCAGCAGTAGATGAGCTGAGACAGGCGAAGTTACGTGACGGAGGCCTGGGTGGCTGCACAAATGAGGTTGGAAGCTTGTCCTGGAATAAGCTACCAATAAATCCAGAGAGAAACCTCTTTACCAGAAAGTGTTTGGAATGTGGAACTTACTGCTACATGGAGTAATCAAGACAAATAGCACAGATGCATTTCTAATGGAACGCTGGATAAACACGTGAGAGAGAAAAGAATAGAAAGATATGTTGGTGGGGTAGGAATCACAGCATCCCTACAGTGCACAAGGAGCCCCTCTGAAAGAGCACCCTACCTTGGCCCAATTCCACACCCTATCATTGTAACCGCACCTCGGGGCAATTTAGCGTGGCCAGTCCACCTAACCTGCACATCTTTGGACTGTGGGAGGAAACTGGAGCACCCGGCGGAAACCCATGCAGACACAGGGAGAACGTGCTGATTCCGCACAGACGGACAGTATGGTGGCGCAGTGGTTAGAACTACTGCCTCACACCGCCGAGGTCCCAGGTTCGATCCCGGCTCTGGGTTACTGCCGGTGTGGAGTTTGCACATTCTCCCTGTTTTCGTGTGGGTTTCGCCCCCCCACAACTCAAAGATGTGCAGGATAGGTGGATTGGCCAAGCTAAATTGCCCCTTACTTGGAAAAAATGATTTGAGTACTCTAAATTTTTTTTAAAACTCCACACAGACAGTCACCCGGGATCGGAATCGAACCCGGGTCTCTGGAGCTGTGAGGCAGCAGTGCTAACAGTGCCACTGTGTCACCAATGTTCAATGGGAACCAAAGCAACAGGTCGGCATGTGAGGAGAAGGTCGAGGTTCATAGGATGAGCAGGCAGGGTCAGTCTAACCACTACCGAGGGGAAAGGAAACATAAAAAAATCAAAATGAAAGGTGACCAAAAATCAAAATGAAAGGGAGTGAAGGTTGGGAATGAGGCTGAGTGTTACCAGAGATTAATAAAGGAGGTTAGAATGTGTGAAAAGCATTGTGCACAAGAAAATTCTGCACGGGAAAGACAAGTCAGTAGGACATATTTAAAACCTTGTATCTAAATGCCCACAGTATTCGGAATAAGGTCAATGAGCTGACGGCACAGAGACAAATGGGTATGATCTGGAGGGGATCACTGAAACATGGTTGCAGCAGGACCAGGACTGGGAGTTGAATGTCCAAGAGTACTCAGTATTCAGAGGGAGAATTCAGAATGTCCAATTCACCTAACAAGCACGTCTTTTGGGACTTGTGGGAGGAAACCGGAGCACCCGGAGGAAACCCACGCAGACACGGGGAGAACGTGCAGACTCCGCACAGACAGTGGCCCAGCGGGGAATTGAACCTGAGACCCTGGCACCGTGAAGCAACAGTGCTAACCACTGTGCTACCTTGCCGCCCAATTTACAGCAACACTTCCAAAAGTGGGGAATTTGGCAGCTGGAATTTAATGCAGATAAGTACGAGGTTATCCATTTTGGCAAAAAATATTAAAGGCAAATTATTATTCAAATGGAAAGCAGATTCAAAATGAGTCTGGGCAGAGGGATCTGGGTGTCTTTGTTCATGAAGCACAGAAAGGTGGTTTGCAGGTACAGCATGCCGTAAAAGAAGCAAATGGAATGTTAGCGTTTATTGCAAAAGGACTGGAGTATAAAAGTAGAGAGGTGTTGCTGCAATTGTATAGGGTGTTGGTGAGACCACATGTGGAGTATTGTGTCCAGCTTTGATCTCCTTATTTGAGGAAGGATGTGGTGACATTGGAAGAGGAGGTTCACCAGGTTGATTCCGAGGATGAAAGGGGAAACATATAACGAGACATTAAACAGTTATACACTTATACTCGCTGGAGTTCAGAAGAATGAGAGGGGATCCAATTGAGGTATATAAAATACTAAAAGGGATTGATAAAGTAAGCGTAGACCTTGGGCTGGATTCTCCGTCCGGCCAGATTTCTGGTTCAGCACGCTGGTGGGATGCTCCATTTCGCCGGCTGATGAATGGGGCTTCCCATTTTGGGGCAGCCCCACGCCGTCGGGAAACCCCACCCGGGCTGCCGGCAAAATGGAGCATCCCGCCGTCGGAGAATCCAGTAGCCAATGTACCCCCTTGTGGGACAATCTAGAACGAGAAATCACAGATATAGGTCGAGGGGCGATATATTTACAGCTGAGACGAGGAGGAACTACTTCTCGCAGAGGGTGGTGAATTTATGGAACTCACTGCCCCATAGTGCGGTGGAGTCTGAATCATTAAATGGTTTCAAGAAGGCGATAGATATATTTCGGATTTTTGAAAAATGGGTGATAGGGATATGGGGAACAGACAGGGAGGGGTATTTGAGACCAGGAAGGGATCAGCCATGATCTGATTGAATGGCGGAGCAGGGGCGAAGAGCTGGATTTGCTACTTCTGCTCCTAACTCCGATGTTCCTATGTACCGCCCCAGGTGGGTTGAGTGGGTATAAATGCCAGCCATGTCCTGTTGCGTTGAATGGCCTGTTTCTGACTTGTACAATCTATGTAATCCTCTAAAAGTGCTGCCACTGAATGAATGATGGAGAGTCAGATCATGGCTGATCTATACCTCAGCTCTATTTATGCATCTCTGCTCCATATTATTACTTGTTTTAATTTAGAGCATCCAATTAGTGTTTTTTTTCCAATTAAGGGACAATTTAGCATTGCCAATCCGCCTACCCTGCATATCTTTTGGGTTGTGGGGATGAGACCCACGGCAGACACGGGGAGAATGTGCAAACTCCACCTGGGGCTGGGATCGAACCCGGGTCCTTGGCGCCATGAGGCAGCAGTGCTAAGCACCACACCACTGTGCCGTCCTTCTGCTCCATATCCATTGATTCGATTTACTCAACAAAATTCAATCGCTCTCTGTCCTGAAATTTTCATTGGCCCAGCATGTGCAGAATTTTATGGAATAAGGTTCCAGATTTCTACTTCCCCTTATTACGATCCCAGACCAGATTCAACAGTTGCTAGGATACCGGACAGAAACCCCAATATTGTTTTTGATTTTGTAAGACTGTGAGAAAGGATATTTCGTTCCAGGGATGGTTCCACACACAAATAGGGATAGGATATATTAAAACAAACTTTATTATTAACAGTATTAAACTAACTTTAACAGCTCATAAAATATAGCTTACAATTACCAGTTAAACAATCCTTAACAATAAACTTTAACCCCATAACTCCAACTTCTTTATCCCCAATCATGCAAAGCCCATCACAGGTCAAAACCCACAGCCTCTGGATAGAGAATTCCTTTCAAACCCTGCTTGAAAAGAGAGAGAGGGAGACGGTCGCCCTGAACTCTTACACCACGGGGTCCTTCAAGGCACCGAGTGGGGATCTGTCTGGGATCTCACAGGCCTCTGTGCCCAGGTCGCCGCCATTGTCGGGGTGCCCCACATCCAGGGATGAATGTACCCCTGGAGCACCAGCCCATGACCGGCCGGTCTTCATAAACCCAAAAGGGTTCCACTTGATGATCGTGCAGCTGGTGTGTGACGATACCCGGGCAGTGTGCACAACGCCTTTATCCTGGCACACTTGACGGTTCCTGACACCTTCGAGGGTGCCCCTGGGTGAGGGGTTGGCTGCTGGGTGACAGGGATTATCCGTTACAGTCATGGCTGATGACACCGTTCCGAAGGCCACAGACCGATGTGGAGACCCGCTACAACAACGCCCATGCAGTGACCAGGGCGTGATCAAGCTGTGCATCGGTGTCCTACAAATGCAGTTCAGGTGCCTGGACCACTCTGGTGGGGCCCTCCAATATAGTGCTAGGTGAATCTCCCACATTCTGGTAGCCTGCTGCATCATCCACACTATCACGCAGCAGAGGAGGGGATGTACTGGAGATGTGCTGGAGGAGGGGATGAACACCAGGCCTCGTTCAACGAGGAGGATGCACAGGATGGTCAGGATCATCGTAGAATTTACAGTACAGACGGAAGCCATTCGGCCCATCGAGTCTGCACCGGCTCTTGGAAAGAGCACCCGACCCACGGTCCACACCTCCACCCTATCCCCATAACCCAGTAACCCCACCCAACACTAAGGGCAATTTTGGACGCTAAGGGCAATTTAGCATGGCCAATCCACCTAACCTGCACATCTTTGGACTGTGGGAGGAAACCGGAGCACCCGGAGGAAACCCCCACACACATGCCCGGTGGAAGAAGTTGGAAAAGTGAGTAAGCCGGGTGGGAGGGGTCTTTGATTATGCTGCCCGCTTTCCCCAGGCAGCGGGAGGTGTAGATGGAGTCAATGGATGGGAGGCAGGTTCGTATGATGAACTGGGCGGTGTTCACAACTCTCTGAAGTTTCTTGCGGTCCTGGGCCGAGCAGTTGCCATACCAGGCTGTGATGCAGCCCGATAGGATGCTTTCTATGGTAATTTCTGCATGGATCTGAGCTTTATAACACAGTGCTGCCTCTCCATCCCCTCTCCCATCAATATTTACTTCCAGAAGTGTGCTGCCCAAAGCTGAAGGCAGTGCCCCAGGTGGAGGACTGGTCAAGGCTGTATACACCAGGGCCTGTATATTTCCCGCCGTCCGATGAGTTGGTGGGGAACATTTCCTCTCCAGCGCTGACTGCCCCATAATCATTTCACGCCAAATGATCACAAATTATCTGGAGGTGGGACTTCCTCCCCTCATGTGGGAATCTCAGTTCTACTGACAAACAGCTCTCTAGGCCCAACAGCAACAGCAGATGCAGTGGACTGAAAAGGGAGTGCTTCAACTTGCCAGATGCCAAGTCCCAGGACCGGATAACAAGGTACGTTTTGGGCACCCTAGGACATTGAGGGTAGGGGAGGCTGGGGTGGGGGGGGGGGGGGGGGGGGGGCAGCGGTAGCGTGGCCCCTTTAAGGGGTGATCCTTCATGGGACACGTGACCCACCCAGAGCCTATGGGCACAGACCATGCGAATTCCAACCTATCAGATGTCTAGGCGCAGACCTGGGTATTGAGGTGTAATCAGAATGAGATTGGGAGCCGCAGGAACTAGTCCTGTGTTGGAGTTGTACACTTCTGTATATTAAGTTTTCCTTTGTTAAATAAATCACCGTTATGATTTACCATTGCCTCGTCACTTGTCTCACAAAGCGGGGGGGAGGAACAGGGGTGAGGAATGGGGGTGGTGGAAAGAGGGTGATTGGGGTGTTGGAGGAGAGGCTGGGTGGGGTGTTGGAGGAGAGGCTGGGTGGGGTGTTGGAGGAGAGGCTGGGTGGGGTGTTGGAGGAGAGGCTGGGTGGGGTGTTGGAGGAGAGGCTGGGTGGGGTGTTGGAGGAGAGGCTGGGTGGGGTGTTGGAGGAGAGGCTGGGTGGGGTGTTGGAGGAGAGGCTGGGTGGGGTGTTGGAGGAGAGGCTGGGTGGGGTGTTGGAGGAGAGGCTGGGTGGGGTGTTGGAGGAGAGGCTGGGTGGGGTGTTGGAGGAGAGGCTCGGTGGGGTGTTGGAGGAGAGGCTGGGTGGGGTGTTGGAGGAGAGGCTGGGTGGGATGGGAGATATAGCAGCTCCAGACCTTAAGGTGGTCATTTGGAAGGGGGGGGGGGGGGTGGGGTAATGCCTGAAGTTGGAAGGCCATTTACGATCGGGATGCACCTCCACTTCTTGCGAAAGGCCTCAGCCTGTTCATTTTCAAGCTTCCCCCACCCCAGGTAAATCCTCCTACCAATCTACAAATTGAGACTGCACAGGAAATGGTCCTAATTGGCCACAAGTGTTTCAATTGGCCTATCTGAGGCCTTGCCTCCTGCCCTGTGTAAAACCACTACGAGGTTGGGTGGGTGCAATCCGTTTCTTCATCCCCCCCCCCCCCCCCCCCCCACCACACCTTAAAGCCCATCGGCAGGGGAGCATGAAACTCAGATCCAATTACCCCAGGATAACTCCTTAAAGTATGTCCATAGGATTCAGCCAGAGCCTCCAGCAATGTTGCACTCCCTCAGCACAGCACTGAAGTATCAATGGTCGATTTATTTACCCAGCTCTTGTCTTGTCCTCCTGCTGCTGAGAAGTCAAGCTGAAGCTGCCACTTGTGTACTCCGGACATTGGTTGCAAAGTTCTTAAAATGAGAGGAAAGACGTTGAGCTGATCTGTGTCACTATGGCGACAGTTCACCGTGACCTATTCTATCACCAAGGTCAGTTCTCTTTCCCCCTTTGACTGAGCAACCATTATTCGGAATGGAAAAATTTATTGGCCGCTTCAAAGAGAAAATACGAGAAGGTCATTTTGTGTTGTCACAGGCAGTTAGCCGCGATTAAAGAGTTTCTTGGAATTAATTAATGAACAAATTCCCAGAATTTAGGTGGTCTCAGCGACTCCGCCGAAGGATTTTGTAATGTCAAGTCAACAACGACAGCAACAACATATATTTTCATGGAATAAATAAAGCACTTCACAGGAGCGTCATAAAACAAGATTTGCGACCAATAAACATGAGGAGCTGTTAGATCTGATGATCGAAAGCTTGGGCAAAGAAGTAGGTTTTAAGGAACCGTTTACGAGCACAAAGGAAGGTAGAGAGTTGGAGAACTTTTAGGGGAGGAGGGGGCAATAATCCAGAGCTTCAGGCCCAGGTAACTGGAGGCGTGGCTACGTGGAGCGATTAAAATCGGGGACGCTCTATAGGCCAGAGTTAGCAGGCTGGAGGGGATTGCAGAGTTAGGGACGGGTGGCATTACAGACGTCCCAAAGTGCTGAAAAGCCAGTCAGGTATTTTGGAAGTACAGTCACTCCTGTAATGCACAAAATGCCAATTTCTGCAGCACAACTCCAACACAATGTTAATCGGACAATCTGTCTTTTTGGTGATGTTTGGTTGATGGATGTATATTGGCCAAAACACCAGGGAAATCTCCTCTGCTTCTCTTTGAAACATTACCACAGAATTTTTTATATTGACTTGAGGACAAAGGAGCCTCAGTTTTATGTCTCATCTGAAAGATGGCACCTCTGGCAGTGCTATGGTCTTTGGGGTGTCAGAGAACCCACAGCTCTGGGCGGAGAAGGGAGCGGACGCCCTGGCCTTCGCCTCACTGACCGCCAGGTGAAGACTTCTGCTAGGCTGGAAGTCAGCAGCGCCACCCAGGCCCTCCTAATACCTCTCGGATCTAGCCAGGTTTCTGAGACCAGAAAAAATAAAATTTGCAATAAGATGGTCTGAGGGGCGATTTCACAACACGAGGAAAAGGTTCACAAGCCTTTTCGCAGATTTGTTTGCAACCAGCAGCTAACTAGGAGCAGGTGGGGGCAGTTAGGAAGGGGGGGTGAGGATGGGGGGTTGGAAGGGAGTGACAGGGAACGTCACTTGGATATGGAAGGGAGCTCACAGATAGTGGATGTAATGTTCTTGTCGGATGGCCTGATTTATATTACAAGATCACTTGTAGCTAAAGCTATGAACGATTTAACATTAACTGTGGGTCAAACATATACAAAACAACAGATGAACAATAGTATGAACCACTATCTCCCAGCTCCCTAGTCAGTCTGACTCTAACATTCACTTATATACTAATGAGGCCGCTAGTGGTCAGTCGGTGAATTACAACAAAACCATGATATCACTACAGTGGAGAAGGAATGGGGAGAGGGGGTCACCGGCGGGAGGTAACACAAACCCCTCCCACACGGGCTAAGTCGGGAAAACGGACTGATGCACCCTCTCTCGAAAACTTTAGTGGGGAGTGGGACATCCCCCCCACCAACGAAACAAAGTCAATCTGCAAGCGAGGGGAAGGGTCCCAGCAATGTAAAAGTTGGGTGTTATATCTACCGCTAATCAGTAGGAGCCCCAAAATACGAACCCTTCAAAATACTATATAAACAAACACTATTGTAAATAATGTAAAATAGTACTGGGACCTCAGTCATGGACATGGTGACAGTGTGGGGCTCACGTTCTGTCTTTTGTATTGAGTTCACTTTTACCACTGTTGTTCTTGCATTGTTCTTTGTCTGCAAAGCTGTTTCTTTTAATACAAATGCCAATAAAAGTATGTTTTCTGAAAAGAGAATTGAATGTGATGCTCCCAAGCTGTGATGATAGGGTAAATAGAAAGCCAGGTTGCACTAAAGAGTTCCAAAAACTGTGGGCCACTTCTGCTTGATGCATACAAAGGGGAAGTTCTTGCCTTGTCCCTTAACCCTCTTGTTTAGTGAATGGGCCGTAAGAGCACCGGTTAACGTGACACCGTGCGCCACGTGCCAACGTTCAATGCTGTCAGCTCAGGTGGGGCGCAGGTTGGATGCAGACTAAAACCCCCTCTCCCCTATTGCACCAGCCCCACTACCATCCCCTCTACCTTTCCCCACCCTCCCCACCCTCCCCCCACTCCACCAGCCTTCCATTTGCAACAGCCAGTGGAAGTGAGTTGATCCTGTCGGGACATTCCGACTGCGACGGCAAACAGGAAAACCAGAAACCAAACTCTCCGGGAGATGATTGCGTAAACATTACGTGGAAAGTTGTGGTTATTGTCCCCCATTTCCAGGAAGGCGTGCAAATAACTTTTTGGACGTCTGTTTATTTAATGAGATTAATTAATAAGAATAACAGCACGGCTGGAATCATCTGTACAAAGTAAGTGATGCAAATTCATGATCAAATACCGATGCTTGTTGAAACCCAACCGCTCCCCATCATTTATACATTTTCCTAAAGAACCTGAAGCAATGGATTCACTCCCAGACAAATCTCCTGCACTGCCAATCTTCAAAGACGTTAATTTTGAAAGGTCTTGCGATATTTCTGAAGGGTTGGTTAGCTTTTATTTAAATGTAACAGCAAATAGTTCCTAGGACTGGCATTGCGAGTCGACACTAGAGGACTCAGTGGAGGCAGTGGCGTAGTGGTATTGTTGCTAGATTAGCAATCCAGAGCCTCAGGCTAATGTTCTGGGGACCTGGGGGAAATTGTCCAGGTGCGGGACAGGGCAGGGAAGTTGGTGGTAGCTCCAGATCAGGTTAACAAGGTCGTCAAGGAATTCTATGAGAGATTGTACAGGTCAGAGCCACCTGGGGGAGGCCGGGAGATGGAGGAATTTCTAGATGGGCTGGAGTACCCGAGGTTAGGGGAGGGGGACAGGGCTACATTAGAGGAGGCGATAGTGAAGCAGGAGATAAAAGATGCGATTGGGAGGATGCAGTCGGGGAAGGTGGCAGGGCCGGATGGGTTTCCGGTGGAATGTTATAAAAAATTCAAAAATAAGCTGGTACAGCTGATGGTGGGGATGTTTGAAGAGGCGATAGGGAAGCGGGTGTTACCACAAACCTTGGGGCAGGCATCGATTTCCCCGTTACTTAAGAAAGATAAGGATCCAACGGAGTGTGGGTCGTACAGGCCCATATCGCTTTTAAATGTGGACGCAAAGATATTGGCGAAGGTACTGGCGGGTAGGCTGGAGGAGTGCCTCCCGAAGGTGATAGGTGAAGATCAGACGGGGTTCGTGAGAGGGAGGCAGCTCTTTTCGAACATCAGGAGGGTATTGAACGTGGTTATGGCACCGGCGGAAGGGAAGGAAACAGAGGTGGTTGTGGCATTGGACGCCGAGAAGGCATTTGACCGGGTAGAATGGGGGTACTTGATGGCAGTGGTGGAACAGTTTGGGTTTAGACCAAGGTTTGTGAACTGGGTAAAGCTATTATATAAGGAGCCGAGGGCGAGTGTCCGCACAAACAACATCAGCTCAGAATACTTTCCTCTCCATCTTGGGACTAGGGTTAGGTGGCCAGAATTAAAAAGGTGAACCTACAGAGAGGAAGGCAGGCAGAGGGTTTGGGTCTTCCGAACCTGATGTATTAATACTGGGTGGCAAATGTGGATTAGGTACGGAGCTGGGTCAGAGGGGTTGACTCCTATTGGGTCAAAATGGAGGAGAGTTTGTGTAGGGGGTTGGGATTGAAAGCACTAGCAACAGCACCGCTCCCATAGCTCCGGGGAAATACTCAGGGAGTCCGGTAGTAATAGCTTCGTTGAGAATTTGGAGGCAGTTTCAACAGCACTTCGGGTTGGGGGCAGGGTCAAGGGAAATGCTGATTCAGGGGAACCATACATTTAAACCAGGGAAGTGGGAGGGAAATTTTGGGAGATGGGAGGAGAAAGCAATTAGGACACTAAAATATTTATTTCTTGGGGGTCGTTTTGCGGGATTGAAGGAGCTGGGAGCGAAGTATGGGCTGAAGCAGGGGGAAATGTTTAGATACATGCAGGTTCGAGACTTTGCCAGAAAGGAAATACAGAGCTTCCCAGTAGAGCCGGCTTCCACATTGCTGAAGGAGGTGCTGACGACAGGGGGACTGGAGAAGGGGGTAGTATCGGCAGTTTACGGGGCTATCTTGGAGGAGGAGTAGGTGCCACTAGAAGGGATCTAGGCAAAGTGGGAGGAAGAGTTGGGAGAGGGTATGGAGGAGGGGTTCTGGTGTGAGGTGCTCCGGAGGGTGAACGCCTCCAACTCGTGTGCGAGGTTGGGGCTGATACAGCTGAAGGTGGTGTATAGAGCGCAACTTACAAGGGCGAGGATGAGCCAGCACTTTGAGAGGGTAGAAGATGGGCGTGAACGTTGCTGGGAAGGCCCCGCAAACCAAATTCATATGTTTGGTCCTGTCCAAAGCTGGAGGATTACTGGAAGGAGGTGTTTAGGGTAATCTCTAAAGTGGTGCACGTGAAACTGGACCCGGGCCCTCGGGAGGCCATATTCAGGGTGTCGGACCAGCCGGGGTTGGAAACGGGCGCGGAGGCAGATGTTGTAGCCTTCGCCTCGTTGATCACCCGAAGATGGATCCTGTTAGGGTGAAGATCAACCTCTCCCCCCTGTGCCCTGGCGTGGCGGGGGGACCTGCTGGAATTCTTAATGCTTGAAAAGGTCAAATTTGAACTGAGGGGAAGGATGGAGGGGTTCTACAATTCATGGGCGTTATTCATTATGCACTTTCGAGAATTGGATCACATCGAACATTAGAGAGGTTGAGGGTTGGGGGGAGGGGGGACTGTATGTGTTAATGGTGACTATGGGCGATTCCTGATTCCTCTTTGCCATTTGTTTATGTTAACATGCGGGCCAATGTCTGGGGTTTGGTGGGAGGATGGGATCGTTGTTATTGATATGGGGATTGACATTACATTCGTTACTGATTATTGTTTATTGTTGGGTGTAAATTTGGGAGAAAATGTGAAAAAGCATTGTGTATAGCACAATTGCTTCACAGCTCCAGGGTCCCAGGTTCGATTCCCAGCTTGGGTCACTGTGTGTGCGGAGTCTGCACATCCTCCCCGTGTGTGCGTGGGTTTCCTCCGGGTGCTCCGGTTTCCTCCCACAGTCCAAAGATGTGCAGGTTAGGTGGATTGGCCATGATAAATTGCCCTTAGTGTCAAAAATTGCCCTTAGTGTTGGGTGGGGTTACTGGGCTATGGGGATAGGGTGGAGGTGTTGATCTTGGGTAGGGTGCTCTTTCCAAGAGCCGGTGCAGACTCGATGGGCCGAATGGTCTCCTTCTGCACTGTAAATTCTATGATAAAATCTATGATTTTTTTAATTAAAAAAAAAATGTTCTGGGGACCCGGGTTCAAATTTGAATTCAATAAAATTTGGAATTAAAAGTCTAAAGTTGGCCATTGTCGATTGTCGTAAAAAAAAACACTGGTTCGCTGGTATCCTGTAGAGAAGGAAATCTGCCGTCCCTACCCGGTCTGGCCGACACGTGACTCCAGACCCACAGCAATGTGGTTGAATCTTGAATGCCCTCAGGGATGGGCAATAAATGCAGAGCCAGCCAGCGACGCCCACATCCCATGAATGAATAAAGAACGAAAAAGTGCTAAACAAACCCTACCTTTGAAACATTTTCCCAAACCACAGCAATGACTTCACCTCCATGGCAGAAGAAAGAAAGCAAAAAGTCAATTCTTTTAATTTTCACCCTTCTTGTCAAACTCACTCCATGGCCTCTCCCCTCCCTAGCGCTGTAATCTTCAATTTCAGCACTGAAACATTCAGGTGAAGTGTTGGCTAGTGTAGACTTGAGAGATGAACAGACACTTCCAACACTGATGAAGGTTCAACTCAAGTTTATTAACTATTTCTAACTAACTAACACACGATGACTGTGGGTCTAAATTTGGGGGCAGCAGGGTAGCATGGTGGTTAGCATAAATGCTTCACAGCTCCAGGGTCCCAGGTTCGATTCCCGGCTGGGTCACTGTCTGTGTGGAGTCTGCACGTCCTCCCCCTGTGTGCGTGGGTTTCCTCCGGGTGCTCCGGTTTCCTCCCACAGTCCAAAGATGTGCGGGTTAGGTGGATTGGCCATGCTAAATTGCCCATAGTGTCCTACAAAAAGTAAGGTTAAGGGGGGGTTGTTGGGTTACGGGTATAGGGTGGATACGTGGGTTTGAGTAGGGTGATCATGGCTCGGCACAACATTGAGGGCCGAAGGGCCTGTTCTGTGCTGTACTGTTCTATGTTCTAAATGATGCCATAGAGACATAAGCCTTGTCCGAACCAGTTGATTCTCTCAGCACGTGTTGTGAGTCTGTGCTGGGCTGGATGAGTACTTGTTACACTGAGAGACAGCACCCAGAATGAGCGGGAACCATGGTTCCCTCTGTCTTTATAGTGTGTGTCTTCTAACTGGTGATTGGCTGCGGTGTTTGTGCATGTTGATTGGTCCCTGTGTGTGTCCATCAGTGTGTGTCTGTACCATGATATACTGGTGTATATTATGACATCAGGGATCGCCTCCCTCTTTGAATTCTGGCCCCTTGAGCATTCCTGATTTTAATCATTCCCAACCATTGGTGACTGCCTGGGCCCGAAACCCTGGAATTCTCTCCCTAACACTCTCTGCCTTTCCACCCTGCTTTCCCCCTTCAGAACAATCCTTATCACCTTTCCTTTTTGACCAAATTTTTGGTCAGTTGCATCTATATCTCATCATGTGGCTTGGTGTCAAATGTTGTTTGACAGCATCCCTGCGAAGCGGCTTCTGCCTTCCCACATTAAAGGCGCTAAATTACATAAAAAAACAAAAAGGGACATAGAGAGTGGATAGGAAGGAACTTCCCCTTAACCAAAGTGTCAATAACCAGGGGGCGTAGATTTTAGAATGATAATGGGCTTTATTATTGTCACAAGTAGGCTTACATTAACACTGCAATGAAGTTACTGTGAAAATTACATAATTACATACAGGGGCTGTTTAGCACGGGGCTAAATCGCTGGCTTTGAAAGCAGACCAAGGCAGGCCAGCAGCACAGTTCGATTCCCGTATCAGCCTCCCCGAACAGGCACCGGAATGTGGCGACTAGGGGCTTTTCACAGTAACTTAATTTGAAGCCTACTTGTGACAATAAGTGATTTTCATTCATTCATTCATAAGTCCCTAGTCGCCAAACTCGGGCACCTGTTCGGGTACACAGAGGGAGAATTCAGAATGTCCAATTCAACTAACAAGCACATTTTTTGGAACTTATGGGAGGAAACCGGAGCACCCGGAGGATACCCACGCAGACACGGAGAGAACGTGCAGACTCCGCACAAACAGTGACCCAAGCCGCGAATCGAACCTGGGACCCCTGGCGCTGTGAAGCAATAGTGCTAACCATTGTGCTACGGGCAGGAGAAATAGAGGGAATGAGAGGAAAAACATTTCCACCCAGAGAATGTTGGGAATCTGGAACTTGCTGCCTGGAAGAGTGGTAGAGGAATGCTTGCATCATTTCGGAAGCATTTGGATGAGCACGTGAAATGCCACAGCATACAAGGCTATGGACCAAATGCTGGAAAATGGAATCAGAGTAGTTAGGTGCTTGATGGCAGGTGCAGTCATGATGGGCTGAAGGGCCTCTTTCTGTGCTGTCAAACTCGATGACTCTATGACAGGATGTTGGTGTTTAAATGATAAAGACTGGGCCTTTTCCCCCACCTATTTTTCTCAGTCTATATCTTTCTGCCCTGAAGCTCTGTTCCATCTATTTTCCTGTCCAGAATCTGAAGCCTTGGCTTTAATTTGCAGCATTAATTTTCCCATCCAGAACTTAAAGCCTGTTTGGAAATTATCACACACGTTTATTAGTTTATTAGTGCAGTTTATCAGTAAAATGATTTACCCAGGAATCCTTACTTGCTAGATGAACAAAGGACAAACACAATAAAACAATTACTATCACAAATTATTCTCAGTATTATTTGCCCAAGGTTCTACCACTACCCGTGCCAATGAACTCAATCGAGCCGGGGCGGCGGGGGGGGGGGGGGGGGCTGCATATCTCCACGTTTCTGCTGTCTCAGGTCTCTGGCCTGCGAAGGTGGCTCTCGTGGGCCTTCTGTCCGCCTCTGGTTCGCCGCTGAATCTGGTCCGTAGATTTCGCTGGGGAGGGTCTCTGGGTGTCCCTTCTTATCTCCCTCTTCGTTCCCTTCCAGAAGGTTCTCTGGCCTTCAGCCAATGAGGTCACTGGGCAGGGGGTCGCAACATTCAATGGAGTTGCAGATTCCGACTCTGCAGGACACCGGGGGCTGAATTATCCGACCCGCCTCTCGCCAAATGTCTGGTTCACCCCGCCGGCGGGATTCTCCGTTTCGCCGGATGGTCAATGGGGTTTCCCATTGTGGGGCAGCCCCACCACCACCGGGAAACCCCTGCGCTGCCGGCAAAACGGAGCATCCCGCCGGTGGAGAATCCAGCCCCAGGGGTCTTTCCTCGGACGCGTTGTTCACACATAACCTTATCTATATACGGTAACGGCGGGAAATCGAGGTGCCAGAACGTCTGGCTGCATCTGGGCAATCCACAACGATTGACCTATCTGAATAGAGCCGATTATCTCCGCTCTCCTGTGTTGTGGGCCAGGGTTTAGAAAACACCAAAGTATATTCTGGAGTTCAGCTGACCTACAACTGTTTATAGATTTTGGTTATGATGAGCACAAGAGTCTGCCTTTCAGGTGTTGTTCAACAGAGTTCTTCAGCGCCATTAATCAAAAAAACAAGCTTTAAATGAAAATCGCTTATTGTAACGAGTAGGCTTCAAATGAAGTTACTGTGAAAAGCCCCTAGTCGCCACATTCTGGCACCTGTTCGGGGAGGCTAATACGGGAGTTGAACCATACTGCTGGCCTACCTTGGTCTACTTTCAAAGCCAGCTCTTTAGCCCTGTGCTAAACAGCCCATGATTTATTTTAAGAATTTAGTTAACATCTGAATAAACACACACAGTAAGAATTATTATCAACTACAAACATAAAGCCCCCACACAGCGACAGTAATCTATGTATAACTCTTAATAAATTTCTCCTTTAACTGTTCCAATTTAATAACAAGATCCAATAAAGCAGCAACTCCTTTTCAAAGGTGCGGCCCAGCACTCTTACTGGTATAAGACCTATTAGTGATGCTCTTGTTCCCCTTCTCAAACAGCAGGTTTGAGTTCCTTCCAGAAAACTATTATCTCCTTTAAGTTACCAAGCAGTCTGGAAACAGGTTTCAAAATGAAGATCGAGAGACACGTCTTGCAACCTGTGAAGTTCAAAACCGGTCCAAAACTCAAAGCGAAAGAAAAACCCACAGAGCCACAGCCCAGCTCCACCCACACAATGACATCACTGAAGCCATGTGATAAGACAAAAACATTTCTTAAAGGGCCACTCCCATAACAGGACAAGTCCAGACTTGCCCTGGCCTGCCTGCCTCTGATCAGTGCATTCTAGCTTGGCTGTGGTTTAAGTTAAAGTGTCCACTTCTCTGTCGGTCCGAAGATTCGGGCCGTTGCCCATTTTGCCACAAGCCTCAGGGCGTGAAATTTGATGCAGCCATTACACCGAGCTGGAACATTCTACCAGGATTCTGCAGCGTTCAGAGAATTCCGCCATCGGGGATATGTCTGAGGATAGGTCCCATTAACTGGGATATTGCCCCAATGTCAATGGGGTGGGCTTGGCCCGGGGAGTGGGGGGGGGGGCGTTATTCGCACTGGTTGTTTTGTTCTGATCCAGACCAGTATTCACCCACAATAATTGTTCTGGAGCTTTGGGAGTTCCTCACCAGTAAATCCCACAATTGGAATGTTTTTATGCAGTGGATAACCGGCTCCTCAGAGACCGGGACGCCCTTTTCAAAAGGTGCCCAGATCTCAAAGTGAAGTCGAGGGTCTCCCACATCCCCCCACCCACGGACGGAATTACTCCCCACCCCCCACCCCCCGCATGGACAACACTCCCAAACCTCAGCCCCAGTAGGGCAACCTCCCCCATCATTAAAAATCCACGTGAATCTCCCCCACTCCCCACCAAAACCATCACCCAGGTGCAAGGTGGCCTGTCCCCACATTCATCCATCCTCATGGGCATCGTGGTATCGTTCCCACCCCCCACCAAGTGAGGATGTACCCCGGTATGGAGTCTCAGAGGGCCTCTCACCTCTAAGGCACCCACTTTCAGTACCCCCCCACCCCCGGCTTTCAGGTCCACCTCCCTGTCAGGCCCCTCCATTCACCCTGCCACCCTCCATAACCCCCCCTTCATACCCCACCCTTCATACCCCCTTGATCGCCCCCTTTCATGGGCATGCCTCCTCCCCCCCAGGCCCTAACTCTTGGGAGTTGCCCTGGCAGCCTGGTACTGCCAACTTGGCAAGAGGGCATATCCCCGGCACCCTGACGTTGCCAACCCCTGCCTCCGAGCCCCCTGACGTGGCCATCAAGCCCGATCTCAGCTTGTGGAGACCAGTACTAGTCCATGGCCGAGTCAGACCTCGCCAGTGAGACCAGCGCCTACCTGGAGCCGGGAGAACACAGCCTCAACCGGGCCGCACATAATTAGATGGGCCTAATGACTCATTTAAATACGATTATCTTGTCAGACCCAGCAAGGGCGTGATCCAGATCACATCGGCCATAGCTTGTCGGGTGACTCACGATCAGTTCGGCACTCAGCGTAAAACCCATTTTGGACCTCTCCTGCAGTGCATCTTTCCCAACACGTGAAGGGATCAGTTTCCATCCAGTGATTGTCCGTCGGGAGTTGGCAAGTTGGCTGCTGTTTGCTTTAACAGCAGAAGTCCACTAGATTGGACCGTGGGATGGGAGGATTGTCACATGACGGGCGGTTAAGCAAACTGGGTTTATTTTCTCTGGAGCGTAGAAGAATGAGTGGTGACCTCATTGAAACATACAAGATTCAGAAGGGCCATGACAGGGCAGGCACTGGGAGGTTGTTTTTTCTTTGTCTGAAGCACCTACTGGGGCACAGTCTTAGAATAAAGGGCCATTCATTTCAGGAAATTACTTCACTCAAAGGGTTGTGAGCCTTTGTAACTAGTGTCAGATGGCCACAGAGTGAAGCAGGAGCACGTGGCGTCGGGAGATCAGTGCCATTCGGAACCAAGGCGTTAAACAAGAGATTGTTCGAGACTGTGCCCCCTGATGTAATATTAATGGAAAACACAGCTTTATGAGAAACCTGGCCGACTTTATTCCTCTGTGGGGCTTTTTTGGGGCTTTTAATCAGAAGGGTACTGAAAATCCTTTAGAATGAAACTCCCTTTGGAAAGAACAATTCTCAAAAATCCCATTACCGTCACCTGGAATCAGTTCCTGTTATCGATTAATGGCTAACAGAGCTGAAGACTTTTAACAGAGCATTGAAATGGTTTTCCTTTGTGTCTTTTAACTGTTTCTTTACTCTTGTAGGCTGAACGTTTTTCTGGCGTGAGATTGCGCGAGACAGAGAATTCTCAATGACTACGATTTAAAGATGGTCATCGTTCAGCCAACAGGAAATGCATTGATGATGGAGACAGTTCCCCACATTGAGGGTAAATAAGCAGGTATCTGATAAATCCATTTTGGGATGAGGGTGCAGTACAGGGGGAAGGAATTGTGTTGAACTACGATGACTGGGGTGATAGAAGACAAAGGAAGGTGTCTTTAGCAACAGAGAGGAATCATTGTGTTCAGTCCAATACGGTCTAACCGAGGGGTTGCACGGTTGTGCAGTGGTTATCATAGAATTATTGAATCATAGAATTTACAGTGCAGAAGGAGGCCATTTGGCCCATCGAGTCTTCACTGGCCCTTGGAAAGAGCACCCTACCCAAGCCCACGCCTCCACCCTATCCCCATAACCCAGTAACCCCACCTAACATTTTGGACACTAAGAGGCAATTTAGCACGGCCAATCCACCTAACCTGCACACCTTTGGACTGTGGGAGGAAACCGGAGCCTACATACATACATACAATTTACAGTGCAGAAAGAGGCCATTCGGCCCATCGGGTCTACACCGACCCTTGGATAGAGCACCCTACTTAAGCCCGCATTTCCAACCTATGCCCGTAACCCAGTAACCCCACCTAATCTTTTTGAACACTAAGGGCAATTTAGCATGGCCAATCCACCTAACCTGCACATCTTTGGACTGTGGGAGGAAACCGGAGCACCCGGAGGAAACCCACGCAGACATGGGGAGAATGTGCAAACTCCACACAGCCAGTCACCCGGGTTCCTAGAGCTGAGAGGCAGCAGTGCCAACCACTGTGCCACCATGAGGCACTAGTGCCTCATGGCGCTGAGGACCCAGGTTCAATCTCTCCCCGGGTCACTGTCCGTGTGGAGTTTGCACATTCTCCCCATGTCTGTGTGTGCCTCACCCCCACCTCCTACAAGATGTGCAGGGTAGGTGGATTTCCATGCTATATTGCCCCTTAATTGGAATTTTAAAAAAGAAATATGGTCCAATGTGCTGTAAGTTATTGAGTGTAAATCGGTTGGTCTTATTAAGGTATTCACAGTCTTGGGTAGTTCAATTGCAAGAATTTAGAAACTATTAGTGCAGTAGCTGGCACCTTCAAGGGCGACCGTCTGACGGATCATGTGACCTGCTCTTCAAATCAGTAGTTGACGCGCGGGATCGCCCGAGCAGATCTTTTGCTCGGTTTGATCAAGGAGACAGACTGGCAGCGTCATGGCTGCACTGCACTACTCTGCAAAACAGCGCGTTGTGCAAATAAACGTTCATTGTTTCTACCTAACTGGTAGAACCAAATGACTACATTTGGCGACGAGGTTAAAAAAAAGCAACAAGATCACCTGCACAGAACCAGGTCCAGATGGAGTCAAGCTTGCGAAGTAGAAGGAAGCTGCAGAGACGCCGGGAAACCCGCAGGCGGGGATGCACTGCCAAACGGGATCAGAGAATCCCAACAGTCGGAGAATTACGGCCCATGCCTTCCCCATCCACCCCATTGTCTGCTATTGTCATCACAGTGATGTGATAATGGTCGTGTCACACAACAACAACTTGTATTCACTTGGCAACTTTAGTCTGGCGAAGCGTCCCAAAACAATTCACAGGAGCAGTATTATTTGACGCTGAGCTACGGTAAAGAGATATTAGGCCAAGTGACCAAATACTTGGTCCAAGAGGTAGGTTCTAAGGAGCAACTTAAATGAGGAGGAAGAGCAATGGGAGGGGATTGCTTAGTGGCCACAGACAGCGGATGATTGATGACTGGGTCGTATTGGAAATAAAGGATGTCCTGTATCTGTTGCCCTTTGGCTAGGATCAAGCATAAAGTCAAATGTCAGATCAGGGGCTGGATTTTCCGTTCCTCCAGCTGCATGTTTCTCAGCGACCCACCATCGCTGCTGGCGGGAATCTCTAATCCCGCCGCTTGTCAATGGGATTTCCCATCGAAGCCACCCCACACCGCTGGGAAACCCATGGGCGGGCGGGCGCTGCCAGCGGGAACACAGAATCCCAACAGCTGGAGAATTCCGGCGTGAATGTTCCAGGGATCCATGAATTGGATTCAATTTGAATTGTTTTTTTTATGAGCAAACGAGGAGATGGATTAAGGCGTTGCCCTGTTCACTCTGCACATGGGCTTTATAACTGAGAAGAAAAGCAAAGAGCAGACTGTCGCTGGGGAAAATGCTGCTTGCTCCGTTCCTTCCCAACAGACAATGTCACTGGAAATTCCGAGACTGAACTAGTGGTTAACGATGAGGCCATTTAGAAATCCCTTGGTGCCTTGCAAGATTCCAGGAATTAAATGATCACCATCACAATATTCTGTGGTCTGTATAACGTACTTAAATTAACTCTGTTGGCAGAGTTAACGTAAATACACTGGAATTCTCCCAGTTGGAAGGAATTCTTCTTAAAACGTGACTGGAACAAATTGGAACAATGGCTAAAGAAAACGATACTTGCAGTTGGCTTGGCTGAAGGCCCTTTCTGGTCTCTTCCGTGCTCTATAGTAACCATGGTTTTTTGCAATTTGTCCATGGGAATCTGAGTGATGTTGGCAAGGCCAGCTTTTGTTGCTTGTCCTTAATTGCCCTTCAAACGGCCATGGTTAGCCATTTTTTTGAACCACTTTTGTCCCTCATTTTGGGAACCCATCACCAATTAGATGCTCCTGGTTAAAGGGCACTTTTACCTGATTGATACACTTAAGGCTCTGCAACCAGAAGGTGCGGGGCCCTGGGTGGGGGATGGCATGGGGGTGGGGGGAGACAGTGGTGGTGTGGCAGAAGGGGGGGGGGGGGGGGGCGGCATTGGTGGGGAGCTGGAGTGTATCGTTGATACCTGACAATCCCATTTCAATTAGATGTGACAGGTTCTATTTCAAGCCTTTTTGTCTTTGTTAATGATGTGCTCCAGATCCCCATCCTACTCCCCACTCTCCCTGATGTCATCTGGTTCCACAATGCCTCAAGTGAGACAGTGGACACTGCATATTTCCACTCCAGTGGCATCCTGCAGGTTTTTTCTAATTCCAGATTTTAATTAATTTAATTTCAATTCCACCAGTTGCTATTTTTTAATATTAATTTCCAGGATGTGGGCACCACTGGCTGGGCGAACATTTATTGCCCCGCCCTCGTTGTCCTTCACAAGGTGGTGGTGAGCTGCCTTCTTGAACCGCCGCAGTCCATGTGGTGCAGGTGCATTGACAATGCTGTTCGGGAGCGACTTCCAAATTTTGACCCAGTGACAGTGAAGGAGCGGCGATATATTTCCAAGTCGGGGTGGTGAGTGACTTGGAGGGGAACCTCCAGGTGGTGGGGTTCCCAGGTATCTGCTGCTCTTGTCCTTCTAGAAGATAGTGGTCGTGGGTTTAGAAGGTGTTGTCGAAGGAACCTTGCAGTTCCTGCAGTACATCTTGTAGATGGTGCACATGGTTGTTACAGTGCGTCGGTGGTGGAGGGAGTGAATGTTTGTGCAAGGGGTGCCAATCATGCTTTGTCCTTGATGGTGTTGCGCCTCTTGTGTATTGTTGGAGCTGCACTCATCCAGGCAAGTGGAGAGTATTCCATTACACTCCTGACTTGTGCCTTGTAGATGGTGGACAGGCTTTGGGGAGTCAGGAGGTGAGTTACTCGCCATAGGGTTCTGAGCCTTTGACCTGCTCTTGTAGCTACAGTATTTATAGGGCTAGTCCATTTCAGGTTTTCATTAATGGTAACCCCCAGGGTGTTGATAGTGGGGGATTTAGTGATCTTAGTGCCATTGAATATCATGGGGAGATGGTTAGATTCTGTCTTATAGGAGATGACCATTGCCTGGCACTTGCGTGGCACAAATGTTGTTTGCCACTTGTCAGCCCAAGCCTGGATATTGTCCAGGTCTTGCTGCATTTGGACATGGACTGCTTCATCATTTGAGGAGTCACAAATGATGCTGAGCATTGTGCAATCATCAGCGAATATCCCCACTTCTGACTTTATGATGGGAGAGAGGTCATTGATGAAGCAGCTGAAGATAGTTGGGCCTAGGACACTACCCTGAGGCACTCCTGCAGTGATGTCCTGGAGCTGAGGTGATTGACCTCCAACCACCACAACCATCTCCCTTTGTGCCAGGTGTGCCTCCAACCAGTGGAGAGTTTTCCCCCTGATTCCCATTGACTCCAGTTTTGCTCCGGCTCCTTGATGTCATACTCGGTCAAATGCTGCCTTTATATCAAGGGCAGTCACTCTCACCTCACCTCTGGCATTCAGCTCTTTTGACCATGTCTGAACCAAGGCCAGGAGGTCAGGAGCTGAGTGACCCTGAACCCAAGCTAAGTGTCAATGAGCAGGTGCCACTTGATAGCATTGTTGATGACTATCACTTTACTGATGAAAATGAAAATTAAATGATTGTCACAAGCATGGTAGCATGGTGGTTAGCATAAATGCTTCACAGCTCCAGGGTCCCAGGTTCGATTCCCGGCTGGGTCACTGTCTGTGCGGAGTCTGCACATCCTCCCCATGTGTGCGTGGGTTTCCTCCGGGTGCTCCGGTTTCCTCCCACAGCCCAAAGATGTGCGGGTTAGGTGGATTGGCCACGCTAAATTGCCCATAGTGTCCTAAAAAGTAAGGTGGAGGGGGTTATGGGTATAGGGTTTGAGTAGGGTGATCATTGCTTGGCACAACATCGAGGGCCGAAGGGCCTGTTCTGTGCTGTACTGTTCTATGTTCTAATTAGGCTTCAAATGAAGTTACTGTGAAAAGCCCCTAATGACCACATTCCAGCGCATGTTCAGTGAGGTGGTATGGGAATGGAACCCGTGCTGCCGGCCTTGTTTTGCTTTACAAGCCAGCTGTTTAGCCCACTGTGCCAAACCAGCCCCTATTGGGATGGTTGGGAGTAGACCGATAGGGCAGTAAATGGCTGGGCTGGATTTGTGTACAGGACACATCTGGGCAATTTTCCACATTGCTGGGTAGGGGCCTCACGGTAGCATGGTGGTTAGCATCAATGCTTCACAGCTCCAGGGTCCCAGGTTCGATTCCCGGCTGGGTCACTGTCTGTGTGGAGTCTGCACGTCCTCCCTGTGTGTGCGTGGGTTTCCTCCGGGTGCTCCGGTTTCCTCCCACAGTCCAAAGATGTGCGGGTTAGGTGGATTGGCCATGCTAAATTGCCCGTAGTGTAAGGTTAATGGGGGGGATTGTTGGGTTACGGGTATACGGGTTACGTGGGTTTAAGTAGGGTGATCATTGTTCGGCACAACATCGAGGGCCGAAGGGCCTGTTCTGTGCTGTACTGTTCTATGTTCTATGCCAGTGTTGTAGCTGTACTGGAACAGCTTGGTTAGGGGTGCAGTAAGTTCTGGAGCACAAGTCTTCAGTACTATTGCTGGGATATTGTCAGGGCCCATAGCATTTGCAGTATCTTCTTCACAAACTGCAAAAGAAATCCTTAAGCCTGTCCCCTTGTTCTGGGGCTGGTGTGTGTGGGCCCGGGCAAATGGCTGTGGTTAACCTAGGATTTTTCTTAAATTTTGGAAATGGTTTCAATAACTTTCATCAACCTGCAAAATCCTTCCAAACATGCCAGTGCCTGGTGGTAAGAGTGGGAAAAACTCCTGGACGGCCCCACTTGATATGGAGCAGCGCCCCTCTAGCTATAAGCCTCTGGTGGTTAGCATAAATGCTTCACAGCTCCAGGGTCCCAGGTTCGGTTCCCGGCTGTGTCACTGTCTGTGCGGAGTCTGCACGTTCTCCCCGTGTCTGCGTGGGTTTCCTCCGGGTGCTCCGGTTTCCTCCCCCAGTCCAAAGATGTGCGGATTAGGTGGATTGGCCATGCTAAATTGCCCGTAGTATCCTAAAATGTAAGGTTAAGTGGGGGGGGGGGGTTGTTGGGTTACGGGTATAGGGTGGATACGTGGGTTTGGGTAGGGTGATCGTTGCTCGGCACAACATCGAGGGCCGAAGGGCCTGTTCTGTTCTGTACTGTTCTATTCTATTCTATTCTAACTGGTGGGATTAATACATTTGGAATATAAAGGTGCTGTCTAATGGTTTTGTAAAACTATCATCAACTGTTGTAAAAACCCATCTGGTTCACTAATGTCCTTTAGGGAAGGATATCCACCATCCTAAATGGCTTAAATGGCCTGCCTGTGTACCAGACCCACAGACATGTGGCTGACTCCTAACGGCCCTCTGAAATGGACTTAGACAAGCCCTTCAGTTCAATTAGGGATGGGCAACAAATGCTGGCCCAGCCAGCGACGCCCACATCCCAGAAAAAAGAAAGCTCCAGGCACCCGTGGATTGTTGATGCAATAGAATTGGACCCAACCTCATCAGCAACAAAACAGCTGATGTATTCTTTCCAAGCGGACATGCAGGTAGGCTGAGGCGACAAGGCCATCCTCTCTGTGTACCAAACCCCCCCCCCCCCCCCCCGCGCTGTCCAGGGTTCAGTGTCGCTGGGAGGGGGAATGTTGGAAAACACTCAGAATTTTTCTGTGATCGTCGCAGGGGAACGAAGCCATTAACCGGAGCTGAAAGTTCAAAGAGGTTATTCTTCGGATCATGCACTTCAAACGGAGTTTCCAACTGATAGATTAACATGACAAAGTTCTGCTGTGCACCTCCAGGGGGACACTCCCCTTGCCCACTACGACAATGACCAACTTAGAGGAGGTGGTGACATAGTGGTACTGTCACTTCCCTAGTAATCCAGAGGCCAAGGGTAATGTTCTGGAGACCTGGGTTCAAATCCCATGATGTGACTTTCACGGCACAGTGGTTAACACTGCTGCCTCATCACGCAAGGGATCCGGGTTCGATTCCAACCTTGGGTGACTATCTGTCCGCAGTCTGCACGGTTTCCTCCGGGTGCTCCGGTTTCCTCCCACAGCCTAAAGGTGTGCAGGTTAGGTGGGATTGGTCGTGCTAAACTGCCCCCTACTGTCCAAAGGTTAGATGGGGTTATGGGGATGCGACAGGGGCTGAGGTAAAGTGCTCTTTTCGAGGGCCGATGCAGACTACATGGGCCGAATGGCCTCCTTCCGCACTGTAGGCATTCTGTGGATTCCACATAGCCAGCGAAAGGTAATGGTTTGGATAGTGGTCTGACGGTTTGAGAGAATTACATTTCTCTCGCGCCTTTCATAACTTCAGGATGCCCCAATGCAGCCAATTCTTGTGACAGCCAATTCTTGCACGGGAAGTTTCCACAAGCAGCAATGTGGTAAATGACCAGATAAGGACTGGGTTAGCACAGTGGGCTAAACAGCTGGCTTGTAATGCAGAACAATGCCAGCAGCGCGAGTTCAATTCCCGTACCGTCCTCCCCGAACAGGCGCCGCAATGTGGCGACTAGGGGCTTTTCACAGTAACTTCACTGAAGCCTACTTGTGACAATAAGCTATTATTATTATCTCCTTTTTAGTGATGAGGGAAAAATAAGGGCACGTCCTCTTCTCTTCCTCAAATAGAGGCCGTGGGATTGATCACTGAAAGGGCAGAGGGGGTTTAGGTGGGGTGCCCTTTCAGAGTGTTGATGCAGGCGTGATGGGCCAAATGGCCTCCTTTTGCTCAAGAGATGAGTAAGTTGTATTTTGGAAGTGCTTCATTAGTTTGGGAAATGCTTGGGGCATCGTAAGACGGCGCCATATGAATGCAAACGTTTTCTTATTTGCTTCATTGACAGTGAGAGGGATTAATTGTTTTCTCTTCGCTGCAATCGTTCTTAAAAATAAATTTAGAGTACCCAATTCTTTATTTTCCAATTAAGGGGCAATTTAGTGTGGCCAATCCACCTTACCCTGAACATCTTTGGGTTGTGGGGGTGAGACCCACGCAGACACAGGGAGGATGTGCAAACTCCACACCGACAGTTCGGTGCAATCGTAAAGGGCGCACATCAGACACACCTGGGTCCTGAATTGAATTCCTGGTCAGTGACACTCCATCCTGGCCCCGTGCAGACAGCTGTTATCCACATATTTCCATCATAAAGTTTATTTTCATATGGATGGTAATTGCAGCAACATTTTGCAAAGCAGCCAGCTGTTAACGGCTGTCGGCTCCTGTGTCATTTGCTAAGTTCCATAAGTGTTTTCCTGCATTGGAAACAAGACAGATGCCAACGCAGAGTTCATAGGCCAATTTTCTAATCTCACAGTGGAGCTGCCTGTCAGCTGTCGGTTGGTAGGACCCTTTCCTGTGCATCAGACAGTCCTGCACTCTCTCCTGGACGTGATCATAGAAATCCAGGCACGACAGTGGTGTGGTCCCGAGGGAGTGCTGCTCCGCTGGTGGCGAGGTCTATCAAACGTGTTGTTCAGCTAAGATTCCATCCACCTGCTCTGCTGGGCGGGTTATTTTGCCAGAAGAATAATGGAGTTATCCCCAGTGGATTGGGTAATAACAGTCCCTCAGGCAACATCACAGAAGCAACTTGTTTGGTCATTATCGCTTTGCATCTCTTTGAGAGTTTACTGCTTGTAAATTGACCGCTGTGTTCTCTACAGCACCACAACAGCAATTATACTTCAAAAAGCACTTCACTGGCTGCGAGGCCCTCGGAAACATCCTGAGATAATAACAGCCATTTTATTAATGCAAGGCTGCCTTTCTTATCCATCAGAGAGCTATCACAGTAAATCCTACCAAAGGGTCAGCACCAACTCACACAACAAGACAGAGGAGGACTCCTGTGGGCAATTCTGGCCGTCGCCACTGTTGTATTATATGGGTATTACGGTAAGGCCCCTGTACTACAGGTACGGGGGTAGATCCCTGCCTGCTGGCTCCGCCCAGTAGGCGGAGTATAAATATGTGTGCTCCCCGTAGAGCAGCCATTTTGTCAGCTGCTGTAGGAGGCCAGACATCTCAGTGTAATAAAGCCTCGATTACATTCTACTCTCGTCCCGTCGTAATTGATAGTGCATCAGCAATGTCAGCCAATGTTTCTAATTCACTTGTGGTTTGGTGTCAGTTTATGTGACCAGATCTCGAGTGGTTTAGTGATGGTCAATGTGACCAGTTCTCTGGTCATCCAGCTACATCCTATGAAGAATGATTTGCATTGAGATAGCACCTTTCACACCTCAGGACTTCCATAGTCCTTTATAGCCCGTGAATTACTTTTGAAATATAGCCATCATTGTGATTTGGAAGCCAGTTTACCCTCCAGGACAGCTGACAAGGGGTGCTTATTCCCAAGAGCTGCATCCAACTCCTTCTCGAAAACATACAGGGCGCGATTATCCGTTGCCCGACGCCGAAATCGGGAACGGCGACCGGGCGGAGAATAGTTCCCGGCAGCAAAATTGTGGCAGGCGGCAGTTTGGTGCTGAATCATGATGCTCTGCCCCCTCCGAATCGGCATCATTGTGACACGCTCATCTCATTATCGGGCCCACCCGCGATGCTCCACTTCCGATGGGCTAAGTTCCCGACGGTGCTGCCCACGTGTGGTCTCACCAGTCGTGAGCCTAACGTGGCGGCCGTGGGGAGAGAGAGAGGGCGTTTGGACAGTGTCCAGCACCGCCATACGTCGCCGACAGTTGTGCCGCTGGTCAGGTAGTGGGGAGTGGCCGGGAGGAGGGCTGTGGGGTCGGGGTGGATGGGTACGTAGTCCAGCACAACTGGTGCCATCTTTTCGGGTGCGATCGGTGCGTGTGTGGGCGGTACAGTTTTACCCCCCACACACGCACCGATCACACCCGAAAAGTTCACCGTCGGGAACTTGGCCCATCGGAAGTTGTACCACCGTACAGTTGTAAGCAATTAATGGGAAAATACTGGTTAGCTAGCAGGAGCCCTGCGTTATTGTTTAACATGGCCATGCTTCATAAGGACAACAGTACCTATCGATGCTAGATAGAATTACCCAGACTTGCAATTCAGTGACAGTCACGGTTTCCTCCGCCTCCTGTAATTCCTGGTAGATATCCGACACCATCCCCTCCCCCACCCAGGTCCCGGAGACCACCCTGTCCTGTATCCTCAGTGGTGGCAGCGTCGGAAAGGCCACTACCTGTTTTTTCAGAAAGGCTATGTGGTTGACTGTTAACTGGCCCCTCAAGGGCAATTAGGGATGGGCAATAAATGCTGGCACAGCCTGCGACACTCACATCCTATGAACAAATAGAAAAAAAAATGCCTTCTGCCTTCTTAATCACCTTGGCCCCCTGTGTTGCCGCTTTTAGGGAACTGTGGACCTGCACGCCCAGATCCTTCTGTTTGTTAATGTTCCTGAGGGTTCTGCCATTTACAGTATAATTCATGCCTAGATTTGATCCTCCAAAATGCACCACCTCACATTTGTCCGGATTAAACTCTATCAGTCATTTCTGTGCCCAAGTCTCCAATCTATCGATATCCTGTTGTATCCTCTGCACTATCAGCAACTCCGCCAATCCTCGTGTCATCTGCAAACGTATTAATCAGACCACCCACATTTTCCTCCAGATCATTTATATATACTACAAACCCAGGTTAAAGTCCAACAGGTTTGTTTCAAATCACTAGCTTTCGGAGCACTGCTCCTTCCTCAGGTGAATCATTCATCTGTTGGACTTTAACCTGGTGTTGTCAGACTTCTTACTGTGCCCACCCCAATCCAACGCCGGCATCACCACATCTATACTGCAAACAACAGAGGTCGCAGCACTGATCCCTGCACAACACCACGATCTCTATGATGAAAAACACCCTTCCATCGCTACTCTCTCTTCGATAACCAAGCCAGTTCTGAATCCATCTAGCCACCCCGAATCCCATGTGATTTTAGTTTCTGTGCCAGTCTGCCATGTGGGACCTTGTCAAATGCCTTACTCTAGTCCATATAAACAACATCCACAGCCCTTACCTCATCAATTTTCTTTGTCAGCTCTTCAAAAAACTCAATCAAGTTGGTGAGACATGACCTTCCCCCTACAAAACCATTCTGCCTGACACTAACTAGTCCATTTTCCTCCAAATGTACATATATCCTGTCCCTCAGTATCGTTTCCAAAAGCTTCCCACCACTGATGTCAGGCTGGAATTTGCCGGAATATCCCTGCTTCATTTCTTAAACAAGGCAACAACACTGGTTATTCTCCAGTCCTCTGGAACCTCGCCCGTGGTCAAAGAGGATATGAAGATATCTGTTAAGGCCTCAGCTGTTTCTCTCCTTGCCTTCCGCAGTAACCTGGGATAGATCCCATCCGGCTCTGGGGACTTGTCTACCTTCATGCAATTTAGGATACGCAACACTTCCTCCTTTGATATATTGATGTTCTCAAGAATGTTCTCACTCCTATCCCTGACCTCAACATCCGTCATATCCTTCTTCCTGGTGAATGCCGACGCAAAGTACTCATTAAGAATTTCACCCACTTCCTGTGGTTCCACACATAACTTCCCTCCATTCCTTGAGTGGTCCTCCTCTTTCTCTTGCTCCTAATATATGCATAGAAGGCCTTGGGATTCCCCTTGACCATGTTTGCTGAAGACATTTCATGGCTCCTTTTAGCCCTCCTCATTCCACGTTTAAGTTCCGTCCTACTTTCACTGTACCCCTTAAGGGCTTCGTCAGCAGTTCAAGAAGGCAGCTCACCACCACCTCCTCGAGGGCAATTCGGGATTGCTGCCACAATGGTTAGAGCTCGGGAATTTTAGCAGGGCGACAATGGAAGAACAGCCAATGTATGTCCCAAGTCGGAATGGTACACGACTGCGTGCCGTAAGGGAACCTGGAGGTTGTATTTTTGCTGCTCTTGTCCTTTAAGGCGCTGGAGGTCACGGTGCAGAGAGGCGCTGGCAAAGTGCTCTTGTTCAATCGCTCTAGTGCATCCTGTAGCTTGCGAGCGTAAATGAAACAGCTTTTTTATTAAATTTAGAGTACCCAGTGCATTTTTTCTCCAATTAAGGGGCAATTTAGCGTGTCCAATCCACCTACCCTGCACATCTTTGGGTTGTGGGGGCGAAACCCACGCAAACACGGGGGAGAATGTGCAAACTCCACACGGACAGCGACCCAGAGCCGGGATCGAAGCTGGGACCTCGGCGCTGTGAGGCAGCAGTGCTAACCACTGCGCCGCCATGCTGCCCAGAAACAGCTTTTTGACCGAGGAGATGAAACGTAATAAGCCAAGTGGTGCTTTGCACAAATGTTTTTTTGTCGCATTGAAAGGCAAATGGAGCTTGTGGGTGGCTTGCTCGCTTGCAGCAGATATGCAGCAACCTCAGACAGCTTGGCGGAGCAGACTGTGGTTTTTCTCTTGAAGTAAACTGAAGCTGACCACATGTTCTGATGCACCCCAGACAGGGGTGGGGGGGGGGGGGGGGGGGGGGGGGGGGGGGTGGATTCGAAGCTCTGCAAGTCTGACCCAATGTGCAACATTGATCATCGTTTTCGCACCAGCTGGCTTGAAGAGACAAGCAAAATAACGGTGCGACGCTTTCTCAGATTGATGCGGATTTGTAAACTCTCTTCACTCATTTCGTATCATCCTTCCTGTTTGTTCACTTCCCTGACACTGGGGAGGGAACAAACTCGCCAATTTATTTTTAGGTTAATTCTTTCATGGGTATGTGGCCCATTGCCGGCGAGGAGAACATCTGTTACCCATCCCTAATTGCCCTTGAGGGATGTGCCGCCCGCCGCCTTCTTGCACCACTCAGTCCACTGGTGTAGGTGGACTGCAGGTCTGGAGGAGGCTGGTAGAAGGAGGCTGGACAAGTTGCTGCAGTGCATCTTATATATGGTCCACTTAGGAAAGGAAATTTGAATGAAGATCCACAATTGCTAGCAGTAGCAACTGAATATCAGATGCCTGAATGGCCTCACATGCCCCTCGCATTGAGCACGATCTACCCGCCGGATTGCGCTCTCGCTCGAGTACAACGCCACCTGTAGATCCCAGGACAGGCCTCCCATGGGCTTCCCTGCAGCCTTCACACCTCGCACGATATACCCAAGACCCGAGAGGCGTCGGAATGGGAATCCCCTCCAAAGGGGGCGTGGCCAAATGGTGCACGCCTAAGTAGGTATTAAAGCTACTTCGGCTCACTTACCCGGGATCTACCAGCCTTCCCAGTGAGGCCGCAATTAGGCGCCGTTCAGTACTGGTCCACAAGAACGTGGACCAGGCAGGTTGGTGCCCGGGAGGGTCTCCACTCCCAGGCCATCGGAGGCCTCTGAGGGTCACGGATAGTGCAGGGTGGCTCCCTGGACCTCCCCTAGAACATGGGCCCAGTGGCACTGCCAAGCTGGCAGGTGCATTGCCAGGGTGCCAGTGCAATGGTGTCCAGGTGCCTGGGTGGCACTGCCAATGGTCAGGGCCAAGAGGGACCTTGCCCATGAAATGAGGGTGGAAGGGGGGGGGGTTTGAAGGGTGGGGAATTCAAGGGCAGCTAAGTAGGAGCCTCTGGGAGGTTGTGGGGGGGGGGGGACGGTGACAGGTGGGGATCCTGGACTGAGGCATGGGGGGGCTGAAGAAGGGAGCCCAGGGACTCCATAACAGGGTGTCCTCACTTGTTGAACTTGTGGGTCCCCCATGCTCCCCACCCATGGGAAATGTCACTGCCCCCCCACACAGGGGCACCATCCCACACCCCAAAATGAGGGCACCCCGCTATGGAGTCCCTGGGTCTCCCCCCCCCCCCCCCCCCCCACCTCTTCAGGTCCCCCAAGCCCCCTTACAGCACCTCCCTCCCTTCCTGGACCCCTACCTGTCAGACCCCCAACCTCCCCGAGGCCCCTACTTATCTGTCCTGCACACCCCCACCCTTCAAACCCCCTCTCCCTCCGCCCTTATTCATGGCTATGGCCCCTTTCGCACCCTGGCCATTGATAGTGCCACCCTGGCACCCGGACGGTGCTCCTGCCAGCTTGGCAGTGCCATCCGGGCACTTGGCAGTGTCAAGATGCCAGCTGGGCAGTGACAAGGTGCCCACGTTCCAGGAGCATGTCCATGGGGCCACCCTGTACGGCTTCTGGTGACCCTGGGGAGACCAGCGTGAGTGCCGTTCCTCCTGCACCACGTTTGTGTGGACCAGCACTGAGTGGCGCTCGGCTGTGGCCTCGCTGGGGAGACCGGTGGATCC
This sequence comes from Scyliorhinus canicula, assembly GCF_902713615.1. Taxonomy (NCBI): domain Eukaryota; kingdom Metazoa; phylum Chordata; class Chondrichthyes; order Carcharhiniformes; family Scyliorhinidae; genus Scyliorhinus; species Scyliorhinus canicula. The sequence goes on along the minus strand of NC_052156.1, from coordinate 11,599,077 downwards.
CGCAATGCCAGTTAAGTTCGCCAAAGTCGGTTTAAAACCAGCTTCGCAGGCACTCGCAGCATTCCCCGGCCTCACCGCGCTCAAGGGAGAGCGCAAAACGGCCGGTGGATCAGGCCCTAAGTGTTGTTTGACAGCAGTGGGGAACTCTTCGGCAAAACGCCCTGAACAACACGCCACAAATCAGCTTAGAAACGTTTCTATTAAATTCCGTCTTATGGCTGGAAGTCTCCAGCCGTATGTGTCATAATATACACCAGTATATGATGGTGCAGACACACACTGACGGGCACACACAGGGACCAATAAACATGTAAGAACATTTAGGGGCAGCACGGTAGCATAGTGGTTAGCATAAATGCTTCACAGCTCCAGGGTCCCAGGTTCGGTTCCCGGCTGGGTCACTGTCTGTGCGGAGTCTGCACGTCCTCCCCGTGTGTGTGCGTGGGTTTCCTCCGGGTGCTCCGGTTTCCTCCCACAGTCCAAAGATATGCGGGTTAGGTGGATTGGCCATGATAAATTGCCCGTAGTGTCCTTAAAAGTAAGGTTAAGGGGAGGTTGTTGGGTTACGGGTATAGGGTGGATACGTGGGTTTGAGTAGGGTGATCATTGCTCGGCACAACATCGAGGGCCGAAGGGCCTGTTCTGTGCTGTACTGTTCTATGTTCTATACATCCAGCCCAACACAGACTCACAACACGTGCTGAGAGAATCAACTGGTCCGGACAAGGCTTATGTCTCTAGTTGAAGTTAGCATCAGTTAGACCGACAGTCATCGTGTGTTAGTTAGTTAGAAATAGTTAATAAAATTGAGTTGAACCTTCATCAGTGTTGGAAGTGTCTGTTCATCTCTCAAGTCTACACTAGCCAACACTTCAGTATGCTGGAGGCACGATTCTCTGATCCCACCGGCAGCGTAGGTTTCCCAGCGGCGTGGGGCGGGGTCAATGGGGATTCCCATTGACAGTGTGGGAATAGGGAATCCTGTAGCCAGCGAACGGCGCCGCCTCCCGCTGCCGGGAAGCACACGGCTGGGGCTCGGGAGGAGCCAGCCCCTTGTGTGCACGATAAACACGTGGGGCGGGATTCTCCTTTCCTGCGGCTAAGTACTGACGCCAACGGAGGATCTGTGGAGTTCCGCGATGGAAAAGCAGTGCCAAACCCGCACCGATTCCACTACTGGGGAGGGGCTAGCACCGGCGCCGCATGAAACACCCACAGAACACGCGGAAGCGTTTGGGAGAATTGCCGGCTCCGTGATGGACACGCACAGGTCTGACAAGCTGCAGCCGCGCGTACACTTACACACCCCCCCCACCCCCCCCCCCCCCACCCCCCCACCCCCCACCGCCCCCCCCCCCCCCCCCCCCCCCCCCCCCCCCCCCACCCCCCCACCCCCCACACACGCACCGATCATGTCCGAAAAGATGGCGCCGGCAATGCTGGACTGAGGACCCGTCCACCCCAACACTCCCCCCCCCCCCCCCCCCCCATCACCACACCCCCAGCCCCTGGCGGAGGCCCCCCTGGCCAGGCGCACAACCGTCGGCGAAGTCTGGCGGCGCTGGACACTGTCAGTACGCCCTTTCTCTTGCCGCAGCCGCCACGCCAGGCTCACGCCTGTTGAGACCACACATGGAACGCGCCGTCGAGAACTCGGCCCACTGGAGACGGAGCATCGTGGGTGGGCCCACGAATGAGATGCAAACCCAGTTGCAACTGCACGCGACGCTCGGTGCGGTGATGCCGATTCTCCGCCCGATTGCTGTTCCCGCCCGTGGTTATTAGGAGGCCATTTCGGACGGAATTAAGATCCAAGGCTACAGTACAAGCCAGACCAGTACCCTGCCCCGCCCTGGAGTGAGGCATCTGGCTTTCTACAGCAATGTGGCAGCTTCACTAACTCGAATGAGTACGGATCTTATAAAACATCATCTCGGGCAGCACGGTGGCCTAGTGGTTAGCACAACCGCCTCACGGCGCTGAGGTCCCAGGTTCGATCCCGGCTCTGGGTCACTGTCCGTGTGGAGTTTGCACATTCTCCCCGTGTCTGCGTGGGTTTCGCCCCCACAACCCAAAGATGTGCAGAGTAGGTGGATTGGCCATGCTAAATTGCCCCTTAATTGGAAAAAATAATTGGGTAATCTAAATTTTAAAAAAAATAAATAAATAAAACATCATCTCCACACAACAGCCTTCAGCTGCAGAGACTGTTTACAGAGCTGTTCAGCTGCCAATGTCAAACTGATAGGGAAATGCTCCACTTTGATGTACAGTTTCACTGGAACTTTGAATCGATAAATTGAGATTACGTTGTCAAGTTATGGTGTTCAAAGTTCACCATGCGATTATCATGCCCGATATGCAGACCTTTGTAACTGTTCTCTAGGTTTTCAGGGAAATTAGATAAGGGGCGTTGCCCAGAAGTGCTGTAGCCATGCTGGCCACGCAAAATGGACACTGAGCCAAACTAAAATGGAAGACAGCAGGGAAAGCCTGTTTAGTGAGAACAGACAGTCTGCTCTCAACTAATTAGCATTTTGCAAGCAGCAAACCAGTTTTCTGGCCAGGTGCAGATCTCCAAGCCAAAGGTGTTAATGGCAAAGCGCTTAACATTCTGATGAGGCGGCCCAGATCCAGGCACACACAATGGCAACATTTCCATCTCAATGTAGCACTTAATTGGTGGAGCAGACAGGATGGCACCAGAGTAACGAATATCGAAACCACCCCCCAACATCGAGGGAAGCCCCGCATTGGAGGATTTCGAAGGTAGCCGTTTGGAAACGTTCCAATCGGTACCGAAAGGTAGAGCCCGCCTAGAAGGGGGCAAGGACATTAGAGAGGGGTATAAAAGCAAATTCCCCACAGAGCCCGGTCTGTTAAACTCGTGCTCCGGCTCTGACTGACATCTTGCATCCTGACTCCAGCCGTTGAGCACCAGCCGCCGAAACCGTAAGTTCAACGCTCGCTACGCGATCCAAGCCCACTAGACTCCCAAGTACCAGAACGCTTGCTGAAGGCTGCAGACAAAACCAGGACGAAGGCCTCGTTCTCTGACCTTGCCTGTTCCTGTTAGATAAGTATTCTGTTCACTTAAGTTTAGTTATAGCTTAGTCTCTTAGTGTGTGCATGAGTATTTATTATAACTGTATAATAAATATTGATCGTTTGAACTTTACTAATCGGTGTATCGTCTTTATTACTTTGAACTTGACCTTGAGATACTTGTGACGTTGCCTATACGGCAACTGGCGACTCCAGAGCTAAATAATTACATAGAACAGAGCCTAGTAGTGTTAAGCACACGTCGAACTCGGAGGCGTGTTAATACACTCCAATAAACGCGTTTTACGCCCATAGTAAAACGTGCAACAGTGCCAGCTCAAGTTCCCTTGTACCGCTGACATTCAGGCTACCTCGAACCGCCTGCCAGGCGCTGCTGCATAATTTACAGCAGTGCCCACAAATTGGTTTAAATCACTAATAAATACTCCCTCAAATGTCTAACGCACTTAGAGTAGGGGGAGATGAGTGGGCACGCGCCCCAAGCCGTCGGAGACCCAGCCCATCGGGGGCAGAACATCGAGGGATGGCCTCAGGCGACCTCCTCGAGGGCGCCGTTTCTGAGGAGGTGGAGCATCGGAGAAATGGCACCGTCCCCGATTCCAGTGTAAAAACGCATTCTCCGGCCGATCGCCGAATGTGATTTCGGCGTCGGTGATCGGAGAATCCAGTCTAAGTGTTGATGCCGATGCAGAATCCGTGGACTTATCCGACAGAATAACCGACGCCGCACCTGGACTGATTGCGCTACCGTTGAGGAGCTAGCACTGGGGGCCACGTGGAACACAATCGATTCCGATGAGAAACGGTGCAGGATTTGCCGGGTCCGTGATTGACACTCGGGAGGCTGACAAGCTGCAGCCGCACAGACACATTACACTCCCCACACGGATTGTGCTGGAGCGCGCCCATACAGCTGACTAGTTGGGCGGTACCAGAGAGTACCCAGGGGGATGCCCTGGGGGGGGGGACACCGAAACGACCCGTGGTACTCGGTTAAAATTTTGCTGTTCGCGGTGTGCGCAGCTGCATGGCTACCTTGTCGGCTGCGGGAATGGTGTTCCACGCTCGTCCACCTCTGAGCCCACAGCCCACCTCCTGGCCACCCCCCACTACTCCCCCTGGCCCTGGCAGAGGCCCCCCGGCCAGCGGTTCAACTATCAGCAATTGTGCCGATGTTGAGCACTTTCTGTACCCCCTCTCTCCCCCTCAGCAGCCGCCATGCCAGTTTTGAACGCACAAGTGAACCTCGGCATCGGGAACTTGGCTCATCAGAGGCGGAGAATCGCGGAGGCCCCGCAGAATACCGGGTCGAGCCCGCTAATGATAGGCAAACGGTGTGTACTGTGCATGCGGAATGAACGTATAGACGCCGCTGACGAGGTGATGGAGAATCTCGATTTGGCGCAAAGTACTCTAAACCTTTCCATCTCTCTACCCCTTTAAATCATGGACAGCACAGTGGTGCAGTAGTTAGTGCGGCTGCCTCATAGTGCCAGGGACCAGGGTTCAATTCCCACCTCAGGTGACTGCATAGAGTTTGCACTTTCTCCCCACATCAACGCGGATTTCCTCCGGGGGCTCCGGTTTCCTCCCACAGTCGGGTAGATTGGCCGCGCTAAATTGCTCCTCAGTGTCCAATGGTGAGGAGGGGTAATGGGGATAGGGTGGGGGGAGGGGGCCGAGGTAAGGTGCTCTTTTGTGGGGTCAGTGTGGGCTCAATGGGCCGAATGGCCTCCTTCTGCACTGTAGGGATTCTATGATTCTCCAAACGAACTTTGCTGACTAAGTCTCTGGTCACTTGTTCTAATATCACCTCATGTAGGTCTGTGTTTTACTTTGGCAATGCTGCTGTGAAGCACCGTGGGACATTTGACTGCATGAAAGGTAATATATAAATTTAAGTTGTTGTTAGTTTTGTTCAGTTGAAGTTAGTGTGAAAGAATTCTGACAGAGATGGGAAAAAGCATCCAATTCACTTTCGCAACACCATTGCCAGATATCAAACTAATCCTCAATAACTTCCTGGGCTTGGAATGCACTATTTAGTAATACACATGTCAGAGAATCAGATTTCTCTGGGCCGTCACGCATAACTTTCCACCACAGCAATCACATAATCCCTTGGGAGAAGCACAAACTTACTGGAATTGTCAGCGAAACAAAAATCTCTTGCAAATTCCTCCTTGCCGAGAGATCAAACTTAATTCAGGAAATCTGACGATAATGCTGAGGAATAGAGAATTATTGCAGCACAGAGGAAGCCATTTGGCCCATCATCGCTGTGCCAACTCGCTACAATCCAACCAATACCCCACTTCACAGCCCTTACCCCATAACTTTCTTCAATCCACTTTTGAAAGCCATGATTGAATCTGCCTCCACCACAATCTCAGGCAGTACATTTGTATTCCTGATGATTCTCTCTCTCTCTGGAAAGGCTGTGAGTTGATGTATTTCTAAAACTGCGGAGACTTGAATGAATCTACAGTGAAAACCTCGAACCGACAAAAAAGTTTGACGATCAGAAAGGTGCTGGAAACAACCACCTGAAACGAGCACTCTTATCTTTTGACTTTCAGCCTTAGAAAATTTCAGCCCTCTCCTCCTCTCTGTCTTTGTCTGTCTTGTGTGTGTTATTATGGGCCAGGGTTTAGAGAACCCCAAAGTATATCATGGAGTTCACCTGACCCACAACTTTAAATAGATTTTGGTTAAGGGGAGCACAAGGGCCCATTTTACAGGTGTAGTGCAACAGAGAGTTAAAGTATGTTTAAAACAAAATAATGTTTATTCTATGAATCCTGTTAACATTTTATAAACACACAGTAAACATGTTATCAACTACAAACACTAATACTTTCCCAAATACAATATTCTTTCGTAACCCTTAATAACTTCCAAAACAACATCCATAAGTTAAATCCTTTTTAAAATAAAGACAGCAGGTTTAAATGCTCTACAGAATCAGGTATTACTTTGAAATCATCAATGATCTGGAGACATTCTTTAGCTTGCAGAGAGAGAGATCATTATACAGCTGCTTGCTTTGAATGCAGCTATCCACCTCTGAAAATGAAACTAAACACACTGCAGCTGCCAGCTCAAAGCGAAAGTGAAAGACAGACAGCCCAGCTCCACCCACACACTAACGTCACTGCAGCTATTTGATAAAGAGCTATTTCTTAAAGGTACATCCACCTGACAGTGTGTGTGTGTGTGTTTAGAGGGTGGGAGCAAGTCAAAATGGGGGATTAGGAATTTAGGAGAACAATCCAGGCTTCTCCAATCTATCCCCGTAACTGAAATCCCTCATGGGAACCATTCTCCTAAATCTTTCTTCATCCTCTCTCTGAAGTCTTCATATCTCTCCTAATGCAATGCCGCAATCGGACACACTCCAATTGAAGCCAGAGCAGCGTTTTAGGAAGGTTCACCATAACATCCTTGCTAACGGGCTCTCTGCCCCTATTTATAAATGCCAAGTTCCTGTCTGCCTTTTTAACCATCTTGTCAACCTTCCCTGCCACCTTCAATGATTTGTGTGCATAGAAGCCTGGGTCCCCCTTTAGAATTGAAATTAAATTAAATGAAAAATGAAATGAAAATCGCTTATTGTTACAAGTAGGTTTCAAATGAAGTTACTGTGAAAAGCCCCTAGTCGCCACATTCCGCCGCCTGTTCGGGGAGGCTGGTACGGGAATTGAACCGTGCTGCTGGCCTGCCTTGGTCTGCTTTCAAAGTTAATATTCATAATTCTTCTGACCAAAGTGAATCATATCACACTTCTCTGCATTACATTTTACCATCCAGGAGTCTTTCAATATCTCCTCTTGAAGTCTACCATTGTCCCTCTTCGAGGTCATAATACTTCCAAGTTTTGTGCCATCTGCAAATGTTGAAATTGTGCCCTGCACACCCAAGTCTAGGTCATTAATATAGATCATAAAAAGGCAGACACCAATCCCTGGAAAATCCCAATACCTTCTTGCAGACCATAATATACACCCGTTCATCACTATTCTCTCTGTTTCCTGTCACTCAGCCATGCTGCCATGTTACTCCTCATTTGCTGATAAGTCTATTATGCGGCACTTTATCAAATGTCATCTGGAGGTCCATGTACTCCACATCAACCACGTTACCTTCATCTCTGTTACTTCGTCAAAAAGCTCAGTTAAATTAGCTGAACGTAGTTTGCCTTTAACAAATCCACCCGAGCTCTCCCTAATTAATCCACATTTCTCAAAGTGACTGTTAATTTTGTCCTGGATTATTGTCTCTAAAAGCTTCTCTACCACTGAGGCTGAACTCACCGCCTGTAGTTAGTAGATTTATCCTTATACCCTGTTTTTTGAAGAGAAACTAGTCCTCTGGCACCATCCCCATTTTTAGGCCGATTGGAAGATTATGGACAGTATCTCGACAATCCCCACCCTTACGTCTTTCAGTCCTGGTGATTTATCATATTTAAGTACAGCCAGTCTTTCTAATACCTCCTCTTCATAAAATTTTAGCCCATCCAGTATCTCAATATTTCCTTACGACTTCAGCAGCATCTGAAATGAAATGAAAATCGCTTCTTGTCACAAGTAGGCTTCAAATGAAGTTACTGTGAAAAGGCCCTAGTCGCCACATTCCGGCGCCTGTTCAGGGAGGCTGGTACAGGAATTGAACCGTGCTGCTGGCCTGTCTTGGTCTGCTTTCAAAGCCAGCGATTTAGCCCAGTGTGCTAAACCAGCCCCTTCTTCCTTGATAAGGACAGATGTAACTATTGATTCCGCCACGTTCTCTGTCTCTAAGCATGGAGCCCCCTTTGAGGTCCCTAATCGGTCTCACTCCTCCTCACACTACCTTTTCATATTTATATGGGACTCTTTTGATTCCCTTTTATTTTACTGACAGTCTCCACTCCACACGGAACTGGTGGTGCGGTGGAAATGTCAGTGGGGCAGAGGTACAGGTCAATGCTCTCGGGACACGGGTTCAAATCCCAACACAGCAGCTGGTGGAATTTACGTTCGATTAATAAATCAGGAATATAAAGTTAGCCTCTGTCATGGTGACCACAGCAACTATTATTGATGGCGTTTAATGTGGGAAAATGTGAACTTGTCCATTGTAGTCGGAGGAATAGAGGAGCAGCATGATATTGAGAGGGAGCTGTGTCTGCCTTGGTACATTCTTCTACTAGGTAGGGGCTTCTCTGGCAAGGCCAGCATTAGTTGCCCATCCCTATCTGTCCTTGAACTCAGAGGGCACTTAAAAGTCAACCACATTGTGGGTGTCACGGTAGCACAGTGGGTAGCACTGTTGCTTCACAGCTCCAGGGTCCCAGGTTTGATTCCTGGCTTGGGACACTGTCTGTGCGGAGTCTGCACGTTCTCCCCGTGTCTGCGTGGGTTTCCTCCGGGTGCTCCTGTTTCCTCCCACAAGTCCCGAAAGATGTGGGGCGCGATTTTCCGCCGCCCACGCCGGTTGGGAGAATAGCGGGAGGGCCTCCCGACATTTTTCACGCCCTCCCGCTATTCTCCCCCCCCTTGCCCGACCCACGTCACGAATCGCCGCTCGCCGTTTTTTACGGCGAGCGGCGATTCTCCGCGGCCAATGGGCCTTTACGCCCGTTTTTTCACGGCAGCAAACACACCTGCTTGCTGCCGTCGTAAAAACGGGCGCACCACCGTTGTGCTCGGGAGGGAACAGGCCTGCGATCGGTGCCCACCGATCGTCGGGCCTGCGTCCAAAAGGGACGCACTGTTTCCCCTCCGCCGCCCGACAAGATCAAGCCGCCACATCTCGTCGGGCGGCAGTGGTGAAATGTGGAACCGCGCATGCGCGGGTTCCGTCAATGGCGTGATGACGTCACCCGCGCATGCGCGGGTTGGAGCCGGCTCCAACCTGCGCATGCGCGGCTGACGACATACAGACGCGCGTCATCTTGGCGCGCGGCCTTAACGACGGTCGTTAAGGCCGCGACGCCGTGATTCCCGGGGTCCCGCTCCTAGCCCCGATGAAGGGGGAGAATCGGGTCCCGGGAACGGGCGTGAAGGCTGCCGTGGGTCACGGCCTGTCCCACTGCAGTCTTTACGACTCTCCGCATTTGCGGAGAATCTCGCCCGTGCTGTTAGGTAATTTGGACATTCTGAATTCTCCCTCTGTGTACCCGAACAGGCGGCGGAATGTGGCGACTAGGGGCTTTTCACAGTAACTTCATTGCAGTGTTAACGTCAGCCTACTTGTGACAATAAAGATTATTATTAGAGCAGTTAAGGATGGAAGGTCTCCTTTCCCTCAAGGACATTAGTAAAATCAAATGGGTTTTCAATGGCAATTAAGATAGTTTTGTGGTCACTATTAACTGTGGCTAGACCTCAGACCCACATCAACCACCTCAAGCTCATGGTCTTCAGAGCAGTAGTGATACCCACGCTCCTAAATGGCTCAGAGATATGAATTATGTCAAAAAAAAGCCCTGGAGAAGTACCACCAGCACTGCCTCTTCTAGTTCCTGCAAATCCACGGGCAGGATAGATGCAGCAATGTTAGTGTCCTCTCTCCGGCCCAGCATGAACGTATGGACCACACTCGATCAGCTCCGCAGGGTGGGCCACATCATCTGCCTGCCTGACAGGCGACTCCTGAAACAAGTGCTCTACTTGGAACTTTGACATGGCGAGCTCCAGGCGGGCAGATGAAATGTTTCAAGGACACCCTCAAAGCCTCCTTGAAAAAGTGCAACGTCCGCACAGGCAGCCTGGAAATCCCTGGCCCAGGACCGCCCGAAGTGAAGGAAAGGTATCCGGGAGGGAGCTGAACATCTCAGGCTCCGTCGCCGACAGCCAACGGAAGCCAAGTGTCGACATCAAGGGGACTGCGTGGCACGCCACCCGCCCACTCCTCCGACCACCGTCTGACCCATCTGCGACAGAGACTGCCGGCCGCACATTTAAATCCTCAGTCACCCGAGATCTCATTTTTATTGAGGAAGAAAAGTTATCTTCAACCCTCAGGGACTGCCGAAAAGAAGAAGAAACAAATCGAGCAGAGAACACTGCGGAAATGAAGACAAGAGGCAGGGTCAATCAGGATGTGGAAGTTCTGCACTCACCTGTACATTGAAGGAGGAGAAGATGCATGGGGAAGGTGAGGAATTTGAGAGGAATGAGTGCGGGAGGAGAAGGGGCATGTCTTCAGGAACAGAATTTACCGTGATGTTTTTCAGGATTCTGATAGAGGGGAAGGTGTCTTTAAGACTTGATTACAATATAACTAGGAGGCAGTGAAATAGAAGGGGTGGGAGAGGATTTTTTAAAAATTCATTTACGGGATGTGGGCGTGGCTGGCTAGGCCGGTGTTGATTGTCTCCTCATTGCCCCCGAGAAGGTGGTGGTGAGCTGCTGAGCAGCACGGTAGCACAGTGGCTAGCACTGTTGTGTCACAGCTCCAGGGTCCCAGGTTCGATTCCCGGCTTGGGTCACTGTCTGTGCAGAGTCTGCACGTCTCCCCGTGTGTGCGTGGGTTTCCTCCCACAGTCCAACAATGTGCAGGTTAGGTGGACTGGCCATGCAAAAATTGCCCTTAGTGTCCACAATTGCCCTTAGTGTTGGGTGGGTTTACTGGGTTATGGGGATAGGGTGGAGGTGTGGGCTCGGGTAGGGTGTTCTTTCCAGGAGCCGGTGCAGACCCGATGGGCCGAATGGCCTCTTTCTGCACTGTAAATTCTATGATTCTTGAACTGCTGCAGTCCCGGAGGTCAATATGTTAAAAACTGTGCATCACAACCGGGGGAATGAATTCATTCGATGTGCAGGCAGGAATGCCACCAAATGCAGTTTTTCCGCCTCAACAGCAGTTTTATTTTTAACCGAGGGATCATGTGAAATGCCAGTCCCCCTGATTGATCCTGTCTGTCTGCAATTAGGGGATGAGGAGATTTTTTTAAAATTCCTTTCTTCACAGACTGAGGGCAGCGTTGATTGTCCATTCCCAATTGCCCTCGAGAATGTGGTGGGGCAGCACCTTCATACCAACTGCTTGGCTTGTTTGGGGCCAGTTAAGACTCAATCACGTTGCTGTGGGTCTGGAGTCACATGTAGGCCAGACTGGGTAAGGGCGGCAGATTTCCCTCTCTGCAGGATATTAGCGAACCAGATCAGTTTTTACGACAATCGACATTGGTTTGGTCACCTTCAGACTTATAAGTGCAGATTTTCTTCCCTAAATGATATTCGTGAAGCGGGTGTGCTTTTTCAACAATCCAGTTGTTTTATGGAGCTGCTATACCCTCCACTGGTGCTTGAAGGACGAGGTGGGCTTGCAAGATGCAGCATATGGCTATCAAGCCCCACCCCTTCTCTCCTCCCCCGACCTCTCTCCAATTTTAGATAGTGGTCTTGGAACGCCCGTTCGCCCTCAGTGCCTATTAAGGCCCTTGGATGGCCAATTATTGGTTGTTTAAGTGCCTCATCTCACCTTTGCCATTATTTAACCCACAGCAGGGGAGCCAAACGGGTGTAGCTCGACCCCTTTTACCGGGTGAGCTGGTACTGGGCAAAAATCTGGGGGATCTCAATTGGGGGGGGGGGCGCTGTGGTCACTGGAGGTATCTTCCCCCCCACCACCCCCAACCCGCATCCCACCACCCCCTCTGGAGTCTCAAACCCAGCTCCCCAACTCCCTCACTCCCCTTAGTGAGGCCCACCAGCCAGGCCCCACTGTCATTCCCCACTTAACTGGAGGCCTCCACAACCTCCTCTTCCTCCGGAATTTGCTGTAATTTCAGCAATGGCTGCCGCTCAAACCTGTCACCGCTGGGGCGACAGAGCTGCCCGCCAATCAGATTCGATAGATTCCTGACCAGCAAGGGAGTCAAAGGCTAGCAAAGGTAGACAGGAAACAGTTGAGGCCAGAATCAGATTAACCATGTTGTTGTCGAATGGCAGAGCAAGCTCGAGGGGCAGAATGGCCTAACCCCTAAGCCAATAGTTTGTATGTTCGGATTGGCCAGCAGCTATGTAAGGCAAGGCCTCCATCCCCATCGCCCTCAGCCAAACAATGGCCCACTGAGCATTGAAATAGCTGTGGGGCGGCCGGCTTTCTCGTGGGCGGCCTGCCGATTGACTTGTTAGTCGGGGGTGGGGTTTGCTGGGGCAGGTGTGGGGGCGGGGGGGGGGGGGGGGGGGGGGGTGCAGTGGACATGTCATCCTGTAAAAATCCAGCCACAGTCACCGTTACTGAGGCCAGCTTTTTAATCCCACATTTATCTAATCACATTTAAATTTCCCAGTCGCAGTTTGGACACAAAATATTCATCCATGCCTCTGGGTTACTAGGCCGCAAACCTAACCATGGAGCGACTGGATTGGAGTCCATGGAGAGTTTGGGCTGGAGTTAGTGGCGGGTGGGGGGGGGGGGGGGGGGGGGGGGGGTTGGTTGGTGAAGGACCCAACTCTGCTCATCCAAACCTTCAAATCATAAAAACAACAGCAGGATATACGCTGGAACCCAAATGAGCCTAAGATTTGAGTGAGTAGCTCTTCAACAAGAGAACTACACCCAAACTCTTAAACTGCCTGCGGGACTTCCTTAAAAGCAGTGGCTTTCACACACTGGCCAGACCTGCATTTCCAGAACTTTGTTTTTCATTCCTTAAAATCTTGCCGTGCAGGAGGAGGCCCACTGCCTTCGTACTGGAGCAGGTTCTTTGGTCCAGCTACTCAATTAGTCCTAATTAGTCTCCTCTCTGTCCATCATAGTCCTCTCAAACACGGCATTTCATTTTTTTTTTTAAAACGCATTTTATTCAAACTTGTATCAAGTAGGTTACAGCAAATAAACACCCCGGGACACAATCGACTACACACTTTGTGCGACATCCGGTGGCGGCAATGCGGAGCCAAGCCGCACATTCGGCAGCTCCCGCTGAAAACGGACTTTGGGGCTCTTTTCAGGGCCCCCAACGGAGCTGCGTCGGCAAATCCCGACGTGGGAAGAGGACAGGAGTCGACCCCTACGGTCCTATGGTCCAGACCAGGAGTGGGTTAAGGAGAAAAACGGAGAAAGCACCCCTGGAAAAGCGGGGGAAGAAAGACAAAATGGCGGCCGGCGGAGGCCCGGAGGAGTGGAGGCAGTGGGCGCAGGAGCAGCAGGAGACTCTGCTGCGCTGCTTCCAGGAGCTTAAGGTGGAGCTGCTGGAGTCGTTGAAGGTTACCACCAGAGAGCTGATGGAGGCCCAGACAGCCCAGGGGGCCGCGATCCGGGAGCTGCAGCAGCAGGCCTCCGAAAGGGAGGATGAGGCCGTGGCCGTCGCGGGGAAGGTGGAGATGCACGAGGCGCTCCATAAAAGGTGGCAGGAGCGGTTCGAGGAGCTGGACAACCGGTCGAGGCGGAAGAATTTGCAGATCCTGGGCCTCACGGAGGCGCTGGAGGGGTCGGACCTGGCGGCCTATGTGGTTGTCATGTTAAACTACACACTTTGTACAGATTTTTCTCCTTTTTCAACCCCCCTCCCCCCCGCGACGAACAGCTCCTCATTACGCTCACAAACATCCCCCACCTTTTCTCAAACACCCCTGCTGAGCCATTTAACTCATACTTTATCTTCTCTAACTGCAGGAAGTCATACAGGTCACCCAACCATGCTGCTACCCCCGGTGGCGATGCCGACCGCCACTCCAGCAAAATTCATCACCGCGCAATCAGAGAGGCGAAGGCCAAGACATCGGCCTCCCTCCTCTCCATGAGCTCTGGCTTCTCTGAAACCCCAAATATCGCCACCAAAGGGTCCGGGTCCACTTCCTCCTCCACTATCCTGGCTAAGACCGTGAACACTCCCACCCAGAATCTTCCCAATTTTTCACAACCCCAAAACATGGGCACATGATTCGCTGGCCACCACCCACACCTCTCACACTCATCTGTTACCCCCAGAAAGAACCCACTCATTCTCGCCCGAGCCATATGCACCCTGTGCACCACCTTAAAACTGTATCAGGCTCATCCTTGTACAAGGAGGTCCCGTTTATCCTTCGCAGTGCCTCACTCCAAACTCCCCAATTGAATCTCCATTCCCAACTCCGCTTCCCATTTCTCCTTGACCTTCACCACCCGCTCGCCTCCCTGCTCCCCCAGCTACTTATATATATCCCCAATTCTTCCCTCCCCTTCCACATCCGGAAGCAGCAGTCGCTCCAGCAGGGTGTATCCCAGCAATCTAGGGAACCTCTTCCAGACGTTTCGTGCAAAGTCCCTAACCTGTAGATACCTGAACTAACTACCCCTCAGCAGCTCTACCCTCTCCCTTAACTCCTCCAGACTGGCAAACCCTTCCTCCAAATGCAAATCCCTCACCTTGACCAGCCTCACTTCCCTCCACCTCTGTATACACTATCCATCCCCCGCCCCCGCCCCCCCCCCCACCCCCACCCCCCGCTCAAAGCGACGATTCTCGCACAGCGGCGTTGGCACCGACATCCCTTCCACCCTAAAATGCCTCCTCAGCTGATTCCATATCTTCACCGTAGACTGCACCACTGGGCTCCCTGAATACCTACTCTGAGCCATTGGCAATGCTGCCATCACCATAGCCCTCAAACTAGACCCCTTACAAGATTCCTCCTCCATCCTAACCCACTCTACCCCTTCTCCTTCCCACCACCGCCACACCTTGTCCACCCAATAATAATGAAGCACGTTTGGCAACGCCAACACCCCCTGCTGCCTCTGCCTCTGTAGCAGGGTCCTCCCCACCTTCGGCACCTTCCCCGCCCATACAAAGTCAGAGATGATTTTTGTCCACTTTCCGAAAAAGGCCTTTGGTATAAAGATCGAGAGAGCCTGAAAGATAAACAAGAACCTCGGGAGAATATTCATTTTCACCACTTGGAATCTCCCCGCCAACGTTAAGTGCAGTGTATCCCACCTCTTAAGATCCTCCACCAGCTTTGTTAAGTTCCACCGATGGGGCCCTGTCCATTCCCTCGCTACCTGAATCCCCAAATAACCACACTATCCTCCGCTACTGTGAATGGCACCCACCTAAATTAGCCCGCTGTGCCAGCTCATTCACCGGGAATACCTCGCTTTTCCCTACATTCAGCTTGTATCCCGAGAACCCTCCAAACCTCCCCAACAGGCCCATAATCCTTCCCATACTCTCCAACGGATCCGAAACATACAGCAAGAGGTCATCGGCATAGAGCGACACCCGATGCTCCCTCTGTCCCCTCATTATCCCCTGCCACTCTGCCGACCCCCTGAGTGCCATCGCTAATGGCTCTATGGCCAGCGCAAACAGCAGCGGCGACAGCGGGCACCCCTGCCTCGTACCCCTGTGTAAGTTAAAGCTTTGTGAGCTCATATCATTCATCCTCACCCTCGCTCTTGGCGCCACATACAGCAACCACACCCATGCCACAAATCTTGGCCCAAATCCAAACCTTCCCATAACCAGGCACGGCATTTCAGATCACAACTTGTTGTGCAAAATAATTCTTCTCACGCTCCCTGTGGCTACTTCTTCTTTTCATGGAATTTGAGCGTTGCTGGCAAGGCCAACACTTGTCGCCCATCCCCAGGTACCCTTGAGCTCAGTGGCTCTCTCAGAAGCAAGGGCGATGCGGGAAGAAACTGCTTCTCACAGCGAGTGGTTTGGGTCTGGGATGAGCTGTCTGGAAGTGTGGTGGAGGCAGGTTGAATGGAGGCACTCAGGAGGGCGTTGGGTGCAGGGGTACGGGGAGAAGGCAGGGGACTGGCATTAAGTCATGATGCTCATTTGGAGAGTCGGTGCAGACACCGATGGGCCAAATGGCCTCCTTCTGTAATTCAACGGGATTGCTGTGGATTTAGAGTCACATGTCGGCCAGACAAGGTAAGGATAGCAGAAAAAGGGTATGGAGGTAATAAACAAGTTTAGGGAGTTAGGCTGGAAGTTAAAGGCCAGGACAGACAGAGTTGTCATCTCTGGTTTGTTGCCGGTGCCACGTGATAGCGAGGCTAGGAATAGGGAGAGAGTGCAGTTGAACACGTGGCTGCAGGAATGGTGTAGGAGGGAGGGCTTCAGGTATTTGGATAATTGGAGCGCATTCTGGGGAAGGTGGGACCTGTACAAGCAGGACGGGTTGCATCTGAACCAGAGGGGCACCACCAATATCCTGGGGGGGGGGTTTCTAGTACTCTTCGGGAGGGTTTAAACTAATTTGGTAGGGGAATGGGAACCGGATCTGTAGTCCAGCAACTAAGGAAGACGATAGTCAGGACGCCAAAGCACGTAGTGACGCAGTGGGGAAGGTAACAATGACAAAGGAGAGTACTTGCAGGCAAGGAGATGGTTTGAAGTGTGTATACTTTAATGCAAGAAGCATCAGGAATAAGGTGGGTGAACTTAAGGCATGGATCGGTACTTGGGACTACGATGTGGTGGCTATCACGGAAATTTGGATAGAAGAGGGGCAGAAATGGTTGTTGGAGGTCCCTGGTTATAGATGTTTCAATAAAATTAGGGAGGATGATAAAAGAGGTGGGGGGGGGGGTGACATTGTTAATTAGAGATAGTATAACAGCTGCAGAAAGGCAGTTCGAGGGGGATCTGCCTACTGAGGTAATATGGGTTGAAGTCAGAAATAGGAAAGGAGCAGTCACCTTGTTGGGAGTTTTCTATAGGCCCCCCAATAGCAGCAGAGATGTGGAGGAACAGATTGGGAAACAGATTTTGGAAAGGTTCAGAAGTCACAGGGTTAAATACAATGCTGTCAGACAAGAATTGAAGTGCAGAAGTTGGGAACATAGGCTGTCAGGGAAGGACACAAGTGAAATGTGGAACTTGTTCAAGGAACAGGTACTGCGTGCCTTTGATATGTATGTCCCTGTCAGGCAGGGAAGAGATGGTCGAGTGAGGGAACCATGGTTGACAAGAGAGGTTGAATGTCTTGTTAAGAGGAAGAAGGAGACTTATGTAAGGCTGAAGAAACAAGGTTCAGACAGGCGCTGGAGGGATACAAAATAGCCAGGAGGGAACTGAAAAAAGGGATTAGGAGAGCTAAGAGAGGGCATGAAAAATCTTTGGCGGGTAGGATCAAGGAAAACCCCAAGGCCTTTTACACATATGTGAGAAATATGAGAATGACTAGAGCGAGGGTAGGTCCGATTAAGGACAGTAGCGGGAGATTGTGTATTGAGTCTGAAGAGATAGGAGAGGTCTTGAACAAGTATTTTTCTTCAGTATTTACAAACGAGAGGGGCCACATTGTTGGAGAGGACAGCGTGAAGCAGACTGATAAGCTTGAGGAGATACTTGTCAGGAAGGAAGATGTGTTGCACGTTTTTAAAAACTTGAGGATAGACAAGACTCCCGGGCCTGACGGGATATATCCAAGGATTCTATGGGAAGCAAGAAATGAAATTGCAGAGCCGTTGGCAATGATCTTTTCGCCCTCGCTGTCAACAGGGGTGGTACCAGAGGATTGCAGAGTGGCGAATGTCGTGCCCCTGTTCAAAAAAGGGAATAGGGATAACCCTGGGAATTACAGGCCAGTTAGTCTTACTTAGGTGGTAGGCAAAGTAATGGAAAGGGTACTGAGGGATAGGATTTCTGAGCATCTGGAAAGGCATTGCTTGATTAGGGATAGTCAGCACGGATTTGTGAGGGGTAGGTCTTGCCTTACAAGTCTTATTGACTTCTTTGAGGAGGTGACCAAGCATGTGGATGAAGGTAAAGCAGTGGATGTAGTGTACATGGACTTTAGTAAGGCATTTGATAAGGTTCCCCATGGTAGGCTTATGCAGAAAGTAAGGAGGCATGGGATAGTGGGAGATTTGGCCAGTTGGATAACAAACTGGCTAACCGATAGAAGACAGAGAGTGGTGGTGAATGGCAAATATTCAGCCTGGAGCCCAGTTATCAGTGGCGTACCGCAGGGATCAGTTCTGGGTCCTCTGCTGTTTGTGATTTTCGTTAACGACTTGGATGAGGGAGTTGAAGGGTGGGTCAGTAAAGTTGCAGATGATACGAAGATTGGTGGAGTTGTGGATAATGAGGAGGGCTGTTGTCGGCTTCAAAGAGACATAGATAGAATGCAGAGCTGGGCTGAGAAGTGGCAGATGGAGTTTAACCCTGACAAATGTGAGGTTGTCCATTTTGGAAGGACAAATATGAATGCGGAATACAGGGTTAATGGTAGGGTTCTTGGCAATGTGGAGGAGCAGAGAGATCTTGGGGTCTATGTTCATAGATCTTTGAAAGTTGCCACTCAAGTGGATAGAGCTGTGAAGAAGGCCTATGGTGTGCTAGCGTTCATTAGCAGAGGGATTGAATTTAAGAGCCGTGAGGTGATGATGCAGCTGTACAAAACCTTGGAAAGGCCACATTTGGAGTACTGTGTGCAGTTCTGGTCACCTCATTTTAGGAAGGATGTGGAAGCTTTGGAAAAGGTGCAAAGGAGATTTACCAGGATGTTGCCTGGAATGGAGAGTAGGTCATACGAGGAAAGGTTGAGGGTGCTAGGCCTTTTCTCATTAGAACGGAGAAGGATGAGGGGCGACTTGATAGAGGTTTATAAGATCATTAGGGGAATAGATAGAGTAGACAGTCAGAGACTTTTTCCCCGGGTGGAACACACCATTACAAGGGGACATAAATTTAAGATAAATGGTGGAAGATATAGAGGGGATGTCAGAGGTAGGTTCTTTACCCAGAGAGTAGTGGGGGCATGGAATGCACTGCCTGTGGAAGTAGTTGAGTCGGAACAGTTAGAGACCTTCAAGCGGCTATTGGATAGGTACATGGATTAGGGTAGAATAATGGAGTGTAGGTTAACTTCTTAAGGGCAGCATGGTAGCATTGTGGATAGCACAATTGCTTCACAGCTCCAGGGTCCCAAGTTCGATTTCGACTTGGGTCGCTGTCTGTGTGGAGTCTGCACATCGTCCCCGTGACTGCGTGGGTTTCCTCCGGGTACTCCGGTTTCCTCCCACAGTCCAAAGATGCGCAGGTTGGGTGGATTGGCCATGAAAATTGTCCAAAATTCTATGATTAACCTAGGACAAAAGTTCGGCGCAACATCGTGGGCCGAAGGGCCTGTTCTGTATTTCTCTATCTATCTAAACTTAAATCTGCGTCATTTAGCTACCAATCCACATGTCACTGGAAGGTTTCTTGTCATTTCCTCTGTCAAACCCCTTTGTGATTTTGAGTCCAACGCCCTCTCAGAAGAACAACCCCAATCTTTAGACAAACCTGTTGTCCTTCTCCCAACCCACCATCTGCGGGCTGTTGAACGGTGAAACCCTCTTCAAAGCATCCGTTCATTCATTAGGAGCAGGAGGTGACCATGTGGCCCCTCGAGCCTGTTGCACCATTCAGCAAGATCATACCCGATCAGATTGGGATGTCAAATTCATTCTCCTCCTGCACAATGGGGATCGTTCAGAAGCTTACTTCTACAGTGAACACTCCTCTCATAGTCAAATTGTAAAGTTACATAATACTTTATTAGAAAATATTTTATATTTTTGGTCTTTTTTGTTAAAAAACAAAAACAGGTAACTCTAAAAAATGTCCAAAGTGCATTCAATAATACAAGGGCTGTAGAGTTGTTTTTTTTTTTTGCAGATCTGTGTTATGTCGTGGTTATTCATCGAAAAACGTTTCCAGTCTGCCTCTATAGTTATTTACTTTGTTCACATTTTAGTTTGTCAAAACTGTCCGCAGACCCTGCTCCAGCACAATGAAGCAACAAGTCCATTCGATTGTGCAGAACACATCAAACATAAGTGTGCGGAATCTCCCGTGTCCATCTCAACATGTTCAGAAGCCCCTCTGAGCGGCCATCGCTCAGCCAAGAGATATGCCCCTCAAAATTGCCTCAGCCGACTCTTCATCATCATCATCATCATCATCATCCCGCCCCACCCCTCAAACAAAAATGACCCCCTCTCAGAGGAGGAAAGGGTATTCTTCTAAATACCCCTGGACGCTTTTCGGCAGAGGGAGCTTGTCCACTTGATGTGTTATCCGGTTAACCGTTAATCGGCACAAGTGCTGAAGAGAGGGGAAGGAGTCCTTTCGGTGAAGGGGCTTGATGAGTTTCAGGTGGATGGCGGTGTCCTTGGGCGGCAGGTCCGCCGTGTCTGCCACCTTGTCGTACCGGTCCACGATGCACGAGCTGACGTAATGCTGGATGAGACTGAGAACCTCGCTGAAGGCCAGGATCCTGGGCTTTGCCAAGTAGTAAGAGTCCAGGCAGAACTTGCCATTGCTGTACTCTATACGGACATTAGTGGGACCCCGGTTCGTCTTCACGGAGAGGGTCAGCAGGTAGCAGGGGTGCGAGCTGTCCCGAATGAGGAACGTACCTTCCGGCATCTTGTTCAGTTCTTGCTTGGCCTCACTGGCTGTGAGGGGACCCCAGTACCATCCTGTAGTTCAAAAAATAAATTTTTTAAATCTCCCTTTTAGGCTTTGTTGGCAAATTCAGTCACCCCCGCCATTTTACACAGCAACTGCTTGCATTTATATAGTGCCTTTAATCACAACAAAATGGCCCAAGAGCAAACCTAAGAGAAGAGCTATGCGGAGGAGCTGGCATCAAATGTATTGCACAAAAATAGGCCATTCAGCTCCTCTGGTTTATGCTGTTCCACACAAGCTCCTCACACTTGCCTCCATCTAACCCAATCATCTTATCTCCATATTCACCCCCCCCCCCCCCCCCCCCCCCCCCCGGTCTTCACGTACTTATCCAACTTCCCCTTAAATGCTTTCATTTTTATACTTTTGCCTTTAAATTATTAACATCTTGCTGTTGAGAGCTCGACATTCTAATCACTCTCCGGGTGAAGAGTGTATGTATTGCCGACTATCAATGTCCCCGAGTCTAGGTCTCGGCTGCAAATGGAAACACCTTCTCCACTTCTACCTCACTAAACCTTTGATAGTTTGTAAACACCTTGATCAGGCCACTCCTCACCTTCTAACCCAGAGGACAGAGGCCCAATCTGTTCATGTTGGGGAAAGGCAATCTCACATAGTCATTTGGGACGTGCCCGGGGGCCCCCCGCTGCCTGGAATTTATGCCCTTAAAGCCTGTTTAGCACACTGGGCTAAATCGCTGGCTTTTAAAGCAGACCAAGGCAGGCCAGCAGCACGGTTCGATTCCCGTAACAGCCTCCCCGAACAGGTGCCGGAATGTGGTGACTAGGGGCTTTTCACAGTAACTTCATTGAAGCCTACTCGTGACAATAAGCGATTTTCATTTCATTTCATTTCTGTTTGTGCAGAGTTGTAAACCCGGATAAAAGCCGCATTCAGACCTCAGAAAACACAACAGGATGGGCCTCACAGTTCGGCAACCGCATCGTGAGAGGAAGCACAATCTGGAAGATATTGGAGATTCCCAATACTGCAATGGGAAGGCGGAGACAGGAACGGCGTGCAGCGCTCTCAGAGTTTGGGTCTCGGGAACACTGGATGGGAGACAGTCAACTTCACTCAGCACTTTCCCAGGTCTGAGAATACTTGAACGATCACAATGAGGACCGATTTCAAGTTTTTTTTCCCCCCCCCCCACACAGTCCACCACCGTCACGGTCACCAACATTTCTTCAACACCGCACTTTGGGAAGGACATTGTGGCCTTGGGAGAGGAAAGTTACGGGAAAATGATGGCAGGAAAGTCGGTGATGTGAGGGAAACCTAGAGAAGCTGGCGCTGCGCTCCCGAGAGGGGAGAAGGTTAAGGAGAAATTTAATAGAGGTGTACAAAATGGTGAAGGGTTTTAGTGGAGCAGACACGTAGAAACTAAATTGGCAGCAGAGCCAGAGGGCACAGATTTAAGACACTTGGCCATAAATGCTGAGGGAAGGGGAGGAGAATTGTTATTTTTTATAAATTTAGAGTACCCAATTATTTTTTTTCCCCAATTAAGGGGCAATTTAGCGCGGCCAATCCACCTACCCTGCACAACTTGGGGTTGTGGGAGTGAGACCCACGCAGACACGGGGAGAATGTGCAAACCCCACACAAACAGTGACCCGGGGCCGGGATCGAACCCCGGGTCCTCAGCGCCGTATGCAGCAGTGCTAACCACTGGGCCATCGTGCTGCCCGAGGAGAATTCTTTTGACACATTGAGTCGTTATGATCTGGAATCCAGTGCCTGGATGTGTGGTGGAAGCAGATTGAATAACAGCTTTCAAAAGGGGACTGGATCAATACTTGTGGAGTAAAGGGGGACAGCTGTGGCGTACGCTCTCACCTGACAGTTCCAATTGCCGGAGTGTGGTGGTGATGCATTGCATATCCGCTTCAGGGTCCCGCTTTTCCGCAGCTTCCCGATTTTGCTGATTTACCGGCACCAGCGAAGAATTCTCCTCCTGAAAAGTCATAAGGAACACGTTCCTCGTGGTCTGGTTCTCCCGTGTTCCCTTGAACACGATTACGTCGGCTGTTGCTCGTGTCAGAGGGATATTTCCAGTTCCTGGTTGAGTCAGTAAAGGTCTAACAATAGGGAGTAAAGGAGAACTTTAATACCAAGTCTTTAATACGAGAAGCCACATACGAGACATCACTCCACACAATATCGACATCAGCGCTGCTGTGATGACAGTAAAATAAGTTTTATCGACTTCCGCTTGTGACCATGGAGTGATTGGTCACATAAAGGGCTGTTCCTGTTCAAAGTCACAGAAAAGGTCCCTTTTACCCAAATCCGGGTGGAATTTTGATGAAAAGGTGTAGGTGAATGTTAGAGGAGTAGTTTACCCCTGGAATGGTATGTCTTCTGATCACTGGACCCGGCAGAAAACAGTGAGAGGTTTGGCTGGAAAGTTGAAACAGTCTTGTGCTTCACATACAGTCACTTCCAGCATGCAGGTGGGGGAGGGGCAAGCTGCAAGGCCCCAGATACAGGAACGGATGACTTTTATCAAGGAGGAATTCCATAAACAGAGGAAAGAAATGAGTGAGGATCAAGCAACGGCCATTGTAGAAGCTGTGGCACCCCTGAAGAGTACTTTGGAGCGGATGGAGAGGTGTTTGGAGGTGCAGGGGTCACAGATTCGGGAGATTAAAGGAGTGATCTCAGACCACAGCGATCGTGTGGTGGCTATGGAGGCGGAGGTGGGGCTCCTAGGAGACCTTTGTAAAACGCTGAGGGCAAAGGTGGAGGAGCAGGAGAATACCTCGAGAAGGCAGAACCTGCGAACAGTGGGCCAGCCTGAAGGAGTGGAAGGTGCGAGGGCCACAAGGTACGTCTCGAGGATGCTGGCAGGACTGGTGGCAGAAGGGGTGCTGGATAAGGCACCTGAAGTGGACCGAGCGCATAGGTCTCTGAGGCAAAAGCCTAGAGCTGGGGAGCCACCGCGGGTGGTGATCGTGAGACTCCATGAATTTGTGAAGAAAGAAAATTCTACGGTGGGCCAGGGAGAAGCGTAGCTGCGACTGGGAGGGAAATAACGTCCGGATTTATCAGGACTTTGGAACCAAGTTGACAAAACGGTGGGCAGGTTTCAACAAGGCGAAGGCGGTGCTGTACCGGCAGCAGATCAGGTTTGGGGTGCTCTACCCGGCGTAATTATGGGTGACGTTCGAAGGCCGGGAGTATTATTTCGAGACCCCAGAAGCGGCCGAAGACTTCATTAAGGAGCATAAACTGGGGGAGAACTGAGTGGACAATGCTTGGGAACCGGGGTGCTGGCACTATGTAATGGTCGGAAGCATGTTTAAAGTGGGTGTAGGGATTGGGGGATTGGCAGGACGGACGGTAGAGGGGATTGGAGATGCAATCCTCCGGTAAGGTTGGTAAAGTGGGACGTCCGGGGGCTGAATGGGCCGGTTAAAAGGTTGCGGGTGTTCGCGCACCTCGGGAGCTTGACAGCGGGGGTTGTCTTTTTGCAGGAGACACACCTCCGAGTGAAGGACCAGGTTAGGTTAAGGAAGGGGTGGGTCGGGCAGGTTTTTCACTCGGGGTTTGATTTGAAATCGAGGGGTGTGGCGATTTTAATGAGCAAAAAATGGGATTCATGAGTGCGAAGGAGGTGAGGGATCCAGGTGGGAGATATGTGATTGTGAGTGGGGTATTGGAAGGGGCACCGGTAGTGTTGGTAAGTGTGTATGCCCCAAATTGGGATGATGTGGGTTTTATAAGGGGGTTGCAGGCAGCAATCCCGGATTTGGCCACGTACCAGTTGATTATGGGAGGAGATTTTAACTGTGTCCTGGAGCCGAGGGTGGATAGATCGAGCCCCAGGTCGATGGGTAGGGTACGAATGGGTAGGGGGGGGGGGGGGGGGGGGAAAGGTTTATGGAGAGGATGGGTATGGTGGATCCATGGCGCTTTCAGAATCCAGGGAGAAGGGAGTATCCATCTTTTCACACGTCTATAAGGTGTGCTCGAGGATTGATTGCTTTGTAGTGAGTCGGGGGATTTTGGTTGGGGTGAAGGGGGCAGAGTATGTGGGGATAGTTATCTCGGACCATGCACCCCACTGGCTGGATATTCGGTTCAATACGGGACGAAAGCAGAGGCCGGGGTGGAGGTTTGACTCGGGGTTGTTGGCGGATGGAGGTTTTTGTGATAAGGTGCGGTTGGCGATTAGGGATTATGTGGAGTTCAATCAGAATGGGGAGGTGTCGGCGGGCATTTTTTGGGAAGCACTGAAGGCAGTGGTCCGGGGAGAAATCATCTCATTTACAGTTAGTACGAATAAGGAAAGGAGGGCGGAACATGACCGTCTAGTGAGTGAGATAGTGGAGGTGGACAGGGAATATTCGAGGGTGTCCACTGTGGAGGGATTGCTGAGGAGGAAAAAGTTGCAGGGGCAATTTGACAGGCTGACAACGGGGAGGGCGGTAGGGCAACTGCGTAGGGCAAGAGGGGTGCAACACGAGAATGGGGAGAAGGCGAGCCACATGCTGGCGCTCCAGCTGCTGAGACAGGCTGCGTCCAGGGAAATATTGAAGATCCAGACTGGGGCTGGGGATGTGGTGTCAGAGCCAGGGGAAGATAAATGAGGCATTTAGAGAGTATTACCAGAGACTTTATGAGGTAGACCCAGGAGGAGAGGAGGGGGACATGGGGTGGTTTCTAGACGAGCTGGAATTTCCCCAGGTGGAGGAGGCATAGAGGCAGGTGCTGGAGGAGCCCCTGGGGCTGAGGGAGGCACTGGACAGTGTCAGGGGTATGAAGACGGGGAAGGCCCCTGGGCCAGATGGGTACCCGGCAGAATTTGATAAGGAATTTGCGGCAGACCTGGCACCACATCTGTTGGGGGAGTTTAATGAAGCATTGGAGAAGGGGGAGTTGCCGGAGACGATGAAGCAGGCAGTAATCACACTAATCCCCAAAAAAGGGAAGGATCCGGTGGATTGTGGGTCGTATAGACCCATATCATTATTGAACACGGATGTGAAAGTATTGGCTAAGTTGTTGGCGGGGAGGAGGGAGGATTGTGTCCCGGGGGTGGTTGCAGAAGATCAAACAGGCTTCGTGAAGGGCAGGCAGCTCGCGGGTAATATAAAGCGGCTGTTGAATGTGGTGATGAATCTGTCGAGAGCTCTGATACCGGAGGTGGTGGTGTCCGTGGACGCGGAGAAAGCATTTGATCGGGTGGAGTGCGGTACTGGTTCGAAGTTTTGGGAAGGTTTGTGTTTGGGCCGAGATTTATGGCATGGGTGCGGTTGCTGAATGTGGCACCAAGAGCGAGAACGAATGATATGAGCTCACAAAGCTTTGACTTACACAGGGGTACGAGGCAGGGGTGCCCACTGTCGCCGCTGCTGTTTGCGCTGGCCATAGAGCCATTGGCGATGGCTCTCGGGGTCGGCAGAGTGGCAGGGGATAATGAGGGGACAGAGGGAGCATTGGGTGTCGCTCTATGCCGATGACCTCTTGCTGTATGTTTCATATCTGTTGGAGAGTATGGGAAGGATTATGGGCCTGTTGGGGAGGTTTGGAGGGTTCTCGGGGTACAAGCTGAATGTCGGGAAAAGCGAGGTATTCCCGGTGAATGAGCTGGCACAGCGGGATAATTTAGGGGGGGGATGCCATTTGCTGTAGCGAGGGATAGGTTTAGGTACTTGGGGATTCAGGTAGCGAGGGAATGGACGGGGCTCCATAAATGGAACTTAACGAAGCTGGTGGAGGAAGCCAGGGAGGATCTTAAGAGGTGGGATACACTGCACTTAACGTTGGCAGGGAGGGTCCAAGTGGGGAAAATGAATATTCTGCCGAGGTTCTTGTTTATCTTTCAGGCTCTCCTGATCTTTATACCAAAGGCCTTTTTCGGAAAGTGGACACAATCATCTCTGACTTTGTATGGGCGGGGGAGGTGCCGAGGGTGGGGAGGACCCTGCTACAGAGGCAGAGGCAGCAGGGGGGGTTGGCGTTGCCAAACGTGCTTCATTATTATTGGGTGGCGAATGTGGTCAAGGTGCAGCGGCGGTGGGAAGGAGAAGGGGTAGAGTGGGTTAGGATGGAGGAGGGATCCCAGTTTGAGGACTATGGTGACGGCAGCATTGCCAATGGCTCCGAGTAGGTATTCAGGGAGCCCAGTGGTGCAGTCCACGGTGAAGATATGGAATCAGCTGAGGAGGCATTTTAGGGTGGAAGGGATGTCGGTGCTAATGCCACTGTGCGAGAATCATGGGTTTGACCGGGGGGGGGGGGGGGGGATGGATAGTGTATACAGGAGGTGGAGGGAAGTGGGGCTAGTCAAGGTGAGGGATTTGTATTTGGAGGAAGGGTTCGCCAGTCTGGAGGTGCTAAGGGAGAGGGTCGAGCTGCCGAAAAAGACGGGAGAGTAAAGACGTTTCCTTGATCTCTCAGCTACCTCATCTCAAATCATTTGACGAATATGGTTGGTGTGAGTACTAGAGAAACTGAGGGGTGGCACAGTGGTTAGCACTGTCGCCTCACAGAGCCAGGAAAGAGTATTGAGGACAATGAATGAATGAATGATGGACCAGGTTCCAAGGGGCTAAAATAGCTCCCCCTGTTCCTAGTATCCTAACTAAGTGAGGCTTTAGGAAGGCTGGAGCTCATTTTGATAGATAATACAGTTGGGGACTAAGTGGTGGACGTAACGTGTAAACAAATGCGCCGACAGGATGGCACAGTGGTTAGCACTGCTTCCTCACAACGCCAGCGACCTAGTTCAATTCGACTCTGGGTCACTGTCTGTGCGGAATCTGCATGTTCTCCCCGTGTTTGCGTGGGTTTCCACCGGGTGCTCCGGTTTTCTCCCACAGTCCAAAGATGTGCAGGTTAAGCAGATTAGTCATGCTAACTCACCCCTTAGAAACTCACCAAGAGGCCTTTGAAAGCACCTCCCAAACCCCTGCCTCTACCACCTAGAAAGACTGGGGCAGCAGACACATGGGAAAACCACCGCCTGCACGTTTACCTCCAAGCTGCTCACCATCCTGACTTGGAAACCTATCAGCCGTTCCTTCACTGTCGCTCACCACCACCTTCTCAGGGGGCAATAAATACTTGGGCCAACAAGCAACGCCCACGTCCTCATGGCTGGCACCACGCTAGTAAAATATCTCCTTCCCCCTCTCCAAGGCCTTGACCTCCTTCTTCAAGGGTGGTGCCCAGATGTGGATATAGTTCTCTGGATGGGGCCTAACCTATGATCTAAAAAGGGATGGCATAAATCTTTGCTCTTGCAAAGCGTAACTGTTTTAAAGTAGATTTATAAGCAGGGCTGATTTGATTCTTTATCGTGATTAAAAATTAAGCATTCTATCTATTTTCTGCGGTTTAAGATATTTTTGTTACTATTCTGTTTCAATTTCACACATGGAGGATTCATTTTTTCCATTTGTCACCGGCTTCGGGGACAGCTTCTTTGTAACTTTCCACAGCTACATTTTTAAAAAAACCAAAATCGCTGACTATTATCATTTCATTCATCAACCGGCTCTTCGTCATCTCAGTTTGAGGGGCTGCTGCCTTGCCAAACAGAACTCGATCAGGATATTTCTTCAACTTATTTTGCTGCATTTATGTGCCGGCCAGAAAGCCAACGTTCGCTCAAGTCAGTACATTAAATGGACGGGACGTTCAGGTCGGGCTCACTCCGAGACTGGAAATTCCCACCAGAGGTCTACGGACCTTTCAAGCAAGTCCGATCTGGCCCCTGCCATGATATGCACTCGTGCACATAATAAGATACAGACAGGCAGTGACAGACACCCAGTACAGCCAATCAACACACAGGACAGAACACAACCAATCACCAGGCAGAACACTAGTGGGTGGTCTCCCATTATAAAACACACGAGGCATCAGCACTCCGCCTCTTTCCACTGGTGACAACTGTAGTGACAGTCAGGGTGTATGTATCAGTTCGCACCTTCTACACGTGGCTCAGAGCTAGTCTGGTCTAGTTAGTTAGAGTTAGCACACTTAAGAGTAGTCGAGTGTCAACCCACAGCCAGCTGTGTGCAATGTTACAGAAGTTCAATAAATCATATTGAACCAACGTCTAAGTTTGGTGTCGGCTTTCCAGTACAACTGCATCCAGTTGCAGTCCGTGTTACCCCAGGGTGAATAACACGACAACCCCTTAGATTTGTATGAATGATCCCACTTTGCCAGCATTTCAGAGGTTTACCAAGCAGCCCACGTTGCTAAAGCAGATCACCGGATCTTCGTCGCAATTCTGTTTATGGGATATTGGTGTGTGCAAATTGGCAGCTGTGTTTCCTACTTTACAACACAGTGTATTTCAGTGACTGTGTCCTGGGGGGAGCATTCGGTAAAGGGTCCTACTGAGGGACTGGAAGTCTGGGGGTTTGGCGCTGCCGAACCTGATGTACTATTACCGGGCGGCAAACACGGGGAAGGAGTTAGGTTGGGTGCAGGGATCGCAAAGCAGTCTGGGCTGGGCGAGGATGGAGGCGAGGCCATGCCGGGGGACAGGGCTGTGAACGTTAGTGACGGCTCTGCTGCTGTTTGCACAGGATTGGATTGGATTTTGTTTATTGTCACGTGTACCAAGGTACAGTGAAAAGTATTTTTCTGCGAGCAGCTCAACAGATCATTAAGCACGTGAAAAGAAAAATAAAAGAAAAAACATAATAGGGCAACACAAGGTACACAATGTAGTAATAATGTTACTCTTAGAATTAAATTTTATTGTAGTAATAATGTTACTCTTAGAATTAAATTTTAACGGATTAGAACGATTGTAAGGTAAGTAAAAAGTGGATCTGTTCGGGCGAGCTCGCAGAGAGTTGCCACGCTCCGGTGCCATCTTGGGACAGGGAACATTTCAGGCAATTCGGTTGTGGTGGCCATATTAAAAATATGGAGGCAGTTGCGGCAGCATTTTCAGGTGGGGGGGGGGGGGGGTCGAAGGTAACTCCGATTAGGGACAGTCACATGTTTGAACCGGATGGATTGGATGCCAGGTTTAGACGTCGGGAGGAGAAGGGGGCGACAGTAATGGCGGATTTATTCCTGGAGGAACGGTTTGCGAGTCTGGAGGAATTACGGGTTAGCGCAGTCGGAGGGGTTCAGATGCTTGCAGGCTGGGAATTTTATGGGAAGATTTTTCCGACTTTGCCGGGGCCGCTGTCGTAGCTGGCGGAGAGGGTACAGTCATTGGTGGAGGTAGAAGTAGGGAGTATTTCCTATGGGAGGATTCTGCCGGAGGACCCAGCAACATTGGAGGGGATTAAGGCCAAGTGGGACAAAGAACTAGGGGGGGAAAGTGGAGGAGGGGGCATGGTGTGAAACCCTGTGGAGGGTGAATGCCACCTCGCCATGTGCAAGGCACGGGCTCATCCAACTAAAGGTGGTGCATCGGGAACATTTCACAAGG
Organism: Scyliorhinus canicula; assembly: GCF_902713615.1. NCBI lineage: Eukaryota > Metazoa > Chordata > Chondrichthyes > Carcharhiniformes > Scyliorhinidae > Scyliorhinus > Scyliorhinus canicula. The sequence continues at coordinate 11,569,189 of NC_052156.1, read as the reverse complement.
GCTAGGATGAGTCCAGTGTTTGAGGGGGTAGAAGATAGGTGTGAGCGGTGTGGGAGGGGCCCAGTGAATCATGTACACATGTTCTGGGCATGTCCTAAGCTAGCGAGCTTTAGGGGTTATTTCTTCAGCACCATGTTGCCGATCTACAAAGGGAATTGGAGGCTGGTCTGCTCGAGGCCAGTTTCGGGACGTGGGACGTGCCAGAGCTGCAGGCGGGCGCGGGGGCCGATGTCTTAGCCTTCGCCTCGCTGGTGGGTTCTGTTGGAGTGGAGGTCAGTTTCTCCACCCAGTCCCTCGGCGTGGCTGGGGGACACCATGGAGATTTTGTACCTTGAGAGAATTAAATACACGTTGAGAGGTCCGATGGGAGCCATTTGTCATGTATTTCAAGGAACTGGTCACTGTCAAAAGCTATGGGGGGGGGGGAGGGAGTTGTTTATTTGATATGTATTTATATATTCAAAACCTGTTCAATAAGAATATATTTGTTCTATAAATCAAACAGATGGTTGGATTCCAGAAATGATTCCAACCTTCAACTGGTTAAGCAACATGTTGATGTCAAAATTCACATGCTTTATTTTCTAATCCCTCCATTGCCTCGCCTCTCCCTATTCCTGTAATCTCCTCCAGTCACACAACCCTCCCAGCTCCTCTCATTCCGGCCTTTTGTACATCAATGATTTCATCACTCCCTCATTAGTGGCTGGCCTTCAGCTGGCAAGACTAAAAGATCTGGAATTCCCTCGCTAAATTTCTCCACTTCTCTCTCTCTTCTCCTTTAAGATGCTCTTGAAAATCTCTCTCTTTGATGAATCTGTTGATCAACGGCCTTAATAACTCCTCATGCGGCCCCTTGTCAGATTTTGCCTTGAGACGGTCCAGTGAAGGACCCTGGGACGTTCTATTACCTGAAAGGTGCTATATTAATGTAAATTGTTGTTAACATGCAACAGATCTCAGGTCAGACAATTTAGACTGAAGTAGTAAAGGACACTTTGAGAAATGCCAGTGCACAAATCAAGTTCTTATTTCATAAATAATGTTTTCCAAACACCGTTCCAGGAGACAATGTGCGCAGAGAACGTCCGAGATTCAACCTGTCAGAGTCGACAGTGATCGACAGGCAGGATTCTATGTTCAGAATCCACCAATACTAGTTGTGCGCAGAAAGATTCCATCCATATCTGATCAGATCAGTACGATTGGGCTTGAACGTTGGTTTCTCAATCTCACCACCAGTTGACACCCGCAACTTGTAAACTAGCCAATTAGTTGAGACATTTGAGACATGCTGCTGACTGTGAATCCCTTTGGTACGCATGTGGCCAGGAAAGATAATAAATAATAATCTTTATTCTCACAAGTAGGCTTACATTAACACTGCAATGAAGTTACTGTGAAAAGCACCTAGTCGCCACATTCCGGCGCCTGTTCGGGTACACAGAGGGAGAATTTAGAATTACCTAACAGCACGTCTTTTGGGGTTTGTGGGTGGAAACCAGAGCACCCGGAGGGAACCCACGCAGACAGGGGGAGAATGTGCAGACTCCGCACAGGCAGTGACCCAAGCCGGGAATCCAACCCAGGATCCAGGCGCTGTGAAGCCATAGTGCTAACCGTGCTGCCCAGTGCGAAGAGGAGACGGCAGAAGAGTTAACGGGCTGTTTGGATGAGCTGAGTGATCATTTCTCACCCCTCCCACCCCAAGTTTTCTCTCAGGCGAACGCCATAAATTTTTGATGTCGTCTTTTGTCTGTTTCCCTCGCGTTCAAGAAACTGTTTTGAATTCAAATCCACGGATGCTTTCTGTTCAGCCATTTGGAGGAAACAGGAGTTTGCAGCCAATGAAAAACACACAAGCTTGCTTGGCTGGTTCCATTGTTGGAATGTTCAACACCAATGAATCCAAGCATTACATTCAAACCCACGTCAGTGGTTTATTGGCTGTACATTCTTTCAAGCATGTCTTCAGGTTTTGAAAGATTTTGAAGGAATGATTGGCACCTTGAGGATTACAGAACATGCTCATTTCCAATGGCACTGTGGGTAAAGATGCCGCCATGTTTATTACTGGCTGCTAGTAACGCTCATGTAAAAAAAAAAACATAGAACCTACAGTGCAGAAGGAGGCCATTCGGCCCATTGAATCTGCACCGGCCCACTTAAGCCCTCACTTCCCATGATAAATTGCCCTTAGTGACCAAAAAGGTTAGGAGGGTTTATTGGGTTATGGTGGAAGTGAGGGCTTAAGTGGATCGGTGCAGACCCGATGGGCCGAATGGCTGTGCGATCCCAAAGACGTGCAGGTTAGATGGAAGGAGTGTGGGAGGAAACCCACGCAGACCTGGGGAGAACGTGCAGATTCCACACAGACAGTGGCCCAGCGGGGAATCGAACCTGGGACCCTGGCGCTGTGCAGCCACAGTGCTATCCACTTGTGCTACCGTGCCACCATTACCTGTTTATTTTTAAATGATGCCTCATTTCAACTGAGGAGGTTTTGGATCATAAGCCTCCAACCGCGGTCCTCTGGTGAGTGGACGGAAACGGAGAACAGGATCCTTCACTGACGTAACAGGCATTAATACTAGTGTGAGGGAGAGGTCTGTTATTACGGTGCGCCAAGGATAGCACAGCAACACAGGGCGATGGCTCCCAGAGGGACAGCATGCAGCACATGAAGTCCATATCGCATGAAGTTCAACCATGACTAACTGGGTAATCCTTTCCCCTTCGAGTGAGAAGGTCATGGGTTCCTCATCCTTCTCCAGAGTCTGCAGCACAAACTCTGATCTGATCTTCCAATATAGCACTGAGGGGAGAGCTGCACAGTCGGAGGTGCTGTCTTTCTGATGAGGCATTGAACTAAGGTGGCACAGCGGGAGAGACCCGGCCTTGGGTGACTTCCTGTGCGGAGTCTGCACGTTCTCCCCGTGTCTGCGTGGGTTTCCTCCGGGTACTCCGGTTTCCTCCCACAGTCCAAAGATGTGCAGGTGAGGTGGGGCTACGGTGGGGGAGTGGGTCCAGGTAGAATGCTCTTTCAGAAGGTCAGTGCAGACTCGATGGGCCAATTGGCCTCCTGTAGGAATTCTAGGAATTCTGTTGCAGGAATTTGCACCAGCGGAATTCTCCATCGACGGGCTCCTCCGGCCCACCGTCAGCGGGGTGCCCACAATGGGAAACCCCATTGGCCAGTTGCGGGAACGGAGAATCCGGCGGGGGCGCACCGGAAAACACAGTTGGCTGCCCGGAGAATCCTGCCTCTTACCTTGATTGCATTCGAATGGGAGCCAATCCATTTTTCAAAAATATATACTTTTTAACCTTAACTGGTGGTTGTGAATTATATTCCCTTTAACCTTAGAAGCTTCTGACTTATGGAGAGAGGAGGAGAGAGTTGGAAAGAAAGACTTGCATTTATATAGCACCTTTCATGCCCTCCTGCTGTCCCAAAGTGCCTCATAACCAATTAATTACATTCGGATGTGGTGTTGTAATGTGGGAAACACAGCAACCAATGAGTGCACAGCAAGCTCCCACAAACAGCTATGTGACCATGAGCAGATAAGGCAGAGGGTTTGGCTGGGAGAGAGGACTATGGGGTAATAAGGGAGAAGAGCACGAGATTTTTTTAATAGAAAAAAGTGTTCTGACAATCTGCAATGAAAGCAGAAGGGAGTGAGCAAGCAGCATCTTTGGAGAGAGAAGCTGAGAGCTCGCGTTTCTAATGACCTTCATCAGAACTGGAATAAATTAAAGGTCTAGCATGCACACAGACGGGGAAAGCAGGGACCTGGGGAGCAATAACCTCAGGGAGACTGTGTGAAAGGGTGGGAGGGAGGAGAATTTAAATGACGAAACAGATGATGATGGTAAAAACAGGCGGTCGGTTAAAGACACAAAAAGAAAGAGTTTGAATGACCCGAAACATTTGACTCTCTCATGCTCCACAGATTAGGCCAGGCCTCCTGAGGTTTCTCCAGCATTTTCTGTTTATATTTCGCCTTGAACTCCACTCACTTCCTCTGAATAAAGGGTGTTGCCATGGGTACCCCCAAGCTATTCCTGTCTTTGTCTGGGTCACGTGGAAGGTTATTTGTGCTGGTCCTATTCATGTCTTTCACAGTACATTGATGAATGGATCATTGCCATTCCTGCCCTGGACTGACCTGCAACATTTCATCAACTTGTTTCCAGCTCTCACTTTGACTCGATTCATCCCTTCCCTCCCCATCCACCACTTCCCTGTATCCATTCCTGGAGATATGTTTACATAGGCTATGGGACAGAAACAGGCCATTCAGCCCAAGTCCAAGTGTTTTTTTAAAAAACTCATTTATGGGATGTGGGCGCAACTGGCTGGGCCAGCATTTATCGCCCATTCCTAACTGCCCTAGAACTGAGTGATTAGCTAGACCATTTCAGCTCTGAGTCACATGTAGTCCAGGTCGGGTAAGGACGGCAGATTTCCTTCCCTAAAAGGTACACGGAGGGAGAATTCAGAATGTCCAGTTCACCCAACAAGCACGTCTTCCGGGACCGGTGGGAGGAAACCGGAGCACCCGGAGGAAACCCACGCAGGCACGGGGAGAACGCGCAGACTCCGCACAGGCAGTGACCCAAGCCGGGAATCGAACCTGTGACCTGGAGCTGTGAAGCAACAGTGCTAACCACTGTGCTGCTGCTCGAGGGTGGACAAACTGAAACTAAGGAGGCCGCGCACCTCCAATGTCCAGCTTTGTCTCCGCGCCTGTTGTCTAACAGCAGTCTGAAGCTGGTATCTTTGACAACATGCATTTCCCTCACTGTGTGAAGCAGACTGCAAACTGGGAGGTGAATCCACAATTCCTCCCAGTTCCCTCTTCAATTCAGACAAAACAATAATCACAATTTATGACACACTCAAGGCTGGTTAGATTGTCTCCTGTACGAACAGCAAGTAGAGACAAGTGAAAGGGCATTCCTCAACAGTGACAACAAGGGCATCCAACATGCTCACTCTCGTCCTCAAAAACATGTTGAACTTGCTCCACCCACAGACGATCACAGATAGATAGAGATGCTGGAAATTTCCACTTTGCACTCACTCATCCAGTTTACACAGTAACCTGCTGTGACGGTTGATGACTCATTTCCCTGAAGGGGCCGGGGTTAAAAAGACAACCCGAGGAGATCAGACATAGTTGAAGGGTTAATTCGAAGAGCGCGGGACTTGCAAAAACAACCCTTCACAATGTCTCTCCCGGCTGTGTCCTATTGCCAGCTGCTTACAGCTGAGTGGCAGCCACACAGTCAACAGGAAACAAATCACATCTCCGGCCAGTCGCCCAGTGATTAATTCACTTGCTGCCCCAATCCAATTCAGGCTTTCTGTTTAAAAGCTCGGGGATGGGAACCATCCGGAACGAGGAGAGATGTTAATTCCCAAAGCCCAATCCTCACAAACCCACTGCCATCACAGTTCAACATGGGGCAAACCTTTCCTGCTCCAACTCCAAAACAGTTCCCATTATTGGATCCCCAGAGGGACAAAAAAAACGAGGAAGGAAGACTGATCTGAAATGTCCCCACCCCGCATTCGGAAAACAAAAACATAAAAAAAAGGATAAAATTGACTCATTTCAATTCTCACTTTCAACGTAACTTAGTTTGGAAGGTTTTTTTTTTAAAGGCTGTGTTTTCCCCCGGAGTGCCTGCCCCACCATTGCCAAGACTCACAATTAACCGAATCAGAATAGACGATGGTTATTTATATTTAAAAATAAAACAAAGACAGTTGGGATTAAACCCCCCCTCGACCAGTCTAATTAACCCCCCATACCCAGTCTAATTAACCCCCCTCGACCAGTCTAATTAAACCCTCTCACCCAGTCTAATTAAATCCCCCTCACCCAGTCTAATTAACCCCCCTCACCCAGTCTAATTAACCCCCCTCACCCAGTCTAATTAAACCCCTTTCACCCAGTCTAATTAAACCCCTTTCACCCAGTCTAATTAACCCCCCTCACCCAGTCTAATTAAACCCCCCTCACCCAGTCTAATTAACCCCCCTCACCCAGTCTAATTAAACCCTTTTCACCCAGTCTAATTAAACCCCTTTCACCCAGTCTAATTAACCCCCCCTCACCCAGTCTAATTAACCCCCCTCACCCAGTCTAATTAACCCCCCTCACCCAGTCTAATTAAACCCTCTCACCCAGTCTAATTAAACACCCCTCACCCAGTCTAATTAACCCCCCTCACCCAGTCTAATTAAACCCTTTTCACCCAGTCTAATTAAACCCCTTTCACCCAGTCTAATTAAACCCCTTTCACCCAGTCTAATTAAACCCTCTCACCCAGTCTAATTAACCCCCCTACCCAGTCTAATTAACCCCCCTCACACAGTCTAATTAAACACCCCTCACACAGTCTAATTAACCACCCTACCCAGTCTAATTAAACACCCCTCACCCAGTCTAATTAAACACCCCTCACCCAGTCTAATTAACCCCCTCACCCAGTCTAATTAACCCCCTCACCCAGTCTAATTAACCCCCCTCACCCAGTCTAATTAAACCCTCTCACCCAGTCTAATTAACCCCCTCACCCAGTCTAATTAAACACCCTCACCCAGTCTAATTAACCCCCCATACCCAGTCTAATTAAACACCCCTCACCCAGAGGGGCTGGTTTAGCTCACCAGGCTAAATCGCTGGCTTTTAAAAGCAGGCCAGCAGCACGGTTCGATTCCCGTACCAGCCTCCCTGGACAGGCGCCGGAATGTGGCGACTAGGGGCTTTTCACAGTAACTTCATTGAAGCCTACTCGTGACAATAAGCGATTTTCATTTCATTCATTTCATTTCATTTCATTCAGTCTAATTAAACCCCTCTCACCCAGTGTAATTAACCCCCCTCACCCAGTCTAATTAAACACCCCTCACCCAGTCTAATTAACCCCCCTCACCCAGTCTAATTAAACCCCCCTCACCCAGTCTAATTAAACCCCTCACCCAGTCTAATTAACCCCCCTCACCCAGTCTAATTAAACCCCCTCACCCAGTCTAATTAACCCCCCATACCCAGTCTAATTAAACCCCTCACCCAGTCTAATTAAACCCCTCACCCAGTCTAATTAACCCCCCTCACCCAGTCAAATTAAACCCCTCACCTAGTCAAATTAAACCCCTCACCCAGTCTAATTAACCCCCTCACCCAGTCTAATTAAACATCCCTCACCCAGTCTAATAAAACCCTCTCACCCAGTCTAATTAACCCCTCTCACCCAGTCTAATTAACCCCTCTCACCCAGTCTAATTAACCCCCCTCACCCAGTCTAATTAAACCCCCCATACCCAGTTTAATTAACCCCCCCTCACCCAGTCTAATTAAACCCCTTTCACCCAGTCTAATTAAACCCCCCATACCCAGTCTAATTAACCCCCTCACCCAGTCTAATTAAACCCCCCATACCCAGTCTAATTAAACCCCTTTCACCCAGTCTAATAAAACCCCCCATACCCAGTCTAATTAATCCCTCACCCAGTCTAAACCCCCTCACCCAGTCTAATTAACCCCTCTCACCCAGTCTAATTAAACCCCCTCACCCAGTCTAATTAAACCCCCCATACCCAGTCTAATTAAACACCGTCACACAGTCTAATTAAACCCCCCTCACCCAGTCTAATTAAACCCCCCTCACCCAGTCTAATTAAACCCCCCTCACCCAGTCTAATTAAACCCCCCATACCCAGTCTAATTAACCCTCTTACCCAGTCTAATTAACCCTCTTACCCAGTCTAATTAACCCCCCATACCCAGTCTAATTAAACCCCCCTTACCCAGTCTAATTAAACCCCCATACCCAGTCTAATTAAACTCCCCATACCCAGTCTAATTAAACCCCCCTTACCCAGTCTAATTAAACCCCCCTCACCCAGTCTAATTAAACCCCCCTCACCCAGTCTAATTAAACCCCCCTCACCCAGTCTAATTAAACCCCCCTCACCCAGTCTAATTAAACCCCCCTCACCCAGTCTAATTAACCCCCCTCACCCAGTCCAATTAACCCCCCATACCCAGTCTAATTAAACCCCCCATACCCAGTCTAATTAAACCCCCCACACCCAGTCTAATTAAACCCCCCTCACCCAGTCTAATTAAACCCCCCTCACCCAGTCTAATTAAACCCCCCTCACCCAGTCTAATTAAACCCCCCTCACCCAGTCTAATTAAACCCCCCTCACCCAGTCTAATTAACGCTCTTACCCAGTCTAATTAACCCCCCATACCCAGTCTAACTAAACCCCCATACCCAGTCTAATTAAACATCCCTCACCCAGTCTAATTAAACCCCTTTCACCCAGTCTAATTAAACATCCCTCACCCAGTCTAATTAACCCCCATACCCAGTCTAATTAACCCCCATACCCAGTCTAATTAAACCCCCCTCATCCAGTCTAATTAAACCCCCATACCCAGTCTAATTAAACTCCCCATACCCAGTCTAATTAAACCCCCCTTACCCAGTCTAATTAAACCCCCCTCACCCAGTCTAATTAAACCCCCCTCACCCAGTCTAATTAAACCCCCCTCACCCAGTCTAATTAAACCCCCATACCCAGTCTAATTAAACCCCCCTCATCCAGTCTAATTAAACCCCCCTCACCCAGTCTAATTAACCCCCCTCACCCAGTCTAATTAACCCCCTCACCCAGTCTAATTAAACCCCCCTCACCCAGTCTAATTAACCCCTCTCACCCAGTCTAATTAAACCCCCTCACCCAGTCTAATTAAACCCCCTCACCCAGTCTAATTAACCCCTCTCACCCAGTCTAATTAAACCCCCTCACCCAGTCTAATTAACCCCTCTCACCCAGTCTAATTAAACCCCCTCACCCAGTCTAATTAAACCCCCCTCACCCAGTCTAATTAACCCCTCTCACCCAGTCTAATTAAACCCCCTCACCCAGTCTAATTAAACCCCCCTCACCCAGTCTAATTAAACATCCCTCACCCAGTCTAATTAAACGTCCCTCACCCAGTCTAATTAACCCCCCATACCCAGTCTAATTAAACCCCCCATACCCAGTCTAATTAAACCCCCCATACCCAGTCTAATTAAACACCCCTCACCCAGTCTAATTAACCCCCCCTACCCAGTCTAATTAACCCCCCCTACCCAGTCTAATTAAACTCCTCTAACACAGTCTCCCATTTGCTCATTGCAATAGTTTTTTTAAAGACTCAAACACAAGCACAAAGCTCCGTGTTTTTACAATCTCTCCTTGACCATTAAAGAGTTTACGAATCCTCTGGATCACAGGAGATTTAACTCTTTTGCCTTTTGGGACATTAAACAGCAAGATATGGACGAGTACAGTATAAACCCTCTCGCAAACACTGAGCCAGAACACGGTGTCCCTATTTTTTAAAAAAACAAGATTCCTACAACTTCAACCTGACAGAATGAGACAGTGAAACGATTGGTGTTTCTGTTTGTTTTACAGTGAATCTTCTACTCACCCCTGTAAACAGAGCAGCATGTCAAAAACCCTGTGGACGCTGGTAGTGCAACTGCCTTCGTTCGAAATCCAATGGGGAACTGGTGGGATTTTCCAGAAGGCTTCGATCTTCTCCAAAGTTTTCAGGCTCACGGTCTTTGAATTGCCCACACGACTGTTTCGATCTTACGACTGAACGTGGGGTTTGCAAAGAGATGGAGAGAGAGAGAAACAAAAAAAGGCAGAGTACAGTCTGAGAATAAATAATTAAACAGCAGCCCCCAGCCTAGAAATAAAAAAAACTTGTGGAAAAAAAACCCCAGCTACATTTGTCTGCCACCCTTCTTTCTGAACCCTCTGTGGAAACAGTGTAGAGATTCCCAGGCCTGAGATGCAGCAAGCTCAAAGGGTTGAAGCAGACTGGCTGGTGGGCGAGAGTGAGCTAGTAGAAATAGCGAGGGGGAGGAAATTGCCACTTAGTTACCCCAATAATACTAATTCCAAGAATGGGAATTCCTAGAATTGCTACACGCCAGCAACTTTAAGCACCACACACACACACACACAGAGAATAAAGCATGGGGAGATTAGCAAAACACCTCAATCCTGCGCGCTATTACCTGCAGGGGATTGGGTCTTTGAGGTTTTTGTGTGTGTGTGTGTGTGTGTGTGTGTGCGCTATCTTCTGTGCCTGGATTCATTGTAACTCCCGTTTTACATTCACTGTCTCCACGCCCCACTTCTGGCTGGGCATTGGGCCAAGAATATGTCACAAGTCAGGGCGGAAATGCCTTTGATACATTTCCAGGAACTTTCCAAGAATCTAGCTGTGTGTGTCATACCAGAGAAACAGAGAGGAGCCAATCGGCGTGCGTGGGGGAAAAGAGGCAAAGCATTTGTTCTTCCTGGTTACGGCAGGCTGTGTCAAACAGACCAACACACATTCTCCAAACAAGCCAACTGAACAAACAGCAGCGATTAAACCAAGGGGGTTGTCTCCAAAGAGAGGGAGGCTTTTTTTTGGAGGGCTGGGGGGGTTTGGTTACTAGTTCGTCTTCTATTCACACCACCCTGTCGGTCAATCCAATCAGCTGGTTAGAATCCACAGCAGAAATCTATTTTTTAAAAATGAGAGCCACTTGCATTCATGTAGCGCCTGTCAAGCTACCACCAAGAAAGCACAACAGCACCTATGCTTCCTCAGGAAACTATAAGAAATTCGGCATGTCCACATTAACCCTTACCAACTTTTACAGATGCACCATAGAAAGCATCCGATCTGGCTGCATCACAGCCTGGTATGGCAACTGCTCGGCCCAGGACCGCAAGGAACTTCTGAGAGTTGTGAACACCGCCCAGTCCATCACACGAACCTGCCTCCCATCCATTGACTCCATCTACACCTCCCGCTGCCTGGGGAAAGCGGGCAGCATAATCAAAGGCCCCTCCCACCCGGCTTACTCACTCTTCCAACTTATTCCATCAGGCAGGAGATACAGAAGTCTGAGAACACGCACGAACCGACTCAAAAACAGCTTCTTCCCCACTGTCACCAGACTCCTAAATGACCCTCTTATGGACTGATCTCATTAACACTACACCCTGTATGCTTCACCCGATGCCAGTGCTTATGTAGTTACATTGTATATCTTGTGTTGTCCAATTATGTATTTTCTTTTATTCCCGTTTCTTCCCATGTACTTAATGATCTGTTGAGCTGCTCGCAGAAAAATACTTTTCACTGTACCTCGGTACACGTGACAATAAACAAATCCAATCCAATCACGATCACCACACGTCCCAAAGTGCTTTGCCGCCCGATGAAGTGCTTTCTGAGAGCGGTCACTGTGGGAACACATTTCCACCCAATTGACACATACAGAGCAAGATCCCACAAACGGGCACCATGCCATAATGGCCAGAGTCCTGTAGAAGGGTCATACTGGACTCCCAGCCTTAACTCTGTTTCTCTCTGGCGCAGTGGTTAGCGCTGCTGCGCAACAATCCATCAGGACTGTACGCAGAACAATACCTTTCACTGTACCTCGGTACACGTGCTCCCTAGAATCTACCTCTTTGACCAAGTTTTTTAACTGCGTACTCTAACACTGTTTAATGTGGCCCAGTGTCAGGTTTCGCTCTCTAACACTCCAGCGAAGCATTTTAGGATGATTTATCACATTAAAGGCGCTATATAAATACAAATTATTGTTGTTACATGTACAAACCATATGGGGTGGTGGGGGAGTCAATGCCAGTCACATGCGGCATTGTGATCAGTCCAACTGTTCCATTCTGCCGGGGAAAAACAGCATCACTCTCCGCAGCCCTTTTCATCTCAAGATCAAACTACAAAACTGGCAGCACCTGCTGTTCAATGATTGTAACATACACACAAACCAGAGCTGACTTAACAACAAAGAGAAGTGTGGTGAATGTATTCACCTAATGCATGTTTGATACTGTAACTTCTGACCTATGACCTGGAAGTGGCGATAAGAGCTGCTTCCAGGTATTGTACTGTAACCCCGGTAGGGCTCCACCTCTGACTCCGCCCTCACCGGGGCCATATATAGGCTGGCCGCCTGTGGGTTGCATTCATCTGTACTACCAACTCTGGCTAGGCAAGTTCATGATTAATAAAGCCTAATGTTCACTCGCTCTCTCTGCCTCTCGGTGAATTGAAGGTATATCAAGAAGCCATAGAACATAGAACAGTACAGCACAGAACAGGCCCTTCGGCCCTCAATGTTGTGCCGAGCCATGATCACCCTACTCAAACCCATGTATCCACCCTATACCCGTAACCCAACAACCCCCCACCCCCCTTAACCTTACTTTTATAAGGACACTACGGGCAATTTAGCATGGCCAATCCACCTAACCCGCACATCTTTGGACTGTGGGAGGAAACCGGAGCACCCGGAGGAAACCCACGCACACAGGGAGAGGACGTGCAGACTCCACACAGACAGTGACCCAGCCGGGAATCGAACCTGGGACCCTGGAGCTGTGAAGCATTTATGCTAACCACCATGCTACCCTGCTGCCAGTTCGGTTAATCCTTGTTTGTTTGTGGCATTCAGTGGGCTGGGGTGGAGCCCAGCTTGCAGTAGCGCAAATTCCGCTGAGGGGGCTCTCGCCTTGGCGGTGCGCTGTGGTGCGGATTGGATGATGGCCGCCTTCGAAGAGGTTGTCTTAGCTGAGAGTTTCTGCTGTGCGGTGCAGGTCGTTCAAACTCACTTCGAAGGACTGTGGGGTACCTTTAGCAGAACGGTGGTGGCACAAGAGAGGGTTCTTGCAGTCGCGATAGCACTGTCCCTGGTTAGAAGCTGCCTTTGTGTCATCAAAATCCTGCTGCATGGTGTGTAGTTTATCCTGATGGGTTCAGGGAGGTGGGCGTCAGGTGGGGAGTAACCCTGAGCCCCATCCCCGATGTTGCCTTTTTTACCTGCTATAAATATGGCCGTCAATAAGGTTGCTCTTCTTTTATATGAATATGAATATGATTTGCTCTCAGAGTCGCCAGGTATCAAATGATACCGCCACAAGTTTCAACCGGGTATTGATCAAAGAGTCAAACAACCAGTTAGTTAGTTCAAGATCAATGGTACTTTATTTACACACAAGATTAACTTACACATGGAACATAAACACTACTAGTTAAACTACACCTAACAATTATGACAACCTGTACTTAACTTCAGGCACCCGGCTTAGGTCAGAGGAACAGTGGCCATTGTTCGAATCTGGATCTAATGGGTCTGGAGAAGTAACTGCTGATCAGCTGGGCTCATCCGTCTGGTAGCGAGCGTTGAACTTGAACTTGCTTCTGGTGGCGCTGCAATTGACGTTGCCGGAGCACCAGGACCAAGAGAGGCCGAACACATGGCAGTGTCTCTCTTTATCCTTGGGGGGGTTTCGCGCTCTTTTGGGCGGTCCTTAGCTTTGGACCCAATAATTGGGCAGTTCTCGATCACTGAATTCAATCTGAGCCAATAAAGGGGCGGGTGCCTTGATGGCTGGGTGTGTCCTAAGCCATCATTGACCTTGCTGTTGATGCTTCCTGAGTAAAGGGAGTGGCGCCAAAATGTCTGGGATTGTATCCGTTACCTGAGTATCAATCCTTTGTCTTACGGAGATGGGCCATCAAAATGCTAATCGGTTGGGGGTTTCGATGCTGTCTGGATTCTCTGCTGATGAAAATACATTCAAGCTCTGTGCCTGCCTGAACCTTACATTATCCATATTTCCCATTGGGCTTTGCGAACGTCCATGTTTCTTGTCGCAAATGGCCATCTCAGATGGCTACCCTGAGATGGGATAGGAGTTCGCGACTGATTGGCTGCCGTGCTTTAGTCATTTTGATTTGGAGGCTGGGTGCATCAGATTCAATGGTGCACAACACTTCCTGTCTTCAAAACCAGGTGTCGGTATGGCCCACCGATCACTGGTCCTATTCTCGATGCTCGTCATGAGGGGCTGGAGGTGACCAAGCAAGTAGACTCATTCTTCCTCCTTCACCCCCCCCCCCCCCCCCCCCCCCCCCCCACCCCCCGGCCTGGGCCTCGGCTCTGGGCGATCTGGGCGTGGGAGAAATGATGGTGTCTCATGCTTCAATCATTGGAATCCTTGAGAGATTGCTGCGAGTTTCTTTTACTTGCCTCTTCTGTGGGTCTGTTCCAATTATGGCAATTAGTGAGTTTGCCCCTCTTTCTGTGTTATCTATGTCTTAATGCTTAGAGTCGCCAGGTATCAATGATACCACCACAAGTTTCAACCGGCTATCGATCAAAGAGCCAAACACCAGTTAGTTAGTTCAAGGTCAAGGGTACTTTATTTACACACAATCAGTCATGCAACATAAACACTACTAGTTGACTACACCTATCGACTAAGACAACCTGTACTTAACTTCAGGCACCCGGTTTAGGTCAGGAAACAGTGGCCGCTGTTCACTTCTGGATCTCTCGGGTTCGAAGGAGTAACTGCTGCTCAGCTGGGCACGTCCATCTGGTAGCGGGCGTTGAACTTGGACTCCCTTCTGGTGTTCCTGCACTTGGCGATGGCCATGACCAGGGGACCAGGGCCAAGAGAGAGCGAACATATGGCAAACTCTTCCTTTATACTCGGTGGGGGTTTCGCGCTCTTTTGGGCCGTCCTTCGATTTGGGCCTTACTAATTGGGTGATCCCTGATCACTCCGTTTGATTCCTTAGCCAATAAGTGGGCGGGGATCTGGATGGCTGGGCCTGTCCCAAGCGGTCACTGACCCCGTTGTTTGCATTTCCTTTGAACAGGGAGTGGCACCGAAATGTCTGGGACTGTCCCGGTCACTCAGTACCAGTCCTTTGTTTTGGTGAAGATGGGCCATCAAATGCTAATCGGCCCCAGTAAAATGCAAATTGTTCTGAGTTTCGATACCGTCTGGACTTGTTGCTGGCAAATATACATTTCAGGCTCTGAGCCTGCGTGAGTCTTGGTTTGTCCATTTTACCCGCTAGGCTTTGCGAGTTTCTCCACCTAGTTGGAAGTAGCCATCCCAGATGGCTACAAGATAGTAAAGAGTGCTCGTTGATCCTGCTTTATTCTTAGCCTTCTTATGTGACATGGAAGATAACTTTATACTGCAGTTAACCTTGCGGTTCTTCTATAATCCTGAACGTTACTCCCTTACGTTAGGCAGCACGGTAACATTGTGGATAGCGCAATTGCTTCACAGCTCCAGGGTCCCAGGTTCGATTCCGGCTCGGGTCACTGTCTGTGCGGAGTCTGCACGTTCTCCCCGTGGCTGCGTGGGTTTCCTCCGGGTGCTCCGGTTTCCTCCCACAGTCCAAAGATGTGCAGGTTAGGTGGATTGGCCATGATAAATTACGCTTAGTGTCCAAAATTGCCCTTAGTGTTGGGTGGGGTTGCTGGGTTATGGGGATAGGGTGGAGGTGTTGACCTTGGGTAAGGTGCTCTTTCCAAGAGCCGGTGCAGACTCGATGGGCCAAATGGGCTCCTTCTGCACTGTAAATTCTATGATTCTATGATTCTCCTAATCATGTCGTTGACTTTTAATTGCTGTCTTCTTTCCCCCCGTAAGGGGGTGTGAAAGGAGGAAGTGATGGCCTGAGCCATAAATTATCCACATCCTGCTATCCTGTGTTAGGAAGATCATTTTGAGTCCATTATGGGTAGTGTGATTTGTGAACAGTTTTACTCCTTCTGGTTGTCTTAGGATCCTTGTGGTTGGGGGTGGGGAGTGTTTATTGTCACTCCCTGTCTCATTTAAGAAGAGGGCACGTCCAGGGCGATCTGCAGGGTGGGTGAATAGTTCAGAGGGTTAGTTAAGTCTTCACTGAGTTGGAGATTACCCTTCCAGTTCAAGCTAATCCATTTCAGGTCTTTCATTTGGATTTAGATATTTTTTTAAATGTTCTTTGCATTAAGAATCCGTGTCTTGATCCTTCTTTGGCCTGGACAGAGTTTGCATCCTGGGAGGCCTGGGTTCCTTCTGTCGCTCACTTGAGGTGCGGTTTCCTTTCGCTTTGCTTGGGCCTCTCTTTCTGTTCCTCTCTTGGGCTATTGTGGTGGTTGGGTTGTTGAGCAGTGAGGTTGCTCTGGATATCCTTTCGGCGATGGTGGTCACTTTGAACTGAGCTCTGTGTCCCCTTTCTGTGGGTTTTCTTCTCATTTTTCTTCTTCATTCAGGTGAGCATTATGTTGTTTTTTGTAATCCTGTACCGGCCCGTTGATTTGCAGGGGGTTTCTGTGGTTATGTCAGGGAGGTGTCCCTCCATCCCAGCCGCACAATTATTGGGTGTCTTGTCGATTCCTCTTCACGGTGGGAGGCCCCACTCTTGGCTGGGCCTGGGCTAACTATTCTCTTGTGTTGGGTTGCCCTGGATGGAGTTGGAAAGGTACTGGCTCGACAGGGGTGCAGGGTTTATCTTTGGGGGTGCTACAGCCCCTGGGGGTATAATGACTTGTGTGTCGGTCGGTGCTGGACTCGGTCAGGCCCGAGGCCGTAACAGTCATCCTGTTGGCCCTCGGGACTCGGGATTTCCCTCACCGAGGGTGTGGGGAGAGGGGTTTTCTGAGGGGTCTCTCTGGTGAGCAGGGGTCAGGGGATGGGTTATGTTCTGTGCCTTGGTGTGGGGGGGGGGGGGGGGAGATGGGGGGGGAGTTCATCCTCATGTTGATTGAGTAGCCTGTTCTTCTCTCCATTTCCCAGGTGGGTCTGGCTTTTTCTTTTCTACTTTCCCTTCTTTACTACCCTGGGAGGCCCTGCAGGCTTGACCATGGTCTGAATACATAATAATAATAATCTTTGTTACTGTCACAAGTAGGCTTACATTAACACTGCAATGAAGTTACTGTGTAAAGCCCCCAGTCCCCACATTCCGGCGCCTGTTCGGGTACACAGAGGGAGAATTCAGAATGTCCAATTCACCAAACAGCACACCTTTCGTCTTTGTGGGAGGAAACTGGAGCACCCGGAGGAAACCCACGCAGACACGGGGAGAAAGTGCAGACTCCGTACCGACGGTGACCCAAACCGGGAATCGAACCTGGGACCCTGGAGCTTTGAAGCAACCGTGCTAACCACTGTGCTACCGTGCTGCCCACATTGTTACTATTGCCGTTCCTCTCTTTCTCTCCTTTCGTTATAATTGTTGGTTCGGTCTTGGGGATTAGTTGGGTTGTGTTGTTTGCCTGTAACTCGCTGTAGATGTGGGACTTCGATGCATTTTCCGTGTGATTGGGTACTGACGCCAGGCGAACTTCCACCAGCCTGTCAAAACCCAGCATAACCACAACAGGAGTTCCCCACCCACTGCAAAACAACAAGGGTCTTTCCCAAACACTTGCTGAGAAATTTCTTATCGTTCCATAATTATCTGTCCATGGGAGGGCCCAAACTGGTGCCCCAAAGCACTCCCCAGAACCTGGAAACATGCAGGGGGAGGCCATTCTGTCCCTTGGGCTTGTTCCACCTTTCTATTGGATTAAAAGACCATAAGACACAGAAGCAGAATTAGGCCATTCAGCCCATCAAGTCTGCTCCACCATCCGATCATGCTTGATATTTTTCTCATCCTCATTCTCCTGCCTTCTCCCCATAACCCCGGATCCCCTTATTAGTCAAAGAGCCTACCTACCTCTGCCTTTTTTCAAAATAAATTTAGAGTACCCGATTATTTTTTTCCAATTAAGGGGCAATGTAGCCTATCCACCGACCCAGAATATCTATTTGGGTTGTGGGAGTGAGACCCACACGAGAATGTGCAAACTCCACACGGACAGAGATCTGGGGCCGGGATTGAACCCAGGTCCTCAGCACTGCTATCTACCTCTGTCTTAAAGACACTCGGTGAGTTGCCTCCACAGCCTTCGGCGACAAACTGTTCCACAGATTGACCACACTCTGGCTGAAGAAATTGCTCCTCATCTCAGTTTTCAAGGATTGTCCCTTCAATCTGAGGCTATGGCCTCAGCTTCTGTTTTTTTCTACTAGTGGAAACATGAAAATGAAAGGAAACTCGCTTATTGTCACGAGTAGGCTTCAAATGAAGTTACTGTGAAAAGCCCCTAGTCGCCACATTCCGGCGCCTCTCCAAGAGGCTGGATCTAGGCCTGTCAGCATCCTGTAAGTGTCAATACATGCCCCGTCATCCTTCTACACTCCAACGCGTACAGGCCCAGATTCCTCAACCGCTCCTCGTATGGCAAAGTTTTGATTCCAGGAATCATTCTTATGAACCTGCTGTGGAGCCTTTCGAGGGCCAGCACTTGTTTCCTTAGATACGGCTGCCAAAACTGCTCACAATGCTCCAAATGGTGTCCGCCAAAGTCTTATGCAGCCTTAACAATACATCCCTGCTCTTGTATTCTAGCCCTCTCGGCATGAATGCTAACATTGCATTTGCCTTCCTACCTGCCAACTGAACCTGCACGTTAACCTTAATAGAATCCTGAACTAGGACTCCTAAGTCCCTTTGTGCTTCTGATTTCCTAAGCCTTTTCCCATTGGGAAAATAGTCTGTGCCTCCATTCCTCCTTCCAAAGTGCAGAACCTCACTTTGCCACATTGTATTCCATCTGCCATTTCTTTGCCCACTCTCCTAGCCTGTCCAAGTCCTTCTGCAGCCTCCCTGCTTCCTCAATACTACCTGCCCCCTCTACAGATCTTTGTATCATCTGCAGACCTAGCAACAGTGCCTTCAGTACCTTCTTCCAGATCGTTAATGAATAGGGGATATTTTTGCAACATTAATGGGGCTACATCAATACAAATTGTTGTTGTTGTTGAGATGGACACCACATGATTTCTGAAAGGATTGGTGGAGGAAGAGGGAACTTTTGAAGTTGACGTCCCCCGCCCACTCCTTCACCAAAGCTGGTATATCTCTGCAGGTAAAGATCGTTTCCTAGTCAATGTCAGATTAGTCGGAAAGCCAGATCAATAAATCCACAATTAACTCTATCAATAACTCAGGGGTGGGAAGGGGATTTTATTTTATAAATAAAATGATATCTGATTAAACAGAAATACAGATGAGATATTGAGTCAGATGAGTCACCTGGCTATAATACGAGTGAGATCTAGAGAAAGGCAAGTTGTATCACAGATGTTGGACCAGGGTAAAGGCAAAATGTCAGCAATGGTTCCTGTCAAATCCACACAGAATGATCACAAGGAATAAAAGGTAAGATACAAAAGTAAGGGTTTATTAATACGTACTCCACTCCCCGAAGGGTCTGGGGGTCAAGCATTTTATACTCAATGGGCTTCCCTCGTTAAGGGTGAAGCCCCGCCCATTACCGGGGAGGTTCGTACTCGGTACAGGGAACCGGATGGTCCGCACCCCGTGAGAGTCGTAAAACTCCGAACCGTCCAGGTCCTGAGCGATGTCTGCGTCTACGGACTGGCACGAGGGCCCCCTTGTTCTCTTCGCCTGGGGTTGGCGCTCAGGCATTGCCTGTGCAGGGTCCAGAAGCGCATACCGAAAGGGTGGAGCTGGTGTGGCCAGTACCACGCCTGGGATCCATGTGGCACCGTCGCCAAAGTTCCTGGGACGTACAGTCAGTCACCCGGTGAGAAATCTTGTAGGGTGTATGCCTGGCCACATCTGCCTTGAACCTGTCTTGGCCGCGATGGACCTTCCCACCAATGTCCGGGGACACCAAGCTCAACCCAGTGGCCCTTTAATAACTCGGATGGTGCGGCCTCCTCATGGCATGCGGCGTGGTTCAATAACAGCAAAGGCAACCGGCCTAACCGCCTTTCCAAAGGTCCCGAGGTCTGCTTTGTCCTGCCCCGTTTAAACGTTTGGACCGTCTGCTCGGCTGACCCATTTGAATCCGGGTGATCCGGAGCGATGCACACGCGGAGAATTCTGTTCATGTGCATAAAGGAGCCAAATTCAGAACTGGTAAAAGCTGTCCGGTTATCGGGAACAAGCACCTCAGGTATGGCCGTGAGCACTGAATGTCTGGCAAAGCCGTTCGACCTTGGCTTTAGTGGTGGTTAATTGCATCCGGTGCATATCCATCCACTTGGAGTGAACGTCGACTACGACAAGGAACATGGAGACGTGGAACGGTCCCGCAAAGTCGATGTGGAGGCGGGACCAGGGTCAACACGGCCATTCCCATGGCTGGAGGGGCGCCGCCCGTGGCAACCGCTGGTGCTCCTGGCATTGTACACATCAGTGGACCAACTTCTCAATGTCGGTGTCTATTCCGGGCCACCAGACGTAGCTGCTGGAAATCCCCCCGGTGTCCGCTGTGGAGGTCCTGTAGGAATGGGCCGCGCCCACGTTCTGGAACCACGTCTCGTGTTTCCCAAAGAATGATGCCGTCTTCAACACTCAGCACTGGGATTTTGGCCATGTAGGCCCTCAGTTCATCCAGTAAAGCGCAGTGTTGGGCTGGATTCTCCGATTCTGGGGCTATGGCCCCATGCCGGCGTGGGAACGGTGGCGTTTTACACTCCAACAAATGGCGTGAAATGGCCACCGATCCTCATTTGGCTGGGGGCTAGCAATCGGCAGCGTAGATCACCCGGCTCCAGCTGCCGATACGGCCCAAAGTATTGCCGGGTCCGTGGCCGCGGCGGCCGCCCGCGGACCCAGCCCGAGAAATCGTGCCCCCCCCCCCCCCCCCATTGGCCGGCTCGTGCGCCCTGGACCACCCCCTCAACAGCCCCTTATAAAGTCCCACTCCAGCCCGCGGATCGGCCCTTCCCTGACTGTGGCTGAACTGAGTCCGCAGCCGCCACACCAAGTTCCCGACGGATGAGACCATGAGAGACCCACGCCGTTGGGAACTCGGCCGGTCGGGGGCGGACCATCCTGCGGGGGTGGGGGGGTGGGGGAGCACAGGCAATGTCATGAGGCAGTCGGTAAGGCACACGGTGTACTCTGAGGGTACGGTGCTGTGGAGGGGGCAAAGCATCGCGATCTGGTCGGGAACTGTGATTCTCCGGCCGATTGCCAAATTTTGCCGTCGGCGACCAGAGAATCCAGCGCAATGTGCCTGGCATGGGGACAGCTGCGGGTCTGTCTGGGTCCAAGTCCAAATGTGAGATGCTGTTATAGGGATGGCCTGGTGGGGAAGGGGAGGCCACTTAACGCATCCCCGAGGGGAATCTACGCTCCAGTGTTGGATCGGCGTGGAAGCTGTGGGGCGAATCGCCCTTCAGAATATACTTTACTGGCTGTATAGCACTCTGTGATGTCGTTAAAGGCGCTATCTAAATGCGAGAGCTGTCTTTCCTTTATTGCAGCTCACGCACCAGCATTCTTCAAAAAACACATCAGCTCCAACAGGGCCAGAAAGTGAAGAATACTGCCACCTCGTGGTGGACCCGAATTACTGCAGCTCCAAAGTTTCAAAACCCACACATGGCATCATAGAATCATAGAATTTGTCGTGCAGAAGGAGGCCATTCGGCCTATCGAGTATGCACCAGCTCTTGGAAAGAGCACCCTACTTAAGCTCACACTTCAACCCTATTCCCTTAATGCAGAAGCCCCACCTCATCTTTTTGGACACTAAGGGTAATTTATCACGGCCAATCCACCTAACCAGCAAATCT
This sequence comes from Scyliorhinus canicula, assembly GCF_902713615.1. Classification (NCBI taxonomy): domain Eukaryota; kingdom Metazoa; phylum Chordata; class Chondrichthyes; order Carcharhiniformes; family Scyliorhinidae; genus Scyliorhinus; species Scyliorhinus canicula. The sequence continues at coordinate 11,547,615 of NC_052156.1, read as the reverse complement.
TTGGACTGTGGGAGGAAACCGGAGCACCCGGAGGAAACCCACGGAGACACGGGGAGCACGTGCAGACTCCGCACAGACAGTGACCCGAGCCGGGAATCGAACCTGAGAGCCTGGAGCTGTGAAGCAACTGTGCTAATCACTGTGACACCATGCAGCCCATAAAAGATTTACTCACAGGATTTTACCTGAAACTAGCTGATGGGATGAAACTGAGGTTCTTAATGGCCTATGGCAGCACCAGGATTCCAACACCTGGCCTCAAATGTAGCAACTAAATCAAACAAGGACAAAACATCTGAACCCCAGAGCAGCAGAGAGAGTTACTGCTCTTGACGTCAAGAACATCGGAACTAGGAGCAGGAGTGGGCAATTCAGCCTCTCGAGCCCGCTCCGCCATTCAACACGATCATGGCTGATCTCCTCTCCGCTTCAACTCCGCTTTCCTGCCCGTTCTCCATACCCTTCAACCCATTACTAATTAAAAATCTGTCTAGCTCTGTTGTGTTATGTACTCTGTGATAACACAGGCTGCAACTCGATGCAGCTTTGACCAAAAGGTACTCCAGACTTTGAAGTGAGTTCAATGTGATTTATTGAACCATTAGCACAGTTCTCTATGAGTTCGACTCTCCTGCTAATCTTGCTATAGTAACTCAGTCTAACTAACCAGTCTGCTCTAAGCCACGTGGTGGGTGTGATGCTTCTGATCTGCCCCTGACCTACTCTCTAAGTGTCGCCTGTGGAAAGAGACAGAGCTTGTGTGCCCTGTCCTTATATATGGGTTGTGTAATGCCCCCTTGTGGTAGTGTCACCTCTGGGTGTCTTGACCACCCATTGGTCGTGTCCTATTCTGTGTTCATTAGCTGTATGTCTGCATGTCATGATGTCTCTGGTGCTCCCTCTAGTGTTTACTTAGTCTTACTGTATTTACATTAACCCCTTGTGTATTTAAAGTGATGCATATCACCACAAGCTCCTCATCAAATTTGCTCAGTCAAGGCAGCATTTGACCGAGTGTGGCATCAAGGTGCCGTTGCAAAACCGGAGATAATGGAATTCAAACATTTCCCACTGGTTGGAGTCATACCTGTCATGAAGGAAGATCGTTGTGGTGGTTGGAGGTCAGTCATCAGTCCCAGGACATCACAGCAGGAGTTCCTCAGGATAGTGTCCTTGGCCCAAAGGTCTTCAGCTGCTTCATCATGACCTTCCCTCCATTATCAGGTCAGGAACTGTTGACTGCACAATATTCAGCAGGAGGTGGCGAGGTGGGTAGATGAGGGCAGTGTAGTTGATGTAGTCTACATGGACTTCAGTAAGGCTTTTGACAAGCTCCCACATGGGAGACTAATCTTAGGGCAGCACGGTAGCACAAGTGGCTAGCACTGTGGCTTCACAGCACCAGGGTCCCAGGTCCGATTCCCGGCTGGGGTCACTGTCTGTGCGGAGTCTGCACGTTCTCCCCATGTCTGCTTGGGTTTCCTCCGGGTGCTCCGGTTTCCTCCCACAGTCCAAAGATGTGCAGGTTAGGTGGATTGGCCATGATAAATTGCCCTTAGTGCCCAAAAAGCTTAGGAGAGGTTATTGGGTTACGGGAATAGGGTGGAAGTGAGAGCTTAAGTGGGTCGGTGCAGACTGGATGGGCCAAATGACCTCCTTCTGCACTGTATGTTCTACGTAAGGTAAGACCCATGGCAGAAGACAGAGGGCGTTGGTCAAAGATTGTTCTTGTGACTGGAAGCCTGGGTCTAGTGGTGTACCGCAGGGCGCTGGGTCCCTTGCTGTTTGGAGAATACATTAATGATCTGGACGTGAATGTTGGAGGCATGATCTGTAAGTTTGCAGATGACACGGAAAATGCTGGCCCAGCATAAATGCTGACCAACTGCGGTGGTGTGGTAAATAGCCTTAGATTACAGGGCGACAAGGACAGGCCGCTCAGACGGGCTGAACAGAATGCAATTTAACCCAGAAAAGTATGAAGTGATGCATTATGGGAGGATGAACAAGGCAAGGGAATACACAATGAACAGTAGGACTCTAGGAAGTGCAGAGGGCCAGAGGGATATTGGGGTTCATGTCCATGGATCCCTGATGGCAGCAGGACAGGTGGATAAGGTGGTCAGAAGGCATATAGGATACTTGCCTTTATTAGCTGATACCGAGAGTTTAAGAGCAGGGAGGTTATGATGGAGCTGTATAAAACAGTGGTCACAGCTAGAATACCATGTGCAGTTTTAGTTGCCACACTATAGAAAGGACGTGTTTGCACTGGAGACGGTGCAGAGGGGATTCACCAGGCTGTTGCCTGGACTGGAGCGTTTCAGCTGTGAATAATAATAATAATCTTTATTATTGTCACAAGTAGGCTGACATTAACACTGCAATGAAGTTGCTGTGAAAAGCCCCTAGCCGCCACGGGTACACACAGGGAGAATTCAGAATGTCCAAATTACCTAACGTGCACGTCTTTTGGGACTTGTGGGAGGAAACCGGAGCACCCGGAGGAAACCCACCCAGACACGGAGAGAACGTGCAGATTCCGCACAGACAGTGACCCAAGCCGGGAATCGAACGTGGGACTGTGAAGCAACAGTGCTAACCACTGTGCTACCGATACGTACAGCAGAGGAACAGGCCCTTCGGCCCTCCAAGCCTGCGTCGACCATGCTGCCCGTCTAGCCTAAAACCTTCTATACTTCCGGACTTTGTATCCCTCTATTCCCATCCTAGTCATGTATTTGTCAAGACGCCCCATAAATATCATTATCGTACCTGCTTCCACCACCTCCTCCAGCAGCGAGTTCCAGGCACCCACCACCCTCTATGCAAAAGCCTTCCCTCGCACATCTCCTCTAAACTTTGTCCCTCACACCTTAAACCTATGTTGCCTCGTAATTGACACTTCCACGCTGGGAAAAAGCTTCTGACTATCCACTGTGCCCACTCCCCTCAAAGTTTTGTAGACTTCTATCAGGTCGCCCCTCAACCACTGTCATTCCAGTAAGAACAGAACTAGTTTATCCAACCTCTCCTCATAGCTAATGCCCTCCATACCAGGCAGTATCTTGGTGAACCTCTTCTGTATCCTCTCCTTTGCTTTTTTACATTTAGGGTAACCAATTTTTTTTTCCAATGAAGGGGCAATTTTGCGTGGCCAATCCACCTACCCTGCACATCTTTGGGTTATAGGGGTGAGACCCACGTAGATCCGGGGCCAGAATCGAACCCGGGTCCTCAGCCCCGTGAGGCAGCAGTGCTAACCATTGCGCCACCCTGCCACCCTTGTGGCGACCAGAATTGAACACTATATTTTAAGTGTGGCCTACCTAAGGTTCTATACAGCTGCTGCATGACTTGCCAATTTTTATACTTAATGCCCCGGCCGATGAAGGCAATGCAGACTCCCCACAGTGACCCAAACCGGGAATCGAACCCGGATCCCTGGCGCTGTGAAGCAACAGAGCTAATCACTGTGCCACCGTGCTGCCCATGGGCAGCGTAAGAACTGCGATTCAGACGGTTAACACTTGAGCCGCCCCCTCTACCCCTCACCCAAACCTGCCCACTTCTGGGGTGTAAAATACCCCCCCCCACCTTCACGGCCTTTCAATGACTCAACTGCAATTTCCCACTCTCGCCACCAGAGTGCGCTCTCCACACATTCCCGAAGCGATGTGTAATTTGTAATTGCAAGAAATTAGTTGTAAACGGCACATCTACACTTGGTAGAATTAACATCCCCTTCAGCCCATTGTGTAAATTACACTGATTTGAGAAAATCCAACCAGCTGCAGTGCCAACCACCTGTTTGTTACTACAACAGAGGGCGACAGAAATTTAAAATGCTCAACTCTTCTCCCCCCCCCCCCCCCCGGTCCCAAAAAAGACTGTGGGTGGTGGGTCACAGGAGCTTCCAAAGCAGGGATGAATACCTCTAGTTTTGGATAAGATTCTCACAGGCGGGACGAGCAAATGGGGTTGAGATGAAGATCTCAATACAGACGCGAGGAGGATGAGCAAACTGACCACGGCATCGTGATACAGGGAGCCATTCAAGTAGGGGGGGGGGGGGGGAGAGAAATGTCGTTGTAATCGGGGACTGTACAGTTAGGGGCACTGTTCTCTGTGAGCAGAATCGAGAGCCCCATAGATTGAGTTGCCTACCCCGTGCTGGGGTTTGGGATTACTCACCTGGGCTGCAGAGGAATGTGGAGCGGGGAGGGGAAGGATCCCGTTGTCGTGGTCCAGGTCAGTACCAACGACATACGTCAAACAAGGATAGGGGTCCTGCTGAAGGAATATGAGCATCTAGGGGCTAAATTAAAATGCAGAACCAAAAAGGTAATCTCGGTTGTATATTGATGCACGATCAATTACGACGAGACGAGAGTAGAATGTAATCGAGGCTTTATTACACTGAGATGTGTGGCCTCCTGCAGCAGCTGACAAAATGGCTGCTGCACGGGGAGCACACATATTTATACTCCACCTACTGGGCGGAGCCAGCAGGCAGGGGTCTACCCCCGTACCTGTAGTACAGGGGCCTTACCTTCTGCATAAGATAAAGATGTATGGCATTCAGGGTAAAGTAGTAGCATGGATAGAGGATTGGTTAATTAATAGAAAGCAAAGAGTGGGGATTAATGGGTGTTTCTCTGGTTGGCAATCAGTAGCTAGTGATGTCCCTCAGGGATCTGCGTTGGGCCCACAATTGTTCACAATTTACATAGATGATTTGGAGTTGGGGACCAGGGGCAATAACAGCCCGTAACAGCCTCCCCGAACAGGCGCCGTAATGTGGTGACTAGGGGCTTTTCACAGTAACTTCATTGAAGCCTACTCGTGACAATAAGCGATTTTCATTTCATTTCAATGTGTCCAAGTTTGCAGATGACACTAAGGTGAGTGGTAAAGTAAAAAGCGCAGAGGATACTGGAAGTCTGCAGAGGGATTTGGAAAGGTTAAGTGAATGGGCTCGGGTCTGGCAGATGGAATACAATGTTGACAAATGTGAGGTCCATTTTGGTAGGAATAACAGCAAACGGGATTATTATTTAAACGATAAAATATTAAAGCGTGCTGCTATGCAGAGAGACCTGGGTGTGCTAGTGCATGAGTCACATGAAGGGGTTGGATTACAAGGAGAGGTTGAGTAGACTGGGACTGTACTCATTGGATTTTAGAAGGATGCGGGGGGATCTTATAGAAACATATAAAATTATGAAGGGAATAGATAGGATAGATGCGGGCAGGTTGTTTCCACTGGCGGGTGAAAGCAGAACTAGGGGGCATAGCCTCAAAATAAAGGAAAGTAGATTTAGGACTGAGTTTAGGAGGAACTTCTTCACCCAAAGGGTTGTGAATTTATGGAATTCCTTGCCCAGTGAAGCAGTTGAGGCTCCTTCATTAAATTTTTTTAAGATAGCTTTTTGAAGAATGAAGGAATTAAGGGTTATGGTGTTTGGGCCGGAAAGTGGAGCCGAGTCCACAAAAGATCAGCCATGATCTCATTGAATGGCGGAGCAGGCTCGAGGGGCCAGATGGCCTACTCCTGCTCCTAGCTCTTATGTTCTTATGAGTCCCAGCCGGCTGGATTTACCTGGCATCAGTACCCAATCACAAGCCGCTCGCCGTGGACTGTTATCGGCATAATCCTGCCCAAACTGGGCTGATTGGTTTGTCCCTTTTTGAACGGCTCCTGCCATCTTCAAAGCTGAGCCATTCTTTCGGGTGGCACACTGTCCATTTAAAATCAACACCGATGATTCTCTCTGAGCAACCACACTGAAGCATCGACCTGGGCATTGACAGGATAATCCTCTACTTTGGGAATCACACCCAAATCATTGAAGGATTTTATGTGCCAGCCAAGCCTGTTGTGCATTGTACTGTTTGTTGCTTTTGGATTGGATTTGTTTATTGTCACGTGTTCCGAGGTACAGTGAAAAGTATCATTCCGTATATGAAAAGAAAATACATAATAGGGCAACACAAGGTCCACAATGTAAATACATAGACACCGGCATCAGGTGAAGATGTGTGAAGAGATCAGGTCAGTCCATCAGTCAGTAAGAGGGTCATTTAGGAGTCTGGTAACAGCGGGGAAGAAGCTGTTTTTGAGTCTGTTCGTGCGTGTTCTCAGACTTCTGTATCTCCTGCCCGATGGAAGAAGTTGGAAGAGTGAGTAAGCTGGGTGGGAGGGGTCTTTGATTATGCTGCCCGCTTTCCCCAGGCAGCGGAAGGTGTAGATGGAGCCAATGGATGGGAGGCAGGTTTGCGTGATGGACTGGGCGGTGTTCATGACTCTGAAGTTCCTTGCGATCCTGGGCCGAGCAGTTGCCTTACCAGGCTGTGATGCAGCCAGATCGGATGCTTTCTATGGTGCACCTTAATTGCACAGAATCTTAAAACCGAGCGTGCCAAGGCAGCACGGTGGCACAGTGGTTAGCTTTGCTGCCTACGGCGCTGAGGACCTGGGTTCGAATCCCGGCCCTGGGTCACTGCCCGTGTGGAGTTTGCACATTCTCCCCGTGTCTGCGTGGGTTTCACCCCCACAACCCAAAGATGTGCAGGCTAGGTGGATTGGCCATGCTAAATTGCCCCTTAATTGGAAAAATAATTCAGTATTCTAAATTTATAAAAATAAGAAAAAAAAAACCAACGTGCCATTCACCCTATCATGCCTCTTAGAATTAGTCCCACTCTCCTGTTCTTCCCCCATTGCCCTGTAATTATATTTCTTTAAATGCTCACATTTAAATATTTATGCAATCGCCTTTCAAAGTTACGACTGAATTTTTTTTCAGATGCACTTTCATGCGGTGCATTCGAGATTATAACTTGCTGTGTAAAACCATTCTTTCCCCTCTGATTGAATAAAATTCTGTGTCCAGTGACTTCCTTTGTAACATCAGCACTTAATGAAATGAAATAAAAATCGCTTATTGTCACAAGTAGGCTTCAATGAAGTCACTGTGAAAAGCCCCTAGTCGCCACATTTCGGCGCCTGTTCGGGGAGGCTGGTATGTGAATTGAACCGTGCTGCTGGCCTGCCTTGGTCTGCTTTAAAAGCCAGCGATTTAGCCCAGTGTGCTAAACCGGCCCCTTTAAAGATGGAGCAGCCAGAGTATTGCTTGTCCAACAACTGGCATTTATAATGGAGTTAAACATCCCAAAGTGCCTCATGGATCGTTTATCGGTTATATTTTGACAGCGAGCCATGCATCAGTGGAGATGACAAGAAGTTCAGCCAAAGGTGTAGAGTTTTGGGCAGCACGGTAGCATTGTGGAAAGCACAATGGCGTCACAGCTCCAGCGTCCCAGGTTCGATTCCGGCTTGGGTCACTGTCTGTGTGGAGTCTGCACATCCTCCCCGTGTGTGCGTGGGTTTCCTCCGGGTGCTCCGGTTTCCTCCCACAGTCCAAAGATGTGCAGGTTAGGTGGATTGGCCATGATAAATTGCCCTTAGTGTCCAAAATTGCCCTTAGTGTTGGGTGGGGTTATGGGGATAGGGTGGAGGTGTTGACCTTGGGTAGGGTGCTCTTTCCAAGAGCCGGTGCAGACTCGATGGGCCGAATGGCCTCCTCCTGCACTGTAAATTCTATGATTTAAGGAGTGGCTTGAAGGTGAGAGAGAGGCAAAGGGTCAGAAAGGAAACATTGAGTGAGGGATACTCAGAGCAAAGGGCCTCAGCGGCTAAGGGCCGGGCTGTCCATTACAGAGCGACTATAATCAGGGGTGCACACGAGAGCTGAATCGGAGTGCAGGGATCTCAGGATGTTGTTGGGCTGAAAGAGGTTACACAGGATGAGGGTGGGCCACTGGGGCATGGAGGAAATTTTGTCCTGCAAAGGAGGGTTAAAAGATCCGAGAACGGATCAAACCAGGTCTCCTCACACACAACACAACACAAAAGAAAAACGGCCATAACTCTTTTCTGCGCAAGATTATGTAATTTTAGAAGGAATTAGATATAGCTTTTGGGGCTAAAGGGATCAAGGGATATGGGGGGAAAGCAGGATCAGGGTATGGAACTTGATTATCAGCCATGATCCATAATGAATGGCAGAGCAGGCTCGAAGGGCCGAATGGTCTCCTTCTGCTTCAGTTTTCGGTGTTATCCTTGTGCGCCACTCTCGACCAGTAGGATGCCAGACTAAAATCCCTTGCATGTAATCACAGGGAGGGGATAAGGAGTTTCAGTTCTGTGCCCTTCAGTCATGCCCTCTGCTGAAAGTATGACGCCCACAGTGTTGGACTTTCTGTGGATTAGTCTGTCATCAGTCACCATCCAGATTCACATGTAGCTACTTCAGCACAGTACAAAGGGAGTTCAAGATGTCAGTGGGTGTGAATGTGATGGGGATAAAGACCTCTGGCGGGGTGGTTTAAAGGGTTAACAACAAAAATGTACATCAACGGCGCTGATGTAATAATGATGCCAGATTGCAGGAGAGAGAAGTGAGAGAGATTGAGGAGGACGGAGATCTAACCTCGCTTGAAGGTCCCAATGTGTAAACCACTTGCTGTAAATAAACAGTTCTGGTCAAACAGACCACAGATGCGAGGAGCAGGCAGGCTAGACCATCCCCCCAAAACCTCCTCTAAACACCTACCCCACACACAACAAAACGCAAAGAGTCAAAGGGAATTCACCCCCGCAAGGAAAACATGGCAAAGAATTTGATTCCTGTTCAAATCGGAGGAACGGACATCGTGCGACAATCACCAGGCAGGAATGTTCCCTTCCAGTCGGGGAACACTTCAGCAGTCAAGGGCATTCAGCCTCTGATCTCCAGGTAAGCGTTCTCCAAGGCGGCCTTCAGGGCGCACGACAACGCAAACAAAAACCTGTAGCCAAGTTCCACACACACGAGTACAGCCTCAACCGGGACCTGGAATTCATGTTGCATTATATTCACCCCCCACCATCTGGCCTGGGCTAGCAAAATCCTACCAACTGTCCTGGCTTGAGACAATTCACACCTCTTTAACCTGGGGTTACCCCTCTCTCTGGATCTGTAAAGACTTAATTACCTGCAAATGCTTGCATTCTAAGCATTCTTGCATCTTTGACTTTGTCTATATATATGTCTCTGGAACCTACCTCTTCATTCACCTGAGGAAGGAGCAGTGCTCCGAAAGCTAGTGTTCGAAACAAACCTGTTGGACTTTAACCTGGTGTTGTAAGATTTCTTACTGTGCTCGTCCCAGTCCAACGCCGGCATCTCCACATCAAATCGGATATGTTCTCCCTCCTAAGCCCATCACCACCCAGCTCAGCAACACTAGCCCTGAAAGACGTGCTTGTTAGGTAATTTGGACATTCTGAATTCTCCCTCTGTGTACCCGAACAGGCGCCGGAATGTGGCGACTAGGGGCTTTTCACAGTAACTTCATTGCAGTGTTAATGTCAGCCTACTTATGACAATAAAGATTAGATTACATTGTAGGGGGCCAATACAAATAAAATAACTGACAAAAGCCAGAGAGGCACAAACTAAAACTGAAATTTGTACAAAACCCCCATCCACCAATTTACATTATGTGAAGTGTACAGCACAGAAAAAGGCCATGAGACCAAACTGACCTGTGACAGTGGTTATGCTCCATATGATCCTCCACCCTCCCTGCCTCACCTAACCCTAATCATACAAATTTATTTCTCACAGAATCCCTACAGTGCAGAAGGAGGCCATTCGGCCCATCGAGTCTGCACCAACCCTGTGAAACAACACCCTATCTAGGCCCACTACCCCACCCTATCCCCGCAACCCCACCTAACTTTGGACACTAAAGGACAATTTAGCATGGCCAATCCATCTAACTTCCACATCTTTCGACTGTGGGAGGAAACCAGAGCACCTGGAGGAGACCCACGTAGACACAGGGAGAAAGTACAAACTCCACACAGAGTTATCCAAGGTCGGAATTGAACCCGGGTCCCTGGCTTTGTGAGGCAGCAGTGCTAACCACTGCGCCACCCAATTTGTCCTATTTGCCTCAATTCAAATACTCCGGTATAAGTTTGAGAGTTATCGTACAAACAAGCCCCATTTGCCCCTTTCGAAGCAAACAGGAAATTGAAGCGCACACTAGTATTTAAGAAATGCTTCAAATTATTTATTTCAAATATTCCAGCTTGAACTTCAGTATGTGCAGACAGTTCAGGCACAGCCTCTTGAATGAAGCTAAGCTGGGGTCTGGAGTGGGAAGAGAACATTAAAAGCAATGGAGCCTCGGTAAAAACACATAGGTGGCCAAACATGGCCGTTCTCTTCACAGAAAAAAGTGAAAACCTCAAATAAACTTCACTGAACACAGCTGTGACTTGTCCATAAATATTATCTATGATAGTCCATGATAAAGTGGTGCTCAGGCATAACTCTCCTCTGCACAAAGCCAGCAAAGCAGACAGCCAATTCCATATTGTGTGTCCCGCATCACACATGGTAACTAGTGAGTGAGTTGAGGCAGCTGCAGCTGTGCAATCCTTATTCAGTCGGCAGTCGACTTTCAAGTGCAAAAACAATATTGGGAAGCTAATTACGAATTAGAGAAGAGTTCCCTTGTGTTCGATTTCAGGAGGGCGGCACGATAGCACAGTGGTTAGCACTGTTGTTTCACAGCGCCAGGGTCCCGGGTTCGATTCCCGGCTTGGGTCACTGTCTGTGCGGAGTCTGCACGTTCTCCCCGTGTCTGCGTGGGTTTCCTCCGGGAGCTCCGGTTTCCCCCCCCCCCCCCCCCCCCAAGTCCTGAAAGACGTGCTGTTAGGTAGTTTCAACAATCTGAATTCTCCCTCCATGTACCTGAACAGGCGCCGGAGTGTAGCAACTAGGGGCTTTTCACAGTAACCTCACTGCAGTGTTAATATAAGCCTACTTGTGACAATAAAGATTATTATAGAATGTGTACTTGTATATAATTGCAAAACACACCCACATAAAAATGTTGCCGAGTTCAACTGAATGTTTAAAAGTTAAAATCGACAATTATCAATTTTTAAAAGAAAATTGAGTTTTTATTCTGATCAGGGTGCATATTAAACCAATGTCTGCTTTAATGTGAAGTTAACACAAAATAAATTCAACAACAAATGCATGGTTTATAAAAACCACATCATCCAATCGGCCTAATACGTCACATTCAAGAGGAGGGCATCCTACTGTACCTAATACCTCATTTTACACAGTAATCACCTGGAAAAAGTAAACACACTTGTCATTGCTTCAAATACATTTGTGAACAAGGACTGCTGGAAACACCCAAGAAACCCTGAGGCCAGACTTTCAAAAGAATTAAACTGCACAGGCCTTTGAAAATATGCACAAGCAGATTATTGTGAGCACCCAAGTGGGAAAATCTCTTCCCCCCCTCCCCCCCCCTTCTGTTGCCCAGACCACCAGAGAACATCTGAGTCAGTGAACCGAGGTGTTCTTCCCCAGATCTGAACCGTGTCATGATATGCAAACATGCAACCAATGAACACTCAGAATAGGACACAACCAATGGGCAGTCAGGAAGCTCAGAGGTGGCATCACCACAAGGGGGGCATGACATAAACACTATAAAAGGGATGAGACACTCACACCCTGCCTCTTTCCACAGACAGACATCTAGAGAGTTAGACCGGGTTGATCAGCAGCATCACACCCCAGCACGTGGCTTAGAGCAAGCTGATACAGTTAGACTGAGTTACTACAGTTAGATTAGCAGAGAGTCAAACTCATTTGAGAACTGTGTTAATAGTTCAATAAACACATTGAACTTATTTCAGAGTCTGGAGCATCCTTTAGTTAAGACTGCATCAAGTAGCAGCCTGTGTTATCCGAAGCAGCAGAACACAACATGATACCAGGAGTGACTGTTCAATCTATTTAGTTCAACTCAGCAAGATCCGTGACAACCAGCTACTGAACACAGGTACAATGGACAAGATTCAGGCTCCTCATCAGCTCAGGACCATCGGCAAACTAGGTGCCAACTGGCGATCATTCAAGCAGAAATTTCAACTATACGTGAAAGCATCCGACCTCAATGGCGCAACTGACTTCTACTCACCACTGTGCGTGACCATGCGATAGAGATCTTCAACTCCTTTAACTTTTCTGAAGGGCAGGACAAAACCAAACCAAACCATCCTGGACAAATTCGACAGCCTCTGCGAGGTGGACACCAACAAAATCTTCGAGCGCTACATCTTCAAACAGAGGATGCAAGGTAAAGGCGAATCCGTCACCTCCTATCTAACTAACCTTAGACTGCTAGCGCAATCCTGCAACTTCGGTGATATCACTGACTCCATGATCAGAGACCAAATCGTTTTTGGAGTCCATTCTGATCCTCTGCAAGAGCAATTGTTGAAAATCAAGCACATGACCCTGCCAGTCGCGATTGAAACGTGTACTGTGCATGAGCACTCTAAAAATCGCCATTCACAGTACAAAACGGCAGAAAGTGAAAAACAAGCCTCTCACGAGGTGGAGAGTGTTCAGGCCATCTCCCGGATGCAGCGCCTCCACATTGATGAAAGCGGCCATTTTGCACACTCTTCCTGGGGCCCGACGCATGCGCAATGCAATCGGGAACACGAAACGGCCGAAAACCGCACTGCGCATGTGCAGACATCCGAGAACCGCACCACGCATGCGCAACAACGCACTGAGCGTCATGGTGCTGCGTCATGACGTGTGCTAATTGCTGCACCGCCTATTTTTTTAAAAACTGCCCTGCAAGAGGCAAATGCTGTTTAAACTTTGGGAAACTAAACCACTATCCGGCCCTGTGCAGATCTGCACCAGCAGTCAGGAGCCAGCGCTCCCAATTCCGACAGCGGCGCATCAGAAGTGTGCAACACCGAATGAATGACTCTGATCCAGGCGGTGCGACTGATCCAGATGATGAATACCTGGACAACACTTACCGAGTGGGCATTATTACGAAGTGTGAATACACCACACTGGACACATTGCGAGTTCAATCAATCCTAGCCGTGGATTCCGAGGACGAATGGCATGCAGTGATGAAGGTCAACTACTGCCCCATCCAGTTCAAACTGGACACAGGTGCCTCCGCCAACCTGATTTCACAGGTGGACTTCAAGAGAATCAAGAAGCTTCCATAATCCTTCCAGCTGCCTGCAAACTCCTGGACTACAATGGAAACGCAATCAAGGCACTGGGGTCCGGCCATCTGCAGGTGTCCAGCCGACACACACACAAGCAAGCTTACGCTTTAAGATTATTAAACTAGACAGGACTTCCCTGCTAGGTGCACACGCCTGAAAACAACTGAACCTCATTCAAAGGGTCTACACCATGACGCCGACCCATTCGGATCTTCAAGCCAGTACCCAGATGTATTTAGCGGGTGGGCACGCTGCCGTACGAGTACAAGATTCTACTGCGGCCTGATGCCAAGCCAGTGGCCCACGCACCACGACGAGTCCCTGCTCCACTGAGAGAGCTCCTGAAGGCAAAGCTCACTCGTCTACAACAAAAAGGAATCATCTCCAAGGTCATTGAACCAACCGACTGCGTCAGCTCAATGGTGTAAGTAAAGAAGCCTTCGGGGGACCTACGCATCTGCATTGACCCCAAGGATCGAATCAAAAACATTATGCGGGAACATTACCCCATCCCGAAGAGGGAAGAAATCACGAGTGAGATGGCACACGCGCGCTTCTTCACAAAATTGGATGCATCACAAGGATTTTGGCAAATCCAACTTGAAGAATCCAGCAGAAGGCTCTGCACCTTCAACACGCCTTTTGGCAGATTCTGCTACAACCGAATGCCATTTGGCATCATCTCGGCATCAGAGATTTTCCATCTGGAACAGATGATGGAGGGAATCGAAGGGGTTCGTGTCTACGTTGACGACATCATAATCTGGTCCACAACCGCAGAGGAACATGTGTCGCAACTCAAGAAAGTATTCCGACGCATACATGAACATGGCCTCAAGCTAAACAGGTCCAAGTGCTGTTTTGGGACATCCACGCTGAAGTTCCTGGGCGATCAGATTTTGCAACACGGTGTGCGCTTGGACACAGACAAAATTAAAGCCATCGAGGAAATGAAAGTCCCCGAGGACAAGAAGGCAGTACTGCACTTCCTGGGAATGGTTAATTTCCTTAGCAAGTTCATCCCGAATTTGCCCACACACCACGGCTCTATGCAAACTGGTGAAAAAATAAACCACCATAGAGTGGCTGGAGCTGAAAGCCAAGCTCACTATTACACCCCGTCCTTGCATTCTTTGACCCAGACTGAGAGACCAAAATATCCACAGATGCGAGTCAGGATGACATTGGGGCGGTGTTACTTCAAAGAGACGACACGTCATCCTGGGTACCAGTTGCAAACGCGTCACGGGCAATGACACCCACTGAGACCAGATATGCGCAGATTGAGAAGGATTGTTTAGGTCTTCTCATCGCATCCTCAAATTTCATGATTATGTCTACGGCTTGCCAACATTTACTGTTGAGATGGATCATAGGCCTCTGGTCCACATCATCCAAAAGGACATGAACGATATAACGCCTTGTTTTCAGAGAATTCTGCTCAAACTCCGGAGGTATGATTTCAATTTGGTGTACACACCTGGCAAGGAGCTCACCATCTCCGATGCATTGTCCCGCTCCGTCAACTCACCCAGTGAACCACTGGATATCATCCAGCACATTGAATTGCAGGTACAACTGTGTGCAAGCACTCTCCCGGCAACAGATGGGAAGATCGTTATCATCCGAGACGAGATGGCCAAAGACCCCCTGTTGCAGCGAGTCATCCACAACCTCAGCAATGGCTGGCAGAAAGGGCAATGCCCACAATTCTACAACGTCAAGGACGTCCCGATGCTGAGCTCAAGCTGGACAGGATTGTCATCCCACTACGTCTCCAGACGTAACTGAAAATTGTTGAATACAGTTGGCTGTTTGGAAAAACACCATTCGGCCCCATGTGCCTGTACTAGCTCTTTGAGAGTTATCCAATTAGTCTCATGCCCCTGCTCTCTCCCGACAGGCCTGCCATTCGTTTCCCTTCCGGTAATTTATCCATGAAAACACTCACACTTGGCATGTCATGCGATGAATTTTAACAAAAGGGGGATTCTCAAAATGCAGTCAATCGCAGCACAGACAACCAATTGGTTTGGCTTCGTCGAAAATATTTCTTTCCTCTAAATGCTGGTTTCCACAAATGCAAAAGAGCTCTCCCCCCTTCTATAAACTGAAGTGCAGAACAAATACAACCCCCCAAAAAATAAATAAACCACATTCTGGAGAAGAAAGCAAAACACATCGAAAGGAACAAAGCAGACAAGATGCCTGGGCTCAAATATTGTTCGAGCGGAAAATCATTTTGCACAATGCTGATTGGAATTATATCAATCGAGCATCTGAACTTCCTAAACAAAAACAAAAAAATCTGGACAAGTCAAGGTAAAGTGTCGTTAACACAGCCTCTTAAAACAGCGAGAGTAAAATGGCTTTATTTTAAATGTGAACAATTTAGTGGACGGGGTAAGGATTTTGTGGTACAACAACATCAATATTGCATACGTGCAAGTAGTGCTATTGAGATAAATATATATATATATATAGACCCATGAACAAAAGAGTGAAAGCCGTGCCTGAGATATATCAGCAGCTGCACAGGTTAGCAACCAGAGAGACTGAGCAACAACCGGTAATGAAGAAATAAGCAAAACACTTTCTCCGCCACTCTCAGGTGCTGGTCCATCCCACGGGATTTCCAAGTAACACTTGGAAAAGCAAAGTTCCATAAAACTATTATTTTTGCACCACCCAATGGCCACCCCCACCCCCACTTTCAGAGAAACAAAATTTAATTTATCGTCAGTCAGAAACCGTTGCAATTTAAAGGAAAATGGCAGAATTTTCCGGGGGGGGGGGGGAGGGAGGTTGGTGACAGGAGTTGCATTGCTATAGCACCATTTACAACTTCAAAACATGATGTCCTTTGAGAGGCAGCCAACCACTTTGCACAGTAAGCTCCACACACAGCAATGCATTGACTGGGGACAGCACTGTGGCAGTGGTTAGCATTGCTGCCTCACGGCACCGAGATCCCAGGTTCGATTCCAGCTCTGGGTCACTGTCCGTGTGGAGTTTGCACATTCTCCCCGTGCTTGCGTGGGTCTCACTCCCACAGACCAAAGATGTGCAGGTTAGGTGAATTGGCCATGATAAATTGCCCCTTAATTGGAAAAAATGAATTGGTACTCTAAACTTATTTTTAAAAAGCAATGCGTTGACTGCCAAGATAGTCTTTCACAGCAATGTCGATTTGAGGGGCAAAAAGGAGGATCGAAGTCATTCCTGGTCTTCTTCAAAGTCAACCATGGGGTCTCTTTTATGTCTGAGGGGACAGAGGGGCCTTGGTGTAGTGTCTGACCTGAGGGAGAATACTCCCTCCCCTCAGTCCTGGACTGGGGATGTCAGCCCAGAGTCTGTGCAAAGCCAGTTTATCCCATGTCCCGCCTACACCGCAGGACACATTGACTGAACCCTGCATTGTGTGTCTCACAGCTGGTAATGCTCAAAGAACTGGACAGCACTCCCGACCATTGCCGCCCACCCACCCAAAATAATGCTGCTTTCTCAAAACTTGTTCTATTGTCAAAACTAAAGGACTGTTGAAAATTTGGAAAACTCTCCCCCCCCCCCCCCCCCCCCCCCCAAAACAGCCTGCCAGAATAAACTTAAAAGGCAAAAACATCAAGTTGTGTATGTGCAAAAAGAATTTAAAGGCATGTTTAGCTGTACAATATATCAGGATTCATAATAACAGTTTAGCACATTAAGCCATTCACATTTTTTTGTCCTGTACTTAAAAGGTAATTATGTTTGGTGTTAAAAAGGGATGCTTTCTTCATTAAAATAAATCTTTACCATCACCCAAGATTAACTTGTTCTGCAGCACACCATTGGTGATATTTAGCAGTTACGATGAGTGGCAATGTCTTTTGTTTGCCATTGTTATTTTGCAGCCGTTTTAACCTTCTGCAGCCCGAAAAGATTTTTTTTTGAAATGCAGAGTACCCAAATTTTGACGTGCCAAATGGTCTCCTTCTGCACTGTAGGAATTCTAATGATTCTAAGTCTCCGACATCGCTACGCCTCCTCGATTCTGCTCTCATGGCCATCGCCACATTTCCTCCCTCCACCACTGACTGCCCTGTCTGTGTTCAGCTACCTCAATCCTCAACTAAGGAATGTCCACCCAAAACCAGCTCTCCTGTCCGCTTTACGATGCTCCTTTAACCTACCTATCTGGTCAAGCTTTAAATCACCAATTAGAATATCACTTTACAAAACTCGGTGTCAATTTTCTTTTGGTAACACTCTTGTCAGCGCATTTGGACACTAAATTAAGTTACATCATTCTATGTTAAAGACACTATAAGATATAGGATCAGAATTAGGCCATTTGGCCCAACAAGTCTGCTCCGCCATTCAATCGTGGCTGATCACTATGTAAATGCAAGTTTCTGAATAAGCTTAGATCTACCAAAGTACTGGGACTCAAATGTCTATATATCCTCTCCTCTGTGTTTGGTGTAAACAGGAACTAAAACTTAAATCACAACCTCATTCTAGTCAATACTTTGAATATTCATGATGTAATTCACCAAAACCGATTCTCAAACTTTGCTGAAGGTCACAGTACCAGCCAGGGCAGACAAAGTGGCTTTTGTGCCATTTTTATATTCATGCAGCAGCTCAGCGCTACCTTCCAGAGGACAATTAGGGATGGCCAATCGATGCTGGCCTTGGCAGTGACGCCCACCTCTCATCAATGAATTAAAGGGCAAGCACGGTAGCATAGTGGTTAGCACAATTGCTTCACAGCTCCAGGGTCCCAGGTTCGATTCCGGCTTGGGTCACTGTGCGGAGTCTGCACATCCTCCCCGTGTGTGCGTGGGTTTCCTCCGGGTGCTCCGGTTTCCTCCCGCAGTCCAAAGATGTGCAGGTTAGGTGGATTGGCCATGATAAATTGCCCTTAGTGTCCAAAATTGGCCTTAGTGTTGGGTGGGGTTACTAGGTTATGGGAACAGAGTGGAGGTGTTGACCTTGTGTAGGGTGCTCTTTCCAAGAGCCGGTGCAGACTTGATGGGCCGAATGGCCTCCTTCTGCACTGTAAATTCAGTGATAATCTATGATAATAAACAGCCCACTCGCCAGCAGTAAGTCAGCCGCAGTCATCGAGCTAATTCCCCTTTTCTGTAAGTGGCAGACCACTTGACATCGCCACGAAATTGTTCTGCTTCAGTGGATTTCCCCTGATGAAGGAGCTGTGCTCTGGAAACGAGTGATTCCAAATAAACCTGTTGGATTTTAACCTTGGATGGTAAGGCTTCTTACTGTAACATTTCCCCAGACAAATGCCATAGCTACACCCTATAGGGAAAGGGGGGAGGGCACTGTCAGGAGTTAGAGATTTCACTGTCATGGTCTTTCTGTGATCAGCATATTTGAAGTGCATTTAGGGACAGGAAGGCATTGAATCTGCGAGGTTATCCAGCGAATCCAAGTGATCCTCTGGAGATATTTCATGGTAACTTATGGTCCACTATTTCGGTCCAGACACTGGGGAATTGACCGGAAGGAAAGCTTCTGCTAATGGAGCTGCTTCATCGCTCTAAGGTCAGTAAAGCATAAGTGGAAGCGTGTGAAATGTTCCAAAAAAATGCCCACATGGCCTATGAGCGCAGCCATCCGCATAATTACACAGTTTTTCTCTCTCTAAACTTTGGGAGTCACTGCGTCTCGACAGCATAACACAAAAGGGTTAAACACATTTCAGTTCCACGCTATCCGCTGGCCCAAGAGTAAGCAGCTCCAACACTGATCCGCATTATGTGCCTCTTCTGCAAGGCTGCAGTGCTGGATTATTACAAACTAATCTTCTTGTTGTTCAGAATGCTACCCAGAGATCCTGTCTGCTAATAACATTTACTGGTGCGTGTGTGTGTGCTTGTGCAAGGCACAAATTTGCGATGAACTTTGCGGTGCATGTGACACCCCCTCCCCTCCCTGTACGCTTCAATAAAAGTCTACCATTGGCACTGCGGAATCGTGGCAGTGCCCGTTCTCCTTGGCTCCAATATTGCGTTGCCAGTTAAGGAGGGTGGGTTTAGCACATCGGAAGCAACGTTAGGAGACTGCTGTGGCCACAAAGGATTTTTAAAAAATTACAATTGGTAGATTTTGGATTCTCTAATGGCGTTTATTGTTATTTGTCCAGGACTGTGTGCTCCAATACAGATAGTCCCTTTAAATACTCAGCATGCCCATTGGGCTGCCAGTAACAGCCTCCCCGAACAGGCGCCGGAATGTGGCGACAAGGCGCTTTTCACAGTAACTTAATTGAAGCCTACTCGTGACAATAAGCGATTTTCATTTCATTTTCAGTCATGGACAATCCACTTACAAAAGGCAGGAGGCAGCACACACACACACACACACACATCACAACAATCAGCAACACAACTCAGAATGTAGACAGAACACCGAGCCTCTCACTTCTTTTCAATTTGTAGGTGGACAGGTTTGCAAAACAAAAAAGGAAAGATTGGGATTGAATATTTTCTGTAGTGCACGGTTCTGTGATTAGGATACAGGATGACAGAGAACAAAAAAAATACACACATACAAAACCCTGAAGATGCAAAGGAGGTCAGATCATACTCCCTGCGGCCAAAGTACCTCCTCACCGTTCCACGCAGTTTGGTGGCCCTGGAATAATCTCCTGTAGCAGCTCCAACAGTGATCCGCATTATCTCCCCCACCTGCTCTCTCTCATACACACCCACTGCTGGATTATTAGAAACTCACTAATATGTATTGGTTGGAAATGCCACAAGGGGTTGTATGTGCTCCAAGGCACAGACACAACTCAACAGCTCTGATTAAGGGACCTGGCCATCAATTCTATTCTATTCTAAAAGCAGCCATGAGGGACAGCTGTTTCACCCTCGGGGGGGCAGCTGTTTCACCCTGGGGGGGAGGGGGGGCAGCTGTTTCACCCTCGGGGAGGGGGGGGGCAGCTATTTCCACTGCAGGCCGCGAACTCAAGCTCATTCTCAGGCCACTGAGTCAGACATAATCGGAGGTCGCTCTCGGGTACACACACTGCTACCCTGCCACAGGACGTGGTGAATTTGAACAGGAGGTTCTCCCAGGAGTCTGCCATGAAAGAGCCACGTGGGGCAGGTAGAAACGCAATTTACACCATTTCTTGGGGGTGACCCTGGTTGTTCCACCACCCCTCCCCTACCCTCCACAAATTCACCCGCAGAACACTCAAGTTATTCAGATAGGCAGCAAGAACAGGATAATGAGGATAAAACATGTCTTTGGCTCTCAAACACCTCTCTTCGAAGGTCAATAAGAGCCGTGCTCAAGGTTATGTAATACATTTTTAAAGGGATGGTACAGAACACAATAAAGACAGTCACTAGCTGCTTGAAATGAAATGAAAATCGCTTATTGTCACGAGTAGGCTTCACTGAAGTTACTGTGAAAAGCCCCTAGTCGGCACATTCCGGCACCTGTTTGGGGAGGCTGGTACTTGAAGGGGGTGTGCAAGCAGATTCAATAACTTTCTAATGGGAATTGGATACATAATTGAAAATATAAAAGTGAAAACATTTACAGAGCTTTCATAGGATTCGTACAGTGCAGAGAGGTGCCATTTGGCCCCTCGAGTCTGCACTGGCCCTCTGAAAGAGCACCCTACCTCGGGCATGCCACCCATCTCCGTAACCCCACCTAACCGGCACATCCTTGGAAATTAAGGGGAACTAGTGGGGCAATTTAGCATGGCCAATCCACCTAGCCTTTGGCAGAGAGCCATATCTTTGGTCTGTGGGAGGAAACCGGAGCACCAGGGTAACCCACGCAGAAACGGGGAGAACGTCCAAACTATATACACACACAGTTACCCAATTGAACCCGGTTTCCTGGTGCTGTGAGACCACTGTGCCACCCCCTAAAAGGAGAGAGTGGGACTAATTGGATATCTCTATCAATGAGCCAAACTAAGCACAATGGGTGAACGGTATCCTTCTGTGATTCTCTACTCAATTTGGGGCAACTCTCCCCTGCAGCTCAGCATTACAGCTTGGTCCAGTGTTGAGTGTGCCAGGACAAAGAAGGGGGAACGTTTATTTGAAGGTTTCTCTGACAACTTCAGCTTGGAGAAATCATTTACACAAATTGGTGTCCAATTAGTGGGCAGCACAGAAAACAAAACATTTTAATGATTTTGGATCACCCATGTTATCTTTAATAGGTCATTAAATCCAAATACTTGGCTTTGGAAGGTAGAGTCAAAAATACTATTAATTCCTACACAGTAACCAGTACTCAAAAATCGATCAACTTGCAGTAGGGTTGCCAAATGATTGCAATCGAGCTTCCAGGAATTAAAGATTAATCTAGGGGACACTGCTGCAAGCAAGCAAACCAAAGAGAAAAAATCATTAGGGCCTTAAAAAAGCGGAAGGCTTCCTTTTTCAATGTCTTGGAACACTCACATTTATTAGTTATAATAAAGAATGGAGAAAAGGCAATTTCACAGTTAAGAATCATCCCATCAGGTAGTGAAAAGTCCATTTCGCTTCTAATAGTAGTGGTGGTATAAGGGGCGGTGAACATCTCGGGCAATCAATGGTGGAGGCTGGGTGATCACACATAGGAGGTCATGTGATGAAACCTTCTGGAAATCCTCCAACCTAAGCTGGCAACTGTAACTTAGTCAGAACCTTCCTGATCCTATTACCGTTTTTATTGAAACAGTTTCCCCTAATCCAGTGCATAACCTGAAATCAAAATGGAAACAGGAAGCAGACGGGCTGAGCTTTAATCTGCATAGCTATCAAATTTATTCAACGCGAGCTGAGCCATTTGGGTAACTTAAGGGACAAGAGGACAGGCAACAGCTACAAGGTAATAATAATTCAATCAAGTTGCTTCAATAACACTGCAAACCTTGAGCGGGCACATTAACAAGCTCAAGATGAAATCATTGCCAAAAACCTCCAACTGGTTCTACTGCAGAATAGCAAACTTGGTTATATTGCTTTCGTTAAAAAGAGGGGTCCCTTGCCACTGGGGAAAATGAGCACAAGGAAAAAAAAAAGCACAGGTTTGATCCCCCAGCTACTGCGTTGCCAATCTCCAAGCTCAAAGAATTAAAATCAGAGGGATAATAGTCAACGCCAAGTCGCAGCTGCTCCAATGCTCGACGACACTGGTACCAGTCTCGCTGATTAAAAACGTGGGCCAAAGGTGCGCAGATTAGGTGGATTGGCCATGATAAAGATTACCCCTCGTGACCAAACAGGTGAGGTTATGGGGATAGGTCGGGGGAGTGGACCTAGGTGAGGTGCTCTTTCAGAGGGTTGGTGCAGACTCAATGGGCCGGATGGCCCCCTTTTGCACTTTTCGGGTTCTATGATTATGGGTGATACGTGACAACTCAGCCACCAGGAGCCAGCTGACCTTCTCAGGGCCGATGGACAGAGAGCCAGAGGAGGAACGCAAATCAAAAAGAATGAAAAGACAGAACAAATTCAGCTCAGCTCAGCTGCGGAGCGTGCCACTCGAGATGGAAGGAAAGGGAGTCTGGTAAGGTCTCAGACAATGGCAAGCAAGTGGAATTAAATAACTTTTATATCAGTAATGAACGATACAGTGGTTCTATTGCTGCAGAAAGCACAAATAGTTGAAAACATTACAGAAGTTACATAACCTCTCAGCTGTAACATCTGGGAAATAAAAAAAGATTCACATCATAAATACCCCCAAAAAAACAAAATGTTTTCACTCTTACCATTGCGGGTCAGAGTGCTGAGTGCACTCGAGGTAGCATGACAAATTTGAAATGTATAAAAACGTATTTATTATATATCCTAAAACACAACCGGGGCCCCATCTCACCAGTAGAAAGTACATCCAATAAATCATTACAAGCGGGTGGGGACAAAAGCTCAAATCACTATTTATTTATCTTTTTTTAAACAAAAAAAGTATAAACTATTTAAAAAATTGTTTTTGCAAATTGGATCATGGGGTTTTACAACAAACTGGAGGATAGTTGGGGGGGGGGGGGGGGGGGGGCACACAAGTCAGGTACTTCATGAACCTTTCAAACATTCATGAACCTCACTGCCTTGCAATACAGTGCAAGACAGCTGTTAGTCTATTCATAGTAGAGGTAGTAACAATGGGTACTTCTTTAACTATTGCTTTCCTCTCTCACCCATGCGTTCTCCAGGGGGCATTAGGAAGCACCCTACACTGCAATATACAGGCACCTCATGCAGACAGATCACCTCCTTCAAATCACTGTCACCACCACCCCCGCTTTTTAAAAATAAAAATGCTCCCAGACAAAGCTGGCAAATAATGCGCATTAACACAAGTACCGGAAAACCAAATAATTCCCAAATGACTTCTTTCTAAGCAATCTGCATTTCCCAGTATTCGCCCAAGCCTCGGTGCCAGTATGCACTATAATTAGGTTGTGCCACGAATGCCCCAAATAGTTTTGTTCTAGTGAAAATATACATAAAAGTCTGTGGGAAACTGAGCCTTCTGCAATCCTTTCAGTCTCTATGAAAGTATTTGTAAAAGCCCAGGCTTCTTAAAATGTTTGAAGAATCTCCATTTTCAATGTTAGCGCATATTATTTCCTCTCTTTTTTGAAAGAAAAAAAAATGCATCTCTTTTTTTTCTAAAAATAAGTCTAACACTATTGCAGCCCATGAATGGAATCACCCTTGAGCACTGCTGACTATTCCAGCAAAAAAAAATGAAAGAAAACCAAAGGAACGGCAGATGAAAAGAAAGAAACAAGGAACTAAAACAATATTTTGTCTTCTTCCCCGGCCAACGCCTTTTTCAATGCGCTAAATCATCCACAGGGCTCCTTTAGTCTGATGTGTCATGGAAATCCTTAAGCAGTGTTCTACGCCTCTGTTCTGCTATATGCATTTGATTCTCTAGATCCTGAAATGCAAAGCAGAAGAAAAGTGGTCACAGTACAGCCAAGCTCCTCCAAAAAGATGCACACGACTAAAATAAAATGCATGCTGGACCTTCCCCCTGGATTCTGTTATTTAAATAGAATGGAGTAACAAGAAGTTTAGAATTATATTGCCACTTTCGCATCCTTGAGATCACCCGAAACATTGCTGTTGAAATATAGTCTGTTCTATTGGCAAAAGCATAAAGACACATCAAGGTCTGACAAATAGTAAATGAGGTTAAGTGACCAATTGTCTCTTTTGGTGGCACGGGTTGAGGCACAATTGTTGGCCAAAATACTGGGATGACTCTCGCCGTTGCCGTGGAATTTACGATCAGCTGATCAAGCCCCGAGGTGGACCTTTCTGATGCTGGAGTGTACTACTGATAAAGCAAATGAGGATAGGGCAAGGACTGTGGCTCGATGGGCTGACAGGCCGATTATCTGAAATGTTCATGTTTTACTGAAACTCAGCAAAACATCCACAATGCAATATTGTTGAGTTCAATGAAAGTTAAGGATTTGGGGTTATATCCACATATTTCTTATTATTTCAATACTTCATCAACATCTGATTATTCTATCAGAAAGCTATGGTCAAACTTTATTATTGTAACAATTTTGGGGTTGGGCGGAAGCACTATACTAACACTGCTGGAACAGAATAATTACAATAATAATTTTTTTTAGTGTTACAAGTTGGCTTACATTAACACTGCAATGAAGTTACTGTGAAAATCCCCCAGTTGCCACACTCCGGTGCCTGTTCGGGTACACTGAGGGAGAATCCAATTCACCTAACAAGCACATCTTCCGAGACTTGTGGGAGGAAACCGGAGCACCCGGAGCAAACCCACGTAGACACAGGGAGAACGTGCAGACCCCGCACAGACAATGACCCAAGCCGGGAATTGAACCCGGGTCCCGGGCGCCGTGAAGCAACAGTGCTAACCACTGTGCTATAAGAATTCTCCAGAGAAAATCACAAGAGGTGAAGGTACCTCTGGAATTTAACTCAAATCTATTTTAAGGTATTCAGGAAAACACACAAGGACTCCAGTTTAAGATGTTTTGGTATATGCAGGTCTGAAATTTTGCCAGGAAGGAGGTACAGAGCTTTCCGATTGCACCGGCCCCCACATTGCATGAAGAGATATTGACAGCGGGGGGAATTGGAGAAAGGGGTGGTGTCGCCGATTTATGGGGTTATTCTAGGCGTAGATACGGTATCACTGGATGTGATTAAGGCAAAGTAGGAGGAAGAGTTGGGGAGGGCTTGGAGGAGATGTTGTGGTGTGAGGTGCTCCCGAGGGTGAATGTAGAACCCTTCATGCGCAAGGTTGGGGCTGATACAGCTGAAGATGGTGTATAGAGCGCCCCTCACAAGGGCGAGGTTGAGCTGACTTTTTGAAGGGGTGGAGGATGCCTGTGAACGCTGTGGGGAGACCCCGCAATTCACGTACACATGTTTTGGTCCTGCCCAAAACTGGAGGGGTATTGGAGGGAGGTCTTTAGGATAATCACATAGGTGGTGTGAGACTCGAATCAGGTCCCCACAAGCCATATTCGGGGTGTCGGATCGGCCGGGGTTGGAAGCGGGTGCGGAGGCAGATGTCTTAGCCTTCCCTTGCTAATCGCCCAAAGGCGGATTCTGTTAGGGTGGAGGTCGGCTTCTCCGCCCTTCGAATGTATAAATTAATGATGATTCTTTTTCGTTGGAGTTTTGTATTCAAAATGTTGGGAGCTGTTTGAGGGTGGGTGGGATGAGGGGATTGTTGGCTGGGGGATTGCCATTGTATTTGTTGTCATTAATTATCTGTTGTTGTAAATATGAAAAATGTGAAAAAGGAGAATAAAAATATATATTTTTAAAAAAGGATCCCAGTGAAATATTTAATTGCAAGGATGCGAAATGCAATAAATCTCTGACCTGCTCTTCTCTCACCCCATGTTCAAAGAGCTAACCGTTATCCATGGCCACCAATTCCAGGACTTATTTCAGATACATTATTATTCTGCTTTTCCTGTCTGGAAGGTCTAGAACCAGGGGATCAAAGTCTCAGGGTAGAGGGTAGCCATGTAGGGCTGAGAAGAAACCTCTGTATTCAAGAGAGTAGTGAACCTTTGGAATTTGTCACCAGAGTTCTGTCGATGCCTAGCCATCGAGTATGTTCACAGCTGGAATTGACCGACTACAGGACACTGAGAGAATCATGGAATATGGGGCTAGGTCAGGAAAGCGGAGTTGCATGAAACATAACCAGAAAATGCTCAGCAGATCTGGCAGCATGTGGCGAGAGAAACAAGAGTTAACGTCTGGAGTCGTATGACTGTTCTTCAGCGCATTGCATGGCCTGTTTCTGTGCTGTAGATTCTAGTTGAGTAGATGATCAGCTATGATCTTATTGAGTGGTGGAGAAGGCTTGAGGGGCCACTGCTACTCACTTACGAAAGTCAGTAGTTATGTACACTTGGCACAAAACATCTGATTTTTCTGGGGGTTGTGGGGGAAAAAGTGTATGTTACACTCCCAAGATTTACAGGTTTAGCAAATACAATTGCACGCACTACACTAAAAACAGTTGGTTAGAACAGCCTTTGCACATTACATTTTCTTTTACATTCAAGTACATATTTGGAAATGTTCGAAAAGCCTTTCCCTCGTCTATGAATTACCAGAGAAAGCACATTTCAGCTTACCTTCATTAACGCTGCATTTTTCAAAAATAAACTATTTGCACCAGCCCTGTTCAACCCACTTATTTTAAATCACACCCAGTCAATTTCCAGCACAAATCTCACACATGGCCGTCGATTAATTTTGCATCTTTCCCCTAATTTATTCTCACGATTAAACATTGAATAATTATTGTTTTTCTTTACACACACAGGTCTTAACAGCTATTAGATGGATAAATCCGCCTCAGGGCATTGCTTACCCCTCGGTCATAACTGTCCGCTCGTTCCACCTTCCAGGACAAGTTCTCAATCTCTGCTTCCAGCTGGGCTTGTTGATACTCAAACTGAAATAGACAATGTTTGAAGTCAGTGAGGATGCAAGGCACGCAGCGCAGAAAACCAACGCACATTGCAAGGAGGAATTTCGGCTTAGACTATTTTTTAAATGGGGAAATGCTTGAGGAAATCAGAAGCACAAAGGAACTTGGGAGTCCTTGTTCACGATTCTCTTGAGGTTAACGTGCAGGTTCAATCAGAAGGCAAATGCAACGTCAGCATTCATGTCGAGAGGGCTAGAATACAAGACCAGGGAGGTACTTCTGAGGCTATACAAGGCTCTGGTCAGACCCCATTTGGAGTTTTGGGAGCAGTTTTGGGTGCTGTATCGAAGGAAGGATTTGCAGGCCTTGGAGAGGGTCAGAGGAGGTCCAGAAGAATGATCCCTGGAATGAAGAACTTGGCGTATGAGGAACAGTTGAGGACTCTGGGTTTATACCCGTTGGAGTTTAGAAGGATGAGGGGGAGATCTTATTGAAAGTTACAGGATACTGCGAGGCCTGGATGGAGTGGACTTGGGAGAGAATGTTTCCACTTGTGGGAAAAACAAGAACCCGAGGACACCATCTCAGACTAAAGGGACGATCCTTTAAAACAGAGATGAGGAGGAATTTCTTCAGCCAGAGGGTGGTGAATCTGTGGAACTCTTTGCCGCGGAAGGCTGTGGAGGCCAAATCACTGAGTATCTTTAAGACAGAGATAGTTGGGTTCTTGATTAATAATGGGATCAGGGGTTATGGAGAGAAGGCTGGAGAATGGGGATGAGAAAAATATCAGCCATGATTGAATGGCGGAGCAGATCCGATGGGCCGAGTGACTTAATGCTGCTCCAATGTCTTATGGTCTTAAAGCTAATTGCTTTCCTGGACTTGCAGGTTTTATAGAATCACAGATGGCGGTGATTCGGCCCACTATGCCTGTACTGGGTCTTTGAAAGCACTTAGTCCCATAACGACACTTTTTGTCTGTAACCCTGAAGGAGGCCACTTGACCCATCGTCTCTCTGCACCAGCTCTCCGAATGAGCAACTCACCCAGTGCCATTCCCCCACCTTCTCACTGTAACCCTGCACATTCTTCCTTTTCAGATTACAGTTCAATTCCCTTTTAAATGCTTCGATTGAACCTGCCTCCACCACATCAGGCAGTGCATTCCAGACCGCAAGCATTCACTGTGTGAAATAATTTTTCCTCACATCACTTATGCTTCTTTTACTAATTGCTTTAAAATGTGCCTCAATCCTGTCACAAGTGGGAACAATTTCTCTCATCCATTGAGGCAGTTTTTGGAATTGCATCCAAAACTGCAAAGGGTCTGTGCTCCACACTGAATTGCTAAATTACATTTTGAACAGAGAAGACAGCACAATTCACAATGTGTCTGCGGAAAGCTCTCACCAGTTTCTTCCTAGGCCCAGATTCCATATAGTATGCATATGGATATGTGTACTGCAAAGTGTAACGACACTACAGGAAGGAAAAACAAAGAAAGAATTACTGTAGAAGGTGCATATTAAAAGGCTATTTTAATTTGATCTTAAAGAAAAAAACAATTCAAGTTGTTTTTGGTGGGAGGGGAATGGAGGAAAAGAAAGAAAGAGATAAATTATTTTTTCCCCTCTGAGTATCATTGGTGTGGCGTGATGGGTGAAAGGCCTCTTTGCTGTAAAATGCCACGATTCTAAGTTAAATTAATATCTCCGGAGAATGCCTACAAGTGAATTATTATTCGTGTCAATGAAGCACAGTATAATTAATTTCCTTTCTGACGGGTGGCATGGTGGTGCAGTGGTAGCATTGCTGCCTCACAGCGCTGAGGACCCGGGTTCGATCCCGGCCCCGGGTCACTGTCTGTGTGGAGTTTGCACATTATCCCCGTGTCTGCGTGGGTTTATCCCCCACAACCCAAAGACGTGCAGGTTAGGTGGATTGACCACACTAAATTGCCCCTTAATTGGAAAAAAATAACTTGCTGGAAGTGAATAACACGTTTTGCCAGCAAGGTCAACCAAGAGTCCATGGTTGTGAGTACTGGAAGACGAAATGTGCTCCAGATATAATTCAGTGAAGGTCAAGCCCACTTAAAGCATATTCAGTCTCTGACACAAAGTTTAGCCTGTGTCTATTTTAAAGTCAATATCCTCACTGAGCCCCCACTGCTCTGCATCAATGAATGACAGACATGGATTTAATCCAGCATTCTTATATAAGCTGCGCCCCTGATGGAAGGAGAAACCAGACGCTCTCGACACAGTGACGGCAGACTGGAAGAAGAGTCAACCCTAAGGCTCCCGGTTACACACCTCGTAGGGGCTACTTCAAAGAGGCTATGGAAATGAAAAAAAAAACAGCTCACCCAGTCAGAAAACGCACGCAAGGACAGAGGGAGAGGAACTTTGGAAAGAAAGCTTATTCTCAACAGAAACATTTCTGCCATTCTTGCACAGCAGAACAACTTCCAGGAGGAGGAATTATATTTTTACAAGGATATGTAAAAGTCATCTAAAATAGTTATAGATAGTTGCACATACAAGTTTGTCACTTTTTAAAAAGTAATGGAAAAGAAAGAAATCACAAGTCTCGCCATTTTCTTTTTTTTTTTATAAATTTAGATTACCCAATTATTTTTTCCAATTAAGGGGCAATTTAGCGTGGCCAATCAACCTACTCTGCACATTTTTGGGTTGTGGGGGCGAAACCCACGCAGACACGGGGAGAATGTGCAAACTCCACACGGACAGTGACCCAGAACCGGGATCGAACCTGGGACCTCAGCGCCGTGAGGCGGTTGTGCTAACCACTAGGCCACCGTGCTGCCCTGTCTCGCCATTTTCTGCCAGGTTTCCCTGATCTTGGTGCAGTTGAGTCAATCCATTGTGAAATTGTTCGAACAACCTTAAATAACCATGAACTGATTTCAGTCTCGACACAAAGCTGACCACCAGATGCCCATCAACAACAATTAGATCCGTGGCCTTAAAGGGGCATGGGTTACAGGCCGCTTTGGCGAAGTAGCAGTATAATCAATCCCCTTGTTGAATGGCATAACGTTCCTGTCCTTAGAGATCAGAGCACCCTCTGATCCACCATGGTAAATCCAACAGCAAACTCAAATTCATTTTGCTGACTGAACAACCAGTCAAATATGTTGGAAACCACACTGTGGAAGAGATCTAACTGGTCACATTTTATTCTCACCACTAGAGGGGTGCGCTGGCTTGGGGTGGGGTGCTGGTGAGGTTGCTGCCAGCTGGAAATCTTGTTGATGTGCTCATTAAAAATAAACCGACTGAGCAGCATCAGCCAATGAACAAAGTAAAAACTGCCAAGTCACAGAGGTTTCAAAAGGTTAAGGATGACGAGCAAACCACAATTACATCAGCATTCCAGATGACATACAATGGCTTCCTCGCCTTCTTCCACCTCCGAAGACAAGAGTGTAGGGTTAGCACTGGTTGCAATTCTTTTAAACACTGGTACCGAGCAATGTCCTAAAAAAAAACTTTCCCTCCAACATTAAAACACTTTATTATGTCGCACAGCCCGGGTTCACTGAAGTGCTCCAATGTTTTCTCTCTCCCACCCACTCAGCTCCCCGTCTCCTCCCCTGGAGTCAGTGCCTCTAGACAGTACTTATCAGCAAGCTGTTTAGCCACGAGTACTCCAGCCAAACTTAATCCTGTTCACGCCCATAGCCCACACATACTTTCCATTCAGGGTTACTGGAAGTGAGCAGGAGCTGTCCGTTATTAACTCTGCGCAGCAAAGAAAAGTCCGAACCAACCAACCACAGCAATAAGCAATGATATATCTAGCAAGAACCCTTTCATATCGAGCAAGCCTTCAGCTTTCACCATACTTAAACACCACAATACAGCACAGTAACTTCGAAACCAAACTAGTGGCATCTATTGGTAGGAATTGTGTCCCCTTCCACCGCTTAATTTTGCAGTAACGAATAGTCTAGAAATCATAACGACAGGGGCAGCACCGCGGCGCAGTGGTTAGCACTGCTGCCCCATGGCGCCGAGGCCCCAGGTTTGATCCCGGCTCTGGGTCACTGACCGTGAGGCGTTTTCACATTTTCCCCGTGTTTGCGTGGGTTTCGCCCCCACAACCCAAAGATATGCAGGGTAGGTGGATTGGCCACGCTAAATTGCCCCTTAATTGGAAAAACAATAATTGGGTACTGTAAATTTATTTTTTAAAAAAGAAATCATAACGACTAGTCCAAATATATCTACAACCATCTAAAAGATAGTTGTGGCTATGTAATACCATGGAAGTAGCAGAGTAGTATCTTCACAAATTACATGGTATAATGCCCTATCCTTGTAAGACAGGATATGCTCAGACCCACTGAGAGCAGTGCCATTACAAATATGACTTAACACAGGATAGGGAATGATGAGCTAAATAAGCAAAACAGCCTCGTCATCTGCACTTATTTTTGCAATCCATTCCCAGCAGGCCAAGACCCAACTGTAATTAGAAGTGCCTTTGTACATACCTTGGGTCTAAATTGCAATCCAGCCAAAAATACATGGCTACAGTCTCCTTAGCTACTTTCCTTAAGGTCATAATCTAATTTTGTAGTTATTTGCTGTTAATTCTGTGGTCACCAGCTGCCTGCACACAGGAACTTCCAGCAGAGGTCACAAGATAATCAATAGGATCCTTGGGCAAGGTCAATTCAGAATATGCTAGGAATAAAATCTGGGATAACCGTGCTTGTGCCTGATCGAGCGCAGACTAAGCAGTGCATTAACCCACTGGACAACGAAATAAAGGAGCGCAACAACTTTCATTTATGCAGCACCTTCAATGTAATAACCATTCCCACAGCGCATCAAACAAGAGGCGTTATCAAATAAAATTTGACACCGAGCTAGAAAAGGTAACCAAAGCTTAGTCAAAGATGTAGGTTTTAAGGAACACTCTACAGGAGGAGAGGGCTGTAAAAAGGAGGAATTCCAGAGCTTAGCTGGATGCACCATCACCAATGGCAGAACGATGAAAATCAGAGATGTGCATGAGGCTAGAATTGGAGGGCAGGCAGACATTTGAGGATTGTAGCGCTGAAGGGTTATACCCTCTCTAATTCCTATTTGCTTGGGTGATTTCAATAGCAGACAGCATAGTTTGAGATTGAAATCGCAGGGATGAAAGGCATCGCACTGAAGCCAGCGCAGCAACCTCTAACTAAGGATTGATTTGTAATTTCAGTGGCGCTGAGGAAGTCCATTTCGTACTATGCCCATTTCAGAACTAGTCTGCACATCCTCATTTTACTAACCTGTGGACACATGAAAATGGAAATGAATAAAAAATGAAAATCGCTTATTGTCAGAAGTAGGCTTCAAATTAAGTTACTGTGAAAAGCCCCGAGTCGCCACATTCCGGCGCCTGTTCGGGAGGCTGGTACGGGAGGCATGACTCGGTGAGTACTAAATACCTTGGCAAGGAGCTTGGCAGCATTCTGTAAATACTGCCAATCAATCCACGTTCCCAGATTGTTCATAACTCGTTCCTGGATTTTCTCTTGAATCCTCTGGTATGTCTGTGCTTCGAGCTGCAAGCTCTTGTTGTGGTTTTCCCACTATAAGGATAAAAGAGAAAGAAAAAAAGAAGGTAAAACTCATTTACACCTCTTAAAACCCCAACCTTCCCAGCCAAGAGAGAAACTCCCAGTAAAATGCCAGGAGCCCAGAAATTCATCACTGGATTACTATTCCTTCCTTCCCGAGCAACACTGACAAAAAGCAGGAAATTCAGCACTCAACAAAGCCTCATCTGCAGGACTGAGATTCAAACGGCTGCCTCTTCAATCACCAGCACACACGCTTTATAATGACAAAAAGCAGAAGTGAGCAGGCGAGAGTGAGCACAGAAACAAATGGGTCAGGCGTGACCGCAAGGTTCCCCAAGTTAAACAGCCAACACTTAACCCGAGACGACATGCGATCAACGGCCATTAGCGGCTGCTGGCACCTTTGGGACCTTAGCCAGTAAGTTCAGGATAGGGGTGGGCAAAACCGCTACAGTTTCTAACATCTATTCAGCCAATACAACTCTTACCCTTTCAAAGTAGAATAAGTATTTCTTCAAGGCTTCCCTGGCCTGTGCCTGCTGGCTCTGATTCACAATATCAGGATTCTCCTTGTACCGACTGCACTCATAGTACTCGCTGCCATGGGTTTTCCAATCCCCCAGGCACATCCAGCAGAAATCTGAAAAGATACAAACACAATTTTAAAATTGAGAGCTTGGTTTGGTAAATTTCAATAATACACAAGTGGCTAGCCCTGAATTTTATTTTCCCTCCTGTAAAGGAAAAATAAGGTTACATTTCTTTTGTATCATCACTATTATATTCTCACACACTGGAAAACAAGCTTGCAGGGGTGTGACTGGTTTACATGAACTAGCACTAGAAAGAGTGCAACGATCAAAACGTCGATAAGAAAGAGGTGAAGGTGGAGGGTTTGATGTGGTGATGGACAGAGGAAACGGGGGGGGAAATGGAATAAAAATGTACGTGAAGTTGGCTGTTGCATTTCGAAAGGGAACATAAACAATTGAAAGATTACAAATAGATGAGACAGAATAGTGTAAGTTCACTTTTAAAATAGTAACCATTGAGTTGACAATTGTCTTTCATTCCGACCATGTATATTGTTTACCTGAAGTAGGGCAAATGGAATTAGATAATTAGAGAGATTGTGTTTAGCTTTAGTAAGATCATGTAGTTAATTGAAATAGAAATAGAAAATCGCTTATTGTCACGAGTAGGCTTCAATGAAGTTACTGTGAACAGCCCCTAGTCGCCACATTCCGGCGCCTGTCCGGGGAGGCTGGTACAGGAATCGAACCGTCTGCTGGCCTGCTTGGTCTGCTTTAAAAGCCAGCGATTTAGCCCAGTGAGTTAAACCAGCCGGAAGCTGAAGCAGTTAGGTGTTGAGTTTGGGTGTTTGGTTTTGATCTGTCTGTGTATAGACTAACAGTTTCTCTCAGCAGTTTAATTAAAAAGAGTTTTGCATGTAAACAGCGCGGCAGTTTCTGAAAATAGGTAGGTTAAACAGTAGTTTCAGACAGGCAAGAATCTGCAAGCTGGTTTCCTGAAGGATCTCTCACAAAGCTGTTTTATCCAAGACATCGTTTTACGGCAAGTATTCCTGGGCTGGCGAACTGTGGATTTTGACCTGAGATGCGTTTTGCTTGAGTGGAGTTAAAAGATAGCAGTTCAGAGGGTTTATTCCATCGTTAAGCATTGTTTAACAGGTAATTGTAAGCTATTTTCTTTACGATGTTAAAGTTAGTAATACTGTGTTAGTAATAAAGTTTGTTTTAATATACCATATCCCGATTTGTTTGTGGAATTACTCCTGGTGCGAAGTATCTTTTCCTCACAGTATTACAAATTAAATAAAATATTGGGGTTTCTGTCCGGTATCATAGCAATTGTTGGCATATTGTCCGGGATCGTAATATGGTCTAGATTTTAGATTTTATTAGGGTTTAAATTGCTTGTTTAACTTGACCATTTTAGAGGCCTTTACAAACACATTTATTCTACAAATAGGCTAACAAAATCAACCCGGGCAGCACGGTAGCATAGTGGTTAGCACAGTTGCTTCATAGCTCCAGGTTCCCAAGTTCGATTCCCGGCTTGGGCCACTGTCTGTGCGGAGTCTGCATGTTCTCCCCGTGTCTGCGTGGGTATCCTCTGGGTGCTCCGGTTTCCTCCCACAGTCCAAAGATGTGCAGGTTTGGTGGATTGGCCATGCTAAATTTCCATTAGTGTTAAAAAAGGTTGGGTGGGGTGTGGGCTTGGGTAGGGTGCTCTTTCCAAGGGCCGGTGCAGACTCGATGGGCCAAATGGCCTCCTTCTGCACTGTAAATTCTATGAAAAACCCACAATTATGTACTAAAACTTTATCTAAAAGAAACAATTTTGTGATCTGCAAACCTGCTACCAACTGTGCAACTTAGACAAATTGAATAAAGTTAGCCCATATAACACTTATTTTTTTTATAAACTTAGAGTACCCAATTATTTTTCTTTTCCAAATAAGGTACAATTTAGCGTGGCCAATCCACCTACCCTGCACATCTTTGGGTTGTGGGAGTGAAACCCACGCAAACACGGGGAGAATGTGAAAACTCCACATGGACAGTGACCCGGGGCTGGGATCGAACTCGGGTCTTCAGTGCTAACCACTGTACCACCATGCCGCCCTCTTTACAACATTATTAGCAATTGGCTGTTAGTAACAAGTTTGGATTAAGGTAGGATGATGCCAGAATCAGGTACAAAAGTGCGTTTCAGGAACGATCTTGTTTGTGTACAGCAAGTTGTACTGTGTTTTCTTGAGGACAGAGGTAGAATTCCTGTTGGCTTGGGCCTCAGATAGTTCCGAGACAGAGGGAAAATTCCTGTTTTCAGCAAGAAGGGTTGAGGACATCTCCCACATCTTCTGGATTGGCCATCCATTTCAAGTTGTGAAGTCTGCAAGAACCTTTTGTTCTTTTGTTCCTTCACTTAATTTATAAGGGCATTGTGGTGCATTGTGGTTTTATTTGATCCTTTATTCAATAAACTAGTGTATTATTTGTTAACTCAGTATTTGAGTCTGTGTGTGACGGTTAAATCTCTGTCGAACGACAACAGTTTAAAGGGGTTAATTTGTGATTTGGCAATCTACATGCAACTAAATTAAATCAGTCCAAATTTATCAAAATCCCCTTTTTTAAATGTACGAATGTTGGAACACAAATTGAATCAAGGGAACATACAAGGCACACACTGCAGCAATAGTAAATGCAATAAAGTACGACTGCATCATGTCTTTTGGTACATGCTCAGGAATGAATGTTGGTCAGGATGCTGGAATCTACCTTGTCTTCAACTAATGCCATGCAATCTTTTACATCTGCCAGATTACGGTCTCATTGGAAAAATGGCAATTCCAGTAATTGCACCAGGCCATCCATTCACAAAAATTGTATTTTTCTCATGAAGAAAGAATATTGTAGATATTAAGGAGCAGGTTTCTGCTTCTGACTTCCCAAAGCACTTTGAAGCATTTCAAAAACACCTCAGCTCATCATCCAAGAAAAAGCATTGACCTGGGTGGTGTATCGTTTCTAGATATGCACTCCCAGGACAGAGTGTACAAAATTTAACCTTCAATATAATTTCTCTACTCACCATGCTTGCATTTTGAGCATTGCTGAAACAGAGAAGCAGAAATAGATGATCAGTGATAAGACAGGACCTTCAAAACATTGGAAGATCTATGAAAATGTAGTGAATTATGCATCATTATCTCACCATGTGATTGCACCCTCCATTTTTCTCAATGCAAATATTGCACTTAGGACACTGCAAGGTTAAAAAGATAAGCAATTAGAATAATAATCTCTGTAGAAATTAGGCTGGACAGTTTTACCATCAGCAGAATAATTTCATGATCTTTATTATTGTCACACGTAGGCTGACATTAACACTGCAATGACGTAACTGGGAAAATCCCCTAGTTGCCACATTCCGGCGCCTGTTCAGGTACACCGAGGGAGAATTCCGAAATGTCCAATTCCCCTTACAAGCACGTCTTTCGGGACTTGTGGGAGGAAACGGGAGCACCTGGAGGAAACCCACGCAGACACGGGGAGAACATGCAGACTCCGCACAGACAGTGACTCAAGCCGGGAATCTAACCTGGGACCCTGGAGCTGTGAAGCAACAGTGCTAACCACTGTGCTACCGTGCCGCCCGCCAATACCTTTACAGCTTTGGACACATGATTTGTGGGTGTTAAACAGCAGCACTCTTAGTCTGGTTTTCCAGTTGTTGATTAGTCTGATAATTTGAACTTGGGGCATGTTTGATGATCCAAATAGTGCAAGAAATTGGACTAACATTAGACACTAGTCGCCACTAACGCACATATTTCAGCTTATTTCAGGTACATCCTCATCATTTGTTGCATTGCATCAGTAGCTAATCTGTTGTGGGTAAATTTACGACTAAATTTACTGCAGTTTGACATGAACCAAAAAACTATTACTGTAAAAACTATTCCAATGGAAATAGCATACAATGATTTGTTACAAACATATATTTTCTGAATTTCTTCTCATCTCTTCCTGCGGTGCACCTTCTAGGACAGACACCCATTTTGAAGAGGGGCAAGGGAGTTCACCCAGGTGCCTTGGCTAGTGTTTATCCCTCAACCAATGTAACTAAAAATGTAACTGGTCCTTGTTTCATTGTTGCTTGTGAAAGCTTGCTGTGCATAAATTGGTTGCCATGTTTCCTACAATGATTATACTTGAAAAAGTACTTAATTGGCTGTAAAGTTCTTTGGGGCTGTGCCGAGGTGATGAAAAGCGCTATAACAATTACATTAAAATATTTTCTCAGTGCAAGCTAGTTATGTCGCTATACAAACCTTCACATGAGGAAGGGAGAAGAAAGTGAATAGAAATTAAGAAACATTTTGGTGGAAACTGGAACATCCTATCAGTGAGTGTGAGAGTGTGAGTGTGCTAGAGAGTGTGAGAGTACTGAGTGAGAGAGTGAGAGTGAGTGAGTGAAACACACATCCCACCCTCCTCAAACTAGCAGCAACGATGGGCATCAATAAAAGTTCTCATTAAATGCATTTGCAACTGTGGGAATAGATTGTAACCAACCTCAAACGTGATTAAATTAAGGCCACTGAAATTATGGAATATCAAAACCTCCATTAGCAGAAAACAAGCAGCAATTTTACTAATGGAGTGAGATACCACTCGCATGATTATCTGTTAGGGTATCTTAAAAAACACCTGGACAGAATATGGTGGCATGGCGCCTTTTGTCTGGGACTAAGACCAAGTGAATTACACAACGGAGCCTTGGGGTTGACTCTTCTTCCAGTCTGCTGTTTGAAAAAAAAATATTGTCCAATGAAATCTCTCCCCCAGCACTTTACAAGGTGTGGAGATGCCGGCGTTGGACTGGGGTGAGCACACTAAGAAGTCTTACAACACCAGGTTAAAGTCCAACAGGTTTGTTTGGAGTCACTAGCTTTCGGACTAACCTGGTGAAGGTGACTCCAAGCAACTTCTTACGGTGGCCACTTTACAAGCAATACACACATAAGACCATAAGACATAGGAGTGGAAGTAAGGCCATTCGGCCCATCGAGTCCACTCCACCATTCAATCATGGTTGATTTCAACTCCATTTACCCGCTCTCTCCCCATAGCCCTTAATTCCTCGAGAAATCAAGAATTTATCAATTTCTGTCTTAAAGACACTCAATGTCCCGGCCTCCACCGCCCTCTGTGGCAATGAATTCCACAGACCTACCACTCTCTGGCTGAAGAAATTTCTCCTCATCTCTGTTCTAAAGTGACTCCCTTTTATTCTAAGGCTGTGCCCCCACGTCCTAGTCTCCCCTGCTAATGGAAACAACTTCCCTACGTCCATCCTATCCAAGCCATTCATTATCTTGTACGTTTCTATTAGATCTCCCCTCAACCTCCTAAACTCCAATGAATATAATCCCACGATCCTCAGACGTTCATCGTATGTTAGGCCTACCATTCCTGGGATCATCCGTGTGAATCTCCGCTGGACCCGCTCCAGTGCCAGTATGTCCTTCCTGAGGTATGGGGCCCAAAATTGCTCACAGTATTCTAAATGGGGCCTAACTAGTGCTTTATAAAGCCTCAGAAGTACATCCCTGCTTTTATATTCCAAGCCTCTTGAGATAAATGACAACATTACATTTGCTTTCTTAATTACGGACTCAACCTGCAAGTTTACCTTTAGAGAATCCTGGACTAGGACTCCCAAGTCCCTTTGCACTTTAGCATTATGAATTTTGTCACCGTTTAGAAAATAGTCCATGCCTCTATTCTTTTTTCCAAAGTGCAAGACCTCGCACTTGCCCACGTTGAATTTCATCAGCCACTTCTTGGACCATTCTCCTAAACTGTCTAAATCTTTCTGCAGCCTCCCCACCTCCTCAATACTACCTGCCCCTCCACCTATCTTTGTATCATCGGCAAACTTGGCCAGAATGCCCCCAGTCCCGTCATCTAGATCGTTAATATATAAAGAGAACAGCTGTGGCCCCAACACTGAACCCTGCGGGACACCACTTGTCACCGGTTGCCATTCCGAAAAAGAACCTTTTATCCCAACTCTCTGCCTTCTGTCTGACAGCCAATCGTCAATCCATGTTAGTACCTTGCCTCGAATACCATGGGCCCTTATTTTACTCAGCAGTCTCCCGTGAGGCACCTTGTCAAAGGCCTTTTGGAAGTCAAGATAGATAACATCCATTGGCTCTCCTTGGTCTAACCTATTTGTTATCTCTTCAAAGAACTCTAACAGGTTTGTCAGGCACGACCTCCCCTTACTAAATCCATGCTGACTTGTCCTAATCCGACCCTGCACTTCCAAGAATTTAGAAATCTCAACATAACCCTGGAAGGTTGAGCAAACTGATATTGACCAGTTATGAAAATGAAAGAAACAAAGCAAAAAAATCATTCAACGTTGTCGCTCATCAGGCCGTTATGATTCTCCATATATATTAATCATTTACTGACATTCGTGGATTAACTCCAATTTGTTCTCTGGATGTGGGAGACACATATTTATTACCCTGAGAACGTGGTGATGGGCCTTCTTTCATAGCGACTGTCGCACAACTGAGTCACAAGTTGCAAAACCACTCTAGAGGGCATTAAGACACTAGCACATGGTGGGGAATTAGAGTCATGCTAGATCGCAGAGGTCAACGGCTTCCTTTCGCTGATGAATATCAGTGAATGAGATGAGCTTTTAAAAAAGAAAACAATTGCTTCTTTTGTTGAGCAGTTTAAGTAAAATTAATTTCAATAACTTGTCATGGTACAAGTTATGGCGGTGCGGTGATTATGTTCCTGGGTCAGTAATCCAGATGCCTGGACTAATAATCCAAGTAATTTAGAAATCTGGAAATAAAAAGCCAGTATCCACAAAGGTGATAGTGAAGTGTTTGTGTTGTTGTAATGACCTACACATGAGCTCACAAAAATGAAGTAACTCTTCCCCGCTCTCAGACCAAGAAAGCCACTCTCAGTTGTATCAAACCATGGTTCGAAGGGGGAGATCATCCCCTTCCCTTGGCAGAGCAACAATGAATAATTACCAGTCTTGCCGGTGATGCCAGATCCCATGAATGAATGAAATAAAAATCTCTGCGTCTTTAGACCAGTACCACAGCCAATACATAGGTGCACTATATTGATACCTCCTTACATCTTTTGTATGTGCACTAATGTAATTTGCCGTCTCGGAGTCGTCAGCACATTTAGTAAGCCACTTTTTAATAGTCGTACAGTCAGTAGGAGCATGGTACATCTGGCGACACTTGAAGCTGCAAGACAAGAAATGTTGCTTAGGATTCAAGTAATAGCATTGCTCCCAGGTTAAATTTGGATAGCAACCGCCAACAAAATGGAGACATTTTCAATATTTGTCCTTTTCAGGGGCTATGGTTCAAGTCCCACTCCAGAAATCGAGGATATTAGTCATGCTGAGACATCAGTGCAGTCCAAATAGACTGTTTCACTGTTGGGGTGGTGTCCTTCAAATGTAACGTTGAGTCAAGGTCCCACGTGCTTGGCCTGAAAGGGTAAAGATCCTTTTGCATGAGTCAAAGATGACCTCTGCCCAATTCTCAATCTTGGAAGAAAAGGAAGATTTAAGAATTTAAGAATTGAGTACAGTTCATCGACTTCTTCAACAAAAATGGGGGCGGGGAGAGGAGTAAGGGCAGGAGAACCAGCGGAAGGAGGGGCTGGGGTAGGTGGTATTGTCTGCGTCGGCCATGTTGGCTGGGGTTTGTTACTGGGCTGGGGTGTTGGTTATATTGTTTTATTCCTGTTGAAACCTGATGTTTAAAATTATTAAAATTATAAATGCCTCAATAAAAATATTTTCTAAATAAAACAATTGAGCAAAAATTTAAAATAAGATTTAGACACAATAAAGTGAAGAATGGAATTAATAATATTGCATCTGTTTGAAGGGAGGTTTTGATGTACAAATTTGCTTAACAAGTGCTTACCCCCGTGACTGGGTGGTGGTGTGGGGTGAACATGGTGTTCAGAAATAGGTGTTTGAACTGAAGAGGCGAGTTCAAATTGGAGAGAGAAGAATACAATTTACACCTATATGCTAAAAGCCTGGTCCAAGGGGTTATCAATATCACCAAAGGGAGAAAAAAACAAAATACTGGGAGCGGGGTTAACTGGAGTCTGGGGTGGGGATTAGGGGTGATTCTCGTCAACAGCGCAAGCCTGGTGTGGCCTTCCTGACAGCGAGAGGTCCATTCAAAGGGAAACCCCATTGATAAAGGCACAACCAGACCATCCCGCTACCAGCCAACGGTGGACCGCCTCTGCCACCACGAAACATATGGCGGCTTGCACATAAAATCACGGCCACTGTATGGGATGCTGTTTTGGAACGATGGACAATTCTCAGAGTTCAGGAACATAGATGAACAGGAACGTGGTGAACTTCATGAGATAATATGTGTGTGCACCCATTATTACAGCTAAGGACACCGTTGTCTTGTATTGTAGTCCTTCTTGTTGTGTGCTTATTTAAAGTTAATAAATATTCTTTTATGATTAATCACAATGAGACTGGACTTTTCCTCACTGGTTTGCATATCTTTCCTTGCATTATACCAAATTGAAAGTACACCACGCTAAGAACCAGTGTTCCAAGTTACCCTTCTGGGATTTTTTAAACACTTAACGCATTTAACATCGACGAGGTTCACAACACAACATTCTTCTATCAACTCACAGCACTAAATTGTATAACCGGTTATTTTCAGGTGTGTGAAGTTGCACTGTCCAAATCAGCAACAAGTATCCTTACAATAATTGTACATAAGGATTTAAATTGTGATACATCAAGCCACTACATCAAAACAACATCTCAACTCTGCCCAATACGTTTTCCAATGAATTGAAACAGTGCACTTCCAAGATTTTGATTCGAATGTGACCCATTCCAGCTAACCAAAAGAATGTTCCTGGTGTTGTGTTTGAACCTAGGAATTGCAATACTACGAGGAACAATACTTCACTCGTGTTATCCAACTAGCTTATTTCCCTTAAACAGAAATGTAAAATGAAAATCGCTTATTGTCACAAGTGGGCTTCAAATGAAGTTACCGGCGCCTGTTCAGGGAGGCTGGTACGGGAATGCAGAGATTACATTGTATTTACAGCACAGAAACATTCAGCCCTGCCAGATTTTATGGATGACAGGAGCCTGCTCCTATTAACCTCCTTCCTCCAGCAGCATCAGCACATCCTTTGGCTTCTTTCTTCCCAGCGTGCTGGCCTAACTCCCCCATAAATGCATGTGTTATCCATCTCAATTGCTGCTCGTGTTCGTGAGGCCCACATTCGAACCACACTGGGTGAAGAGGTTTATCCTGAATTTCTTGTGTGGTTTATTCTGACTATCTAGTACTTAAGGTCCCTAGTTCTAGTCTCACCTGCAAGGCGATATATATTCTTCATGTCTCCCCTATCAAAGCCTTTCATTGATTCAATCGTCTGGAAACAACCAGAACCAGGATAATGGAGGTATAAAACTGACCAAAGCCACATTATTCAGAGCACCGTATAGTTTGCAGAATTTATTAACGTAAGCTACAGCTCCATATGTGGAGTTTTTTTTTTTTTGTTTGTTTTTTTTAAAATTTAGACTACCCAATTATTTTTTTCAATTAAGGGGCAATTTAGCGTGGCCAATCCACCTACTCTGCACATTTTTGGGTTGTGGGGGCGAAACCCACGCAGACACGGGGAGAATGTGCAAACTCCACACGGACAGTGACCCAGAACCGGGATCGAACCTGGGACCTCAGCGCCGTGAGGCTGTTGTGCTAACCACTAGGCCACCGTGCTGCCCTCATATGTGGAGTTTAAAAAAAATATTCATACATCGGTATCACATAAGGATCAAAAATAAATACACGGGAGGAACTTTGAATAGTGATGGGTATTCTCTTTTTTTAAAACACATTTTATTCAAACTTGTATTAAAGTAGGTTACAGTAAATAAACACCCCGGGAAACATTCTTCCCAACAATCAACTATACAGTTTGTACAGATTTTTCTCCTTTTTCAACCCCCCACCCCCCTGCGACAAACAGCTCCTCAAACACCGTAACAAACATCCCCCACCTTTTCTCAAACTCCCCTGCTGAGCCCCTTAACTCATACTTTATCTTCTGTAACTGCAGGAAGTCATACAGGTCACCCAACCATGCTGCTACCCCCGGTGGCGATGCCGACCGCCACTCCAGAAAAATTTGTCACTGTGCAATCAGAGAGGCGAAGGCCAAGACATCGGCCTTCCTCCTCTCCATGAGCTCCGGCTTCTCTGAAACCCAAATATCGCCACCAAAGGGACCGGGTCCACTCCCTCCTCCACTATCCTGGCTAAGACCGCGAACACTCCCGCCCAGAATCTTCCCAATTTTTCACAACCCCAAAACATGGGCACATGATTCGCTAGCCCCCGTCCACACCTCTCACACTCATCTGCTACCCCCGAAAGAACCCACTCATTCTCACCCGAGACATATGCACCCTGTGCACCACCTTAAACTGTATCAGGCTCATCCTTGTACAAGAGGAGGTCCCGTTTACCCTTCACAGTGCTCACTCCAAACTCCCCAATTGATCTCCATTCCCAACTCCGCTTCCCATTTCTCCTTGATCGTCACCACCCACTCGCCTCCCTGCTCCCCCAGCCACTTACATATATCCCCAATTCTTCCCTCCCCTTCCACATCCGGAAGCAGCAGTCTCTCCAGCAGGGTGTATCCCAGCAATCTAGGGAGCCCCTTCCAGACCTTTCGTGCAAAGTCCCTAACCTGTAGAAACCTGAACGCACTACGCCTCAGCAGCTCTACCCTCTCCCTTAGCTCCATCCCTTCCACCCTAAAATGCTTCCTCAGCTGATTCCATATCTTCACCGTGGACTGCACCACTGGGCTCCCTGAATACATACTTGGAGCCATTGGCAATGCTGCCGTCACCATTGCCCTCAAATTAGACTACTCACAAGATTCCTCCTCCTGCCGAACCTACTCTACCCCTTCTCCTTCCCACCACCGCCACACCTTGGCCACATTCGCCGCCCAATAATAATGAAGCAAGCTTGGCAG
Organism: Scyliorhinus canicula; assembly: GCF_902713615.1. NCBI lineage: Eukaryota > Metazoa > Chordata > Chondrichthyes > Carcharhiniformes > Scyliorhinidae > Scyliorhinus > Scyliorhinus canicula. Next base: position 11,503,283 of record NC_052156.1, on the reverse strand, counting down.
CGCCAACCCCCCCCCCGCTGCAGGGGTGATGGGTATTCTCATGTGAAATTAATTATTGCCAAGCACATTCAAAGGATTAAGTGCATTATATTTGTTTTACTGCTTATTCAAACATCGCAAAGTGATTCACATTAGGTTAACAACTTTTGAAGTACAGTGATTTATCTGGACAAGTGCAAAATACTTTATCCACATAGTTCCAACAAACAGCAAGAAATTGGAATGCATTTTGACGTTATTGGTTTGGGGGGAGGGGGGGGGGGGGGGGGGGCGGGGGAGATTTTTTTTTACCAGAAACACCTGGAAAATTCTCTACTGCTCTTTAAATCATAGAGACTTTCAACATCAACCCACACATGAAGCAGGCAACAGGGCCTTGGTTTCATGTTTATCAGGGACATCAATCTTTGTCCAAGGGTTACATTTCAACATCAGATACGTACCAGAAGACTTCATTACAGCGGCTGCACTGCACACGCCGAGCCTTGGGTTCCTGTACCTGAATCACCATGGGACAGTCAGCACCGGGACACAGCTGCAACTGATAGTGGCTCTAGTTTAAGAACAACCAAAGCAACAGTTAGCAAAGAGAAAGATGTGCCTTTTGGATTTCACAACAGCATCTTGCATTTTTAAAACAGGAAAGTGACCCAGGACACTTCTCAAGAATGTAATCAGTGGCACAAGTGGTGTCGCTTTGATAAACCTGATACAAACCAGATCTCGCGGAGTTCACTGAAGGGAAGAAAGAGGCAACTTATATTAATGCAGCATCTCAGCACATCTTTCAAACATCCCAAAGGGCTTTCTATGCAATTTGTAACCTTCAAGTGCAGTGACTTCCTGTAGAGGGAAATGCAGCAATCATTTTGTAATCAAAATTGCCAAAGAAACAAATTTAACATAGATGTTGGCAGAACTCCATGACGTGCGATAAATCCTTAACCTTTACTTAGCTATGGCAATGGCATCCAAAAGAACAGCACGAACCAGGCCATCTTACCTCTCTCTTGCAAACACAAAACCTCCAGAAGTCAAACCTCAAGGAGCACAACAATGTTCACCAGTCAGATTCAGAAGAAAGACATTTTGATCATGCGCGGTTCCCCATTGTACACCAGTGACAGCCCTCTCCAAACTGAAAAATGTTTGTGCAGCCATTCTAAATAGTCGCCCATAGCAGCATAATTTGCATTTTTTAAAACACCTACAACCTGTCTTGCAGGAAAGTTTAATTTTGAAAATCATTTACAACTAGTTTGCAGTTCAGTTATAGGCATTAATCAAATAATCTAAGTACATCAACCCGACATGGTTTAATGCTGAATTCTGTGACACTCGTTCATGACATGACTTGGTCTTAGCACCACACTCAAAATTGACAAAGGAGAAGAAAAACATATGGCCCTTCAGCCAGTGATACAGTAATAATAATAATCGCTTATTGTCACAAGTAGGTTTCAGAATTTATTGTGAAATGCCCCTAGTTGCCACATTTCGGCGCCTGATCGGGGAGGCCGGTATGGGAATTGAACCTGCGCTCCACACGGACAGTGACCCAGAGCCGGGATCAAACCTGGGACCTCAGCTCCCGTGAGGCAGCAGTACGAACCACTGCGCCGCCATGCTGCCCACACCAATCATTTTCAAGCATCGATTTTAAATGTATTTTAGAAAGTCTTTGCATAATTGCTGTAATTTTATAAGTTTTGCAAAGCTACTGAGTATTTTTTAAATTGATTTACAGCAAACACCGACATACCATGGAAAAGCAGCTCTGTCAGCAAAATTACATCAATAAGCGCCTGTATTAATGGGGTTCTGCAGGACATACTGATAGCTTTTTTTATTTTTTTTCCCCCCTTTTTCACCCCCCTTCCCCATAAACCCCCACCCCGCTGCGACAAACAGCTCCTCAAACACGGTCACAAACATCCCCCACCTTTTCTCAAACTCCCCTGCTGAGCCCCTTAATTCATACTTTATCTTCTCGAACCACAGGAAGTCATACAGGTCACCCAAACATGCTGCTACCCCCGGTGGCGATGCCGAACACCACTCCAGCAGAATTCATCGCCGTGCAATCAGAGAGGCGAAGGCCAAGACATCGGCCTTCCTCCTCTCCATGAGCTCCGGCTTCTCTGAAACCCCAAATATCGCCACCAAAGGGTCCGGGTCCATCTCCTCCTCCACTGACCTGGCTAATACCACGAACACCAAGGAATAGGGATGTTTTACTGCAATTGTGTCAGACATTGGTGAGGCTACATCTGGAGTATTTTGTGCAGGTTTGGTCTCCTTACCTGAAGAAGGGTGTTCTTGCTATGGAGGGTGTGCAGCGAAGGTTTATCAGGCTGGCTCCTGGGATGGCAGGACTGCCATATGAGGAGAGACCAAGTCGGTCAGGATTATATTCATTGGAGTTTAGAAGAGTGAGAGGGGATCTCATAGAAACTTATTAAATTCTAACAGGATTGATACAGAAAGAATGTTCCCGATGGTGGGGAGTCCAGAACCAGGGGGTCATAGTTTGAGGACATGGTGTAAACATTTTAGGACTGAGGTGAGAAGTTTCTTCACCCAGAGGGTGGTGAATCTATGGGATTCACTACTACAGAAAGTTGTTGAGGCCAAAACATTGCATTATTTCAAGAAGGAATTCGATATAGTTCTTGCGGCTAAAGGAATCAAGGGATATGGGGGAAGGCGGGATCAAGGTATTGAACTTGATGATCAACTATTTTTTAAAAATAAATTTAGAGTACCCAATTATTTGTTTTCCAATTAAGGGGCAATTTAGCGTGGCCAATCCACCTAACCTGCACATCTTTGGGTTGTGGGGGTGAAACCCACGCAGACACGGGGAGAATGTGCAAACTCCACGTGGACAGTGGTCCAGGGCCGGGATTCGAACCCTGGTCCTCAGCGACGCAGTCCCAGTGCTAACCACTGCCGCCCTTCGAACTTGATGATCAATCATGACCATAATGAATGGCGGGTAAGCTCGAAGGGCCGAATGACCTTCTCCTGGTTCTACTTTCGATGCATGTGATGTGCTCCCTTCTTAAACTGCTGCAGTCCGTGTGCTGTAGATACACCTAGTGCTGTTCGGAAGGGAGTTCCAGGATTTTGACCCGGTGACGATGAAGGAACAGAGAGGTAGTTCCACGTCAGGATGGTGCGTGGCTCAAGAGAGGAACTTGCAGATGGGCATCCCCCCATGCAGTTGCTTCCCATGTCCTTCTAGGTGGTAGAGGTCATGGGTTTGGCAGGTGCTGCTGAGTTGCTGCAGTGCATCTTGTACATGGCACACAGTGTCATCGCACGTCACTAGTGGAAGAAGTGAATGTTTAAGATGGTGGAGGGGGTGCCAATCAAGTGGACTGCTTTATCCGGGATGACTTCAAGCTTGAGTGTTGTTGGAGCTGTACTCATCCGGCAAATGGACAGTATTCCATCACACTCCTGGCTTCTGCCTTGTAGCCAGAGGACAGGCTTTGGAGAATCAGGAATGTAAGTTACTCTGCAGAATTCCCAACCTCTAACCTGCTGTTGCATCGACAGTATTTATAAGACTGGGCAGTTTCTGGTCAATGCTAACTCTCACTGTTGGTAATGGAGGGTACAGCAATGGGAATGTCACAATGTCATGGTGAGATGGTCACATTCTCTGATGATGGAGTTAGCCACTGCTGATACTTGGGTGGTGCAAATATTACTTGCCACTTATCAACCAAGCTGAAATATTGTCCAGATCTTGTCACATATGGACACTGGCTGACTCGTGAATGGTGCTGAATATTGTGCAATGAATAGCAAGCATCCCCACTTTCAACCTTATGATGAACAGCTGAAGATGGTTGGGCCGAGGACACTACCCTGATGAACTCCTGCAGCGATGTCCTGGAGCTGAGATGATTGACCTCCAATATTCAATCAATAAAGGAAAATGTGGAATTAGAAGTCTAATAATGACCGTGAAATCATTGCCGATTATAATAAAAACCCACCTGGTTCATCAATTCCCTACAGGGAAGGAAATCGACCATCCATCCCTGGACTCCAGACCCATGGCAATGCGGTTGACACTCTGAAATGGCCTCCCAAGCTACTCAGTTGTATCAAACCACTATAAGGACTTGCAGGAATGAAACCAGACAGACTAACAGGCATCGACAACAGCAAACTGCTAACTAACATCTGGAGCTTGTGCCAAAATTGGCTGGGCTGTCCCAAAGATTAGTCAAGCAAGAGTCTGACAGTCAGATTGAATGAATCATAACAATGTCCCAGACACCAGCAACACCATCCCTGGTCCATGTCCAGTCTATTCTACCATGTCCTGTAGAATAGTCAGGAGGGAGTTGCCCTGTGAGTCCTCACCATCGACTCTGGACTCCATGGACAAGCATGACCAGGTATCCCACGCTCCTCCTCAGCTGATGAATCGGTATCCCTCTATGTTGAACACTACTTAGGGGAAGTAGAGGGTTGCAAGGCAACAGACTGTACTCTGGGTGGCAGACTTCAATGTCCATCAACAAGAGTGTCTCAGTTGCACTACCAGAGACTGGGGAGACAGAGTCCCAAAGGACATATCTGATAGACTGGGTCTGCGACAAGTGGTGAGGATACCAAGGGAAAAAAAACATACTTGATCTCATTCTCACCAATTTGCCCGACACAAATGCATCTGCCCACGTCAACAGCATTAGGAGTGACAAAGTGCCGTCTTCACATTGAGGATACCCACCGTCATGTTGTGTGGCACCACCGTCATGCTAAATGGGATAGATTCAGAACAGATCTAGCAATTCAAGACTGCGCATCCATGAGGCGTTGTGGGCCATCAGCAGCAGCAGAATTGTTCCCAACCATAATCAGTAACCTTACAGCCCGGCATATCCCTAATTTTACCACTACCACCAAGCCAAGGAATCAATCCTGATTTATTGAAGGAGGCATGCCAGGAGAAGCACCAGGTATAACGATAAATGAGGTGTCAACCTGATGAACCTACAACAGGGGACTACTTGTGTCAAACAGTGTAAGTAGCAAGTGAATAGACAAAGCTAAGCATTCCCACAACCAACAGATCAGATTCATGTTCTGCAGTCCTGTCATATACGGTCGTGAATGGTGCTGACAATTAAACAACTCACTGGAGGAGGTGGCTCCATAAATATTCCCATCCTCAATGATGGGGTAGCCCGGCTCATCAGTGCAAAAAATACAGATGATGCATTTGCAATAATATTCCGTCGGAAGTGTTGAATGGATGCTCCATCTCAGCCTCCTCGGGAGGTCTCCAGTATCAGAGATGCCAGTCTTCAGCCAATTCAATTCACTCCACATGATATCAAGAAACGACTGAAGGCACTGGATACTGCAAAGGCTATGGGCCCTGACAATATTTCCGCAATAGCACTGAAGACTTATGCTCCAGAATTTGCCATGCTCCTGACCAAGCTGATCCAATACAGCTACAACATTGGCATCTATTCGGTAATGTGGAAAATTGCCCAGGTATGTCCTGTACGTAAAAAATAGGAGAAATGTCCAAGTCAGGATGGTGTGCGTCTTGGGGAGAACTTCCAGGTAGTGGTGTCCCCATGCATTTGCTGCCCTTGTCCTTCGAGGGTATGGGTTTGGAAGGTACTCTCTTTAGTAAGTTAATTAATAAAGCATAACGTCTGCCTAGGCGTCACGTAGCGAGGCTGCCAGTAATGGAAAACTGATCATCTGTAGGAGATGATGGGGCGGCACAGTGGTTAGCACTGCATCGAGAACCCGGGTTCAATCCCAGCCCCGGGTCACTATCCTTGTAGTTTGCACATTCTCCCCTGCATGGGTCTCACCCCCACAACCCAAAAGATGTGTAGGTGGATTGGCTACCTAATTGGGGAGAAAAAAAGAATTGGGTACTGGAAATTTATTCTTAAAAAATAAAAATCTGTGGGAGATGATTGGCTGCTGTTAATCAACACATAAACCGACTTCCGGTTGCGGCTATGACCAGCTAAGTCGCACGTTTGGCTGCTCCTGTTAGGAAGGTGTTTTCGGGCCGATTGGAGGGCCCCTAACGGCGCTGGAACGGCAATTCCCGGTGGGGGAAGGTTCCCAGAGGAGAACCCCGTCAAATTTATGGTCGTCACCCGAAGTGGGGCAGGAAAAAAAGCGGCAGCAGCTCCCCGAAAAAAGCGGGGGAAGAAATCCAAAATGGCGGCCGGCGGCGCACCCGAGGACTGGAGGAAATGGGCGGAGGAGCAGCAGGCCGCTCTCCTGCGCTTCTTCACGGAGCTGAAAGTGGAGCTGCTGGAGTCGATGAACGCGACGACCACCAGGCTGATGGGGGCACAGGCGACCCAAGAGGCGTCAATTCGGGAGCTGCAGCAGGAGATGACTGTGAGGGAGGAGGAGGCCACGGTCCTCGTGGGAAAGGTGGAGGTGCACGAGGCACTCCACCTGAGATGGCAAAACCGATTGGAGGAGATGGATACCCGCATGAAGCGGAAAAACCTGAGGATCCTGGGCCTGGCAGAAGGGCTGGAGGGGTCGGACCTCCAGGGGTATGTGGCAGAAATGCTGGGCTCACTGATGGGGGCAGGGGCCGTCCCTTCGCCCCTGGAATTGGAGGAGGCCTACAGAGTAATGGCCAGGAAGCCAAGAGCAAACGAACCCCCGAGGGCGGTGCTGGTTCGGTTCCAGCGATTCAGTGACCGGGAGAGGGTGCTGAGGTGGGCCAAGAGAGAGAGGAGCAGCAAATGGGAGAACTCGACGGTGAGGATCTTTCAGGACTGGAGTGCGGAGGTGGCAAAGCGGCGGGCCCGGTTCAACCGGACGAAGGCGGTGCTGCATGCCAAGAGAATTAGATTCGGGATGCTGCAGCCAGCGCGCTTGTGGGTGACCTATAAGGACCAGCACCACTATTTCGAGTCCCCGGAGGAGGCGTGGGCCTTTGTCCAGGAAGAAAAGCTGGACTCGAACTAGAACCAGGGGATACTTGGCGGTCGTTGCCGCTCTGGTACTTTGAGCTGGACACGTGGCTTTCTGTTGGTTGGATTTTCACTTGGCCGAATTTTTGGACCCTTTTTGTTCTCTATACCAGTTTTTTCTCTCTTTTTCCTGTTATTTATAATGTTATGGTGGGAGGGCGGGGTGGGGGGGGGGGTGGGGGGGGGGGGGGCGGGCCGGGGGTATGTGTTTCTTGTGGGGTTTTTGGTTGTTTTGTATTTATCGGTGGGAGATCGGGGACGGGGGTGGAACTGAAGATGGAGGGGCGGGGAGGGGCAGGGCGAAAGCGCGGGCTTTCCTCTGGTTTCCCACGCACGGGGCAGAGGAGGGAGGGGGGTGGGAGTAAGGGGCGTGGTCAGCAATGGCTCCCTTTCCCGCGCTGGAGCGGGGTCAAGGAGGGGTGGTAAGGGGGGGGGGACGTCCCCCACGCCGGGAGGAGCCGGAGTGTGGCAGGGGCAGCCGGGTCAGCGTAAACCAGCTGACTCACGGAAGTACTATGGAGGGTGCGTCGCGGCTAGGAAGGGTCCTAGCCTGGGGGGGGGGGGGGGGGGGGGGGGGGGGGGGGGGCCACCGGGTTGCTGCTGAAAAGGCCAGGGAGGAGAAGTTGAGGACTGGAGGGGTGGGGGGGGGGGGGGGGGGGGGGGGGGGGGGGCGCTATCGCCATGGGGAGCGGGTCGGAAAGGGAGGGTTGACTCGGGGCGAGCAGGTGACAGGATATGGCTAGTCGGCGGGGGAAAGGGGCGGGCTGCCCTTCGACCCGGCTGATCACTTGGAATGTGAGGGGGCTGAATGGGCCGGTCAAGAGAACGAGAGTAATCTCGCATTTGAAGGGGCTGAAGGCGGATGCAGCAATGCTACAAGAGACCCATTTGAAGGTGGCGGACCAGGTCCGCCTGAGAAGGGGGTGGGTGGGACAAGTGTTCCACTCAGGACTGGACGTAAAGAACCGAGGGGTGGCGATCCTGGTAGGGAAGAGGGTGTCGTTCGTGACGGCGGAGGTGGTGGCGGATAAAGAGGGTAGATATGTCATGGTGAAGGGTAGGCTGCAGGGGGAGAAAGTGGTGATGGTTAACGTGTATGCCCCGAACTGGGACGACGCTGGCTTCATGAGGCGCCTACTGGGCCTCATTCCGGACCTGGAGGCAGGGGGCCTGATCATGGGGGGGGGGACTTCAACACAGTGCTGGACCCCGTGTTGGACAGATCGAGTTCAAGGACGAGTAGGAGGCCGGCAGCGGCAGAAGTGTTAAAGGGGTTTATGGAGCAGATGGGAGGGGTGGACCCCTGGAGGTTTGGGAGGCCGAGGGCGAGGGAGTATTCCTTTTTCTCCCATGTCCACAGAGTCTATTCTAGAATTGACTTTTTTGTATTGAGCAGGGGACTGATCCCGAAAGTACGGGAAGTGGAGTACTCGGCCATAGCGGTCTCAGACCACGCGCCACACTGGGTAGATTTGGAAATGGGGGAGGTGCGAGACCAGCGTCCGCTGTGGCGCCTGGATGTGGGGTTGCTGGCGGATGAGGTGGTGTGTAAGAGGGTCCGGAAGAGCATTGAAAGATATCTGGACATTAATGACACGGGGGAGGTGCAGGTGGGGATGGTATGGGAGGCTTTGAAGGCGGTGATCCGGGGGGAGCTGATCTCCATACGGGCACATAGGGAAAGGAGGGAGCGACAGGAGAGGGAGAGGCTTGTGGGGGAGCTGCTGGACGTGGATAGGAAATATGCGGAGGCACCAGAGGAGGGGCTGTTGGGGGAACGGCGTAGTTTGCAGGCTAAGTTTGACCTGTTGACCACCAGAAAGGCGGAGACACAGTGGAGAAGGGCGCAGGGCGCGATTTATGAGTATGGGGAGAAGGCGAGTAGGATGTTGGCGCATCAGCTCCGCAAGCGGGATGCGGCTAGAGAAATTGGGGGAGTGAGGGAGAGGGGTGGGAACATAGTGCAGAAGGGGCCAGAAGTAAATGGGGTTTTCAGAGACTTCTATAAGGAGCTGTATCGGTCAGAGCCGCCGACGAGGGATGGGGGGATGGAGGGCTTCTTGAACAAACTGAGGTTCCCCAAGGTCCAGGAGGAGCTGGTAGAGGGGCTGGGGGCGCAGATAGGGCTAGAGGAGCTAGTCAAGGGGATTGGGCATATGCAGTCGGGGAAGGCGCCGGGGCCAGACGGGTTCCCGGTGGAATTTTACAAAAAATATGCGGATCTGGTGGGCCCTGTGCTGGTGCGAGCCTTCAACGAGGCATGGGAGGGGGGGGCTCTGCCCCCGACAATGTCGCAGGCACTGATCTCTCTGATCTTGAAGCGGGATAAGGACCCCGTGCAGTGTGGGTCATATAGGCCTATCTCGCTCCTGGATGTGGACGCCAAGCTGCTGGCAAAGATCCTGGCTACCAGGATAGAGGATTGTGTGCCAGGGGTGATACACGAGGACCAGACGGGTTTTGTGAAAGGGCGGCAGCTTAATACGAACGTGCGGAGACTGCTAAACGTCATCATGATGCCGGCAGTGGAGGGGGAGGCGGAGATAGTGGTGGCATTGGACGCGGAGAAAGCATTTGATAGGGTGGAGTGGAAGTACCTGTGGGAGACGCTGGAGCGGTTTGGATTTGGGGAGGGATTTATTAAATGGGTGAAGCTGCTCTATTCGGCCCCGACGGCAAGTGTAGTGACGAATGGTAGGAGATCGGAGTATTTTGGGCTCCACCGGGGGACCAGACAGGGGTGCCCCTTGTCCCCCCTGCTCTTCGCACTGGCAATTGAACCGTTGGCGATGGCACTGAGGGGCTCAGGGGGGTGGAGAGGGCTGACAAGGGGCGGGGAGGAGCACCGGGTATCGCTATACGCGGACGACCTGCTGCTATACGTGGCAGACCCAGAAGGGGGAATGCCGGAGGTGATGGAACTGCTAGCAGAATTCGGGGACTTTTCGCGGTACAAGTTAACTTGGGTAAGAGTGAGGTATTTGTGATACACCCAGGGGACCAGGAAGAGGGAATCGGGAGACTCCCGTTGAAGAGAGCAGGAAAGAGTTTTAGATATTTGGGGGTGCAGGTGGCAAGGAACTGGGGGACTCTCCACAAGTTGAACTTCTCTAGGCTAGTGGAACAGATGGAAGAGGAATTTAAAAGGTGGGACATGGTGCCGCTGTCGCTGGCGGGCAGAGTGCAGTCCGTTAAAATGACGGTCCTCCCAAGGTTTTTGTTTTTATTTCAGTGCTTGCCCATCTTCCTCCCTAGGGCCTTCTTCAAAAAGGTGACGAGCGGCATCATGAGCTACGTGTGGGCGCATGGCACCCCAAGGGTGAGGAGGGTCTTCTTGGAGCGGAGTAGGGAGAGTGGAGGGCTGGCATTACCCAACCTTTCGGGGTATTACTGGGCGGCTAATGTGTCGATGGTGCGCAAGTGGATGATGGAAGGGGAGGGGGCAGCTTGGAAACGAATGGAGAGGGCGTCCTGTGGCAACATAAGCCTGGGGGCCCTAGTAACGGCGCCATGGCCGCTCCCTCCCACGAGGTACACCACGAGCCCGGTGGTGGCGGCCACCCTCAAGATCTGGGGGCAGTGGAGGCGACACAGGGGGGAAGTGGGAGGTCTGATGGAGGCACCGTTAAGAGGGAACCATAGATTCATCCCGGGGAACATGGACGGGGGATTTCAGAGCTGGCACAGGGTGGGCATCAGGCAGCTGAAGGATCTGTTTGTAGATGGGAGGTTTGCGAGCCTGAGAGAGCTGGAGGAGAAATTCGGGCTCCCCCCGGGAAACGTGTTTCGACATTTGCAGGTGAAGGCATTTGCTAGCCGCCAGGTGGAAGGGTTCCCCTTGCTCCCCAGCAGGGGGGCGAGCGATAGGGTGCTCTCGGGGGTCTGGGTCGGAAGGGGGAGGATATCGGACATATACAAAGTAATGCAGGAGGCTGAGGAGGCATCAGTAGAGGAGCTGAAAGCCAAGTGGGAGGGGGAGCTGGGAGAGCAGATAGAGGATGGGACATGGGCTGATGCCCTGGAGAGGGTTAATTCCTCCTCCTCGTGTGCGAGGCTTAGCCTCATTCAATTTAAGGTGCTACATAGAGCCCATATGACGGGGACAAGGATGAGTCGGTTCTTTGGGGGTGAGGACAGATGTGTCAGGTGTTCGGGAAGTCCAGCGAACCATGTCCATATGTTTTGAGCATGTCCGGCACTGGAGGAGTTCTGGAAGGGGGTGGCAAGGACGGTGTCGAGGGTGGTGGGATCCAGGGTCAAACCGGGATGGGGACTAGCGATCTTTGGGGTTGGGGTGGAGCCGGGGGTACAGGAGGCGAGAGAGGCCGGAATACTGGCCTTTGCGTCCCTAGTTGCGCGAAGAAGGATACTGATACAGTGGAAGGACGCGAGGCCTCCAAGCGTGGAAACTTGGATAATGACATGGCAAGCTTTATCCAGTTGGAAAGGGTCAAATTCGCCCTGAGAGGGTCGGTACAAGGGTTCTTCAGGCGGGTGGCAGCCTTTCCTCGACTTTTTGGCTCAAAGATAGGGTGCAGAGGTCGCAGCAGCAGCAACCCCGGGGGGGGGGGGGGGGGGGGGGGGGGGGGCAACAACAGTGTGGTGGGTTATTTAAGGTTGTAATGCGGACAAATTTGTTCGCTGTTCATGTTTGATGTTAATTGTTGCTTTGTTTGTTTTTTGGGGGGGGGGAGGGACAGCGCGCGCGGGGGGGTCGGGCGGGGGGGGGGATATCTGTTAAAGAGGGAATATTGTGTAATAGTCTATGGTTAGGGGGGGTAAATATTTTCATGTAAAAAAATCTCTTCAATAAAAATTATTTAAAAAAAAAAAAAATCAACACATAAACCACTGGAAACTGTTTGGCAAAGGCGGTTATCCACTGAAAAGTACACGGGCCAAAAAAAATCTGCATGAACAATTGGAACAACAAAAGCTGAAATCAATGAGTGCCACTAACTGGCAGCCAAACTGCCGAGTCAGGAAAAGTTGCAAAACTAAGAGGGAGTGTTAAACTATACTAAGCAAGCTTCAGGACTGTAGGTCTTTGGGAACAAGACAGATTGCTAACTGCCTCGAGCCAATATTTTTTCCCTCTACTACTTCTCAAGTGTTTATGCTATTAACTGTACTTCTTAAATTCCTATCTATTAGTTTACTGACTGAGAAAATGCAGAAAGCAAATTGAATTGGGGAAGTGCCAGCAATTTTCTGGTCCTTCACCAAGAGTTTTGAAACCCTGTTCGAGTTTCCTCTGATATCAGAGACTATTGTCCAGTGGACAATGCAAAAGTGGCACTCGTAACCGAAAGATTTTTAACCCCCAGTCTTGAATTATGCAATTCCTGCTTCATGCTAATTCAAGGTTTGTACATCTTAAGTCTTCCATGAGTAAGTTAGCTAATACCCTATTACTCACAAGCCATGAACAATACAATTCAGTGAACACATATTTAGTCATTTAAAACAGAAATAAAAATCTGCTCTTTTATGGGTATTATAAAGGTTGAAATCTTCAAAGTTTTGTTAACACGAAACTGGCCAACAACTGAAAAATCAGTGCAGCCAACTCTTACTAATGCTACCACAATCAAATTCTTCCCGCAGTGATGTTGCTATTTTATCTCGCAGAGCCATTCTATTAAATCTTGTCATAAAGCTGGATAGAATCACCACCTCTCAGTTAGCTAACAATTGTCAAACTAGAATGAATATTGCTTTCAAGAAAGAGCTTAGTGGGTAACATTTGCATCAGCGGTTCTTTTAACTATCAAAGCATATAGCAAAAGAAGAGGAAGGGGGCATTGAAACAGAGGAAGATACACAAGAGAGGGTCGTAGAATCCTCTTCGGATTGTTTTCAGGGTCAACAACAGCATGGTGGCTGCACAAACCCTTTTAGGCTGCTGATCCGTGTCAAAATTACTTGGTCCTTTTTTATTTTATTCCATAGAGCCTGTATTTCAGAAAAAACATTGGGAGGAATTGAAGGATATAATGAAGCGGTATTTCTCACAATATGGACCCGAGATCATCTGCAATTTGCCTCCACCATGTACCTAGTCCGACACGGTGCTGCAGCTTCACTCATCTGGGAGCAATGATTCACAGCATGGGATATTGCTATCCTTCCTCTTGGATGGTTTGGGGAGGAGAGTGGAGGGGGTGAGGGGGGGTTGGGCAGTGGAGAAAGCAAAATTGAATCAGCGCGCACTGTAACATGTTCCACACAAACTCTAAGGTTTTGCCTCCATTTAAGGGAAGGCAGTGGCATAGTGAAATTGTCACTGGACTGGTAATCCAGAGATCCAGGATAATGCTCTGGGGTCCCAGGTTCGAATCCCACCATGAAAGATGGCAAAATTTGAATTCAATAAAAATGTGGAATTAAAAGTCTAATGATGAGCACAAAACCCTTGCCGAATGACCCAAAAGAACCCCATCTGGTTCACTAATGTCCTTCAGGGGAGAATCTGCCATCCTTATCCAGTCTGGCCTACATGTGGCTCCAGACTCACAGCAAACTGGTTGACGCTTAAACCTCCCCCTACCGAAATGGCCTAGCAAGCCATTCGTTCGAGGGCATTTAGAGATGGGCAACAAATTCTGGCCCAGCCAGCGACGCCCACAACCTAAGATTTCAAGTGCCTTTGTGGCAAACAATTCTCCAGGCGAAAACGTATTTATTCTTCAGGATTTAGTTTCCTCAGCTAATTTTCAAGTCGAGATTTAGCATGAAGCTACCCAACAGTGGGAGGAAAACACTCTTCTACTGACTGAAATTGCTTGAGCCATACTTTTGAGAGCACTTCTATTTCTGGCCTCTGACAAATACATGAGATAATTAGCAAGTTCAGTATCATTTTCATCTCGGGTCTCAACGCAGAATCCAGGACTGCAATATGTGATTGTCACCAATTAGAAGGCAGAGAATCAAGTACAGTCAATTCCTGCTGAGGAAATAGCTTTTTAAAAATTAATTTACAGGATGTGGGTATTGCTGATTAGCCTAGCATTTATTGCCTTTGCTGCCCTTCAGAAGGAATTGGCGAGTTGTCCTCTTGAACAGCTGCAGTCTCTGAGGTGCAGGTATACCCACAGTGTTGTTGGAAGTTAATCCAGGATTTTGACCCACGACAGTGAAGAAATTGTGATATATTTCCAAGTCGGGGTGGTGGGTGACTTGGAGGGGAATCTCCAGGTGGTGGGGGTTTCCAGGTATCTGCTGCTCTTGTCCCTCTAGATGGTAGTGGTCGTGGGTTTGGAAGGTGCTGCCTGAGCAACCTTGGCGAGTTACTTATTTTATTCGTTCATGGGACGTGGGCGTCGCAGGCTGGGCCAGCATTTATTGCCCATCCCTAATTGCCCTCGAGGGGGCAATTCAGAGTCTACCACGTTGCTGTGGGTCTGCAGTCACATGTAGGCCAGACCAGGCAAGGACAGCAGATTTCCTTCCCTGAAGGACATTAATAAACCAGATGGTTTTTTACGACACTCGACATAGTCATCATTAGACTTTTAATTCCAGATATTTTATTGAGTTTAAATTCCACCACCTCAGGTAATCTAGCCTCCCACCCCACTCAGGACCAAGGTGAGATTAGCCGAGGAAGTCGTCACATCTTTACACTTAAGGGTCCAAGAAAAGAAAAAAATCCCATTTTTGATTCAAAAGCCAGAGTATATTGATTCAGAATTGAATTTAATTGATATTAATGAGGGTAATCACCTTCCCCTGTTTTGTGTCAACAGGCTTTTAACAGATACGTCTCTTGTCAATTATTGCATCCCCATTCCACCAACAAAAGTTTCAAATGTATTGAAAATCACCCACCTCGACATAATCTCTGAAGAGGTAGCGCCTGTATTTTTCTCTCAGTTCTTCGTTAGAAATCAAAGGAAAAGCAAAATCTTCAGGTGTTCGGAGCAAGCAGTCTTGAGCCATACAGGATATGCCTAGCAAGAGACACAGACTGGTTACTGTCAATCCTTCAAACAAAATCTGGCCGACATTTTAGAACAGAATCTGGTTCTGAAAAATAAATCTTTGCAAACCATCCAGAGACCGAGTCACCAGACCCTTAATGGAGCTCAGCTACGTATGCCATAACTTAACCTAGTAATCAGGGCTTGTGGTCACAACACGCCTGAGCACTCATCAATTCCTGACCTCAGATCTACTCCGTGTGGAAGTGTCAAGTATAGGGACCGAGGGAGATGCCCAATTTAACCTGTAGTGCTGTTCCGCTCAGTTCACAACAATATTAGTAGATACCTCGGAGAAATTTCTTTAGCCATATTGCATGTTAGGAGGAGGCGGGAGGCATTATTGCCCTTCAATTCACCTAAATTTAAACATACAAAAGCTCCATGGGGCAGAGAAGTGGAGGTGCCGGCTTTGGACTGGGATGGGCACAAGAAGAAGTCTTACAACACCACGTTAAAGTCCAGGTTTGTTTAGAATCATCTATCTTGCATCATTGACGTGTCTATATGTATGTGTTTGTGGAACCCACCTCTTCACTCACCTGATGATGGAGCTGCGCTCCAAAAGCTAGTGATTCCAAACAAACCTGTTGGACTATAACCTGGTGTAGTAAGACTTCTTACAGGGCCGAGAAGGTCGAGTGATAACAGTGGTGCTGTTCTGATAATTGCCATTAATTATTAGATTTCAGCTATTGGCAGAAGTGGGTCTCAGTGCATTTTGGAGCATCACTCAGTTGCAATGCTCATCACGGTTAAGGTCCTCATGGCACACATGGTCAAACACCACTTACGAATAATAACCACTTGGACCAGAGTCCACAACATCTTTGGCAAAGAGTCATCCAGACTCAAAACGTTAGCTCTCTTCTCCCTCCACAGTTGCGGTCAGACCTCCCGCATTTTCTGCTTTTGTTTCAGATTCCAGCATCTGCAGTAATTTGCCTTTATCTTGTGTAACGAACATCAGTAGGCCTGCTTCCCAGCCAAGAATCGGTACGAGAGAGAGGGACAAATAATTCAAAAAATACTCAAAAGATTTTCTAATAGTCATTATAATAGAGCTTCTGGTGCCCACGGATAACGGCACAAGAGTATTCGCTTTCAAAGTACTACTTGTTAAGTAAGAGAATTCCATGTATATTAACAGAAAATTATGGAAGTACTTAGCAGGTCATGCAGCACCTGTTGAGAGAAACAAAGTTAAGGTTTCAAGTCAATGTCTATTTATCAAAACTGGAAAAAACTTGGAGATTTAACTTTTCAGCAAGTACAGATGCAGGTAGGTCGAGCAGAGGTGAAAAGATAGACTTGCATTGATGTGGTGCCTTTCAAGACCTCAGGCTGTTCCAAACTGCTTTACAATAATGAAGTATTTTTGAAGTGTAGTCACTGTGCGAATGCAGGAAACGTGGTAGCCAGTATGTGGACAGCAAGCTCCCACAAACAGCAATCTGATAATATCCAGATCATCTGCTTTATGGTGTTAATTGAGAGATAAATATTGGCCAGGACAGCAGGCGTGACCCCTGCTCTTCTTTGAAATAACGTCTTGGGATTGTTTACACCGCCTGACAAGGCAGACTCAGCTCCAGTTTAATATCTCGGCTGAAAATTATACATTTGACAGTGCAGTACTTCTTCATGTACTGCGTTGAAGTGTCAGCCTAGAGGGGCCTTTGGGAGGGCAGAAGGCAGGAGTTTTTAAATGATAAAAGGAATGATAGTGAAAAGCAAAGCAAATGGTAATGGGACACGTCAAGAAACAAAAGGTGTATCTCGAAGAGGTGGTGTCCTCTTCAAGAATAGCAAGACCGGAAACATTACCAGCATCTGCTGTGTTTTAATTTTTTTTATAAAGTATGCAATCAGTAGTTATGATCTGAAATTGTTGAACTTATATTCAATCCTCTTGATCTTCCATTGAGCTTTGTTACAAGAAGGTAGCCGGCGACAGAGTGAGACCTACAAGTATTCAGAAGCTCAGGGTCACAAAGCAACCACCCAATCTAAGTTGATCTGATCAAATGTTAGCCATTGAGACATAACCCCTTCATCAGAACTGCAACATATCACAAATGAGCAGCTTGGGGTAGAAGAATATAATCATAGAAGGAAAAGGGTGAACTACAATGTAGTGTGGTGGAGAACAGCAGATGGTTAAATGGAAGGCACGGTGGCACAATGGTTAGCACTGCTGCCTCACAGCACCAGGGACCCGGGTTCAAATCCAGCCCTGGGTGACTGTCTGTCACCCCCATGTCTGCGTGGCTTTTATCCAGGTGTCCTCTCACCATCCAAAGATCTGCGGGTTAGGTGGATTGGACATGATCAATTGCCGTTCGTGTCCAGGGATGTGCAGGTTAGGTTATGGGGGATAGATGGGGGAGTGGACATGGGTGGGGTGCTCTTTCGTAAGATCGGTGCAAACTTGATGGGCTGAATGGCCTCCTTTGGCACTGAAGGATGTGGGATGCGAGATTCTATGAAATACTTGAGGTGTGAGTGGGGGAATAAATGAATACTCTAAAATCAACATTCAAGTACAGCTAGGCCATTGTGCCAAAACTCCCATTTACCCCATTCACAGTTAGCAATAAGTTTGAGGCAAAATAATGAGTTAGAAGCAACCCTGGTGAGAACAAATTTTGGCTCATACGGAAAGCAGCAACAGCAGGCAGACAGCCTAAGCAATAACAGAGAAGCAAACAGCCAAAAATAGCCACAGCTTGTGTATTACAACACTCGATCAAAGTGAGATTCACAGGAACCATTTCAGACAATTAATTTCTGGATAACATACATGAAGCTAGCAACTCACAGGAGTAAGAGGCACACTTCAACGTAACTCAATTAAAGGGAATACATCAGCTTTCAAGGCTGTATAAGAAAACAGACCATAAAATGCAACATAATTTAGGCATCGTAAAACTTTAATGAATAAATGTTTTTAATTTAAAAGAGTACATCAGTTAGCCATGTTGTTCATGCTTGGTTACAATTAAAATATTTGGAGAGAGAGAAGCTACTGATGGAAACATGCTGACATTAGGAAGCCAATATTAGGAAACAACTAAAACAAACGCTGATCTATAAAATGTCTCCTGACAGTTCCCGAAGATGGTCATTGGACAGCACTTTATGCAGATTATCTATTCACTTGAAAACAGCAAGGATTTCTTTCTATATTGGATTGCTTTACAGCTAATTTTCTACAATCAGACTATATCAAAGGTCTGCAGTACAACATGCAATCATGTAACCTGATAAAATAAAGCGTTAAAAGCACAGGAAGAAACATAACATGGAGGCTTTCAAGAAAAAGATGCAATATCTAATTTTAAACTAGTTTAGTTTCCACTGGATCAGAATATACAAATCATACTACTTGTTCCAACAGCTTTTTATCCACCTCTCCAGCTAGCATTAGGGAACAGTAAAATGCCAGTCTCTTAATAATCGGAGAGAGAAAAAGCTCAAACATCGTGCATCTCCAGTCCAGTTAATCTAAGAGGGTTTTCCCTCAATATTTCCAACAGAGCCTCAATCACAAAAACAGCAATCTTTTATTCTTTTCACCCAACCTGTATTTTAAGCATCAATTTTTTCTGCAACCTCAAAATACTATGTGCTATCATTTCTTGAGACGAGGTAGTGCATTCCGTGAAATCATTCCTTTGTTGCCCAATCAATGCCTTCCTGGTCAGCCTTCTACACCTCTCCATGTTTGGCAGTATCTATGGAGAGTTTTCTTCAGTGTCTTGTGTGGACACCATTCTCGGGGAGAGGTAAGCAACTGGTCCAAGGCCCATTCAACCACTTTCTGCAAAGCACTCTCCGACCTCAACTTTATCTTTCAAAACAAACATGATATTTCCACTCCACATCTCCCTGCTGCATGGCTGGAATCGGAAACCCACCACGAGAGTCAGAAACCTACCTCACCCTATTATTAAACGACAGATTGACAACACCCCGTTCACCTGCAACTCATTAACTCTGATCCATTCATACGTTGTTACAAGCTGGCACGGAAGACTTTGTTATTGTGACTCATCACTTGGAAAACATGAGGAAAAGAATGACACTTGTTGCCTTTCACGACCCAGGATGAGAATCTGGTCCGAAATAATCATGTTCAGGATGCTGCCGATAGCTTTTAAGGATAATTTTTGCAGCTCTTTATTTGCCATTTTGGGTTGGTAGAGATCTTTAAATCAGCGCTCAGCGATAATATTAACTTCCTGGCTATCATCAGACTTCTCATTAAATAGACCCATTAATGACTACTTAAAAACACATCCTTGGTCAGTATTTGGGATAGATTAGTAGCTTTGAAAATATTTTTAGCCCTCACCCCCAAAGTAAACCAAGACCAAAATAAACACCAAGGTCTCTGCCAATATTAGAAGAGTCAGCCAGTAACAGATATTAAAGAACCCCCAGAGCTCTTTAGGGTACACTTAGTGGTTAGCACTGCCACCTCACAGCTCCAGGGACCCAGGTACAATTCAATTCCAGCCTTGGGTCACTGTCTGTGCGGAGTCTGCACGTTCACCCCGTGTTTGCGTGGGTTTCCTCCGGGTGCTCCGGTTTCCTCCCATAGTCCAAAGATGTGCGGTTTGGTGGATTGGTTATGATAAAATTGCCCCTTCTGTCTTGGTATTTGCAGGTTAGGTGGGGTTATGGAGATCGGGCGGGTGAGTGGGCCTAGGTAGGGTGCTCCTTCAGAGGGTCGGTGCAGACTCGATGGGCCAAATGGCCTCCTTCTGCACTGAGGGATTCTATGGTTCTATGGTTAAGAGTGCAGAGTACCAGCCTCCCCGGATAGGCGCCGGAATGTGGCGACTAGGGGCTTTTCACAGTAACTTCATTGAAGCCTACTTGTGACAATAAGTGATTTTCATTTCATTTCATTTCAATAGCTGACCTCGTCTCAGGCACACAACAAAACAATTGTTTCGATTTGCCATCTCGATGCTATAAACAAGGTCAGATACTTGGGGAATCTTAGGTATGAACCCAAGTTCTGCTATCCTGCTGCCAAAAGAAATGCCTCGACTAGCTGGCTGTGTAACTGTGGGCAGATGAAGTTTCCAAAGACACATGTTGTTGCTAAATTTAAAAAGGCATTTTGGACAGAAACCCATTTGAGCTACAGACAGAAAAACTCTTGCAACATCCAAAAGCTGCGAGCTGACACCAGGAATAATGACTCCCATAAATGTTATCTTTACTGCAACATCAAGTCCTTGGACTCACCCACTCCGATGCCATCTTTCACCAGCACAGTGCTGTGCTGCTCCCAGCAACTGCGGCAGAACGGATGGTGGCAGGGCAAGGACAGCAAATTCTCTTTCCGAACTGACTGCAGGCATACACCACAATGATGAGAAGAATGGATAAACGTCTGGGAAACAAATGAAATACACAAGCTGCATTGAACCGAACATCACTTTATATTAACAGTGCTTTCCGTCTCTTAAAACGGCTGAAAACTAAATCCAGTTTGTGCGCTGCAAGCACTTACGTTTTTTGCTGTTTTCGGCTGAACTCTGGCTTCCACCAGAAGCTGAGTCGGGTTAGATTTGTGCCTGAGAGAAAGAGAATAACATTCAAGTGGCTTCATTGCCCAATTCACATCTGTTTAATTAACATTTTTCCTGGAGAGTGAGAACATGGAGTAACTGAGGCAAATAGCATAACCACATAAAAGGTCGTGAGCAAAATTGAGGCGAATAGGAAAGTTACTGTCAGCTTGGATTAAAACATGGCTTCAGAACAGAAAAGAGCAAGTCATGGTAAATGTGTGTTTTTTTAGACTGAGGGTGGTTTCCTCAAGGGACAATGCTAATATCACTGCTTTTTAAAATATGTAAATGACTTGTATATTGGAAAGAAGGTAACAGAATCACAGAAAAATACAGTGCAGAAGACGCCGCATGAAAGGCACCTAATTTGCCAATCCCAATCACCCGCACTTGGCCCACAGGCCTCGACAGGCCACGTGCTCATCCGGGTAACCCACCTCTACCACCCTCCCAGGTAGTGCATTCCAGACCATCACCACCTTCTGGGTTAAGATGTTTTTCCTCAAATCCCCTTGAATATCCCACCTCTCAACTTGAACTCGTGTCCCCTCGTAACCGACCCTGCCCATGCCCCTCATAATCTTGTACACCTCGATCAGGTCGCCCCCTCAGTCTTCTCTGCTCCAGCGAAAACAACCCAAGTCTATCCAACCTCTCTTCATAACTTAAAATGTTCCAACCCAGGCAACATCCTGGTGAATCTCCTCTGCACCCCCTCCAGTGCAATCACATCCTTCCTATAATGTGGCGACCAGAACTGCACATAGTACTCCAGCTGTGGCCTCACCGATGTTCGAGATAATTCCAACATGACTTCCTTGTCTTTGTAATCTATGCCATGATTGATAAAGACAAGGATACCATATGCCTTTGTCACCACCCCATTAACCTGTCCTTCTGCCTTCAGAGATCGATTTACAAACACACCAAGGTCTCTTTGTTACTCAGGACTTTCCAGTGTGATGCCACTCATTGAATATTTCCTTGTCAAATTGCTCCTTCCAAAGTCTAACATCTCAGGGTTAAATTCTATCTGCCATTTATCGGCCCATTTGACCATCCCGTCTATATCTTCCTGTAACCCAAGACTCTCAGCCTCACTGTTAGCCACCCAGCCAATATTTGTGTCATTCACAAACTTACTGGCCATTTTTCCCTAAAATTCCAAGGTATTCTATAAGTATATCAATGGGAAGGGGGCAACTAGGGGAAAAGTAGGGCCCATTATGGGCCAAGGGGGGAATCCGTGGGTGGAGCCAGAGGGCATTAGTATGGTGTTAAATGAATATTTCACATCTGTCTTCAAAATGTAACATTTCAAAATGTGATGATACCAAATTTAGAACAGTGGCAGGCAGTGAGGATCATACAGACTGACTGCAAAATTACTTAGATAGTGGGCAGACAAGTGGCAGGTGCAATTTAATGCAGTGAAATGAGAGGTCATGCACTTTACATTAAGGGATAGGGAGAGGCAATAATGGCACAGTTCTAAAGACTGCAGAGAAAGAGGAACCTGGGAGTGCAGGTGCAAAGGCCTTTGAAAGTAGGACATATTGACAGGGCAGTTAGGAAAACATGTGGGGTCTTGGGCTTCAGAAATAGAAACATTGAGTGAAAAAGCAGGGAAGTCAGGCTGAATTTTTAGAAAGTTCTGGTTACTGACCATTAGTATATTGCATCGATGAGGTGGATAAAGAAAAACTGCTCCCATTAGTTAATGGTGCAAGAATAAGCCGATGGC
This sequence comes from Scyliorhinus canicula, assembly GCF_902713615.1. NCBI lineage: Eukaryota > Metazoa > Chordata > Chondrichthyes > Carcharhiniformes > Scyliorhinidae > Scyliorhinus > Scyliorhinus canicula. The sequence goes on along the minus strand of NC_052156.1, from coordinate 11,480,968 downwards.
CTCCTTCTGCACTGTAAATTCCATGATTCTAAGACTTGGGGACACAGGTTTAAGGCTTATGGCAAGAGATGAGTGTGTGGGGGTATTGAGAAGAAAACATTTTTACACAGTGAGAGATAATGACCTGGAGACTGATGTCTACGGGGCTGGTGGAAGCAGATACGATGAACAATTTGAAAGGCAATTGTATGGGCATTGGAGGGAAATAAAGTTGCAGGGTGATCGGGATAAAGTGGGGGAATGAACATAGAATTTACAGTGCAGAAGACCATTCGGCCTATTGAGTCTGCACTGGCCCTCGGAAAGAGCACCCCACCTAAGCCCCATATCTCCACCCTATCATCAAAACCCAGGAACCCCAACCAACATTTTTGGACACCAAGGGTAATTTAACATGGTCAATCCACCTAACCTGCGCATCTTTGAACTGTGGGAGGAAACCGGAGCACCCGGAGGAAACCCACGCAGACACGGGGAGAACGTGTAGACTCCACACAGACAGACAGTGACCCAAGCCGGGAATCGAACCTGGGATCCTGGTGCTGTGAAGCAACCGTGCTAACCACTGTGCTACCGTGCTGCCCCATCTGCAATGGGGCTGACTGAATTGCTGTGCAGAAAGCCAGCATGGACTCATGGGCCAAAGGGCCTCCTTTCTGTGCCGTAATGAATCGAAGACTCCAAATTCAATGAAGAGTTTAATAAAAACACAAGGATAAAAGGTGGCACTATGGCTAGCACTGATGCCTCACAGCACCAGGGACCCGGATTCAATTCCAGCTTTGGATGACTGTTTGTGTGGAGGTTACATGCTCTCCCCATGTCTGGGTGCGTTTCCTCCCACAGACCTGCAGGTTAGGTTGGGTTACGGGGGTTGGTTGGGGAGTGGGCCTAGGTAGGATGTTCTTTCAGAGGGCCGGAGGAGACCTGATGGGCCGAATGACATCCTTCTGCATTGTAGGGATTCTATGGATTTTATGAAAGGAATTGATGGATATGCCAATAGGTGATTAGATGAAACGTGGTTGGAGGAGACTTGTTGCAGCATAAATACTGGTGCAAACCAGTCAGGTCAAACCAGCTGTCTCTTTGATGAAAATGCCACACAGGAACACAAGAAACACATGCTGCCTAATTCTATATAACCTTCCTATAGCCAAATCAACCCTGCAATTTGTAGGCAGATTGTCAACTGCCAATTATGCTGCTCACAAAAGACCACTCACTGCATACATGTGTGGCAGACATTACCTTCAATCACCGAGCGATTCCATTCAATAGCATATCCAGGGACTAATATAATTCTCCCTAAGAGTCAGGCAACTGTGCAAACAAACCAGGATGGACATACAAAGTAAGCTTGAAAAAAAGGAGAGATATTCCTTACCGTTCTGAAATATCGGAGGTTTTCCAATGGAAGTTAACTAAAATAAGCTTGGCCACAGATGGTTGAACCTGAAAATAGACAGAAGTGAATGAGACAAACCAGTACATTTGATAGACTAAGTCGCAAATAAGCGAAAGTGTATCAGGTCCAATGCTACTTTAAGGCTCTCATGCAACAATGATCCCTTCCACACTACGACATGCATAATACAGCTCGACTGGATGGCCAACCTGGCACAGTTAACTTGAGAACCCTTCCTTAACTGCATCCTGCAATGGCAGTGTATGACATGAATACCATTACCCCAATTACAGCTCGTGCTAACACTACTCAGCTCACTGGGGTGACGCAGTGGTTAGCACTACTGCCTCAGCACCAGGGACCCGGGTTTGATTCTGACCTTGGGTAACTGTGTGTGGGGTTTGTATATTCTACCCGTGTCAGCGTGGGTTTCCTCCGGGTGCTCCGGTTTCGTCCCACAGTCCAAAGATGTGCAGGTTAGGTGGATTCTAAACTTCCCCTTAGGGTGGAGTTGCAGGAATAGGGTGGGGGATTGAGCCTACATTGGTGTAAATTCGATGGGCCGAATGGCATCCTCCTGCACAGTAGGGATTTTATGATTTACTCTACTTTTTAAATCTTTCCCCATTCAGAACGAAAATTGTTTTTCGGTCATTCATTAACTGTGGGTACAGATGAAGAGGAGCTTTGGGGGTGTGGTGACTTGGCACAGCCATTTAGCGGATGTTCTACTCAGCAGCAGTCCACGATCTAACTGAATGGAATGACAGTCCCGTTGTGTTTGCTATCAGGGTGCTGCTGGGTGAAACATGCATTGCAGTCCCAACTGTATTTCCAACAGAAACCAAACGAAAAAACAACCACACCACAATCTGAAACCTGATTGAGGAATCTCATCCAGAGGGGTCATTGAAAACCCGCAGGAGGAACATTTCCTGTGCACGGGCTTGGAGATGGGGGCTTGTGAGAACAGGCTATCCAAAGCTTTGCTCAACATCAAGCATGCTTTTCCTCAAATCTGAAGAGTGCTCGGATTTGCTATCAGGTACCCAACATACCAACATGTTAGTATTACCAGGGACTTTATGAGGCAGACCCAGGAGAGTAGGCGGACATGAGGTGGTTTCTGGACGAGCTGGAATTTCCCAGGTGGAGGAAGCAAAGAGGCAGGCGTTGGAGGAGCCCCTGGGGCTGAGGGAGGTGCTGGATAGTATCAGGGGTATGAAGTGGGTCAGATGGGTACTCGGAATTTTAGAAGGAATTTGTGGCGGACCTGGCACCACATCTGTTGGGGGCGTTTAATGAAGCACTGGAGAAGGTGCAGTTGCCGGAGGCGTTGAAGCAGGTAGTAATCACACTAATCCCAAAAAATAGGAAGAATCCGGTGGAATGTGGGTCATATAGACGCGTATCACTATTGAATACGGATGTGAAAGTATTGGTTAAGTTGTTGGCGAGGAGGATAGAGGATTGTGTCCCAGGGGTGGTTGCAGAAGATCAAACAGGCTTTGTGAAGGGCAGGCAGCTCGCGAGTAATACAAGACGGCTGTTGAATGTGGTGATGAATCCGTCAAGAGCTCTGGTACCGGAGGTGGTGGTGTCCATGGACGCGGAGAAAGCATTTGATCGGGTGGAGTGGCGGTACTTGTTCAAAGTTTTGGGAAGGTTTGCGTTTGGCCGAGATTTGTGGCATGGGTGCGGTTGCTGAATGTGGCGCCAAGAGCAAGGGTGAGGACGAATGATATGAGCTCACAAAGCTTTGACTTATACAGGGGTTCATGGCAGGGGTGCCCGCTGTCGCCGCTGCTGTTTGTGTTGGTCATAGAGCCATTGGCGATGGCTCTCGGGGTCGGCAGAGTGGCAGGGGATAATGAGGGGACAGAAGGAGCATCGGGTGTCGCTCCATGCCGATGACCTCTTGCTGTATGTTTTGGATCCGTTGGAGAGTATGGGAAGGATTATGGGCCTGTTGGGGAGGTTTGGAGGGTTCTCGGGATACAAGCTGAATGTAGGGAAAAGCAAGGTATTCACAGTGATTGAGCTGGCACAGCGGGCTAATTTAGGGGGGATGCCATTTACGGTAGCGAGGGATAGGTTTAGGTACTTGCGGATTCAGGTAGCGAGGGAATGGACGGGGCTCCATAAGTGGAACTTAACGAAGCTAGCGGAGGAGGCCAGGGAGGATCTTAAAAGCTGGGATACACTGCACTTAACGTTGGCGGGGAGGGTCCAAGTGGGGAAAATGAATATTCTGCCAAGGTTCTTGTTTATCTTTCAGGCTCTCCCAATCTTTATACCAAAGGCCTTTTTTTCGAAAAGTGGATACAATCATCTCTGACTTTGTATGGGCGGGGGAGGTGCCGAGGGTGGGGAGGACCCTGCTACAGAGGCAGAGGCAGCGGGGGGGGGGGGGGGGGGGGGGGGGGGGGGGGGGGGGGGGGGGGGGGGGGAGAGATGGCGTTGCCAAACTTGCTTCATTATTATTGGGCGGTGAATGTGGACAAGGTGCGGCGGTGGTGGGAAGGAGAAGGGGTAGAGTGGGTTAGGATGAAGGAGGAATCTTGTGAGGGGTCTAGTTTGAGGGCTATGGGCGCGGCAGTATTGCCAATGGCTCCAAGTAGGTATTCAGGGAGCCCAGTGGTGCAGTCCACGGTGAAGATAAAGAATCAGCCGAGGAGGCATTTTAGGGTGGAAGGGATGTCGTTGCTAACGACGCTGTGCGAGAATCATGGGGTTGAGCCGGGGTGGGGGGGGGGGGGGGGGGGGGGGGTGTGTGTGTGGAGGATAGTGTATACAGGAGGTGGAGGGAAGTGAGGCTGGTCAAGGTGAGGGATTTGTATTTGTAGGGAGGGTTTGCCAGTCTGGAGGAGCTAAGGGATAGTATAGAGCTGCCGAGGGGTAGTGAGTTCAGGTATCTACAGGTTAGGGACTTTGCACGAAAGGTCTGGAAGGGGTTCTCTAGATTGCCGGGATACACCCTGCTGGAGCGACTGCTGCTTCCGGATGTGTAAAGGGAGGGACGAATTGGGGATATATACAAGTGGCTGAGGGAGCAGGGAGGCGAGCGGGTGGTGAAGATCAAGGAGAAATGGGAAGCGGAGTTGGGAATGAAGATCAATAGGGGAGTTTGGAGTGAGGCACTGCAAAGGGTAACGGGACCTCCTCTTGTGCAAGGATGAGCCTGATACAGTTTAAGGTGGTGCACAGGGTGCATACGACTCGGGCGAGAATGAGTGGGTTCTTTTAGGGGGTAGCAGATGAGAGGTGCGGGTGGGGGCCAGCGAATCAACGCTATTTTTGTGGTTGTGAAAAATTGGGAAGATTCTGGCCGGGAGTGTTCGCGGTCTTAGCCAGGATAGTGGAGGAGGGAGTGGACGCAGACCCTTTGGTGGCGATATTTGGGATTTCAGAGAAGCCAGAGCTCATGGAAAGGAGGAAGGCCGATGTCTTGAAATGAAATGAAATGAAATGAAAATCGCCTATTGTCACAAGTAGGCTTCAAATGAAGTTACTGTGAAAAGCCCCTAGTCGCCACATTCTGGCGCCTGTTTGGGGAGGCTGGTACGGGAATTGAACCCACACTGCTGGCCTGCTTGGTCTGCTTTCAAAGCCAGCTATTTAGCCCAGTATTTGGCCTTCCCCACTCTGATTGCACGGCGATGAATTTTGCTGGAGTGGCGGTCGGCATTGCCACCGGGGGTAGCAGCATGGTTGGGTGACCTGTATGACTTCCTGCGGTTAGAGAAGAAAAAGTATGAGTTAAGGGGCTCAGCAGAGGAGGTTGAGAAAAGGTGGGGGATGCTTGTGACCGTGTTTCAGGAGCTGTTCATCGCAGGGGTGGGTGGGTGATGGGGTGGGGTGGGGGTGAAAAAGGAGAAAAATCTGTCCAAACTTTGTAGTTGATTGTTGGGAACAATGTTTCCCGGGATGTTTATTTGCTGTAACCTACTTTGATACAAGTTTGAATAAAATGCGTTTTAAAATTTTTTTTTCTTTTAAATACCACCATGTTACGGACCAGAGGATGAACATGGTCATCTCGATAGGCAGAAAACTCAATAAAAAATCAACTGAGACAGACAACCAATAACTAAAATGCTTCATACATACAGTAAGGAGTCTGAGCCCAAAGTTATTTTCCAGTTAGCAGATTTCATTCATTTGAAAGACTGTGGTTATTGAAGACTTGAGTAAAAGCACAATGGGAGATGTGAGTGAGTGAAGGACCATGCATTCTGCAGGTACAGACTTCTCTCAGAACTGGAACCTTGCTTTCCAAATAAACTCACAGCTGGACTGTGCAAAGATCTACTACTTCATCCAATTAAAAATACAGAGGGCAGCCTCCTCTGGGCAATCCTAAAACTATTTTGTTGACAAGTTAAAATAGATGCAACGTGCGTTTGATTGGTATGTTCAAAAGAGCTACTGTAGTCTGGCTGCAACTTGCTCAACAGATAAAAATCAGTGCAGCTTCAAAATGCAAAGAAAACTAAATCTGAGAAAAGCAGAGCATGTTTGTTACTGTGCCAAAGAGTCACTTGTGGAGGTTAATGATTGGCAGAGGTTCTTAATCTAAAGAGCCGGTACATAAAAAGCACCTTCCAATGCCCGTGGCCATGCTGCCTTTGTCCAGAACCTGTTTCAATGAAAATCGATGACATCTTGGAACTGCAGCTAAGGTATCATTTAATTCTTCTGGCAAAAGGGACAAAAATAACCTTGAGACCGAATATAACTTTATACGCATACACAAACACATAAACATACTCTGGTACATCCAACTTGTTCCACACCACACACAGACACACACACACACACATCATAATATATTCACCTTCTATCCCTCACCATGATCTCCTGGGTGACCAAAACTTATAAAAATCCAGACCAACTCGAGTACACACACCTGGGAGATTCCTCTCTGACCACGAGGTGATTGAAACTAGTCCAGGCCAATGTTTTTTTTAAGCTTGCCTGGACTCGTTATATTGCCATTTGCACTTGTGGTAAAATGGACAAGCTGAATTTGGCCAGATATAAAATTGGACACTTTAAATTAAGCATTGGACATTTTAAATGAAACCACGGCCAGCCCACAGATAGGCCTGATGGAATTCGAACAGCCAAGTTCGAATCCACTGAGCAGAGACAGACAGCCAGGACAAGTCTGGGCCTGCCCTGTCAACAATCATTAGGAGGTAATCGTTCCCATTCGAATGTATCAATTGCTGTGGATTGCCCAGATGAAGTGAGACTTTCTGGCACCCAGTTTTCCTGCCCTTAACATAAATGGAGCACGGTTACATGCGAACAATAAACCTGGAGATGGACCCCTGGGGAGGGTTCCTGGCGTCCTACAGAGTTACAATTGGCAACGCCATAGGATGTTGCAACCGTCCCCCGTTCTCCCCCCCCCCCCCCCCCCCCCCCCCCCCAAACACCCCATCCCCACAACCTCATTGGATGACGGCCAGAGAACTTTGTAGAAAGGCAAGAAAAGGGGTATAAAAATTGACCCGCAGGACCCTTCCCAGCGAAGACTCAGCACAGAGGGGAGAGAACATTCGGCGATAGACCAGAGGATGGGAGAAAGCAGCATGTGAGACCCACCTTCGCAGACAGAGGGCCTGAGATAATCGAGGCTCAGAGAATTGGAACCACAGCTCAACTCAGTTCATTGGCATGGGTAGTATTACAAATCTTGGGATTATTGGAGTTGGGATAATTTGCCTTTGTTAGCTCCAGACTTCCCTAATACTAACACACCCCTGGCTGGTCTTCCATATTCTGCCCTCCATTACCTTAAGGGCATCCACAATTGTTTTGTCTCAACTGCACCTACCACAAACTTCTCATCCTTGTTTTCATGGCCACACTCCTCATCTCTGCAATGCCGTCTAGCCCCACAACCATCGAGATATCTGCACTCCAGAGTTTAATTGCTCCACCATTGGTGGCCCTAATTTCTAGAATTCCCTCCACTTCACTGTCCTCCTTCAAGACACTCCTCAAAACGTTCCTCTTTGACCAAGCTTTTAGACCTGATATCTAGTTTGTATGGATCAGTGCCATACTTTGCTTTATAAACGTAGCACAATGGTTAGCACTGTTGCTTCATAGCTCCAAGGTCCCAGGTTTGATTCCCGGTTTGGGTGACTGTCTGTGTGGAGTCTGCACGTTCTCCCCGTGTGTGCGTGGGTTTCCTCCGGGTGCTCCAGTTTCCTCCCACAAGTCCCGAAAGACATGCTTGTTAGGTGAATTGGACATTCTAAATTCTCCCTCTGTGTTCCTGAAGAGGAGCTGGAATGTGGCAACTAGGGGCTTTTCACAGTAACTTCATTGCAGTGTTAATGTAATCCTACTTGTGACAATAAAGATTATTGTAATACTCCTGTACAAGTACAAGTGACATTAAAGGCACTATATTAGTACAAGTTGTTGTTAGCATTATTTCTGATGTACACATTCCCAAACACTGATAAAGAAAGGAGGTTTTGTCTGTCTAATTCTTTAAGTATGCTTTAAGTATGTGCAAATGCTTTAAGTATGTGCCATCTTGGTTCAATTAGAAGCACTATTTCTCGAGTCAGGAGTTTGTGTCTTTAAGGCCCATTCTAGGAACTAATTATACAATCTAGGCAGCACTTCAGTGCTGTGCAGAGGGAGTGGTGGACTGTCAGAAGTGTCCTACAGATGAGATGATAAACAGAAGACACATTGTCTGTTCAGGCAGATATAAAAGATCTGAAGGCCAGCACTCCTCCCTCAGCCATCACCAAAAAAGATAGTCAAATCACCCGTTCTGCTGTAGTAAGTTCTTGTGCTTAAATTGACGACACAATAGTGACTGGACATCAAGACAAACTCACTACTCCAATTTTTGCTGCAGCAGGATATTAAACAGCAGCTACCATTGGTTGAACCTGCCCTTGCACATGGAGGCTTTTATATTTGGTTTTGCGTGGTTGTTGCTGAAAATACAAGCTATGTTGCAACAAGGGATAACGGCATCCAGGACCAGTCAACAAATTGTGAAATTGACAGCGCAAAGAGTTTTTAAAAAAAATCAATATTAATTCAGTTGCATAGAGAGAGGAGGAAAGCGGAGTGGATTATGAGAAAGAGAATAAGCTCTCATGGATATAAAGTGCTTCCTAAAAACCCGTAGATCTCTTAACATGGTTCTGGTTAATAGTTCTTCAATCATTTTGATCTAGTTTCTATCTACCCTATCCTTTCCCTTTACCATGTCAAGAACTTTGATCAAATCAACCATAACCGTCTCAATTCCAGAGAACCCAATCGCAGCCTGTGTTACCTCGAGCGAGGACTGGAACAGAGGTGGGCAAAGAGGGCAAAGGTTTCTACAGTTTTGAGGATCCTGGCATGAATTAATTAGTTATAATGGAATAAGCCTGCATCTCAAAAAATATAAAGAGATATAAAGTTGGAAACGGATAGGACAGAAAATGACGGCCCTATCAACCATTTGCAGACATCAGGTCGTACAATTCTAATAAACAAATTCAGAATTAACTCTACAGAGGAGGCAGTGGCGTCATGGACTAGTAATCGGGAGACCCAGGCTATATCTGGGGACCCGGGTTCAAATCCCACCAGGTGGCTGGTGAAATTTGAATTTAATTTAAAAATCTGAAATTAAAAGTTGAATAATGACCACGAAACCATTGTCGATTGTCATAAAAACCCATCTGTTTCATTAATGTCTTGCAGAGAAATCTGCCAGCCGTACCTGGTCTGGCCTACATGAGTCTTGCAAATGCCCTCTGAAATGGAGAGCAGTTAGATGGGCAATGAGTGCTGGCCCAGCCAGCGATGCCCACATCCCAAAAATGAATTTTTAAAAGTAACTAGATCTCAAAATGAATCTACTGCAAATGACTCAATTGAACATCCTGTTCACATATGCCAACTCGCATCAGAATCTTCGGCTTCACGGGATTAAAGTATCTGACTTCTTTCGAAATGTCATTATTTATTTCAACTGATGACTGATTTTATAAACGCCCTCGATTCCTCAAGAACTTACATAGCGCCTTTCATGCCTTCAGGACATCACCAAAATACTTTAAAGCCAATTAATTGATTTTCCAAACTATTACATAACATTTATAGAATAAGCCTCTTTCCAGATCACTCCTGCTCCACCCACCTTCATCTAATCTCATCAACATAACCTTCTATTCCTTTGTCCCTCATATGTTCACCCACTTTTCCTTTAAATAGACACTTCTCAACACAACTGCACTTTGTGGCAGCGAATTCCAATATGTTCAATGTTCTGCACACAATTACTCAGAGGCAGCGAATAAATGACCAGACGATGTGTTGCACCAGTTGAGGGATTAATTACAACTCAGGAAAAATTCAAATATCTTGTGTTACTGAAAGGAAAGACTGGGACAGAAGAGGGCAAAGATTGCCATAGGATAATTGATGTCCATTTCAGCAGTCAGCTTAACATCTGTGCCAAAAGACAGCACCTATGAACAGAGGAGTAATCATAGAATCTCAGTGCAGAGGGAGGCCATTCGGCTTATCGAGTCTGCACCTACCCTTAGAAAGGTCACCTACCTCGGCTCACTACCCCGCCCTATCCCCTTAATCCCACCTAACCTGGACAATTTTGGACACTAAGGGGCAATTTCAGCATGGCCAATCCACCTAACCTACACATCTTTATAGACTATATGCCACATTCTTGAATCTCTGCAGTCCATCTGGTGTGCACTCACAGTACTTTTAGTAATTACAGGATTTTGACACAGCGAGTGAAGGAATTGTGATATAGTCCCAAATTAGAATTGTTAGCGACTTGAAGTGGTGGCATTCCCAAGCAGCTGCTACTGTCCTTGGCTGCGAGTTGATAACGGTGATGGAAGGTGCCGTCAAAGGGGGCTTGCTGAGTTGCACAATGTATCTTGTAGATGGCCCATGGTACAGCTATTGTAGGCCAGTGGTGGGGGGAGTAAATTCTTTAAAAAGGCAATGGACAATGTTGAGCTTCTTGAGTGTTGTTGGAGTTGCATTCATTCAGGCAAGTAGAGAGTTTTTCATCACATTTATGACTAGTGTCTTGTGATGGTGGACAGGCTTTGGGGAGTCAGGAGGAGAGTTGCTCACCTTAGGATACTTAGCTGCCGACCTGCTCTAATAACCACCACTACATATCATGTATGGCTAACCCAGTTCAGGTTCTGGTCAATGGTAACCCCCAGGATGCCGATAAATGGCAGATTCAATTATGGTAATGCCGCTGAGTGTCAAGGGGTGATGGTTTGATGCTGTCTTGTTACAGATAGTCATTGCCTGGCACTAAGTGGCATGCACCATTTATCAGTCCAATCCTGAATGTTATCCAGGTCCTGCTGCATATGGACATGGACAGCTTCAGTATCCGAGGAGTTGCAAATGGTACTGAAATATGAGCAGTGAACACCCTACTCCTGACCTTATGATGGATGGAAGATCATTGTTGAAGCAGCTGAAAAGTTTGCACTTGGGACACTACTCTGAAAACCTCCGACAGCAATGTCCTGAGACTGAGATGATTGGCCTCCAACACCACAACTGGTTGTGCTGAATACCATTCCAAGTTTTCCCATTGAATCCTACTCTGTTCAATTTTGCTCATCAGGCTCCTTGATGCTACGTTCAGTCAAATTCATCTTGATGTCCAGTGCTGTCCCTCTCACCTCACCTCTGAAATTCAGCTCTTTTGTCCATGTTTGGTCCAAAGCTGTAATAAGGTCTGGAGCTGAGCGGTCTTGGCTGAACCCAAAATGAGTGTCTTTAAGCAAACGCTGAATAAATGCCATTTGAAGGCACTGTCAATGACAGCATCCATAATTTTGCTGGGTGGTCACTGGCCAGATTGAATTTGTTCTACTTTTCGTGGACAGGGCATACCTGGGATGTCGTGGTTCTACTTGAACAGTTTGGCAATGGGCACTGCTGGTTCTGTAGCACAAGTCTCCAGTAGTACAGTCGTAATGTTGTCAGGGCCCATAGCCGTTGCTATATCTAGAGTAATTTCTTGCTATCACGTGAGGCAATCAAATTGACTGAAGACTGGTATCTATGATGGTGGCGACATCAAGAGGGAGCCAAGGTGGATCATCCGCTCAGCGTTTCTGCCTGAAGATGGTTGCAAATGCTTCAACCTTGTCCTTTGCACGGAGTTGCTGGGCTCCACCATCATCGGGTTGCAGGCATTTTTGAAGCCTCAAGTTAATTGTTTATCACCCACCACCATTCATGACTCAATGTTGCAGGACTGCTTTGATATCATCCACTGGTTGAGGGATCACTTAACTCTTTGTGTCATGCTGCTTCTGCTATTTAGTGTGCACATAGTACTAGTTGCAGCTTCACCAGGTTGGCAGCCCATTCTGGGGCGCATATATGCTGCTCACCCTGTGCTTCACCTCACCTGTGCGAGTTGGTTATTTGGTTTCTGTTAAATTATTCAACTATCTATTTTGTTGGGAGTTTTTAAAGCAGGTGGGAAGTATGAAAGTGGGCTTTTACATTTCCACGCGTTACCTTTTTGACTGTATAATATGTGGAAATTTTGCAACTTTAACCAGAGATTATGGAGTCAGTGTATACCACTATAACCCTCTGATTATTATCACATATTCTCTGGAGTTCCTGCTCGCCATACGAGACAAGGCACACCTTTCTGAGAATATTCAGGCAGGGCAATACCGTTATCGTAGGAAATGAGACAGCGAAAGGAAAACTAAGATTAAGAGGCGAGGCGCAAGGGTGAGCAGTCAGGAACAGACTACGGAGGCAGGGGTAACACCCAATCCCAGTGATTATCAATATGCGGTCATTAAATAATTGGATGAAGTTGCAGCAAGAGTTAAATTTGAAGAGGATTTCAAAAGGAGCAACCGAGACATGGTTCATAACGACAGTAATGTTGACATTGAAGGGTACAATGTTATTAGAGCAGACCGAGATAAAGCAACGTTACAGAAATTGTTTGGTGTTGGGCTGTGTATTTGGATTGATGATGCCGACACAATTTCAGGTGCACAAACAAGTGTGCACTCCCGGAGACTGTAAGATCCTCACCTTATCATTCAGCCCGTTTATTTATCACGCAAATTTGGTTAAATTACTGTTTTGTGTGTCTGGACTGAACAATTAAAAAAAACTGTTGAAAGGATTGTAAATAGTTTTAATGGTGCACTTTCATGATCGGCTGACCAGCCAGTGCTTGTACTTGGGGGTTTGAACACACTTTCCCTCTTGGCACACCTTCCCAGTCTGCAGCAGTATGTCACCTATTCCAGCTATTCGACTCGCATTCTAGATCAATGCTATGGCAATATAGTGGATAAATACGAAGCAGTGTGTAGGCCACCTCTTGGGAAATCAGATCATAACGTTACCCATCTCCTACCAACATGCAGACAGCATGTGAAACGCAAAAGACCTGTCCAAAGATAGTTCAGGTGTAGACAAAGCAAAGTAGGAAGGAGCTTATGGTCTGTTTTGATGTTGCTTACTGGCAGGTGTTTTTTGATTGGTGTGGTGATCCACATGAGTTGACAGACACTTTAACATCATATTTAGAGTTTTGTGAGGACACAGTTATTGATACTAAAACAGTTATTCCCAAACAATAAACCTTGGCTGTCAAGGGATTTTTAAAATGTGCCCGAATGAGAAGCTGGAATTTCTTTTTTTTTTTTAATTTACAGTACACAATTCATTTTTCCAATTACAGGGCAATTTAGCATGGCCAATCCATCTAATCTGCACAACTTTGGGTTGTGGGGGTGAAACCCACGCAGACACAGGGAGAATGTGCAAACTCCACACGGACAGTGACCCAGAGCCTGGGTCCTCAGCGCCACAGTCCCAGTGCTAAGCACTGCACCACATGCCCCCTAGCTGGCATTTCTTAAAGGGGAAATTGATCTCGTCAGGGGAAAAAAACAAAAGGAATTCAAATCCAAAATGAGGAAAGTTAAAATTGATTTAAAAAATAAAGTAGAACATGGGTTTTGTACAGGCAATTGAAGACAAGCATGGAAGGGGTTAATTACTGAAAGAATGTGCTCATCAGTTTAAAGGGGTAGTTACACAATTCTTTCAATTTTTATTAGATGTATACACTGTTCCAAATACTTGAAAGCATCAAGCAGCATACCTGTGCCTAAGAAGCCAGGAGCCAAATTATTGATTTTACATGTGTGGTTCTTACTTCGTTATTGGCTAAACGTTTGTGGAGAGTCGTGACTACTTCAGATTATCTTGATTCCCTCCAGTTTGCTTATGGAGCACATGGGGGAAACTGAGGATGCTGCCCTTTCTCTAGTAAACTCAATAACTAATCACCTCCAACGGCCAAAATCTTTTGTGCGTGTCTCATTTATTGATTTCAGTTCAGCACTCAACAGTGCAAATTCACATCCTGTTACAAAGGTTGTTCACTTTGAACCCAAATGGAGGCCTAATTCATTGAATCAGGGATTCCCTTACTGATCGCGCTCGACGCGTTTTTGTGAATGGCTTTTTATCTGACGGAGGTGCTCCTCAGGGTTGTGTCCTGTCACCTCTTTTATTTTCCATATACACCAAAGTCATGAGAATCAAGGAAACGATTACTTAGTATGCAAATGAAGTGGCTTTGGTGGGATTATTTTTAAAAGATAAAATGAAGGGAATTACTTTGAACACATTGTCAACCTTCAGAAATGGTGTCAATTGAGTGATCAATGTAAACAGCTACTTTTAGATAGCAAAGGCTGAATGTGTGTGAATCTCTGCATCTTAATGCTCAACTGGCAAAGGTTGTAGTGTTTCAAGTATCTGGGAACATATATAGACCAGAAGCTAAACTTCACAGAGAATACTGACTGTATCCTTAAAAAGGCTAGTCAAGGGCAGCATGGTGGTGCGGTTAGCATTGCTGCCTCATGGCACCGAGGACCCAGGTTCGATCCCAGCTCTGGGTCACTGTCCATGTGGAGTTTGCACGTTCTTCCAGTGTTTGCGTGGGTTTCGCCCCCAGAACCCAAACGACAATATAATAATAATCTTTATTGTCACAAGTAGGCTTACTTTTTTTAAAATAAATTTAGATTACCCAATTATTTTTTCCAATTAAGGGGCAATTTACTGTGGCCAATCCACCTACTCTGCACATTTTTGGGTTGTGGGGGCGAAACCCACGCAGACACGGGGAGAATGTGCAAACTCCACACGGACAGTGGCCCAGAGCCGGGATCGAACCTGGGACCTCAGCGCCGTGAGGCAGCTGTGCTAACCACTAGGCCACCGTGCTGCCCTCAAGTAAGCTTACTTTAACACCGCAACGTAGTTACTGTGAAAAGCCCTTAGTGGCCACATTCCGGCACCTGTTCAGGTACACAGAGGGAGAATTCAGAATGTCCAAATTATCTAACAGCACGTCTTTCGGGACTTGTGGGAGGAAATACACAAAGACACGCGAAGAACTTGCAGACTCCGCACAGACAGTGACCCAAACCTGGAATTGAACCTGGGATACAGGAGCTGTGAAGCAACAGTGCTAGCCAGCTGCTGTGCAGGGCAGGTACCCCTTAATTGGAACAAAATGAATTGGGTACTGCTAAGACATTTTTGAAAAGGCTAGTGTTATGGGCCAGGGTTTAGAGAACCCCAAAGTGTATCATGGAGTTCACCTGACCCACAACTTTTAATAGATTGTGGTATGGGGAGCACATGGCCCACTCTACGGGTGTGGTACAGCAGAAATGGGAAAGTATTTTTTAAAGCAAAATAATGTTTATTCTATGAACTCAAGTTAACCTTTTTAAAACAGTCAATATCTTTGCAACCATTAATTCAAATACAACCCCCCAAAGAATACAACACTAAGAAATCCTTAATAACTTCCCAAACAACATCCAGAAGGTAAAAGGAACACCTTTTATCAGAAGCACATTAGGTTTGCATTCACTACTGAGAACATTTAGAACTCTGAATTCACCAACTGATCAAGAGATAGTCTTTTCATGGCAGAGAGATCAACAGTACACCTGCTCGGTCTGGCTTCAGCTCCAACACTGAAAACAAAACTAAAACACACCCTGCAGCCTGCTCAAAAACGAAAGTAAAAAGCTGACAGACAGTCCAGCTCCACGCACTCTCTGACATCACTGCAGTAATAAACACCCATTTATTTTTTTTAATAAATTTAGAGTACCCAATAATTTTTTCCAATTAAGAGGCAATTTAGTGTGGCCAATCCACCTAACCTGCACATTTTTGGGTTGTGGGGGCGAAACACACGCAGACACGGGGAGAATCTGCAAACTCCACACAGACAGTGACCCAGGGCCGGGATTCGAACCCGGGTCCTCAGCGCCGTAGGCAGCAATGCTAACCACTGTGCCACCGTGCTGCCCAAACACCCATTTCTTAAAGGTACTCTCACTACAGATACTTGTATACACACCCATTTATAAACACCCATTTCTTAAAGGTACTCTCGCTACAGATACTTAGATACACACCCATTTATAAACACCCATTTCTTAAAGGTACTCTCACATGACACTAGTCAGCATCTGATTTTTATTAGAAAACTGAAAGGGTATGGTGTGGGTCAAGATGTTTTAGAGAAGGTATACAAACGTCTGGTAGAGAGTATTTTCTTTTTTTAATTTTTAGAGTACCCAATTCATTTTTTCCAATTAAGGGGCAATTTAGCGTGGCCAATCCATCTAGTCTGCACATCTTTGGGTGCAGACTAGATGGATTGGCCACAGCCCCCACAAACCCACACTAACACAGGGAGAATGTGCAAACTCCACACGGACAGTGACCCAGGGACGGGATCGAACCTGGGACCTCAGCGCCGTGAGGCAGCAGGGCTAACCACTGCACCACCGTGCTGCCTTGGTAGAGAGCATTTTAACATTCAACATGACAGTCTGGTGTGGTAACCAGAGTGTGAAATGCAAATGTAAGCTGGCGTGAATGGTCAACACGGCAGGTAAAATCATTGGTAGACAGTAGACACAGCTGAATAATTTATTTAACAACACAGTTAAGGGGAAAGCTCAGGCCATCCTCGGTCATCCTTCTCACTCTTCAATCTGAAAGGCTCCCTTCGGGCTGATGCTTTAGAATGCCTCTTGCTGAGAACAATCTGTTCAAGAGGTCTTTTGCTCCCAATGGCAGAAGCTTACTAAATAACAAAATTTAAGTTGCTGTTTTTATTTATTTTAACTGCAGAAAGTAGGTTTAATGGCAAAGTGCAATGTGCTATGTTTGTATGTTATGGATATATGTTATATAGGCACACATGTATTAATGTAGATGCACCAGAAATATTTACTGTTTTTAAGTAATGACTGTACAAGTAAATATTATATTGGGGGTGAAGCCAAAGTCAAATTTCCACTTTGGCACGGACAATAAAGTTCTATTCTATTCCTCAGTATGCCTGGATCTGCTCCTAGCATCTCTCCTGGAATCTTCATTGAGCCAGAGTTGATTCCTTAACTTGATGCCGGACTATGTTATTACAGATCGTGGTTGGACACAATTCTGCTGCTGGTAATCATCTGCAACACTTCTTGGATGCTCTGTTTTGAACTGCTAGATCGGTTCGGAGTCTTTAGCACGCTGGCCGCGCCATGCAACAAAAGTCGGCATTCTCAGGCGTGAAGATGGAAATTAACCTCCACAAGGAATGTGTGGTGGTCACTCCTACCAATACTGTCATGAACGATGCATCTTTCATAGGTAGACTGGTGAGAACCAGGTCAAGTCTGTTTTTCCTCCTTGTTGGTTCCCTTATCACTTGCTGCAGGCCCAGTTTGGTAGACAGTCCTTAAGGAATCAGCCAGTTCAGTCAGTAGTGGGGTGACTGAGCCATTATTGATAATGGACAAGGACATTCCCTGTCCAGAGTGCATCCGTGCTCTTGTTACCCTCAGTGCCTCTTCCAAGTGGTGTTCAACATAGTGGAGTATGGATTCATCAGCCGAGGGAAGGCGGTAGGAAGTAACTAGCAGACGGTTTCCTTGCTCCTCTTTGACCTGATGCCCTGGGACTTCATGGCATCTCTAATCAAAACATGACCAGTTGACCAGGCTGAGGGCAAAGGTCGAGGAGCAGGAGAATACCTCGAGAAGACAGAACGTGCGAATAGTGGGCCTGCCTGAAGGAGTGGAAGGTGCGAGTGCCACGAGGTACGTCTCGAGGATGCTGGTGGGACAAGTGGCAGAATGGGTGCTCGATAAGGCACCTGAAGTGGACTGAGCGCATAGGTCTCGGAGGCAAAAGCCTAGAGCTGGGGAGCTGCAACAGGCGGTGATCGTGAGACTCCATAAATTTGTTGAGAAAGAGAAAATTCTACGGTGGGCCACGGAGAAGCGTAGCTGTGACTGGGAGGGAAATAATGTCCGGATTTATCAGGAAATCGGATACAAGTTGGCAAAACAGCGGGCAGGTTTCAACAAGGCCACGGCGGTGCTGTACTGGCGACAGATCAGGTTTGGAGTGCTCTACCCGGCGAAATTATGGGTGACGTTCGAAGGCCGGGAGTATTATTTTGAGACCCCAGAAGTGGAGAACTGAATGGACAATGCTTGGGAACCGGGGTGCTGGCACTATGTAATGGTCGGGAGCATGTTTGAAGTGGGTGGGGGGTGTGGGTGAAAAAGGAAATAAATCTGTACAAACTGTATAGTTGATTGTTGGGAAGAATGTTTCCCGGGGTGTTTATTTGCTGTAACCTACTTTGATACAAGTTTGAATGAAATGAGTTTAAAAAAAAAAAAAAAATTAGGCCCTCAGTCATCCCAAATCGCACCGTTTCACTATTTACATGATGCCCCAAGATATTAAAATATACCAGGGGTTCATTTGAGGTTACCCAGGTGCACCCTCGTTGTTGTTGTGGTCGCCCACCTGAGTTCTCCCCACTTCAGTGTCTTTCGGTCCCCGTGTCCTGCTTCCCCTGTGCTCTGGGTGTCCCCATCCTTTCTCTGGTTACCCCACCCCCATCACTTCACCTTTCGTCTGTTTCGGATCATCCCCCCCCACCCCACCTTTTTTGTTGCTGGTCACCGTAATTTGGTAAATTGCTTCCATGTATTGCAGAAGTCCTCCTCCGATCCGCTGATATTGAATTCAATCTTTTCCAATTTGAGGAATTTTGCTCAGTCGGACAGCCAGTCTGCGGCCTTGAGTGGCACTGCTGATCTCCAGCTGAGCAGGAGTCTCCGCTGTTTCGATACCCCGAAAACCTCCACTATTGGGCATGGCTCCACCCTCACCACCTTGGGCATGGTCTTGAAAAAGACAGTCCAGAACCTGACCAAGTCAGGAACATGGTTGGCCAGGCCTCCCTGGCGTGGTTCACATTTGTCCTCCCACTTCCAGAAAGAACCCGTTCATGCATGTTCTGGTCAAGTGTGCCCTGTGCACTACCTTTAGATGCATTAGGCTCAGCCTGTGCATGAGGGGGTGAAGTTCACTCTATGCGGAACTTCGCTCCAGAGTCCTTCTCCAATCCCCATGCCTCGTTCTTATCATAGAATTTATGTCATAGAATAGGGGAGCACGGTAGCATGGTGGTTAGCATAAATGCTTCACAGCTCCAGGGTCCCAGGTTCGATTCCCGGCTGGGTCACTGTCTGTGCGGAGTCTGCACGTCCTCCCTGTGTGTGCGTGGGTTTCCTCCGGGTGCTCCGGTTTCCTCCCACAGTCCAAAGATGTGCGGGTTAGGTGGATTGGCCATGCTAAATTGCCCGTAGTGTCCTAAAAAAAGTAAGGTTAAGGGGGGGGGTTGTTGGGTTACGGGTATAGGGTGGATACGTGGGTTTGAGTAGGGTGATCATTGCTCGGCACAACATCGAGGGCCGAAGGGCCTGTTCTGTGCTGTACTGTTCTATGTTCTAGAATTTACAGTGCAGAAGGAGGTCATTCAGCCCATCGAATCTGCACCGGCTCTTGGAAAGAGCACCCTACCCAAGGTCAACACCTCCACCCTATCCCCATAACCCAGTAACCCCACCCAACACTAAGGGCAATTTTGGTCACCAAGGGCAATTTATCATGGCCAATCCACCTAACCTGCACATCTTTGGACTGTGGGAGGAAACCGGAGCACCCGGAGGAAACCCACGCACACACGGGGAGGATGTGCAGACTCCGCACAGTGACCCAAGCCGGAATCGAACCTGGGACCCTGGAGCTGTGAAGCAATTGTGCTATCCACAATGCTACCGTTCTTCCTCCCACTTTTCCCTCATCGTGTCCAGCAGTGACCGTATCTCCTCCACTACATGTCAGCGCAGTTACCGTCCCCTAATTCGCCTTCTGATAGCGATCTGTCCAGGACGGAGTGTCCCTGGAGCTGGGGGAACAATG
Organism: Scyliorhinus canicula; assembly: GCF_902713615.1. Classification (NCBI taxonomy): domain Eukaryota; kingdom Metazoa; phylum Chordata; class Chondrichthyes; order Carcharhiniformes; family Scyliorhinidae; genus Scyliorhinus; species Scyliorhinus canicula. Next base: position 11,461,146 of record NC_052156.1, on the reverse strand, counting down.
CTGTCTCCTTGCGGAGGAAGTTAGTCAGTTGTATATATCGCGACTTGGTTCCTTTTGGGATCTATAGCTTGCCCGTCAGTTCCCCCAGAGTCGCAATCCTGTCTATGAATAGGTCCCCTACCGCCAGTGCCCCCTCGTCCTGTCTCCACCTTTTAAATGAGGCATCCAATGTCGCTGGGGTGAATTTATGGTTTTTGCAGATGGGGGCCATGGCAGACATTGCTATTAGTCTGTAATGGTACCTGAGTTGGTTCCACGCTTTAAGCGTGGCAACGATCACTGGGTTCTTTCAGTACTTGGCTGGGAGGAATGGGATTGGGACCGTTGCCAGTGCCCAGAGGGACGTCTCCGTATAGGAGCAAGATCGGGAGGGATCTGAAGTGGAAGAGGAATCTGGTCAGCACGTTCATCTTCATCATCTGCACTCTCCACGCCAGGGCTCCGAACTCCCTTGGGAGATCCATTATTTGTCCCATGCCGGCCAAGGGGTTCAAAACGTAGAGAAGCAGGTCATCCGCATAGAGTGAAACTCTCTGTCTCCCCTCCTACCCATCGCTGATCTGAGAGCAATGGCCAGTGGCTTAATTGCCATTCCCCTGCCTCTATACTTGCTTATACCTCTTGCATCTCTAACAAAAGGTCATCAACCCGAACAAGTTTTTTTTTCCCTCTTTCTCCGCAGATGCTGTTTTCTGAGTATTTACAATATTTTGGTGTTTTCATTCCAGATTTCCAGCATCTGCAGCATTCTTGTTGTTGTTCTCACACATGGAATGCGGCAACTGTCAAAATGTTCCAAGTCGGTATTTAAATATTTCTTAGAAATTGTGAGGGAAGCGTTACAGGTGGACACGCTTACTCCACACAGATCCAACTCAGTCAATAAAGTTTTTGCACGTAATATATCAGGATTGGCAGATTGAAAAATAAGTCCACAATCATAATGGGGTATTGGAGTAACCAGCCAATGTAAAATAGAAACAGATCAGTCACATAGCACATATCAATTCCCATGCCATGGAACGGGAGATTCTAGCTTAGACTTGTTCATCATTACATAGACATTCCCTGTCTCAACAACACTAACTTGGAAACACATGTTTCTTTGGTCTGGCAATTCCCTACAAATGGAAAACAGAAAAATAAGAGGGCAGTTGGCCATGGCTCAAGAAAATATCAAAGTGGATACAATTACGTTAGACAACGAAACACATGCATATATATTTGAATTTGGGTTTCGTGCCATAAGGATATTCCTCAAATATAGACTCTCAATAAAATTTATTTTTTTTAAAATAATTTTTATTGAAAATTTTTACAGAAAATATAACAACAAACAATGAAAAGCAACAATAAAACACCATAATAACTGTAACACCCCCCAACACCGTATCAACGCATGTATCCTGCCCCCCAAACCTAGTAAACAACAAGAAAACTTAAAAATAAATTAAAATTAAAGAAACATAGTCAACGCCCCCCCCCCCCCGGTTGCTGCTGCTGCTGACCCAGTACCCTATCGCTGAGCCAGAAAGTCGAGGAAAGGTTGCCACCGCCTAAAGAACCCTTGTACCGACCCTCTCAGGGCAAATTTGACCTTCTCCAGCTTAATAAATCCCGCCATGTCATTGATCCAGGTCTCCATGCTTGGGGGTCTCACATCCTTCCACTGTATCAAGATCCTTCGCCGGGCTACTAGGGACGCAAAGGCCAGAACACCGACCTCTTCCGCCTCCTGCACTCCCGGCTCCACCCCAACCCCAAAAATCGCGAGTCCCCAGCCAGGCTTGACCCTGGATCCTACCACCCTCAACACCGTCCTCGCCACCCCCTCCCAGAACTCCTCCAGTGCCGGGCATGCCCAGAACATATGGGCATGGTTCGCTGGACTCCCCAAACACCTGACACACCTGTCTTCGCCCCCAAAGAACCTACTCATCCTAGACCCGGACATGTGGGCCCGGTGCAGCACCTTGAATTGGATGAGGCTAAGCCGTGCACATGAGGAGGAAGAGATAACCCTCTCCAGGGCATCAGCCCATGTCCCATCTTCGATCTGTTCCCCCAGTTCCCCCTCCCACTTAGCCTTTAGCTCCTCTACTGACGCCTCCTCCACCTCCTGCATTACCTTGTAGATATCAGATATCTTCCCATCCCCGACCCAGACCCCCGAAAGCACCCTGTCACTCACCCCCCTCGCGGGAAGCGAAGGGAATCCCTCCACCTGCCGCCTAGCAAACGCCTTTACCTGCAGATACCTGAACATGTTCCCCGGGGGGAGCCCAAATTTCTCCACCAACTCCCCCAGGCTCGCAAACCTCCCATCAATGAACAGATCCCTCAGCTGTCTGATGCCCGCTCTGTGCCAACCCTGGAACCCCCCATCAATGTTCCCCGGGATGAACCGATGGTTCCCCCTTAGCGGAGCCTCCATCGAGCCCGCCACTTCCCCCCTATGTCGCCTCCACTGCCCCCAAATCTTGAGGGTAGCCGCCACCGCCAGACTCGTGGTATACCTCGTAGGAGGGAGCGGCAACGGCGCCGTTACCAGGGCCCCCAGGCTTCTGCCTCCACAGGACGCCATCTCCAACCGTTTCCATGCTTCCCCCTCCATCACCCACTTGCGCACCATCGACACATTGGCCGCCCAATAATACCCCGAGAGATTGGGTAATGCCAGACCCCCACCATCTCTACCCCGCTCCAAGACCCTCTTCACCCTCGGGGTCCCATGCGCACAAACAAAGCTCATGATGCTGCTAGTCACCCTCCTAAAAAAGGCCCTAGGGATAAAGATGGGCAAACACTGAAAAAGGAACAAGAACCTCGGGAGAACCGTCATTTTGACGGACTGCACTCTACCCGCCAGCGACAGCGGCACCATGTCCCACCTTTTGAATTCCTCCTCCATCTGCTCCACAAGCCTGGTAAAATTAAGCTTATGGAGAGTCCCCCAACTCCTGGCCACCTGCACCCCCAGGTATCTGAAACTCTTCACTGCCCTCTTAAACGGGAGCCTCCCAATTCCCTCCTCCTGATCACCCGGGTGCACTACAAATACCTCACTCTTGCCCAGATTCAACTTATAGCCAGAGAAGCTCCCAAACTCAGCCAACAGCTCCATCACCCCCGGCATTCCCCCCTCTGGGTCCGCCACATACAACAGCAGGTTGTCCGCATACAGCGATACCCTATGTTCCTCCCCACCCCGCACCAGGCCTCTCCACCTCCCCGACTCCCTCAGCACCAAAGCCAGAGGTTCAATTGCCAGTGCAAAAAGCAAGGGGGGCAGGGTCCCACCGTCCCAGAACCTGAAGTACTCTGATCTCCTTCCATTGGTAACTACACTCACCATCGGGGCTTCGTAGAGCAACCTCACCCATTTGATGAACCCCTCCCCGAATCCGAACTGCTCCAGCACCTCCCACAGGTACCCCCACTCAACTCTATCAAACGCCTTCTCTGCAGCCAGCGCCACCACTATCTCCGCCTCCCCCTCCGGCATCATAATAACATTTAACAATCTCCGCACATTCGTGTTAAGCTGTCTTCCCTTGACAAATCCTGTCTGATCCTCGTGTATCACCCCTGGCACACAGTCCTCTATCCTGGTGGCCAGGATCTTCGCCAGCAACTTAGCATCCACATTGAGGAGAGAGATTGGCCTGTATGATCCACACTGCAAGGGGTCCTTATCCCGCTTCAGGATCAGAGAGATCAGCGCCCAGGACATCGTCGGGCGCAAAGCCCCTCCCTCCCATGCCTCATTGAAGGCTCGCACCAACAGGGGGCCCACCAGATCCACATACTTTTTATAAAATTCCACCGGGAACCCATCCGGCCCCGGCGCCTTACCTGACTACATTTGACCAATCCCCCTGACTAGCTCCTCCAACTCTATCGGCACCCCCAGCCCCTCCACCAGCTCCTCCTGCACCTTTGGGAAGCGTAGCCTGTTCATGAAGCTCTCCATCCCCCCCCCCCCCCCCCCGACCGGTATAGTTCCTCGTAAAAGTTCCTAAAGACCCCGTTCACCTCTGCCCCTTCCGCACCACATTCCCACCCTTATCCGTCACTCCACCAATTTCCCTAGCCGCATCTCGCCTGCGGAGCTGATGCGCCAACATCCTGCTCGCCTTCTCCCCATACTCATATACCGCGCCTTGCGCCCTCCTCCACGGTGTCTCCGCCTTTCTGGCGGTCAGCAAGTCGAACGGCCTGCAAACGACGCCGTTTCCCAGCAACCCCTCCTCCGGGGCCTCCGCGTACCTCCTATCCACATCCAGGAGCTCCCCCACCAGTCTCTCCCTCTCCCTCCTTTCCCTATGGGCCCGGATGGAGATCAGCTCCCCCCGGATCACTGCTTTCAGAGCCTCCCAGACCATCCCCACCCGGACCTCCCCTGTGTCGTTGGTCTCAAGATACCCCTCAATACTTCCCCGGACCCTCCTACACACCTCCTCATCAGCCAGCATCCCTACATCCCGACGCCACAGCGGGCGCTGGTCCCGCGCCTCCCCCATCTCCAGATCGACCCAGTACGGAGCATGGTCTGAGATTGCTATGGCCGAATACTCGGCATCCTGCACCTTCAGGATTAATCCCCTGCTCAGGATGAAAAAATCTATTCGGGAGTAAACCCTATGCTCACGGGAGAAAAAGGAGTACTCCCGTGCCCTCGGCCTCCCAAACCTCCAGGGGTCCACCCCTCCCATCTGGTCCATAAACCCCCTCAGCACCTTGGCCGCCGCCGGCCTCCTACCTGTCCTTGAACTGGACCGGTCCAGTGGAGGATCTAGCACCGTGTTAAAATCTCCCCCCATGATCAGGCCCCCTGCCTCCAGGTCCGGAATGCGGCCCAACATACGCCTCATAAAGCCAGCATCATCCCAATTCGGGGCATACACATTTACCAGTACCACCTTCTCTCCCTGCAGCCTACCCTTCACCATAATAAATCTGCCCTCCTTGTCCACCGCCACCTCAGACGCCTCGAACGCCACCCTCTTCCCCACCAGAATCGCCACCCCCCGGTTCTTCGCGTCTAATCGCGAGTGGAAAACCTGACCCACCCACCCCTTCCTCAGACGAACGTGGTCCGCCACCTTCAAGTGGGTGTCCTGGAGCATAGCCACGTCCGCCTTCAGCCCCTTCAAATGAGAAAATACCCGAGCCCATTCAGCCCCCTCATGTTCCAGGTGATCAGACGGATCAGAGGGCACCCCGCCCCCCTCCCCTGCCGGCTAGCCATAGCTCATCGACTGCTCGCCCTAGGCCAGCACACCCCGCCCGACCCGTTCCCCATGACGATACCGCCTCCCCTCTTACCACCTCCCCCCCCCAGCCCACACCAGCTCCCTCCTGGCCCTTCCAGCAGCAACCCGGTATTCCCCCCCACCCCAGGCTAGGACCCCTCCAAGCCGCGACGCACCCTCCATGGTACTTCCGTGAGTCAGCTGACTTCTGCTGACCCCGGCAACTCCCGCCAAAACCCGGCCCCTCCCGACATGGGGTCATCCCCCCTCCTGCCCCACCTCCTTGGCGCCGCTTCAGCGCGGGGAAAAAACAGTAGAGGCCACGCCCCCACCGCCAGCTCCACCCCTCCTGCCCCGCAGCGCGGGAAACCAGAGGAAAGCCCGCGCTTTCACACTGCCCCACCCCACCCTTCCGACGCATCTCCCAAATTCCAGCTCCACCCCATCCCCCAGCTCCGTACAGAAGAAAAAACAAACCCCCAACATTCCCCACATAACACAAAACCATACCCAACAGACCCACCCGGAAACAGAGCAAAAGCCAGCATAAAAAAACACGTCAAAATTACAAAAACAGCAACAGCAAAAACAGCAACGACCGTAGTACACCGGACCCCGCAGCCCCCAGACCCTAGTTCGAGGCCAGCTTCTCCGCCTGTACAAAGGCCCACGCCTCCTCCGGGGACTCAAAGTAGTGGTGCCGGTCCTTATATGTCACCCACAGGCACGCAGGCTGCAGCAATCCAAATCTGACCTGCTTGGCATGCAGCACCGCCTTCGTCCGGTTAAACCCGGCCCGCCGCTTAGCCACCTCCGCACTCCAGTCCTGGTAGATTCGCACTACCGAATTCTCCCACCTGCTGCTCCTCTCTTTCTTGGCCCAGAGCAGCACACACTCCCGGCCACTGAATCGATGGAACCGCACCAGCACCGCCCGCGGGGGTTCATTAGTCTTGGGCCTCCTGGCCAGCACTCTGTGGGCTCCCTCAAGCTCCAGGGGCAAATGGAAGGACCCCGCTCCCATCAACGAGTTCAGCATCGCGGCCACATAGGACGGAAGATCCGACCCCTCCAGCCCCTCCCCAGGCCCAGGATCTTCAAATTCTTTCGCCTCGTGCGAAAGTCCAGCTCCTCCAAGCGGTCTTGCCACTTTTTGTGAAGTGCCTCGTGCATCTCCACCTTCCCCACGAGGACCACGGCCCCCTCCTCCCGCTCAGCGGCCTGCTGCTACAACTCCTGAATGGCCGCCCCCTGGGCTGTCTGGGTCTCAAGCAGCTTGTTGGTAGTCGCATTCAGGGAGTCCAGCAACTCAGCCTTCAGCTCCGCAAAACAGCGCAGAAGAGCAGCTTGCTGCTCCTGCGCCCACTTCCACCAGTCCTCGGGTGCTCCGCCGGCCGCCATTTTGTCCTCCTTCCCCCGCTTTTTCTGGGGAGCTGCTGCAGCCTTTTCCTTTGCCCCACTCCGGGTGCGCACCGTAAATTTTGGGGAATGTTCCTCCAAACACCTTCCCCCACCGGGAATCGTCGAAACAGCACCGTTTGGGGCCCTAAAACAGGCCCGAAAGTCCTTTGATAGCGGGAGCTGCCGAACGTGCGGCTTAGTTCTGCATCACCGCAACCGGAAGTCCGACTCTCAATAAATTGACTATTATATTTTACCATTGGCAATGAGGAATCTGCTATGTCAAAATTTGCCGAAGTATTGAAAATTTTATAAAAGTAAATAAAATAAAATTTTAAAGTGCAAAATTCTGAAGTGGCTTGACAGAGGAGACATCAGGAGGCTGGGTTATCTACAACCTGGGTTGGTTGGTGTGGAGGGGGGAGATGAGAGGGTGGAGGTGCAGAGTCTCGGAATACGGAGTGGAGGCAATCATTTAGGATTGAGAGGAGCTGACATCAATTCACTGAGAGCTGTGAATTGTTTGGAATTCTCTACTCAAGGGATATGAGAGTATATTCCTGGTTGAGATGGACAAATGTTTGATCTTACTGGGAATCAAGGGATTATGGGGTGCAGTCAGGAAAGTGGAACTGAGGCAGAAGATCAGTACTGGATGGAGAAGCGGTTTCTATTCCTCATGTTTATTGTGCAGCATTTATGTAAACGTAAATTTGAAGAAGAAGAAAACAGGGAAGGGTTGAAATACTTCAATCAAACTTTTGCGATCAAGGAAAAGCCGTCCGGTGTCACTGTAATGATAAGGCAACCACTTTTCTATTTTAGGCATAAATGACATGGAAATCGCAATGTACAATCTTGAAAATATTGATAGCAAACCACAGGTTCCAGAATCACCACAGTCCTGTAAATGGTACCATAATTTGGTCCTGTCAGATATGAAATGATCTCGAACTGAAAGGAACAAATAGAAACGTATTGTAAATAACCATCCAAATTAATTATTTCCTGTGCTGCCCCTCAGCTTCAAGGGAGACTCAACATGACTAGGAATGTATCCACAAGGCGACGAGGTTTTGTTCCACAGGAAGCATCATCTCTGGTTGTGAGCCAGAAGCTCCGGGTTCAAGTCCCACTCAAGGATTTGAATGGTTGAGGAAGGTGCATTTATAATGTGGCCAAACAGGTTGAACCTTTAAATCTGTCCAACATGTAAAGGAACTGGTCATCATTGTATTGGGGCCGCTCCCACTACTATACATAGCTCGTTCTACAACATGCATGAAGAAGTGTTATTCTCCTGCAGCAAACCTGACTCCTTTGGGAGCTGGTTTGCTCAGTTGGCTGGACAGCTGGTGAGGATTAGATTCTCACCAATAGCAGGAGGTTCAATCTCTGTCCAAGCTGGGGCAGACTCAGGACCAGCCCCTTTGTAGTGTCCCACTCCTGGAGGAGATCATGGCACTGTGGGTTGGACCTGCCTTCGGGCAGAGAACTGAAGAAGATGATAATGTACAAGGCAGCAGTGGTTTTTTAAAACTGACCGAATAAGTTATTATCCACATTGCAGACAATAACTTCATTATATACTACATTAAATTTTATCAGCCTTTTTATCAGACCATTGAGATTTTGGCCAATTTTTAATGCAAAATCTGAAGCCTAACAAAAATAGATATATACTTTGAGATGAAAGCACATTATTGTGGATGCTGGAATCTGAAACAATAAACAAAAATGTTGGAGAATCTCAGCAAGTCTGACAGCATCTGTGGAGAGAGAACGGAGCTAACCTCGAGTCTGGATGACTGTCAAAACTAGTGAGAACTGGAAGAGGAAGATGGACAGGGCAAAACAGACAAACGGAAATCCTGTCTGAGAGGAGTACCCTTTTTGCCCTTCCTCCCCATCCCAAACCATGCGTGACAGATCTAAAGCATTCTGATATTATCAACCACTTGAAAATTAAAACATAACTTTGACAACACCACTGATCATAATGGCCTGAATTTTGTGGTAGTGACGATGGTGAAATTATCAAGCATTCCCCATAGTCACTCCTCCAAAACTGACAGCAACATCCAGAGTCCACATGTTCCCAGTTAAACGCGAAAATCCAGCAATTGCTGTCACTGATTCTTTGCTGAAGACCCGGGTTTGATGCCCGTCCGTGTGCAGTTTGCACACTCTCCCCATGTCTGCGTGGATCTCACCCTCATAACCCAAACATGTGCATAGGCCACGCTAAATTGCTCCTTAATTAGAATTTTTATTTAAAGATTTAAAAAGAGATTCTATTAAAATTCATTCTCAGGGTGTGGTTGTTGCTGGCAAATCCTGCATTTTGCGCCCACACCTTAACAACAGCGTCAAAGGATTGCTTGGGCACTTCAGAGGGCTGTGAAGATTTAAATGTATTGTGGCATCAGAGATGCACATGGGTCAAACTGAACAAGAATGACCGGCTTCCTTCCCCAAAGTACATTAGTGAACGATTTAGGTTTTTATGGTCATCGCAGTCTCTCTTGTCGAAGCCTTTCTCAGGCTGTTCCCCCAAAACTGAATTCAGATTTGCCAACTCTCATGGTGGGATTTAAACCCTTGATTCTCCAGATTACTTGTCCAATAAAATAACCAGTAAACAGCTGAGCCTGTTACCCCAGCATTCAATTTTAACAATATTAGTGTCCACTTGTACCAAATGCAAACATATACCATTAGTTACAGTGTTCAAAAACTAGTTTAATCTGTTTTTCCAGTTCTGAGCATCTAATGGTAATTGATGTAATTTGAACACAGGTCCAGAACAAGCACTCAAAAAACTAAATATATACATTTTAAAAACATTTCAAAAGCAAAAAGTGAGCAAACAGAAATAGACTGGGGATTAGATATGTGGTATTGTACTGAAAGGGGGAATCTCTTTCAAAGCGCTGGGACAGGCATGAGGCACTGAATGGCTTCATTCTATGCTGTAGGATTGTCATTTAAAAAAAAATTTAATTACCCAATTCCTTTTTTTTTCCCAACTCGGGCAATTTAGCGTGGTCAGTCCATCTACCCTGCACATCTTTGGGTTGTGCGAGTGAGACCCACACAGACACGGGGAGAATGTGCAAACTCCACACAGACAGTGACCCAGGACGAGGAGCAAACCCGGGCCCTCAGTGGCGTGAGGCAGCAGTGCTAACCACCGCGCCACCGTGCCGCACCCAGAGGATTGTAATCTTATGCAAGGTTACCACTTAAGAGATATGGGGAGGGCACAAAGTAGTTCTGCCAGCTTTCCCATTGCTGGCTGTCTTCCAGAGTCACCTACTACAAAGGATGAGTGTGTGGACCTCCCAAAAGGGCAGGAATCAACTTGAACAATGTGCGATCAAATACCCTGCCAACACCGACTTAGTCCATACATGAATAAGTTAGAGTTGGGCTGCTGCCATCCAAGAAATTATACCATAGCAAAAGTTAGTGAAGGGAAGAAAATTTACTAAAAGATGGAAAGTGGACTGGAAATAACTTTTCTCAAATTAAAATCAGTCCCTGTAACGTGTTGCGTTAAAGCTCTGCTACTTTTTTTATACGGGTCTGAAGTGTTTTAAACATTTGAAACGGTCACGGTTGCATCATTTGACAGAAAAATGTCCTAAACTTCTTGCAAAGGCTCACCTTCAGGGTATCTGCCATGGTGTCAACTTGTTCGTTGAGTACATTCTCCGACTCCTTGTATGACAGACATGTGAACTGATATTCCTCTGGATCAAAAGAGTCTGCACCTTGCTGCTCCACGTCACTCTCTACCCCTTCATAATAGGCACTCATATCACCCTGATCGTCCTCCTCAGAGTCACCATCATATTCGTCATCACTGTCAGAACTCTGACTATTCATATCCACCGACATGGTCACAGGTGTGAGAATTCACCCAAAACTTAACAAAACCCAACAACTGTAGTATTTATGAAGTGTCAGCGGTGACTTCCACTCTTCATTTGTCTTTGAATGACTGGGGGGAAAAAAATCAAAAACAATTAAAATTATAATTTTTTTAAATTAAAACATTTTATTAAGGTATTTGTAATTATATAATAATAACAGAAAAGAAAGCAAATCCAAATATAAACATAGTATATACATCATTTTCATCCCTTACAAGTCCCTCCTATCCTTAACAGAAAATAGCCTCACTTCTCTCCCCGCCGCCCCCTCCTCTCTTTAGATTATTGCCTCTGCTGGCAGTTAATTTTCCCCGAAGAGGTCGTCAAACGGCTGCCACCTCCGGACAACCCGAGCATTGACCCTCTTAGGGCGAACTTTATTTTCTCAAGACTGAGAAACCCAACCGTGTCACCAACCCAGGTCTCTGATTTTGGGGGCTTCGAGTCCCTCCATGCTAACAGTATCCGTCTCCGGGCTACCAGGGAGGCAAAGGCCAAGACATCAGTCTCTCTCGCCCCCCTGGACTCCCGGATCTTCCAACACTCCAAAGATCGCCACCTCTGGACTCAGCACCACCCATGTTTTTAGCACCATGCGACATGACATCTGCACAACCCTGCCAGAACCCCCTAAGCTTCGGGCATGCCCAAAACATATGGACATGATTTGCTGGCACCCCTCGCACACCTGTTCTCTACCCCAAAAAACTTGCTCCTCCAGGCCACCGTCATGTATGCCCAGTGAACTACCTTAAATTGTATCAGTTTCAGCCTGGCACATGATGAGGATGTGTTAACTCTGCTTAAAGCATCCGCCCACAGACCCGCCTCTATGTCTCCCCCTAGCTCATCTTCCCACTTGCCCTTTAGCTCCTCTAACTGAGTTTCCTCCGACTCCATAAGCTCTTCGTGGATGTCCGATATCTTCCCCTCTCCCAACCCGGTCTGGAAACTACCCTGTCCTGCATCCCTCGTAGCGTAAAGGTCGCAACCTACCTTCGCAAAAAATCCCATACCTGCAGGTATTTGAATCCATTTCCTGCTGGCAATTCAAACTTCTCTGCCAAATCCTTCAAACAAGGGAGGATCCCATCAATGAATAGATCCCCTATCCTCTCAGTCCCTACTCTCTGCCATCTCTGAAACCCCCCATCCAGCCTTTCCAGTACAAACCGATGGTTATTGCAAATCGGGGCCCAGGCCGATGCTCCCTCCACTCTCATATGTTTCCTCCACTGCCCCCAGACTCTAAGGGCCGCCACTACCACCTGGCTTGCGGAGTACCGGGCCAGCGAGAACGGCAGAGGTGCCATTATCAATGCCCCCTGCCCTCCTAAGTGCAACGTTGACTGCTACGTTCACTTATCCAAAGGTGACTGCTCTTCAAAAATTAATTTGTGGAAGCACTTTCCTGAGGACGCAATAGTGTACTTCTAAATTCAAGTTCTGAATAGCCCAGCTGCATTTAAGGGGAATTTGGTTAATGGCATAAGGGAGAAAGGAAGCATACAAGGATATGTTGATAGGGGTGAAATGTGGTCAGGTGGGAGGAGGTAAACATAAACACGGACATAAACCAACTGAGCCAATGGCCTTTGTGAATGATCAACATTAATGACAAAAATTCCAATCATGCTGTCGAAATCCTGTTAGAACAGAGGCTTTAATCCTGATTTATTAGCTCTCTGAAGATTAACACGCTGCTTGGTATAATTGAAAGCCAGCTGTACCATATTGGCCTCATGGTATCTGTTGAGTTCACCGATCTCATGGCACAGCAGTTTGGAATTCGACAACCGGACTGACTGCCTCTAGATTAAGAGGTGAAGGAAAATAAAATAGGCGAGACACCCTGTTCCTGATAACCATCCGAAATGCTAAGGCAGCATCAAAGCAAAGATCGGGGTTTGATTGAACATTCCAAAACCATTTGGATTAAATTATTTCATAACTTATTTTAAAAGTTTAAGAAACACGATGGGAAAACACTAGAAAGAAAGACGCTTGCAAAGTCAAATATCAAAGATTAATTAAGTCATACATTAGCTGAGCATGCAAGATAGTGACAGGTTGTGACTGCAATTTCTATTGAGATGAATGGTAGCTCTGTGACATTTATGCTCATCTGCACTGGTCAGCTTTCTTTCTCTACTGGGATTTCGAGAACATAATGCTGATAGTGTAGAATTTCTACTCATTTGAAACTTGGTGAGAATATCTGTACAACAATAACTTGCAGGCTGAATCTAGAGAGAGCGCTTTCACACATTTAACACTATCAGGACAAGGGCAGCAGATAAATGGGCACACCATCACCTGCAAGTTCCCCTCCAAACCACACACAATCCTGATTTGCAACAACATGTCCATCCCTTCACTAATGTTGGATCAAATTGCTGGAATGCCATTCCAAACAGCACTGTTTGTTCACCGACACCATGTGGACTGGAGTGGTTCATTCCAAGGCAGCATAGCAGCACACTGGTTAGCACAGTTGCTTCACAGCGCCAGGGTCCAAGGTTCAATTCCCGGTTTGGGTCACTGTCCATGCGCAGTCTGCACGTTCTCCCCGTGTCTGCGTGGGTTTCCTCCGGGTGCTCCGGTGTCCTCCCACAAGTACCGAAAGATGTGCTGTCAGGTGAATTGGACATTCTGAATTCTCCCTCAGTGTACCCGAACAGGCGCCGGAGTGTGACAAAGAGTGGGTTTTCACAATAACTTCATTGCAGTGTTAATGTAAGCCTACTTGTGACAATAAGGATTATTATTATTCAAGGCAGCAGCTCACTATCACCTTCTTGAGGGTCTTGCCAGCGACACTCCCAGACCAGGAACAAACCAAAACAAAAAAATCTTCACCTTGTACAAGCTGGCACATTGCCTCACAGGAAAATGCAAAGATTACATTTTATGTACATTTTTCATGTAAGCCAAGGACTACTACTAAGCAGTACGAGCACTATTTTCACACAATGGGAATAGCCTACAATAGGATGGGTAAATTGATTATCCATACAGAGGCCTGAGATGCCAATGAGGTGATGGAGAAGCAAGGTGCCTCCCACAGTGATGGGAGTCATAGAGGTCCACAGCACAGAAAAGGCCCTTCGGCCCACTGCACCTGTGTCGGTCAGAAACAACCACCAAAGTTTTCTAGCCACCTTCTGTGGAAGGAAACATTGAGTTATTTTCTGGCAACATTATTGTTTGGATGAAACAGTTGTCTTTTCTGGATTGGGGCAGAGGCACCAGGTCCATAAGTTCTAGTAGGATCAAGTCACACATCAGCAACCTACCCAGCTCCTTTGGCATTGATACCCGTGTCGGCAGTGGTCATTCGTAAAGATGAATCATATAATACCTGCAGGGCAGAAGGAGGCCATACAGCCCATCAAGTCTGCCCAACCCTCTGAAAGAGTACTCCACCCAACTCACTCCCCACCCTATCCCAATAACTCCTTAACGTAATATACATATCTTTGTAAGACACTAAAGGGCAATTTAGCATTGTCAATCCACCTAACCTGCACATCTTTGGACTGTGGAAGCAAACCGGAGCCCCCGGAGGAAACCCACGTAGAATCGGGGAGAAAGTGCAAACTCCACAGAGTCACCCATGGCCAGAATTGAACCCGGGTCCCTGTCGCTGTGAAGCAGCAGTGCTAACCACCGTGCAGCCTTCGGGGATTTTGTGCAGGACGTATCTGCCAAGTAGATATCGAAAAAGGTCAGTGCTATAGGAGCACAATAAGCAGTCTTACAACACCAGGTTCAAGTCCAACAGGTTTGTTTCAAATCACTAGCTTTCGGAGCACTGCTCCTTCCTCAGGAAAGCTCGTGATTTGAAACAAACCTGGTGGACTTTAACCTGGTGTTGTAAGACTTCTTACTGTGCTCGTCCCAGTCCAACGCCAGCATCTCCACATCAGTGCTATGGGAGACCATTGATGAGTTCCCATGTTCAACAGGTCCCAGCACCAAGATAAACTCCGAACCCACGGTCACTGGTTATGATGCTGGGAAGTACAAGTATTTTGGGACACAGAATGACTGCCGAAAGCAGTCGCAGGCCTTTGCACCAGACAGTGGTACAGGTCGATGGCAAGTCTGTAAAGGCAGCTCTACGCTGCAGCTGCTTCTTGAACCCAGCCCTAACATTTGCAGTGAGTACAATAAGTGCAGTGATCAAAGCAGCTCCTTCTCTGAAGTCCACTTACTGGTTTGTGACAGTAGCTTCTAAAACCAGTTTAATCTGATTAAGGCCAAGTCATTCATCCACCTTCTAGACCAGAGACAGAAGGGTGACAGCTTTTCAGTTCATGGGTTGGTTTTCCTGGCTTTACTGTGGCAATGACATTGGAATAGCACCAGCATTCTGGAAATACTCCAGTGTCAAGGACAGTGGAGACGTGCCAACGACGAACTACACATGGTCTCCCTGCATGGGCTTGTTCAATAACTTGCTAGCTCATGTCATCAAGACCATGACTGAATGCTAAAAAGCAGCAACTTCATTCCAAAGTGAAAATGGCTCAAAATTCCCAGTCCATTCACAATTTTTGTCACAACCGTCTCCCCTCAAGAAACACTACTTGCAATTTCCAGTGAGCTGAAATGAAGTTGTTTGCGGGACCCCTTAAAGTTTGCTCAATTCAGTTACCCTTCGTTTTCCCGCTCAAAATGAGACACCCTTGGGTCACGTGACCTGGCCTAAGAACCATCTTGTGATACAAGAGAGAATAAAAACTCAGTGCCAAAGCCTCCCTGCCTTTACGGCTGTAGCTCAATATTTGCCAGAAATCCTATTGAGAGAGTTTGAATTTCACGCTGGCCCTTTACACAAGGAGAGGCTTCCGTCCAATTGGCCACGGTTTAATCTGCATTCTGCTCTCAGGTGGCGAAAGGTCACTGCAACAATCATATAATTTTGGGGCAAATGAAACATTCGACCAAGTGTAAGAAAAAGGATCAAGATTCTGGAGCTCTTTCCTTGAGAGAATGAAAGCTTGAACAGTGCTTTTTAAGATTATTAAAGGGTTTGACAGAGTAAATGTAGAGTACGGATGAGATCAGGAGCGGAGTCATGAATACAAGATAATCACTCATAAACCCAACAGCAATTCAGCAGAAACTTCTTCACCCAGAGAGTGGCTCAAATGTAGAACTCACTACCGCAAGATGTCGAGGCGAATAGCAGTCACATTTAAGGGGAAGCCAGATACACACATGCGAGGAAAAAAGAACAGAAGGACATGTCGATGCGGATGAATGAAGAGGGGTGGGAGGAGATATGCATGCAGCATAAACTTCAGACTGAACCTGATTAATCAAATAGCATGTTTCTGGAGAGGTAATACTTTCTAATAAATACTTCCCAACACTTTGAATACAGGTATCAAGAGAAGAAGCATAAAATCTGGCAGGGTTAAGAGGTAATTTAACCATCCCAGCTTTGATTGTTTAGGTCCATGTACAAGATCCACATTTTCTTTTCTGTCTTGGTGTGAAAAATCAAGTGCTAACAGTATACCAAACACATTCAACATGCCATTGATGTCACAGACAGAAAACATGCTTTCAGGGGCTAAATTCAACTCACAAATGACAACTGCTTTTTAGTATTGATAATTTTTGTCTATCTGTGAAGACATTTCACTGAACTACATAGGATAGCACCATTTCCAGTTTAATCCCGACCTGAACTAAATCGGGCCATTGGCAGGGGCCTGTAACTCGGTACTGGATTTGAACCAAATGGCCTTGGGGATCTTCCTCCTGGTTGTCACCCAGTCGCAAGTGCTTGTGGGTGGATGCAGGATCGGACTTAACTGTGATGCTCATCCAGTTGAAAAGCTGGCCAATGGTCACTGTTTGGCCTTCTGCTCAAAGGTTTTTGCTTTGCCAACATGAATGTCACCACAGTCCCAGAGGACCATAGGGCTACTTTCACCTTTGAGGAGGAGAGCTGACTGGTGGGTGCTTTAACCGGAGAATCACCACACCTTAGGCACAGGACGAGGTTGAGAAGACTTCATGGTAACTTCAGCCGATTCGGGAATTGAGCCCGGGCTGCTGGCATTGCTAACCAGCTGTCCAGCCAACTGAGCTAACTGACCTTCCTAACATACAGAGGATGCAAGTCACAACCCTGATCAGAGTCAATCTCCGGGGGAAGATGAAGGAGAATAACACTGGTACAAAATTAAAGCAATGTTGAGTGTGAAAGATGGGACATAAAAAGTAACATTCAGCTAGGTTCATAGCGATTAAAAATTGAAATTGCATTTATATGCCTCATTCCATCTTGCACTAATTAATAAATTCACACCAACTGCACTACTTTATCTTGAAATATATAGAGGAATTAACAAATTACTACCACTGTCTACTGTCTTTCTCATCAAACTATAACGCAGCCCCAGAATAGAGGCAATCATTCTCGTGTCCGGCTCCCAACATTACGACACAAATTCATTTCTTTAATCAGCACAGCCTGTTCACCCACTGGAGAATTGCTTTGATGAAAAGAAGTGCTGTATCTTTGTGCAGTAAGCAGTATAAATGACACATGACTTTAGCACAACCTACATTTTTTTTTCAAGTGATAACCCCACCCTGCAATGGCAGTTGGGATCAAGAATTCAACTCGAGCGGTAATTTTTATTTCCTTTTAAGGGAGACATGGTGACCCACGGTGGTTAGCACTGCTGCCTACGGTGCTGAAGACCAGGGTTCGATCCCAGCCCCGGGTCACTGTCTGTGTGGAGTCTGCACATTCTCCCCGTGTCTGTGTGGATTTCACCCCCACAACCCAAAGATGTGCAGGGCAGGTGGATTGGCCATGCTAAATTGCCCCTTAATTGAAAATAAATAATTGGGTAAATTTTTTTTTAAATTAAAAAAACTTTTATCTCCTTTTAAGTTCCAACTAGAAACCGATCAAAGCTAGGACAGAAATCCCTCTTTATTTTAAACCACCATTCAATTTTTTCTGGCAAGTTTTCAGCCTCCTCTCAAGTCACTGATTCATGCTGGCATAGGCCATATGGTGAGAGCCATATGGTGCAGGATTTGTGGATACCATTTGCTGCTGATAAGAACTTCTCATACCCCTGTAACATCCTTCACACGGAAATATTTTTGAAGTGTACACACAATTGTAATAGAGGAGTACGGCAACCGGTTTACATGCAGCAAGTTCCCACAATGAGCAATGTGAAAATCATTAGGTAACCTGTTTCAGCAAGATAGCTTGAAGGGATAAATATCAGCCCAGGACAGCTTGGGGAACTCTCCTATTCTTGTTCAAACTGATACTGTGGAATCTTGTGCATTCACCTGAGAGGACAGGCTGATTCAACACCTCATCCAAAGGATGACATCTCCAATAGTGCAGCACTTCATCAGTACGACACTGAAGTGACGGCCTTAATTCTGTGTCCGATTCTGGAGTGAGACTTGAACCCACATCCTTCTGACTCGGGAGCTAAGTGCTACTGAGCAAAACCATGGCTGCTGACATGATTGATTGACCAGACTTCTTTTTAAAAAACATCCTGGGAAACATACTTCCCAACGATCAACTATACAGTCTGCACAGATTTTTCCCTTTTTTCACCCCCCACGACAAACAGCCCCTCAAACACAGTCACAAACATCCCCCACCTTTCCTCAAACCCCCCTGAAGAGCCCCTTAAGTCATACTTTATCTTCTCTAATCACAGCAGATCATACAGGTCACCCAACCAAGCCGCTACCCCCGGTGGCGATGCCGACTGCCACTCCAGCAAAATTCGACACCGTGCAATCAGAGAGGCGAAGGCCAAGACATCGGCCTTCCTCCTCTCCATGAGCTCCGGTTTGAGTGACCAGACTTAACTTGAGAGGCCTAAACAGCAAGATCTACCAGGGTCACTTAATTCTGGAGGAACATTCTAATCGAGCCTTCCCTGGCTCTCCATGTCACAGTAGGCTGCTTGCCAGCGTGGATCACTGGACTTCAATCAGAACTGTGGTTTCTCCCATCCCAAGCCCAGAATTCGGAGGCCAAACTTACTGCCGCCTTGGCTGACATCTGGCAGTTGTAGAGATCAGGGATTTAACCATGAACCTGATCAGTGCTGACTTAGATAAACAATTCCAAATGCACAATTAAAACTTTAGTTAAAGGTAGATAAAACTGCATGATCCTATTGGATAATGCAGCATTAACAACAAAAATTTTAAAACTTCACATGAATATGGTCAGAAGTGAGATTACATTGCCTTTCCCAGCATACAGAGTTCCAAACCCTTCGCAGGAACATTGCCAAGTAGAGGATATGAACTTATCCTTATATAGAGAAAAGGGGAGAAAGCGAAACACACAAGTGACCAAAGATTGACACCATCTTAACAGCTGATTAGGCAGTCATATGGATACAAGTGCTGGGAACATAGCACCTCGACAGAGGGAAACTAAGCAGCACTTTAAGGAATGTAGCAAGTACAACTGGTCCATATGTTCCAGACTAACTACCCCCCACTCCCTCTCTTCACGTCACCCTGTCAGCATTACATTCTGTTCCCCTCACCCTCATTTATCTAACTTCCCTTAAAATGCCTCTCTGCCATTTGTCTCAACAAGTGCGTGTGATAGTGAGCTGTGCAGACCACCCACTCTGAGCGAAGATATTTCCTCGAGTTCCCTCTTGGATTGATCAGTGACCCTAGATTGATTTATAGCCCCTAGTTTTGGTCTTCCCTGGAAGTTGAAACATCTCTATAGTTACCCTACAAAACCCTTCATATAACGTCAAGGCCCCTCAATCAGGTCACTGCTCAGCCTTCTCGCTTTTAGGCTCTTGCATCCAGGAGAGAACAGAAATGGAAAGGGAAAATTGTGTGGAATTAAACAAAATTGTGTTTAATTTCAAGATATAAAATATGACCAATACTTGAGACCACATAAGAGTCATGTGTAGTTTTGGTTTCCTTATTAGATAAAGGATATAGTAATTGTGATCGAAGCAGTTCAGAGACGTGTTGCCCGACTTATTCCTGGGGTGAAGGGGCCATCTTAAGAGGAAAGTTTGAACAGGTTGAGCCTATACCCAACAGAGTTTAGAAGAATGAGAGGTGATCTCAGTGAAAGGTACAAGATCCTTTGTCTAAGGGGGATTTCATCTTGGTAGATACCAGGAGGATGTTTCCTCTTGTGGGACAGACTAGAACTAGGGGACACAGTTTAAGAATATGAGATCTCTCTTTAAGACAGAGATGAGGATAATTTTTCTCTCTCTCTCTCTCTCTCTCTCTCTCGAGTTATTAGTTATGTGGGATTCCCTTCCCCAGAAAGCAGGAGAGGCTGGCTCATTGAACATATTCAGGACAGAGTGAAGACTGATTTTTGATAGGCAAGAGAGTCCATGGGGGACAGACAGGAAACTGGAGTCAGGTCCACCTCATATCAGACATGATATTATCAAATGGCAGAGCTGGCTCGAAGGGCCGAATGGCCTACTCCTGTTCCCAAGTCCTGTGTTCCTATATGTTAAAGCACAAAAACTCACAACCCAAGCTGAATTTCTGCATCAATCTCCTCAAATACTTTTATAAAATGTTTGAAGCCTTATTCAAAGGTTTATCAGGATCCCAGGCCAGGGATTAGTCAAATTCCAATACTTTTACAGTATAACCAGTCAACATGCCAGACAACTCAACACTTCCAACAACCATGCATTTATAAAACCTAATGCGTGCAAATTACACCAAAGCACCTGGAAAAGCAGAGATCCTGTCACGCTGCATGATCCTTGGGTGTGCTCAGGTTTCAAGTCAGTTCACAGATCAAAATAATCAGAAAATAAACCAAAGGCCACAAACTATTCCCCGTTTGTCCACAATTGCCATGGCACCAGCACCCTGAAGGAAACGTATTTAAAAGCAGAGAAATAGCCGAGTCTGGTTTGCAGCATCGCAGGTGAAATTAGAACTCAACTAGCATCTGACAGTTGTACACTACAGAGTGGAAAAACAAGTGTTCTTTTGATGTTGTTTACACGGCTATCAGCAACACCCAAATAACCTACAATGTACAGAACAATGAAAACTGGAATGGGAGGATGGCAACATTTTAAGTGCTGCAATAAGCAAGAAAAACTAGATGCTGAAACAGCCACAAATTAAAAATCTGTTTGGTTGTATTAAACTCGCCATTCAGCAAGTCAAAGCAGAGTGGGCCAACAGTCAACAAACCAACAGAATAAGAAGTGTAAAAACTCACAGCTGAGTGTATGAGTGGGAAAGTTACACTCAGGCTGTATAATACTCTGGTCAGGCTATATTAAATGGTATTTGTAAGCAGAGAAATACCCGAGTTTACGTTTTCTTGCGAAATACATCCCAAGCCCATGTAATATTTTCTGATATTTCTCCAGCCATAGATACAACCCCAAATTTAAGGACAAGCGATCAATATATATATATATATATATATATGTATATATAGTGCCTTTTACAACATCAGGCCATCCCAAAAAAATCAGAAGCATTCTGAAGCCAGATTACCCTGGGAAACCATACTAGATTCCAAATTTCCTTTTGGAAATATTTTATTTTTCCCATCACCTCAATATACGTCACTTTGAGGGTCCAATGCTCTCCCAGCTAGGCTCCAATCCTTGATAATCTGCCCCATTCCACTCATTCATCACCTACATCAGGCCCAAGTTGTGGACTGCCTCACAGTTAACTAACACTTATCCATGTGTTTAAATCCTGTACCAGCCTCCCCGAACAGGCGGCGGAATGTGGCGACTAGGGGCTTTTCACAGTAACTTCGTGGAAGCCTACTCGTGACAATAAGCAATTTTCATTTCATTCAAATCCCCCACCAACCCCCCCCCCCCCCCCCCCCCCCCGGTTGTGCCCCTCTCAACTTCGAACTTGCTACAACCCCACCCCACCCCCCCCAATTTCCAAACCCTCTACTGTTGTGTCTTCAACGCATCCCACTCCTTCAACTCATCCTTGGCAACAGTGCCTTCAGTCGCTTTGAAAAGCCTTCTCTGTCAAGCACGTATTAAGTTATCTGATAGCAGCAACTGACCTGTGCCAGAGACGGGGAGGGGAGGAAGGTGGGAGTTAATAAAACTCCAGTCTCACTGGCTGAAATGCAACGGCAGCACAGATCTGCAATGCTGCAAGTCGAGAAATCCGATGGCACTCACTATCGTGGCTCACACACAAAGAGCGGCCATTTGGGGAGGTGGAATGGGTTACCATCTGAATCAGTAGTGTTGGATCTCAGTGACCAAGAAAACTGGCTGGATGGTAGTGGAGCAAAGTGGGAAGGAGAGGACATAGAACATAGAACAGTACAGCACAGAACAGGCCCTTCGGCCCTCAATGTTGTGCCGAGCCATGATCACCCTACTCAAACCCACGTATCCACCCTATACCTGTAACCCAACAACCCCCCCTTAACCTTACTTTTATTAGGACACTACGGGCAATTTAGCATGGCCAATCCACCTATCCCGCACATCTTTGGACTGTGGGAGGAAACCGGAGCACCCGGAGGAAACCCACACACACAGGGGGAGGACGTGCAGACTCCACACAGACAGTGAGGAGGGGGGAAAACAATTGCTCAACCCATGCTTACATTCTTCACAAACTGATCACGTCATACTGCATTCAGGAATTAACTTGGAAAACAGCCAATCAAAAAACAGGAACCAAAATCAATTACCAAAGCAAAATTAGTTTCCACGAAATTCTTACAAAACATCGCCAATCAACGCTGGTGAGGGATCCATCTGCAAGTGAACCCATCTGGCAGCTTTTCAGGTGCTCCGCGTCGAGGCAAGTCTGCAACCTACTACTGACTTCCTGCCCTGATGCAATGGCACAGTAAACATTAAAACATCACATTGTTGGGCAGCACACAAGAGGCCAGTGGTAGAGACAGCAGGTCTTCTAGCAACAAAGCACTCTCACTGTCACCCAGCTGAAATTATGCTGAGTTAGTTGAATTAATGCTGTTGCTATTGCCATCATACATACTTCCTGACAATGCTTGGTAGCATTTATTGCTGGTTATATCACTGCTGCTGCGGACATGGTGGGTATTCATGGTATTCTGATCACCAACTATGAGTGGTATCACTGATGACTAATACTCGTGCCACTGAACAATACCCAAAGTACTTTAACGCACTTTCAGACATCAGTGCTGTTTGTTACTCTAGTTAATACTGCTAGTCGATACCATTCCTTTGTTTAATATTGTCATCATTCACCTAACTGCAATGTCAATAATGTCAGTGACCAATGTCAATAATTGAAGTTAATCTCAATAACACTGCCATGTTGGTGCCCATTTTAGTAAACATTTTAATGTTTGCTACTTCGGTTAATTCTAGTTACAAATGTTCCTGGTGTTCTGTTATTCTAGTTAGTGCCGGTTATTAATGCTATCTTTATTACCACATATTAACTAGAGTAACTGGCAGCAACAGTGTTAATAATGAATAGACAAGTTACTGGTCTGGTTAAAGCTGGAAGTTTATTCCTTTAACTGCCGGTTTGGCTCCTAGTTATGCTAGTTAATGCTGGTTATTAACGATATGGTATCATTAATCAACGCAGTAGGTGTTCACTAACCTAGTTAGTGATGGGTACGCTGGTTAAAGGCAGAAGTAGTTACTAGTATTGCTAGTTGGGTGATTCTAGTTAACACTAGTTAGGGGTCGGTCGCTCCCTCTGGTGTCTCCCCCCCGCCGCGGTGGGCTCCGGTTCCCCGCACTCACCTGCTGGCTCTGCCCGAGGATCGAGGCGGCGGCCTGGCAGCGGCGAGGTTCCCACCGGCTCGCTGCGGCCTCCGGAGCTCCGATTCTATCCCGGTGTCCGCCGCCGGGGAAACGCAGCGCCAGCGGAACTGGCAGGACCCCTGCCGTCACTTCCGGGGCACTGCAAACCGGAAGCAGAATGATGTATGCAGCCCGGCGACAACCTAGAGTGATGCATGCAGCCGGTGATTAAACCAGAGTGATGCATGCAGCCCGGCGACAAACCAGAATGATGCATGCAGCCCGGTGACAAACCAGAATGATGCATGCAGCCCGGTGACAAACCAGAATGATGCATGCAGCCCGGTGACAACCCAGAGCGATGCATGCAGCCCGGTGATAAACTAGAGTGATGCATGCAGTCTGGTGATAAACTGCAGTGATGTATGCAGCCCGGTGATAAACTAGAATGAT
The DNA here is from genome assembly GCF_902713615.1 of Scyliorhinus canicula. NCBI lineage: Eukaryota > Metazoa > Chordata > Chondrichthyes > Carcharhiniformes > Scyliorhinidae > Scyliorhinus > Scyliorhinus canicula. Next base: position 11,437,305 of record NC_052156.1, on the reverse strand, counting down.
GCATGCAGCCCGGTGACAACCCAGAGTGATGCATGCAGCCCGGAAGCAATTTGGAGCGATGCATGTCACCTTGTGACAAACCAGAGTGATGGATGCAGCCGAGTGACAATTTAGAGTTGCATGCAGTCCAGTGGCAATTTGGACAGATGCACGCAGCCTGGTGATAAACCAGAGTGATGCATGCAGTCCGATGATTAACCAGAGCGATGCATGCAGCCCGGTGATAAACCAGAGTGATGCAATCAGCCCGGTGACAAACCAGAGTGATGCATGCAGCCCTGTGACCATTTAGAGTGACACATGCAGCCCAGTGACAATCCAGAATGATGCATGCAGCCCAGTGGCAATTTAGAGTGATACATGCAGCCCTGTGGCAATTTAGAGCGATGCGTGCAGTCCGATGACAATCCAGTGTTGCATGCAACCCGGTGACAATTTAGAGCGATGCATGTCACCTTGTGACAAACCAGAGTGATGCATGCAGCCCAGTGGCAATTTAGAGCGATGCATGTCACCTTGTGACAAACCAGAGTGATGCATGCAGCCCAGTGGCAATTTAGAGCGATGCATGTCACCTTGTGACAAACCAGAATGATGCATGCAGCCCGGTGGCAATTTAGAGCGATGCGTGCAGTCCGGTGACAATCCAGTGTTGCATGCAGCCTGGTGGCAATTTAGAGCAATGCATGCTGCCCAGTGACAATCTGGAGTGATGCATGCGGCCCAGTGACAAGCCAGAGTGATGCATGCGGCCCAGTGAAAATCCAGAATGATGCAAGTGGCGCAAGCGGCAATTTAGACGGATGCTTGCAGCTCTGTGACAAACCAGAGTGATGCATACATTCCGTGGCAAACCAGAGTGATGCATGCATTCCGTTGCAAACCAGAGTGATGCATGCAGCCCGTGGCAATCCAGAATGACGCATGCGGCCCAAGTGGCAATTTCAGCGGATGCGTGCACCCAATGACAATCCAGAGAGGTGCATGCAGACCTGTATGCAGCCCAGTGACAATCCAGAGAGTAATTAATGCAGCCCAGTCTCAATCAGAGTGATGCATGCAGCCCGGCATCAGCAAGGATGTATTTGACTGAGTGTGGCATCAAGGAGCCCTGGCAAAACTTGAGTCAGGGTGATTCAGACAGAACCTCTCCACTGGTTGGAGTCATTCCTGGCACACAGGAAGATGGTTGTTCTGGTTGGATGTCAGTCATCTCAGTTCCAGGACATCACTGCAGGATTTCTTCAGGGTCGTATCCTAGGCCCAACGATCATCAGTTGCTTCATCAATGACCTTCCGTCCATCAGCAGGTCAGAAGTAGGAACACTTGTGGTCCAGAAATTAACACCCCTCAAGCTGTTCCAGTACAGATGCAACATTAGCATCTACTTGGCAGAGTGGGAAATTGCCCAAGCATGTCCTATACACGCAAAGCAGGACAAGTCCAACCCGGCCAATTACCGCCCCATCAGTCTACCCTTCATCACCAACAAAGTGATGGAAGGGGTCATCAACAGTGCTATCAAGTAATAAGAATCTGCTCACTGACACTAAGTTTAGGTTCCGCCAGGGCCACTCAGCTCCTGACCTCATTACAGCCTTGGTTCAAACATGGACAATAAAGCTGAACTCCAGAGGTGAGGTGAGAGTGACTGCCCTTGACATCAAGGTAGCATTTGACTAAGTGTGGCATCAAGGAGCCCGAGCAAAATCTAGTTGGAGTCATACTTGGCACAAGTATTGAGTACAGGAATAGGGATGTTTTACTGCAATTGTACAGGGCATTGGTGAGGCTACACTGGAGTATTGTGAGCAATTTTGGTGTCCTTATCTGAGGAAGGATATTCTTGCTATGGAGGAAGTGCAGTGAAGGTTTACCAGGATGATTCCTGGGATGCGGGAATTTCATATAGAACATACAGTGCAGAAGGAGGCCATTCAGCCCATCGAGTCTGCACAGACCCACATTAAGCCCTCACTTCCACCCTATCCCCAGAACCCCTCTTAAACTTTTTGGACACGAAGGGCAATTTAGCATAGCCAATCCATCTAACCTGCACGTCTTTGGACTGTGGGAGGAAACCGGTGCACCCGGAGGAAACCCACGCAGACACGGGGCAAACGGGCAGACGCCACACAGACAGTAGCCTAGCGGGGAATCGAACCTGGGACCTCGGCGCTGTGAAAACACAGTGCTAGCCACGTGTGCTACCGTGCTGCCTAAATGAGGAGACTAAATCGGTTAGGATTATATTCATTGGAGCTTAAAAGAGTGAAAGTCAATCTCAGAAACTTACAAATTCTAACAGGATTAGACAGGGTAGATTCAGAAAGAATGTTCCCGATGGTGGGGGAGTCCAGAACTGGGGATCATAGTTTGAGGATAAGGGGTAAACCTTTTAGGACTGAGATGAAGAGAAATTTCTTCACCCAGAGTGGTGAATCTGTGGAATTTGCTACCACAGAAAGTAGCTGAGGCCAAAACGTGAAATTTCAAGAAGGAATTAGATACATCTCTTGGGGCTAAAGGTATCAAGGGATATGGGGGGAAGGCGGGATCAGGGTATTGAACTTGATGATCAACCATGATCACAATGAATGGCTGAGCAGGCTCGAAGGGCCGAATGACATTCTCCTGCTTTTATTTTCTATGTAAAGGAAGATGGTTATTATGGTTGGAGGTCAATCATCTCAGCTCCAGGACATCACTGCAGGAGTTCCTCAGGGTAGTGTCCTCGGCACTAACATCTTCAGCTGCTCCATCGATGACCTTCCTTCCATCCGGTAACTATAGGCCAGTGAGCCTCACGTCTGTGGTGGGTAAAGTCTTGGAGAGGATTATAAAAGATACGATTTATAATCATCTAGATAGGAATAATATGATTAGGGATAGTCAGCATGGTTTTGTGAAGGGTAGGTCATGCCTCACAAATCTTATCGAGTTCTTTGAGAAGGTGACGGAACAGGTGGACGAGGGTAGAGCAGTTGATGTGGTGTATATGGATTTCAGTAAAGCGTTTGATAAGGTTCCCCACGGTCGGCTATTGCAGAAAATACAGAGGCTGGGGATTGAGGGTGATTTAGAGATGTGGATCAGAAATTGGCTAGTTGAAAGAAGACAGAGAGTGGTGGTTGATGGGAAATGTTCAGAATGGAGTTCAGTTACGAGTGGCGTACCACAAGGATCTGTTCTGGGGCCGTTGCTGTTTGTCATTTTTATAAATGACCTAGAGGAGGGAGCAGAAGGATGGGTAAGTAAATTTGCAGACGACACTAAAGTCGGTGGAGTTGTAGACAGTGCGGAAGGATGTTGCAGGTTACAGAGGGACATAGATAAGCTGCAGAGCTGGGCTGAGAGGTGGCAAATGGAGTTTAATGTGGAGAAGTGTGAGGTGATTCACTTTGGAAAGAATAACAGGAATGCGGAATATTTGGCTAATGGTAAAATTCTTGGTAGTGTGGATGAGCAGAGGGATCTCGGTGTCCAGGTACATAGATCCCTGAAAGTTGCCTCCCAGGTTGATAGGGTTGTGAAGAAGGCCTATGGTGTGCTGGCCTTTATTGGTAGAGGGATTGAGTTCCGGAGCCATGAGGTCATGTTGCAGTTGTACAAAACTCTAGTACGGCCACATTTGGAGTATTGTGTACAGTTCTGGTCGCCTCATTATAGGAAGGACGTGGAAGCTTTGGAACGGGTGCAGAGGAGATTTACCAGGATGTTGCCTGGTATGGAGGGAAAATCGTATGAGGAAAGGCTGATGGACTTGAGGTTGTTTTCGTTAGAGAGAAGAAGGTTAAGAGGTGACCTAATAGAGACATACAAAATGATCAGAAGGTTAGATAGGGTGGACAGCGAGAGCCTTCTCCCGCGGATGGAGGTGGCTATCACGAGGGGACATAGCCTTAAAATTTTTTTTTTTTTTTTTTTTTTTAATTTAAATTTAGATTACCCAATTATTTTTTCCAATTAAGGGGCAATTTAGTGCGGCCAATCCACCTACTCTGCACATTTTTGGGTTGTGGGGGCGAAACCCACGCAGACACGGGGAGAATGTGCAAACTCCACACAGACAGTGACCCAGAGCCGGGATCGAACCTGGGACCTCAGCGCCGTGAGGCGGTTATGCTAACCACTTGGCCACCGTGCTGCCCGACATAGCCTTAAATTGAGGGGCAATAGATATAGGACAGAGGTCAGAGGTGGGTTTTTTACGCAAAGAGTGGTGAGGCCGTGGAATGCCCTACCTGCAACAGTAGTGAACTCGCCAACATTGAGGGCATTTAAAAGTTTATTGGATAAGCATATGGATGATAAGGGCATAGTGTAGGTTAGATGGCCTTTAGTTTTTTTTTTCCATGTCGGTGCAACATTGAGGGCCGAAGGGCCTGTACTGCGCTGTATCGTTCTATGTTCTATGTTCTATATGGTTAGAAGTGGAGATGTTCGCTGATAATTGCACAATCATTCAGCACCATTTGAGACTCCTCAGGTACTGAAGCAGTCCATGTCTAAATGCAGCAAGACCTAGACAATATTCAGGCTTGGTCAAACAAGTGACAAATAATATTTGCACCATCCAGTTCCAGGTAATGACCATCTTCAACAAGAGAGAATCAAACCATTGCCCCTTTACATTCAACAGCAGTACCATCGCTGAATCCCCCACTATTAACACCTGGGGATTACTATTGACTAGAACTGGACCAGTCATATAAAGGCTGTGGCTACAAGAGCGGGTCAGAGGCTGGGAATCCTGCAGTGAGTAGCTCACCTCCTAACTCCCTAAAGCCTGTCTACTATCTACAAGGCACAAGTCAGGAGTATAATGGAATACTCTCCACTTGCCTGTATGAGTGCAGCTCCAATAACACTCAAAAACCTCAACACCATCCAAGACAAAGCAGTCCACTTGAATGCTACCCCTTCCACAAACATTCACTCCATCCACCACCGACGGACAGTGTCACCGTGTGTACCATCTTCAAGATGCACTGCAGTAACTCACCAAGTTCCTTAGGCAGCACCTTCCAAACCCACAACCTCTACCATTTAGAAGAAAGGACAGCAGACACATTGGCACACCACCACCTCGAACTTCCCCTCCAAGTCACTCACCATCCCGACTTGCAATTATATCACCGTCACTAGGTCAAAATCCTGGAACTCCCTCCCTCAGCGCACTCTGGGTGCAGCTAAGAGGTGTGGTGATCCTCATGTTAAATCACCACCAGTCAGCTCTCCCCCTCAAAGGGGACTATGAGACATCTGGGACTATGGCGACATTACCTTTACATCACACGGACTGCCGCGGTTCAAGAAGGCAGCTCACCGCCACATTCTCAAGGACAATTAGGGACGGGCAATAAATGCTGACCTAGTCAGCAACACCCACATCCCAGAAATGAATTTTCAAAATGCTACATACATCAAAGGCAAATAGATTGTGGGAGGTCAAGTCTGAATTGGTTCTCCCAACCCCAATGCAGGTGCGATCTTCAGGACTCCATCAGTGCTGAAGCTACCGAGCCGCTCTTGGTGATGGACATTGCGGTTCCTCCAATCAGAGTACATTCTGTGTCTTTACTGCCTGCAGTGCTCTCCAAATGGAGGAGGACTAATTCATCAACTGAGCGAGGATAGTAGGTGGTAATTTACAGGAGGTATTCTTGCCCATCACATTTTACCTGATGTCATGCGACTTTGTGTGATCTAGAGTGAATGATGAGGACTGCCAGGGTACACTCCCTGCAGACTGCAAACCACTGTGCCACTACCTATGCCGGGCCTGTCCTGTTGGTGGGACAGGATGTACTCAGGGATGGTGTTGGGGGAGTCTGGGACATTGGTTGAAAAATCTAACTTTCTTGGGCTGTTGCTTACCGAGCCCTTGGGACCACGTCTCCAATTTTGCTACAATTGCCTAGATTTTCCTGACTGCCACGTTGCAGGATCGGTAGAACAGTACAGCACAGAACAGGCCCTTCGGCCCTCGATGTTGTGCCGAGCATTGTCAGGGCAGGGTGTGCCTTTTTTGTGTTGATTCGGATATCCAGGATGACGCTGGGCTGTCAGCCCTTATTATACATTGACACAGCAGTTTCATGCTCCCAAGTGGCTTGCTCAGCCATTTCAGAGGGCAGTAAAAAGCTGTGCGTCTGGAGTCACATGTAGGCCAGACCGAGTAAGTGCAGCAGATTTCCTTCTCCAAATGATAACAGTGAACCAGATAGCTTTTCTAACAATTCATTCCTTACATGATCACTCTCTCTAGCTTTTGTTTTGAATTCCAGATTTATTTAATTACCTAAAATGTTAATTCTTTATTTTTATTTGTATAAATTTAGTGTACCAAATTCTTTTTTTTCCAATTAAGGGGCAATTTAGTGTGGTCAATCCACCTACCCTGCACATCCTTTTGAGTTGTGGGGGTGAGACCCACGCAGTCGCGACGAGAATGTGCAAATTCTATTTGGACAGTGACCCGTGGCCGGGATTGAACCCGGGTCCTCGGCGCCATGAGGCAGCACTGCCAAGGCAGCATGGCAGCACAGTGGTTAGCACTGTTGATTCACAGTGCCAGGGTCCCAGGTTCGATTCCCGGCTTGGGTCACTGTCTGTGCTGAGTCTGCACGTTCTCCCCGAGTCTGCGTGGGTTTCCTCCGGGTGCTCCGGTTTCCTCCCATAATCCTGAAAGACGTGCTGTTATGTAATTTGGGAATTCTGAATTCTCCCTCTGTGTACCTGTGGAGACCAGGCGCTTTTCACAGTAACTTCATTGCAGTGTTAATGTAATTCTGCTTGTGACAATGATAAAGATTATTATTATTATAACCACTGCACCACCGTGCTGCCCCTGAATGTAAATCTTCAAAGTATTTATTGGTTGTAAACTGTTTTGGGACTTCCTGAAGTTGTGAATAATGGTACATACATACCCGCAAGTTAATTCTTCAATTCTATCTTCATGTTGAAAATTAAGCAAACGTTGCAGCAAATTAACATTACAAGCCCTGAAGTTATTGTTGCACCAAAGCAGGGCTAGCGAACTGGGCATGTTGGCCACAAACCGGAGGCCAGGGAGGATGTTAAGAGGTGGGATACACTACACTTAACGTTGGTGGGGAGGGTCCAAGTGGTGAAAATGAATATTCTGCCGAGGTTCTTGTTTATCTTTCAGGCTCTCCCGATCTTTATACCAAAGGCCTTTTTTCGGAAAGTGGACACAATCATCTCTGACTTTGTATGGGCGGGGGAGGTGCCGAGGGTGGGGAGGACCCTGCTACAGAGGCAGCAGGGGGGGTTAGCGTTGCCAAGCTTGCTTCATTGTTAGTGGGCGGCGAATGTGGACAAGGTGCCGCGGTGGTGGGAAGGAGAAGGGGTAGAGTGGGTTAGGATGGAGGAGGAATCTTGTAGGGGCCTAGTTTGAGGGCTATGGTGACGGCAGCATTGCCAATGTCTCAGAGTAGGTATTCAGAGAGCCCAGTGGTGCAGTCCACAGTGAAGATATGGAATCAGCTGAGGAGGCATTTTAGAGTGGAAGGGATGTCGATGCTAACGCCGCTGTGCGAGAATCATGGGTTTGAGCCGGGGTGGGGGGGATGAATAGTGTATACAGGAGGTGGAGGGAAGTGGGGCTGGTCAAGGTGAGAGATCTGTATTTGGAGGAAGGGTTTGCCAGTCTGGAGGAGCTAAGGGAGAGGGTCGAGCTGCCAAGGGGTAGTGAGTTCAGGTATCTACAGGTTAGCAACTTTGCACGAAAGGTCTGGAAGGAGTTCCCTAGGTTGCTGGGATGCACCCTGCTGGAGCGACTATTGCTTCCGGATGTGGAAGGGGAGGGAAGAATTGAGGATATATATAAGTGGCTGGGGGAGCAGGGAGGCAAGTGGGTGGTGAAGATCAAGGAGAAATGGGAAGCGGAGTTGGGAACGGAGATCAATTGGAGTATGCAGTGAGGCACTGCGAAGGGTAAACGGGACCTCCTCTTGTGCAAGGATGAGCCTGATGCAGTTTAAGGTGGTGCACAGGGTGCATACGACTTGAGCGAGAATGAGTGGGTTCTTTCAGGGGGTAGCAGATGAACGTGAGGTGTGGGCGGGGGTCAGCGAATCATACGCACATGTTTTGGGGTTGTGAAAAATTGGGAAGATTCTGGGCGGGAGTGTTCGCGGTCTTAGCCAGGATAGTGGAGGAGGGAGTGGACCCGCACCCTTTGGTGGCGATATTTGGGATTTCAGAGAAGCTGGAGCTCATGGAGAGGAGGAAGGCCGTCGCCTCTCTGATTGCACGGCGACAAATTTTGCTGGAATGGCGGTCGGCATCGCCACCGGGGGTAGCAGCATGGTTGGGTGACCTGTTAGAGAATGTAAAGTATGAGTTAAGGGGCTCAGCAGGGGAGTTTGAGAAAAGGTGGAGGATGTTTGTGACCGTGTTTGAGGAGCTGTTCGTCGCAGGGGGGCGGGGCGGGGGGGGGTGGGGGGGTGGTGAAAAAGGAGAAAAATCTGTACAAACTGTATAGTTGATTGTTGGGAAGAATGTTTCCCGGGGTGTTTATTTGCTGTAACATACTTTGATACAAGTTTGAATAAAATGACTTTTAAAAAAAACAAATGTTGGCCACAAACCAAAAGCAAACAGCTTCTCAGCTGTATTCCACACTTGAGAGTGTGGTGTTAAACTGGACCAATGCAGTCCAGTGACCATGGTGCCAGACTGTATCAAAGCAATGTCTTTACTTACTTGTCAGACACACAACAGAAGCCCATCATTCCACGAGAGTCTAACTGGAGCGTTGAATTCCAATGAGCTCAGTGCATTTCACCGAGCAGTGCTGCATCACTGTCAGTGTCAGGCTGGGCAATAGAACCAGCTATCAGGCTGCAGAAATGATGTTTGCTGCAACAATTGAATGTAATGTTGTCCTTCAACTCGGGCCAGGCAATCAAGTCAGGCTGATGACATGCAATGTCACTGATACAACCATATAGCAGTAATGTCGTTCTACAGGTTGAGTTATGCGGGTTGCCTGTCAGGCCAGTAAGTTGTATTGGCACCGAGTATTGTGGTTAACCTGGAATAATAAGTAACCAAAGATTACTCCCACAATCCAAAAATGTGCAGGTTAGGTGGATTGGCCACGCTAAATTCCCCTTAGTGTTCAAAGATTACTGGGTTATGGGGATAGGGTGGAGGTGTGGGCTTAAGTAGGGTACTCTTTCAAGGGCTGGTGTGGACTCGATGGGCCAAATGGCCTCCTTCTGCGCTTTAAATTCTATGATATCAAGAAACGGCTGAAGGCACTGGATACTGCAGAGGCAATGGGCCCTGACAATATCCTGGCAATAGAGGACTTGTGCTCCAGAACTTAACTTGCCACACACCTAGCCAAGCTGTTCCAAGACAGATACAACACTGGCATCTACCCAGCAATGTGGAAAATTGCCCAGGTGTGTCCTCTACACAAGAAATAGGGCAAATCCAACCTGGTCAATTACCGCCCTATCAGCCTACTCTCCATCATCAGTAAAGTGATGGAAGGAGTCATCAACAGTGCTATCAAGCGGCACTTACTCAGCAATGGATTCCGCCAGGGTCACTCAGCTCATGACCTCATTACAGCCTTGCTTCAAGCATGGACAAAGCTGAATGCCAGAGGTGAAGAGAGAGTGACTGCCCTTGACATCAAGGGAGCATTTGACTAAGTGTGGCATTAAGTCCAGGTTTTTATGCTGCTGCAAAATAAATTAAGTTACCAAAAACAAAAGAAATACTGTATAAGTTGAAGGGAAAACATTGCAGGAATATGGGGAAAGACTAGGGGAGTGGGACAATCAAGGAGCCAGTACAAGCATGATCTGCCAAATGGCTTCCTTCAGCGCTATGCTGTGTTTTATACGGAAAATCTCTAGCGTTTTTATTTGGTGCATTTTATTTCTGGCCATTTAATTTTTTCCTGAAAACCAAAAATAAGTAATCTTGTAGCAATTAAACACAAAATCAAAAGTATCAGTAAACACCTCTAAAAGGTGTGCAAAAGCAGAATACTTCAGATACTGAAAATCTGCAAGAGAAAACCCAGGGCTGGATTTCCAACGCCCCCCCCCCCCCCCCCACCCCTGTCCTGTCTGGCCACATGTTTTGCGGCACTGGGGGCAGCCCGCCATTTGCGGTTGGTGGGTTTTTCCTGTCCCACCGCTCTAATAGGTTTCCCGTCGTTCGCATTCCCCGGCAGTGGGGATTTGCCGTCGGCGTGACTGAAAGATCTCGCCGGCCGGAACAGCTAGAAAATCCTGACCAGCGGGTCTGGCAGTATCGTGGAAAGACACATTGAGTTAATACGTCAGGTCAACGAACGTTCATCAGAGCACTCCCAAAGGCAAGTGTTGGAATTCTGGGCCCGGTTCTTCATGTTTGCTTCTGAATGGACATCCTGGGTGTGAGGTTTCATTTGCCGAAGGATATTAGTGAACCAGTTGGGTATTGTGCTAACCCTCACGAGCCTCCCCCTGGGGATACACTCATCGATCTCCCCCCACGGGCAACGTGGAATACCAGCTTCTTCGGTCATGGGTGGAGGCTCAGCCATCTGGGGCTCCTTACCAGGCTACGTAAAAGACGGCCCGGGCAGGGACCGGCGTTCTGATAGTCCCGACGGGGACTGATTGTGTGTACGCCACCGTGGCGGCCATGTCTTATAACTACAGTAAAACTTGCGTTTATTCAGCTACAAGGGCTTCCTGGGTCTTCATAGATATGTTCAACAATTTTGTCAGGTTCCATGGTCATTTCCCTGGTGGTGACACACAAATTACCACGTTAATTAATTTCAGTTTTGCAATTTGCCTTATTGGAATTTGAAGGTTGGAACTTGTTGATTCTTAACAATAAAGATTATTTTTGGTACAATATCCTAATCATTATTTGATATTTTACCAACTGTAAAACTATATCTGGATTATTGAATGAGCTGTGAATGTACATTTGAACAAAAACAGTACCTAATGGATAAAAGATTGATGGGAAGGTGACTGAAGCAAGATTGTGCAAATTGTATCTGGTTCCCTTGATTTAAGGAGCTTGGTGCTAATCCAATGTTATGCCCAATGGGATCAGCTCAGTAAAATACTACTGACCCACTTTGGACCATTAAAGCCGGCCCCAAAACCTCTAGGATTTATTGGCCTTGTACCACGTCCACATTTTTTTTTGTAACTTTAAAAAAAAAATTTAGAGTACCCAATTCATTTTTTCCAATTAAGGGGGAATTTAGCGCGGTCAATCCACCTAACCTGCACATCTTTAGGTTGTGGGGGCGAAACCCACCCAAACACGGGGAGAATGTGCAAACTCCACACGGGCAGTGACCCAGAGCCGGGATCGAACCTGGGACCTCGGTGCCGTGAGGCAGCAATGCTAACCACTGCGCCACCGTGCTGCCCCCCCCCCCCCCACGTCCACATTCTTGAAGCTTATGGAGGTGTTTATTGGGGCTGGTTTAGCACACTGGGCTAAATCGCTGGCTTTGAAAGCAGGCCAGCAGCATGGTTCAATTCCCGTATCAGGCTCCTGTTGCTACTTCTGTGTGAGTGTGCTGAACACTCAATTTGGCTCTGTTTCTTTTCTAAGCTCTGGAGTCGCCAGGTGTCGTTAAGACACCGCCACAAGCTTCAAGGTGAAGTTCAAAGCAATAAAACCGTACACCAATTAGTAAGTCCAAACAACTAGAGTTTATTATAATACAATTATAATAACTACCCATGCACACGCTAAAAGGATTAAACTTATTCCTACCGCTAAACAACTAATACTTATCTCAAAGGAACTGCTGGGTCAGGGAACAAGGCCTCTTGCTCTGCTCTGGTCTGCAGACTTCAGTTGGTATCAATTAAAAAGGGGTCAGGAGTGCCTATCTCTGGTAGCGGTCGTTGGGAGGCACTTACTTGTTGGTGGCTGCTGTCCGAAGGCTGGAGCAGGAGCCAGGAGACTGAACCATGTGTGGGACCTTTCTTTTATAGGTCCCGGGGATCCGCGCCCCTTTGGGCGGACTCCTTTACCCTCTTGGAATCGATTGGGTCTCTTCTCAATCGATTATGTTTGAACTGGGACGTCGCTGGGGCGGTTCTTGGGACTTATTGTTTTGGGCTTCTCTGGAGCCGAAAGTCTGGCCTTCCATTGAATGTATCGATCTGTGTTTAACTTGTTTCCATTGTATCTGGGGATCGCCCGGTATCGCCTCATTAGTATGTTAACTGGTTTCTTTTTACAGTGCTGTCTGGTTTCTGCAGCAGTCAAAACTGGTTTCTGCAGTCGTCCCAATATACAATCGCTTTGCAAGCTGCTTGCTTTACAACATGTCCATTTTCCCTGCATTTCTTGCAATCTTCCATTTTGTGTTGGGCAGTGGCTACCCCAGGTGGCTACACTCCCCGAACAGGGGCCGGAATGTGGCGACTAGGGGCTTTTCACAGTTACTTCATTTGAAGCCTACTTGTGCCAATAAGCGATTTTCATTTCATTTCAGGTGTGTGTAACATCAGCCAGCTAATGCTAGGATGTTCCTTAAAACCTGCCTCTTTGAATAAGCATTTGGGTGCCAGAGCTCGGAATGCCTGACATGGATCAATGTCAATTTTTCTTTTTTTTTTATAACTCTCCTGTGAAGTATCTTGGGGACATGTTACCACATTATCCAGTGCAACATACTATTAAATATAAGTGATTGTTTGAGCCTGAATTTTAATCCTCGAGGCTTGTAGTGGGAGTTGGGAAAATTACCGGTCCGGCCCACCCACCTCAGGAGAAAGTGCCCACAAAGGCGGGATCTTTATGGCCAGGGGGGGAGGGGAGAGGGTTGCAACATGGCTGATGCAGCTGGGGTCAAGCAGTTGTTTGAAGGCAGCCACAGGGGTTCCTGTGTGTGGAGACGGGCTGTTAAAAAGGCTCACCGCAGCACTGAGTCTTCATCCCAGTTTGAAATAGAAATACAAAGGCACCCCAGCCCTCCCTTCTGGCATCCCCTCACCCTCATCATCCATCATGGACCCTCATGTCCCGAATAATAATATTTATTGTCACAAGTAGGCTTACATTAACACTGACGTTACTATGAAAAGCCCCTCATCGCTACATTCCGGTGCCTGTTCGGGTGCATGGAGGGAGAATTCAGAATGTCCAGTTAATCTAACAGCACGTCTTTCGGGACTTGTGGGAGGAAACAGGAGCATCCTGGAGCAAACCCACGCAGACACGGGGAGAATGTGCAGAATCCGCATGGATAGTGACCCAAGCCAGGAATCGAATCTGGGACCCTGGCGCTATGAAGAAACAGTTACCCACTGTGCTATGGTGCGACTCTAATGTCTAGCTATGGCACTTCCATTCCATTGATCCACTGTATAGAACCAATGAGCCCTACTTATGACAGTAGGATGTGTCAAAAGATTTTTGTTCGTAATTTTTACTATGTTTAAAAAAGGCACCTCACAAGAGGGCAATAGAAATATCAATCATTAAAGTATCAATAACAGAAACTGGAAGCCCTCAAAACCATTTAAAAAAAAAAAAATTTACAGTACCCAATTCATTTTTTCAGATTATGGGCAATTTAGCATGGCCAATCCACCTAGCCAGCACATCTTTGGGTTGTGGAGGCGAAACCCACGCATACACGGGAGAATGTGCAAACTCCACACTGACCCAGAGCCGGGATCGAACCTGGGACCTCAGCGGTGGGTGGCTGCAATGCTAACCACTGCGGCACCATGCTGCCCCAGCCCTCAAAACCATTTAACGTTGGGCAGCACGGTGGCGCAGTGGGTTAGCCCTGTAGCCTCACGGCGCCAAGGTCCCAGGTTCGATCCTGGCGTCCGCCAAGCAGGTCCAGTGCTCACTGCGGTGAGGGTAGCATGTCCAGCAGTCTCCCTCCGGTCTTTTCCCTCTCCTGGCGGTTGTGAGCCGCCTCCTCCTGGGGGAGGTGGGGGGAAGAAAGTGCACAGTGTTAGGAAGTCGGACACATGCAGCACAGGGTTGGGTAGTTTGTGGCCTTCGTGGTGGCCGGGGCACCCGGCCATGGTGGCAGTTATGGGTGCTGGCAAGTGGTGGAGGGTGGGGTGTGCACCCATCTTCATCCCAGAGTACTTAAGGAAGTGGCCTTAGAAATAGTAGATCCATTGGTGGTCATTTTCCAAAATTCTTTGGAATGGTTCCTATAGATTGGAGGGAAGCCAATGTAACCCCGCGATTCAGAAAGGGAGGTAGAGAGAAAACAGGCAACTATAGACCAGTGAGCCTAACATCGGCAGTAAATAAATAAATAAGTAAATAATCGCTTATTGTCACAAGTAGGCTTCTATGAATTTACTGTGGAAAGCCCCAAGTCGCCACTTGGCGCCTGTTCAGGGAGACCGGTATGGGAATTAAACCCGTGCTGCTGGAATTGTTCTGCATTTCAAGCCAGCGATTTAGCCCCCTGTGCTAAACCAGCCCCTGTAGGGAAGTTGCTGGAGTCCATTATCAAGGATTCCATAGTTTTTGGAAAGCAGTGGTATAATCAAACAAAGTCAGCATGAATTTACAACAGGAAAATCATGCTTGACAAATCCACTAGAATTCTTTGAAGATGTAACTAGTAGAGTTGACCAAGGAGAACTGGTGGATGTGGTTTATTTAGACTTTCAGAAGGCTTTCAGTAAGGTCTCACATAGCAGATTACTATGTAAAGTTAAAGTGCATGGGATTGGGGGTAGTGTCATGAAATGGATAGAAAGCTGATTAGTAGACAGGAAGCAAAATGTTGGAAGAAATGGGTCTCCTTCTGAATGGCAGGCAGCATTGACTACTGGGGTACCCACAGGGTTCTGTGCTAGGACCTCAACTTTTCACATTATATATTAATGATTTGGATGAGGGAATTAAATGCATTATCTCCAAATTTGTAGATGGTATAAATTTGGGTGGGAGTGTGAGCTGGGAGGAGAATGCAGAGATGCCTCAGTGGGATTTGGACTGAGAGAGTGGGCATATGCATGGCAGATGCAATATAATGTGGGTAAATGTAAGGTTATCCACTTCGGTAGCAAAAATAGGAAGGCACGTTATTATTTAGTTTTGTATAAATTGAGAGAGGTGGATACTCAACGAGACCTCTGTATCCTCGTGCATCAGTCGCTGAAAGTAAGCGCACAGGTACAGCAGGTGGTAAAGAAGGCAAATGGTATGTTGGCCTTCATACGAGAGGATTTGAGTACAAGAATAGAGATGTTTTACTGCAATTGTATAGGGCATTGTTGAGGCCAGACCTGGAGTATTGTATGCAGATTTGGGGTCCTTATCTATTTTTATTTATTTATTATAAATTTGGAGTACCCAATTCATTTTTTCCAATTAAGGGGCAATTTAGCGTGGCCAATTCACCTACTCTGCACATCTTTGGGTTGTGGGGACGAAACCCACATAAACACGGGGAGAATGAGCTTACTCCACACGGACAGTGACCCAGAGCCGGGATCGAACCTGGGACCTCGGTGCCGTGAGGCAGCAATGCTAACCACTGCGCCACCGTGCTGCCCCCCCCCCCCCACGTCCACATTCTTGAAGCTTATGGAGGTGTTTATTGGGGCTGGTTTAGCACACTGGGCTAAATCGCTGGCTTTGAAAGCAGGCCAGCAGCATGGTTCAATTCCCGTATCAGGCTCCTGTTGCTACTTCTGTGTGAGTGTGCTGAACACTCAATTTGGCTCTGTTTCTTTTCTAAGCTCTGGAGTCGCCAGGTGTCGTTAAGACACCGCCACAAGCTTCAAGGTGAAGTTCAAAGCAATAAAACCGTACACCAATTAGTAAGTCCAAACAACTAGAGTTTATTATAATACAATTATAATAACTACCCATGCACACGCTAAAAGGATTAAACTTATTCCTACCGCTAAACAACTAATACTTATCTCAAAGGAACTGCTGGGTCAGGGAACAAGGCCTCTTGCTCTGCTCTGGTCTGCAGACTTCAGTTGGTATCAATTAAAAAGGGGTCAGGAGTGCCTATCTCTGGTAGCGGTCGTTGGGAGGCACTTACTTGTTGGTGGCTGCTGTCCGAAGGCTGGAGCAGGAGCCAGGAGACTGAACCATGTGTGGGACCTTTCTTTTATAGGTCCCGGGGATCCGCGCCCCTTTGGGCGGACTCCTTTACCCTCTTGGAATCGATTGGGTCTCTTCTCAATCGATTATGTTTGAACTGGGACGTCGCTGGGGCGGTTCTTGGGACTTATTGTTTTGGGCTTCTCTGGAGCCGAAAGTCTGGCCTTCCATTGAATGTATCGATCTGTGTTTAACTTGTTTCCATTGTATCTGGGGATCGCCCGGTATCGCCTCATTAGTATGTTAACTGGTTTCTTTTTACAGTGCTGTCTGGTTTCTGCAGCAGTCAAAACTGGTTTCTGCAGTCGTCCCAATATACAATCGCTTTGCAAGCTGCTTGCTTTACAACATGTCCATTTTCCCTGCATTTCTTGCAATCTTCCATTTTGTGTTGGGCAGTGGCTACCCCAGGTGGCTACACTCCCCGAACAGGGGCCGGAATGTGGCGACTAGGGGCTTTTCACAGTTACTTCATTTGAAGCCTACTTGTGCCAATAAGCGATTTTCATTTCATTTCAGGTGTGTGTAACATCAGCCAGCTAATGCTAGGATGTTCCTTAAAACCTGCCTCTTTGAATAAGCATTTGGGTGCCAGAGCTCGGAATGCCTGACATGGATCAATGTCAATTTTTCTTTTTTTTTTATAACTCTCCTGTGAAGTATCTTGGGGACATGTTACCACATTATCCAGTGCAACATGCTATTAAATATAAGTGATTGTTTGAGCCTGAATTTTAATCCTCGAGGCTTGTAGTGGGAGTTGGGAAAATTACCGGTCCGGCCCACCCACCTCAGGAGAAAGTGCCCACAAAGGCGGGATCTTTATGGCCAGGGGGGGAGGGGAGAGGGTTGCAACATGGCTGATGCAGCTGGGGTCAAGCAGTTGTTTGAAGGCAGCCACAGGGGTTCCTGTGTGTGGAGACGGGCTGTTAAAAAGGCTCACCGCAGCACTGAGTCTTCATCCCAGTTTGAAATAGAAATACAAAGGCACCCCAGCCCTCCCTTCTTGCATCCCCTCACCCTCATCATCCATCATGGACCCTCATGTCCCTAATAATAATAATATTTATTGTCACAAGTAGGCTTACATTAACACTGACGTTACTGTGAAAAGCCCCTCATCGCTACATTCCGGTGCCTGTTCGGGTGCATGGAGGGAGAATTCAGAATGTCCAGTTAATCTAACAGCACGTCTTTCGGGACTTGTGGGAGGAAACAGGAGCATCCGGAGGAAACCCACGCAGACACGGGGAGAATGTGCAGAATCCGCATGGATAGTGACCAAGCCAGGAATCGAATCTGGGACCCTGGCGCTATGAAGAAACAGTTACCCACTGTGCTATGGTGCGACTCTAATGTCTAGCTATGGCACTTCCATTCCATTGATCCACTGTATAGAACCAATGAGCCCTACTTATGACAGTAGGATGTGTCAAAAGATTTTTGTTCGTAATTTTTACTATGTTTAAAAAAGGCACCTCACAAGAGGGCAATAGAAACATCAATCATTAAAGTATCAATAACAGAAACTGGAAGCCCTCAAAACCATTTAAAAAAAAAAAAATTTAGAGTACCCAATTCATTTTTTCAGATTATGGGCAATTTAGCATGGCCAATCCACCTAGCCAGCACATCTTTGGGTTGTGGAGGCGAAACCCACGCATACACGGGAGAATGTGCAAACTCCACACTGACCCAGAGCCGGGATCGAACCTGGGACCTCAGCGGTGGGTGGCTGCAATGCTAACCACTGCGGCACCATGCTGCCCTAGCCCTCAAAATCATTTGGGTGCTGGCAAGTGGTGGAGGGTGGGGTGTGCACCCATCTTCATCCCAGAGTACTTAAGGAAGTGGCCTTAGAAATAGTAGATCCATTGGTGGTCATTTTCCAAAATTCTTTGGAATGGTTCCTATAGATTGGAGGGAAGCCAATGTAACCCCGCGATTCAGAAAGGGAGGTAGAGAGAAAACAGGGAACTATAGACCAGTGAGCCTAACATCGGCAGTAAATAGATAAATAAGTAAATAATCACTTATTGTCACAAGTAGGCTTCTATGAATTTACTGTGGAAAGCCCCAAGTCGCCACTTGGCGCCTGTTCAGGGAGGCCGGTATGGGAATTAAACCCGTACTGCTGGCATTGTTCTGCATTGCAAGCCAGCGATTTAGCCCCCTGTGCTAAACCAGCCCCTGTAGGGAAGTTGCTGGAGTCCATTATCAAGGATTCCATAGTTTTTGGAAAGCAGTGGTATAATCAAACAAAGTCAGCATGAATTTACGACAGGAAAATCATGCTTGACAAATCCACTAGAATTCTTTGAAGATGTAACTAGTAGAGTTGACCAAGGAGAACTGGTGGATGTGGTTTATTTAGACTTTCAGAAGGCTTTCAATAAGGTCTCACATAGCAGATTACTATGTGAAGTTAAAGTGCATGGGATTGGGGTTAGTGTCATGAAATGGATAGAAAGCTGATTAGTAGACAGGAAGCAAAATGTTGGAAGAAATGGGTCTCCTTCTGAATGGCAGGCAGCATTGACTACTGGGGTACCCACAGGGTTCTGTGCTAGGACTTCAACTTTTCACATTATATATTAATGATTTGGATGAGGGAATTAAATGCATTATCTCCAAATTTGTAGATGGTATAAATTTGGGTGGGAGTGTGAGCTGGGAGGAGAATGCAGAGATGCCTCAGTGGGATTTGGACTGAGAGAGTGGGCATATGCATGGCAGATGCAATATAATGTGGGTAAATGTAAGGTTATCCACTTCGGTAGCAAAAATAGGAAGGCACGTTATTATTTAGTTTTGTATAAATTGAGAGAGGTGGATACTCAGCGAGACCTCTGTATCCTCGTGCATCAGTCGCTGAAAGTAAGCGCACAGGTACAGCAGGCGGTAAAGAAGGCAAATGGTATGTTGGCCTTCATACGAGAGGATTTGAGTACAAGAATAGAGATGTTTTACTGCAATTGTATAGGGCATTGTTGAGGCCAGACCTGGAGTATTGTATGCAGATTTGGGGTCCTTATCTATTTTTATTTATTTATTATAAATTTGGAGTACCCAATTCATTTTTTCCAATTAAGGGGCAATTTAGCGTGGCCAATTCACCTACTCTGCACATCTTTGGGTTGTGGGGACGAAACCCACATAAACACGGGGAGAATGAGCTTACTCCACACGGACAGTGACCCAGAGCCGGGATCGAACCTGGGACCTCGGCGCCGTGAGGCAGCAATGCTAACCACTGCGCCACCGTGCTGCCCCTTGGTGTCCTTATCTGAGGAAGGATGTTCTTGCTCTGTTGGTAGTGAAGCGAAGGTTTACCAGGCTGGTTCCTGGGATGGCGGGACTTCCATATGAGGAGACAAAGTCAGTTCGGATTACATTCACTGGAGTTTAGAAGAGTGAGAGGGGTTCTCATAGAAACTTACAAAGTTCAAACAGGATTAGACAGGGTATGTTCAGAAAGGATGTTTTCTAAGAGCAGCAGGGGAGTTGAGAGCAGCAGGAGAGTTCCCTCCAGTGTCCTGTCACTCAACCAGCATCACTAAAAGGATACATCACATTGTCTGTACAATACTTTATTGCTACATATGGGATCAGCAAGGGTTGGTTTAGCTCAGTGGACTAGACAGCTGGTTTGTGATGCAGAACAAGGCCAGCAGCGGGGGTTCAATTATCGTACCAGTTTACCCAAACAGGTGCTGGAATGTGGCGACTAGGGGCTTTTCACAGTAACTTCAGACTTGTGACAATAAAAGGTTATTATATTACTATCTTGCTTTTTTTTTAAATGTGGGCCTCACTGGCTAGCACAGCATTTGCTGCCCAATCCCCAATTGCCCTTGAGAAGGTGGTGGTGAGTTGCCTTCTTGAACCGCTGCAGTCCATGTGGTGTAGATACACCCACAGTGCTGTTCGGGAGCGAGTTCCAGGAATTTGACCCAGACACGGTGGAGGAACGGCAATATATTTGTAAAGTCAGGATGGTGAATGACTTTAGGCTCCGTTCTCCGTTCTTCACGTCATAGAACATAGAACGATACAGACTTGTAGCGGAACTTCCAGGTAGAGGTGTTCCCAGGTATCTGCTGCCCTTGTCCTTCTAGATGGTAGTGGTCATGGGCGTGGAAGGTGCTGCCTAAAGAGCCCTTGCTGAGTTCCTGCAGTGCATCTTGTAGATGGTGCGCATAGCTGCCACTGTGCATCAGTGGTGGAGGGAGTGAATGTTTGTGGAAGGCATGCCAATCAACCGGACTGCTTTGTCCTGGATGGTGTCGAGCTTCGTGGGTGTTGTTGGAGCTGCACTCATCCAGGCAAGTGGAGTGTATTCCACCACACTCCTGACTTGCATCTTGTATGTTGTGGACAGGTTTTGGGGGTTCAGGAGGTGAGTTAGTCGCCGCATAATTCGTAGCCTCTGACCTTCTCTTGTAGCCACAGTATATATATGACTAGTGCAGTTCAGTTTCGGATTAGTAGACTCCAGGATGTTGATAGTGGAGGATTGAGTGATTGTAATGCCATTGAATATCAAAGGTCTGTGTGCAAATTGGCTGCTATATTTCCTATATTACAACAGCGACCACATTTTAAGAGTATTTCATTGGCAATGAAGCATCCTGGGGTCACAAAAGGAATATAATTGCAAGTCTAAGTAACAGTACAAAGCAAGTCATTTAAAACTATCCTTTTAGCAATGCCACCGCAGAGATTCTTTCCAGAACTCAGCTTTTATACCCTGTATTAATTCACAGAAATTAATTAATTTAAATTTCTGTGGGTAATTGACCACCGCAATCTGGTTTGACTCTAAATGCCCACCTGGCATGAGGCCCAAAGTGCTTTCAAACTCACATTTGGCCACCACAGTATAGATCAGAGTGCATAAAGTGCCTGGAATCCTCAGGCAGATCATTCCCAATTCTTCATTGTCTTTTAAAATAAATTTGGAGTACCCAATTATTTTTGTTCCCAATTAAAGGGCAATTTAGCGTGGCCAATCCACCTAACCTGCACATCTTTTCGGGTTGTGGGGGTGAGACCCATGCAAACACGGGGAAAATGTGCAAACTCCACACGGACAGTTACCCGGGGCCGGGATTGTTGCTGGAACTTTGTCAAGGTCCATAGCCTTTGCAGCATCCAGTGCCTTGGCCGTTTCTTCATAATCACATGGGAGTGAATCGATTTAGCTGAAGTGCCGCATCTGCAATGCTGGGACCACAGGAGGAGGCTAGGATCGATCATTCACTCTTCCCTTGTGGCTGAAAATGGTTGCAAATGCTTTAGCTTTGTCTTTTGCACTGATGTTCTGGGTGCTCCGGTCAATTCAAGATGGGTACTTTGGGGCCAACTTCTGATAGTTGTTTTACTATCCACCACCATTCATGACTGGATGTTGCAAGACTGCAAAAGCTTTAATGTGATCCATTGGCTGTGGTGTCATTTAGATCTGTCCACCACGTACAGCATGGCCCGGGGAGTTATAGCTTGCCTATTCCGAGAACTAGGTTTCAAATTAGTTTTTCTTCTGTTGCAGCTAAGTTGTCCGGATGGAAATGGAAATTGATTACAGAAATTTTTGAACATCTTGATGATTACAGTGAAATCAATGCAGTAATAGGGGAGGAGGATTGCAGGGCAGGGGAGGGGGGCATTATTCAAAAATTATGACTGGTCCCAAACTCAAGAGGTGGGGACTTTCAGTGATATCATGCTACACATCCAAACAGAAACTCTGAATGGAATCAAAGTACAAACCTGTCAAATACCCTCTCTCCATGACGCAGGCAGCTGCAAGGTGTTTACTTAGCATCTGATCTTCAACATTTAACGGTAAAATGGCTCTCTGTCAGAGTGTTCATCTGCCTCTTTTGCTTAGAAGATGAATTGACAGCATTAGCTCCATGCAGGCGGGGAAGGCGCCGGGACCGGACGGATTCCCGGCGGACTTCTACAAAAAATTTGCGACAGCGCTGGCCCCGCACATGCGGGAGATGTTCACAGACTCGCTAGCTAGGGGCACGTTGCCACCCACGTTAGCACAGGCCTCAATCTCGCTGATACCTAAGAAAGACAAAGACCCAACGGAATGTGGGTCATACAGACCCATATCTCTGCTGAATGCAGACGCCAAAATACTGGCCAAAATCCTAGCCAAAAGGCTAGAAGACTGTGTACCTGAGGTGGTCACAGAGGACCAGACGGGCTTTGTCAAAGGTAGACAGCTGACCGCGAACATCAGACGCCTGCTGAACGTGATAATGACCCCCTCCGGGGAGAGAACACAAGAGGTGATCGTCTCCCTGGACGCAGAAAAGGCCTTCGACAGAGTCGAATGGAAATACCTCATAGAGGTACTGGAGCGGTTCGGGCTTGGAACAGGGTTCACCGCTTGGGTAAAGCTCCTGTACAACGCTCCCATGGCGAGTGTACAGACCAACAATACCAACTCCCAATACTTCCAGCTGCACAGGGGCACCAGACAAGGATGCCCACTGTCCCCGCTGCTGTTCGCACTAGCAATCGAACCGCTAGCAATCGCGCTCAGGGCAGCAAAAAATTGGAGGGGGATCCGAAGGGGAGGTAGAGAGCACAGAGTCTCACTCTATGCGGATGATCTGCTCCTCTATATCTCGGACCCACAAAGCAGCATGGACGGAATCATCGCGCTCCTGAAAGAGTTTGGAGCCTTCTCGGGCTACAAACTCAACATGAGCAAAAGTGAGATCTTCCCATTACACCCGCAAGGGGGGGGGGGGGGGGGGGGGGGGGGGGCAGCACTAAAGGGGCTGCCGTTCAAACAAGCCCGACATAAATTCCGCTACCTGGGGATCCAAATAGCCCATGACTGGAAAGGGATCCACAAATGGAACCTCACCAGCCTGACGGAGGAAGTTAAAAAGGACCTGCAAAGATGGAACACACTCCCGCTCTCCCTCGCGGGGAGAGTTCAGACGATCAAAATGAACGTACTGCCCAGGTTCCTCTTCCTGTTTAGATCCATTCCGATCTACATCCCCAAGGCCTTTTTCAAAGCGCTGGACAAACTCATCATGGCGTTCGTATGGGGGGGTAAAAATGCTAGGATCCCAAAGAAGGTCTTACAAAAAACAAAAACCAGGGGAGGGTTAGCCCTCCCGAATCTACAATTCTACCACTGGGCAGCAACAGCCGAGCGAGTAAGGGGATGGATCCAGGAGCCAGAAGCTGAGTGGGTGCGTGCGGAGGAGGCCTCCTGCATGGGAACCTCCCTCCGGGCCCTCGCCACGGCAGCACTCCCATCCCCACCCAAAAAACACTCCAGCAGCCCAGTGGTGACAGCCACCCTCCAATCCTGGAACCAACTGCGGCAGCAACTTGGCCTGACCAAAATGTCGAACAGGGCTCCCATCTGCAACAACCATAGGTTCAAACCAGCACTGACCGACGCCACCTTCAAAAGGTGGAGGCAGGACGGGGGGACACTGACAGTCAGGGACCTATACACGGACGACAGGATCGCAACACTGGACGAACTGACAGAGAAATTTCAGCTAGCTGGGGGGAACGAGCTACGGTACCTGCAGCTCAAAAACTTCCTACGAAAGGAGACAAGGACGTACCCACAACCGCCACGACAGACACTACTGGAAGACCTACTGGACGCAAGTATCCTAGAGAAAGGGAACTGTAGTGACATGTATGACCGACTGGTAGATAGGGACGACACCGTACTGGACGCAACAAGGAGGAAATGGGAGGACGACCTGGGGATGGAGATCGGGTGGGGACTCTGGAGCGAAGCACTGCATAGGGTCAACTCCACCTCCACGTGCGCAAGGCTCAGCCTGACGCAACTAAAAGTGGTACATAGAGCCCACTTAACAAGAACCCGTATGAGTAGGTTCTTCCCGGAGGTGGAAGACAGATGTGAACGGTGCCAAAGAGGCCCGGCCAACCACGCCCACATGTTCTGGTCCTGCCCCAGACTCGTGGAGTACTGGACAGCCTTCTTCGAGGTAATGTCCAAAGTGGTGGGAGTGAGGGTGGAGCCATGCCCGATAGTGGCGGTCTTCGGGGTTTCAGAACAGCCAGATCTATTCCTGGGGAGGAGGGCGGATGCCCTTGCCTTTGCCTCCCTGATCGCCCGCCGTAGAATCCTGTTTGGCTGGCGGTCAGCAGCACCGCCCAGAGCTGCGGACTGGCTGTCCGACCTCTCGGAATCTCTCCAAATGGAGAAAATCAAATTTGCCATCCGAGGGTCGGACGACGGCTTCCACAGAACGTGGGAGCCATTCATGCAACTGTTCCGGGACCTATTTGTGGCCAATGTACAAGAGGAAGAATAGTCGGGGGAAGGTAGCGGGAGGGGGGGGGGGGGGGGCTACAGGTTCGTTACGGGGGTTCGATGGCTAGCTAAGGCCCAAAACCAAGCTAAATAAACATGTTGAGGGGGCGAGGGGGGGGGGGGGGGGGCGCAGTTACTACTACGAAGATGCTTACCTGTAAATATGTATGTTAATTTTTGCGTGTTTGTTTTTGTTTGTTTTTTTTCCTCTCTCCTAACAATTTGTAATTTGTTCAATATAAAATACGAAAACTGAATAAAAACATTTATAAAAAAAAAAGAAGATGAATTGAAAGCTTTCCTGATCACCAAAGTTTCAGTGGAGAGTAACAAGAATGCACGACAGACTTGAGTGGCCAACAAGAGTTCCCAAATCTAGTTGGTATTTTTTAATAAACTCATTAAGTTGAAAAGAGCACATCAAGAATCTAAACATCAATACTATTCCATCTCGGGCAGGATCACAAGATTAAGAATCTGGAAAATGGCAATCTTAACGTTTAATACATTGCAGGGCTTTCCATAGGAAAATTATCTTCTCGTCAAAACCATGTCAATCAGAAGCACAGCACTACTTCATGAAATAAATGTCAACTTTTTATAATGGCGGCAGTAAGTTTGAGCAAAGCAGCTTAGGTGGACTGGGCGGGCCGGGGGTGAAAACAGCCTTGTGCCTCTTTTTGTACTGTCACCAACACTTGAACTGTCTCACTCATTTCTTAGTACTGAGAATTCAGAGTGTTCGGACACAGTACTATGGCCAGAGCAATGCAGAATTTTATAATTTCCTCCTCTGAACTGTGTTCTATAGTTTTGGATATGTCGTTGAACAACCTTAATCTCCATTGCTGTGTCGTTTCCAACTTCATCCGTATCCATTGAATTTGTGCATTCCATAAGACATAGAAGCAGAATTAGGCCACTTGGCCCATTGAGTCTGCTCCGCCATTCAATCATGGCTGATATTTTCTCATCCCCATTCTCCTGCCTCCTCCCCAATTTATTTTTTTCTACCTGTGTCACATTTGACAATTGTTGACATTAAGTAGCATCCCCAATTGCTCTGACCACTTGCCCAGATTATTCTGTAGTTTCTGCGCTGCCTCCTTGTTTGGTATAATCTGTAAATACTGAACAGTCTGCATTGAGTTTTCAGTATCCAGGTCATTGATGTAAATTAAAAATATTGATTCCCCTCACTAAGCCTCAAGGGACAGCCACTCAGTAACGCGCCCGCCCCCACACTCTGACATAACTCTTCAGGAATACCCCGTTTCTTGCCTATTGTCATGAGATTCCCTAGTTGCCAAGTTCCAATTTTGTAAGAATGCCACAGTGACATCCTTCAACGGGAGTAAAATAGATTATGATCATTTAAAATAACCAGACAGCAACGAAAGCTCTGCTTAGTTCAGGTGGCTGAACAGCAAACAACCCAAGAACTAAACTGCTCAAAACAGTTTGGGCAGCACGGTAGCATGGTGGTTAGCATAAATGCTTCACAGCTCCAGGGTCCCAGGTTCGATTCCCGGCTGGGTCACTGTCTGTGCGGAGTCTGCACGTCCTCCCCGTGTGTGCGTGGGTTTCCTCCGGGTGCTCCGGTTTCCTCCCACAGTCCAAAGATGTGCGGGTTAGGTGGATTGGCCATGCTAAATTGCCCGTAGTGTCCTAAAAAGTAAGGTTTGGGGGGGGGGGGGTTGTTGGGTTACGGGTATAGGGTGGATATGTGGGTTTGAGTAGGGTGATCATTGCTCGGCACAACATCGAGGGCCGAAGGGCCTGTTCTGTTCTGTAATGTTCTATGTTCTAAAACAGTTGACGGACATTGGATGCAATGATAACTACAACAATCAGAAGTGGGCAATGTGCTTTTCACATGTGCAAAGCCACCTAGAGTGGAGACACAGAAACAACGCAGAACGGTTGAAAGCTGACTGGAGTTTAGCGGTTGGATTAACATACAAATAAAGTTCAGTTTATTTGCTAACTGCATGTCCAGTTTTATTCCATTCAAGAAATAAAGAACCTTAAGTGTTACATATATAAGATGCATCCACCACCACTAAAGTCCAAGCATGCAGCTACAAGATAATACTTTCAATGTTAGACGAGGTGAAGCAACATCAGACACAACATTGACTAAAATCCAGTTGAGTCTCATCATAGAGAAGAACTTTAAAGCCTTTATAATTAAAACAAATCTAGTTACACTTTCCGCATGAGAAATATTGCCGCCATATAACTATTACAAAGGTGAGCAATTTATAAACGGCCATGGGATTGATTTTGGAAGCGGTGATGTTCTGTAGGAGACTGGTACGATATGGTTGATATTTACCTTGTCTCAGTGCTTTTTGCTACTCTTTGGTATTCAGGAAAGATCAGTTTAGTGAACATTTGACATGCTCTTTCTCCAAAAGTATAGTTAAATGCACTTACAACCAATGTTGAGTCAGAGATTCATTTAATTTAGTGTTGAAGAGTTGGAAAATGCAAGTAAGAAAGTACAGGAACACGAGGAGGTTGTTTGTCTCATGAAGCCTCCTCACCTCGGATGTAATCTATTCTACCACTGAACGGGAGCCAACCCCTTAAAGTCAACTCTGTACAAATACTGCCCGATCTTCAAAGATAATTAAACAAAACACCCGAGGTTTATCCATTGTCACATCATTCAATTCAAGCCTGATGTCTTCAAGGTAACAAGCCCCCCACCACCACCAAATGGACAGACTACTGTGCCCTATGGCGCATTTAATCACCTCAGTCCAAACCTATCCCAGCGAGACATTTACCTTGCTGTTTTTTTTTTTGAGTGTTAGTTGGCAGAGGCTCAAATACTTTAACTGGGACTTGATTTCTCACAAGTGGAAATAAACAAAATACACACAAAAGAAGCACAATTTAGCAGATAGTGACATGGGAGCAGATAACAGCATTGAGGAGAAGCATCAAGCGGTCCACTATTTTGTGATTTACAAATATCTAGCAGACTGCCTGTTCCCTAATCATAAGAAAGGTTTTCTTTTACCACTTCATTCCACGTCCCTTTACGTAAACAATGTTTCTTGAAATAAATCCAGTAATCTGGCAGAACCAGTCTTCCTAGCAACTTATGCCTTGGAGAAATATATCTTAAAATATTATTCTGAGTTTACTGTTTCTGTCTTAAGAAGCTTGTGTATCCTTAGACGGTCACCTCAGAGACGATCCGTAAAGGAAAGCCCTCCTAGCTTCTCAATTCACTCCTCAAATTCATTCTTCCAAGGGCTGCACGGTGGCGCAGTGGTTAGCATTGCTGCCTCACGGCACCGAGCACCCGGGTCACTGTCCGTGTGGAGTTTGCACATTCTCCCAGTGTCTGCGTGGGTCTCACCGCCCCTCAATCCAAAGATGTGCACGGTAAGTGGATTAGCCACGCTAATTTGCCCCTTTATTGGAAAAAAACTTCTTAAAAATTAATTCTTCTATCCCATCGCTGGCTCATCTGTGCAGGGCCTTGGGTTTCAGTGAAATTATTTAACGAGCCAGCGCCAAATCACTATAGGGCATCGAGAAGACTGGTCCCAATGATTCAAAGCAGCGATGCTCCTTGCCAATCTCACTCCGCTTGCTGTAACTGGCGTTTTAATCTGTGAAGCTGGGAAGGGGTTTATAGAGATCTCTAGAAGCCTTAAATGAATGATACATGAAGTTTTTTTTAATAAATACAGTCACAAACATAGGAGATCATCCAAACACTGATCAGTAAACAGTAAATATATTAATAGAGTTACCTCTCTGTTTATGCCACCAGAAAAATGAACGCATGGTATATTGATCCACCCTCAAAAATTTACAGCAAGATCTGTTTGCAGCAACCTTCTGTTCACACTAACAGGAAGTGATACGTTGTATTCAGATGCAAAGAGTGGGCATGTGGTGAAATTAGACTTAAAATCATCACACAGAAAAGCCTCAAGAC
The DNA here is from genome assembly GCF_902713615.1 of Scyliorhinus canicula. Taxonomy (NCBI): domain Eukaryota; kingdom Metazoa; phylum Chordata; class Chondrichthyes; order Carcharhiniformes; family Scyliorhinidae; genus Scyliorhinus; species Scyliorhinus canicula. Next base: position 11,408,874 of record NC_052156.1, on the reverse strand, counting down.
CAATCTCACTGTAATAGAAGCACTGATCTGACAATCGTGTCAAGCGTGCGGAATTTTGTTGACTTGGTGTGGGACCACACAAGCCAGACAGGACTTTTGAGGTCTTGCCTCGTTTTTTTTTTTACTACCCCCACACCCCACCATGCCCAACGTAAGAAAAATATAACATTTGGAAAAATAAATCAAAAAGAAGAGGTGGGTGTTTCTTTGGACAACTGTATGTATCTCTGGAAGTTGAAATCTAACTCACTAATGGTTCCATCAGTATTCTCATACGAAAGTGGTACAAAACACAGACTAGTGCCCGACTACTATGCATCATCTCCAAACACATCATTCTGTTTGCGCTTCATGTTCTCAAAGTCGAAGTCTGTGCCCGTCATTCGCTTGTAAATGCTTTTTATGTCGTCACAAGTTGTCTCAAAATGGGTAGTGGCATCGTAAGAACTGGAGATAAAAACCTGTAAGTAAAATCCAAGAACAAACATTTAGAGGAAGCATTCTTTGCTATTCCCCTCCTCGCCCCACCCAAAGTTCTCTTTTTATAATACAAGTTGTACTCCAGCTTCATGTTCTAGATTCCAAAGTTCAGACACAGCAACCTGGCTCGTAAGCCAACAGTGAAATATGTGCATTAATAACATGGAAGTACCTTTCCACAAGGAAAGGTCTGACTTGTAGTCCGCACTTCTGCTAGAAAACGCCATAAATTGCTGCTGTGAAGAGTCTTGATCATCAATTCATAGCCAATCTTTCAAAATTTGCTTAAATCTTATTTTCAAAGTATTTTGCATGACTTTTATCAGTTTCCTTTTAACAGCAGGCCATTAGAGAGCGGCAAATTGTTCTCCTTAAAGGATATCAGTGAACCAGACGGGTCTCCACGACAATCGGCGATGATTTAATTAGACTTTTAATTCCAGATTTTTATTGGATTAAAATTTCATCATCTGCCCTGGTGGGATTTGAATCCCATCTCTCAGAGCACTGGATCTCTGGTCTAGCGACAATACCATTGTGCCACAGCCTCCTGCTGCGCAGCCATACTTTGTTTTGATTTAATATCCTATCACTGCCACAATTTGAAGCAAGGTTTTTCATGGATGAGGCGGCATGGTAGCGCAGTGGTTAGCACTGCTGCCTCACACCGCTGAGGACCTGGGAAGCTGTGTTCTGAAAGCTAGCGATTCCAAACAAACCTGTTGGACTTTAACCTGGTGTTGAAAGACTTCTTACTGTCCTCAGTGGTAATAAGAGTCGGATTGCCACTCTGCTCCAAGCTTTTTGTTTTAAAACCTGAAATTTTTTTGGATCCTATCTCGTCTGTCCTTGCAACTCATGCCGAGCGAGGTGTAGGCACAGCATCATGTCCCTGTGTCTGGTGTCAAACAGCAGCAGGCCATGCCCCCTTTTTATGACATTAGTTGCCATAAATCAGATAGGTTTAAAGGTCCAGGTGAGTTTAAATGTTCTTGAGAGGCCATGGAGAACGTAAGGGTATAAGGTAAGTAGGACTTAGGGTGAGTCTGGGTCTGTGCAATGGTCACCCAGCACCTGTAACGTTTTCTGAGTAACTATTGTTCTAACCCAGTCAGAACCATCCGTGATTTAAATCACATTTTTGGATGGTTCCCAGTGCAGGCCAAGGGAAGTTTGTGCTTTTGGGCAACTGTCGTGCAAATCTGACTTCTGAACTTTCAAAGGGATTTCCCCAACGTATCCTTGGGGTAACCCCTCCCCCAAGACAAAACCGTGGAGCTTGGAGGTTACTGAAAGCAGGTGGCTAAATATCCCAGTGAACTTTCAATTGACGGTTCTAGTTCCAAAATTGACAGTCTCCCTGTCTCATCTGAACAAATTTTGATGGATATTGGCTGGATATAATATCCAAATCCTTTTGGCAGAAGAGGAAAAACCATCTGTTCCTGGGTCAGTTACAGATATGTCTTCAGGCAGCTGACCACGAGGCAATATGAATGGGAGTCATGCAGATGCCTGCAGTCTCGTCTGACCTGTCATTTCAATACGATAATGTTTTTCACCAAGGGGAACAGATGCTGTAAAGCTCCATCAATCACAAACAGCTTCACTGGGTGGTGGCTCACATATATGTACTTTATTTTCTGATTGATATACCTTCAATTCACAGTGAGGCAGAGAGAGCAAGTGAACAGTCGGCTTTATTAGTCATGAACTTGCCTAGCCAGAGTCAGTAGTACAGATGAATGCAGCCCACAAGAGGCCGGCCTATATATGGCCCCGGTGTGGGCGGAGCCAGAGGCGGAGCCTTACCAGGGTTATAGTACAGTACCTGGAAGCAGTTCATATCACCACTTCCAGGTCATAGGCCACAGGTTATGTATCAAGCATGCATTATGGTGAATACATTCACCACATTCACCCCCTGTTAAAAAAATCAAGTCCGTCGGCTGTGACGTGGGGTCATTACATATTCAGTCTATCTGGAGGCCGGATCATTCTCTTTGACCTCCACAGCTCTGGTGGTGCGGCACCCCGAGATGGACTTCCTGGGGAAGATAAACAAACGATCGTGAAGGGTCTCGTTCGTGGCCGTGCAGAGGAGCGATCTGATGGAGTGGGAGGGACATCCTGCCAGCGGGGGACTGGGAGACTTCTAGACCTAAGGGCCAGAAGAATGGCCTTCCATACCATTGCATTCTCCCTCTCCACCTGCCCGTTTCCCTGCGGATTATAACTCGTAGATCTGCTCAAAGCGATGCCTTTGCTGAGCAGGTACTGACGTAGCTCATTGCTCATAAATGATGTGCCCCGGTCACTGTGGACGTAAGCAGGGAAACTAAACAGCATGAAGATGCTGTGCAGTGCCTTTATTACGGTGGCTGAGGTCATGTCGGGGCAGGGGACGGCGAAGGGAAAGTGGGAATATTCATCGATGACCGTGAGAAAGTATATATTCTGGTTGGTGGAGGGGAGGGGCCCTTTGAAGTCAATACTTCGGCGCTCAAAGGGCCAGGAGGCCTTTACCAGGTAGGCCTTGTCTGGCCGGTAGAAGTGCGGTTTGCACTCCGCGCAGACTTGGCAGTCCCTGGTCATGGCCTTGACCTCCTCGGAGAAGGACAGATTGCGGGCCTTAATGAAGTGGGTAAGCCGGGTGACAGAGATCATTGTGGATAGCCCGAAGTCGGTCATCTTGCACGCTGGTGCATGTGCCGTGGGACAGGGCATCTGGGGGCTCGTTGAGCTTCCCAGGACGATACTTGATATTGTAGTTGTAGGTGGAGAGTTCAATCCTCCACCTCAAGATTTTATCGTTTTCTATTTTGCCCCGTTGTGCGTTGTTGAACATAAAGGCTACCGATCATTGGTCGGTGATGAGGGTGAACCTCCTACCAGCTAGGTAGTGCCTCCAGTGCCGCACGGCTTCCACTATGGCTTCTGCTTCCTTGTCGACCGAGGGGTGTCCAATTTCGGAAGCGTGGAGGGTCCTAGAGAAAAATGCTACTGGCCTGCCAGCCTGGTTGAGTGTGGCGGCCAGTGCGACATCTGACGCGTTGCTCTCTACTTGAAAAGGGATGGACTCATCCACCACCAGCATTGCGGTCTTGGTGATATCAGCCTTGATGCGGCTGAAAGCCGCGCGGGCCTCATCCGTCAGGGGAAAAGTGGTTGTTTGAATAAGTGGACGGGCTTTGTCCGCATAGTTGGGGACCCACTGGGCGTAGTAGGAGAACAGCCCCAGGCATCCTTTTAGAGCTTTGAGGCTGTGGGGAGGGGGGAGTTCTGTGAGGAGGCGCATGCGGTCAGGGTCGGGCCCTAGGGCTCCGTTCTCTACAGCATAGCCGAGGATGGCCAGTCGGGTAGTACGAAAGATGCATTTTTCTTTGTTGTATGTGAGGTTGAGGGATTGGGCGGCCTGGAGGAACCTCTGGATGTTTGCATCATGGTCCTGCTGGTCATGGCCACAGATGGTTACATTGTCCAAGTACGGGTATGTAGCCCGCAAACCGTACTGGTCCACCATTCGGTCCATCTTTCTCTGAAAGACCGAGACCCCGTTAGTGACGCCGAAGGGGACTCTGAGGAAGTGGAAGAGCCGGCCGGCTGCCTCGAAAGCACTGTACTGGCGCTCTTCCAGGCGGATTGGGAGCTGGTGGTAGGTCGACTTCAGATCGACCGTGGGGAACACAAGGTACTGCGCGATCTGGTTGGCCATCTCCTCTATGCGGGGGTGGGGGACACATCCAGTTGCGTGAATCGGTTAATTGTCTGGCTGCAGTCCAGAACCATCCGATTCTTTTCCCCGGTCTGGACGACCACCACTTGCGCTCTCCAGGGGCTGTTGCTGGGCTCGATGATCCCTTCACTCAACAGTCGCTGGACCTCCGACTTGATAAACGTCATGTCCAGCGAACTGTACCGTCTGCTCCTGGTGGCGATGGGTTTACAGTTAGGAGTGAGGTTCGCAGGGCAGCACGGTGGCACAGTGGTTAGCATTGCTGCCTCACGGCGCTGAGGACCCGGGTTCGAATCCCGGCCCTGGGTCACTGTCCGTGTGGAGTTTGCACGTTCTCCCTGTGTTTGCGTGGGTTTCACCCCCACAACCCAAAAAATGTGCTGGATAGGTGGATTGGCCACGCTAAATTGCCCCTTAAATTGGAAAAAATAATTGGCTAATCTAAATTTTTTTTTAAAAGAGTGAGGTTCGCAAAGAGTGAAAGGGGGGTGGGGGGTGGGGGAGGGAGGGGAGACCTTGAGGGTCGCGAGGCTGCACACCATGAGAGGGGCAAGGGTCCGCCGAACTGTAGGGTCAGACTTCAGTGGTTACATTGAAAGTCCAATCCGAGCAGTAGGGGGCGCAGAGGTGGGGGAGGACGTAGAGCTTAAAACGTGTACTCTGCGCTCTGCATCACAAGATTGGCGATACAGTACCCCCGGATCTGAGCCGAATGGGACCCGGAGGCAAGGGAGATTGTTTGGGAGACTGGGTATGTGTGGAGGGAGCAGCGCCTTACCGTGTCGGGGTGTACAAAGCTCTCTGTGCTCCCGGAGTAGAAAAGACAGGGGGGTCTCGTGCCCGTTGACCCTGACGACCATCATGGAGTTCTTCAGCTGTTTTGACTGCGACTGGTCAAGGGTGACTACGCCCAGCTGCGGGTAGTCTGTGTGGTCGGTGGAGTCACAAGATGGCGGCCCCCATGAATCACACGTGTCGGGCTGGGGCGAAAATGGCGATCAAGGTGGCTGCCCCCATCGGTTGCACGTGTTGATCAGTGCCGGGGCCAGCGGCCAAGGTGGTGGCCCCCATGAGTCGCACGTGTCAGTCGGTGTTGGGGCCGGCGACCAAGATGGCGGCCCCCACGAGTCGCACGATGCCGATGCGCATATGACGAGGGCGTTCCGGGCAGGCACACAGCCGCATTACGGGGTCTGTGGGGCTGCAAGTCCATGGGTCGGGCCTGGAGTGTTTTCGATTTCTGGGCCTTAGGCCGGCCCAGACAGACTCTAGCGAAGTGCCCCTTTTTCACCACAATCGCTACACGTTGCTATGTGGGCTGAGCAGCGCTGCCGGGGTGTTGGCCCTGGCCGCATAGGTAGCACTGCGGTTCACCGGGCTGGGCTGGCAGACACGCGGCACAGGCCTGCGATGTAGTCGGGTCCGATGGGGGTCGCGACAAGGGTATCCACGAGGGGTTCGGCAGGCCCGTGGGGAACACGCTGAAGTTCTGGTAGGCCATCTCTAGTGAGGTCGCTAGCTTTACCGTGTGCCGCAGTTTGGAGGTCCCGCTTTCCAGCAGGTGCTGCCTGATATAGTTCGAGCGGACCCCCGCCACGTAGGTGTCCCGGATCTGTGAGTTCATATGTTCCTCCGCCGTCACAGCTCGATAGCTGCAGTTCCTCGCGAGTAGAGTCAGGGTTTCGAGATACTCGTCCAGCGATTCTCCGGCGCGTTGACGGCAAGTAGTGAGGAGGTGTCTGGCGAACACCTCATTTACGGGCTTCACGAAATGTGCCTTGAGAGTTCCGACCGCCGCCTCGTACGTGGCCGCTTTTTCGATCATTACCGAGATTCAATGGCTCACCCGAGCGTTGAGGAGTCGCAGCTTGAGAGTCTCTGTGGGAGGCGTTGTGGAGGAGTCAAGGTAGGCCTTGAAGCATCGGAGCCAATGTTCGAATATTTCCCTGGCTTCGGACAGCAAGCGTCGAGTTCGAGCCTGTCCGGCTTTAGAGTGGTTTCCATCGTGTCTATTACTAATAAATTGATATACCTTCAATTCACAGTGAGGCAGAGAGAGCAAGTGAACAGTGGGCTTTATTAGTCATGAACTTGCCGAGCCAGAGTCAGTAGTACAGATGAATGCCGCCTACAAGAGGCCGGCCTATATATATATATATATGGCCCCGGTGTGGGTGGAGTCAGAGGCGGAGCCATACCGGGATTACAGTACAGTACCTGGAAGCAGTTCATATCACCACTTCCAGGTCATAGGTTATGTATCATGCATGGTGAATTATAGTATTATGGTGAATACATTCACCACACTGATTTAATGTCAGCCCACTTAAAATGGGTGGATTCCTATCGGCATTATGATTGGCAAAGCTTGGGAGCGGAGCTCCAGGACATTCGGTGTCTTCTCAAATTGTAACGTAACGCTGATAAAGGAACTTAAATAAATACAATGCCATTCATGTAATTATCAGTCCATACCTGACTTGTTTTTCCATCATCCGTTGGTTGGTACAAATCACTGATTGAAACAAACCTGGAAAAGCAGACAAGACAAGTTACTGGTTTTCACTATTTAATTAAGAAATAAAACTTTTGGAGACCAGAATGTACAAGAAATAAAAACAGAAAAAGCTGGAGCTACTCAGCACATCAGGCTCTTCAGAGAAGAAATTTTTCCTCATCTTCATCTTAAGTGGGTGGCTGTCCCCTTCTGAAACTGCATCCTCTTAGTTATAGATTCCCCCATGAGAGGAAATACCCTTCCAGCATGCACCCTGTCAAACCCCTCAGAATCTTATATGTTTCAATAAAATCACCTCTCATTTGTCGAAACTCCAATGAGCCCAACTTTTTTCTGACAGTGGTTAGCACTGCTGCCTCACGGCGCCAATGTCCCAGATTCGATTCCGGCTCTGGGTCACTGTCCATGTGGAGTTTGCACATTCTCCCCGTGTTTGCTTGGGTTTCGCCCACACAACACAAAGATGTGCAGGGTAGATGGATTGGCCACTCTAAATTGCCCCTTAATTGGGAAAAAATGAATTGGGTACTCTAAATTTATATTTAAAAAAAGATGAATGGCCTGATTCTGTACTATACATAGTGATGCTTTGGAAAAGTGACTGCATTAACCTTAAGTATGCATTAATCCCCACATGTATCAAATAATTATATATATATATATATAATGATAGAGAAAGTATCTTACGATTTGTCAATTGGCTCTAGGAGCTCCAGCGCTGGCTGAACCTCCTTCTCAGGACTATTCGTCTCCACCGTGGTGCTGATAATGGCAATATATTTTCCTTCTGCTGCCACGTTGTGTGTGTATGACATCATGCAAACATAGATGTCTAAAAGAAGAATTTATTTGTTTACATGTTTCAAGAAAACTAGCTCAACAAAATTGCATCATTAGCACTCCCCAATGGCTGTGGTCACCCCTTTCTGCCTTCCGTTTTGTATGATTTCCAATTCTGCTGGAGCACAATTCTCCCGGAGCTGGCAGTCCTGCGACTCGACCAAGTGGCCAATCCTCATGTGTGAGGATAGGGAAGGAGCAATGTGTGGCTGATCAACTGTGGTGAAGGTGGCATGGGTGGAGGGACTAAATATGTCCAAAATCCACTCCCACCACCATTCTAGCATGGGTGGCTGAAATGCCATCGCTATATTTAACCTTTGCTAATCTGGGCCACAAGTCTGTTTTGGAACCCAGCCTTTCCTTGGCAGAGATCAGTTACTTCAACAGAGTCAGGTCATTGTGGCAAACAAAGAGGCCATTCAGCCTACCACAGAAGATAGTATGCATTCTGCAATGTATTCCACCAAAGGAGGTTTTCGCTGCATTTCTTTTTTTTTAAGGTTTTTCTTTTTTAATTTAGAGTACCCAATTATTTTTTTCCAATTAAGGGACAATTTAGCGTGGCCAATTCACCTGGCCTGCACATCTTTTGGGTTGTGAGGGCGAAACCCACACAAACACGGGGAGAATATGCAAACTACACACGGACAGTGACCCAGAGCCAGGTTTGAACCTGGGACCTCGGCGCCGTGAGGCAACAGGGCTAACCCCACTGCACCACCGCACTGCCCTCGCTGCACTTTCAACAGTGTTCATACTCGTTTAACATCCATTTGTGGTGCCAATATTTCTACCTGATCTACACACTACCCTCTCCCTCATACAAGATTTAATGCATGTTACTTTAAAAATCATGCGCATTACCCGACTTCCTGTTGACTTGCATCTGTGGAATGATGATCTGGCAGGAATTACAATCATTCGTGCTTTTGATTGGATGGCTGAGGATGCAGATAACCCTGATGACCTTTCCAACCTTCTTTACCTTGCTGGGTATATAGCTGGGATCACAAATCAGCTGCTTGCAACGAGCTATCTGCAAATGTAAAAGAAAAAAACAAAGACCTGAATTAACGATTTACCAGTTAGTGGTCCACAAGTAGGCCCCGAACCAGTTGCCCCAATAAATGAACATAAATTTTTTTGAAAAAGTTACAAAAGGGGGCGGCATGGTCACACAGTGGTTAGCACTGTTGCTTCACAGCGCTAGGGACCCCAGTTCGATTCCCAGCTTGGGTCACTGTCTGTGCGGAGTCTGCACATTCTCCCCGTGTCTGCGTGGGTTTCCTCTGGGTGCTCTGGTTTCCTCCCACAAGTCAAGAAAGATATGCTTGTTAGGTGAATCGGACATTCTGAATTCTCCCTCTGTGTACCCGAACAGGCGCCGTGGTGTGGCGACTAGGAGATTTTCACAGTAACTTCATTGCAGTGTTAATGTAAGCTTACTTGTGACACTAATAAAAGATTATTATTGTATGAAACAAGAAAAAACTAAACATTATTTGAGGATGATTGTACTCATCCTACAGTGCTTTTCACCCCACAATCAAAAATTAAAAGGATGTAAATCCCACCTCCCTGAAAGGAGTGATTTAACCCAGCACAGGATTGTTTGCCACAGAACAGGACACACTAAGTAAAAAAATAAAATATCGCAAATGCTGGAAATCTGAAATACAAAGAGAAAATGCTGGAAGTACGCAGCGAATCTGACATCTGTGCAGCGAGAAACGGAGTTCCTGTTTCAGGTATGTGACTTTATTTCAGAACTGGGACAAATTAGAAATGTTTTAAGTTCAAGGTGGAGGGTGGAAATATGGAAGTATGTTGTTTGTGATTTCACCATTTGCGAAGTTTCTGTGACAATGGAAGTTCATTCGATAGGTTGCAGCCATCCTAAAATGTCACCTGTACAAAGGACCAAAGGCAATGAAAACTATGCTTTTAATAAACTTGAAGATAAAAACTTACCAGTAAAATTGTTTTTGTGTTTTATTTACTTTCTACTGTAGCCAATACTCCATGGAAACCTTCGTTTTTTTTTCTGCAAATTTCATTTAGGCGTTTTTTTCTTTTTACCTCATTTTCTGAAGTCGGTTTCTATTTTCAAATTTTTTAAAACTACGGATTAGCCAACATTTGGGCAGGGTGTACAAAGACTTCTACGCAGTTAAGTGAATTTCCGGAACAGCAAGTTCAACGATAGGGTGGACGTCAGGAGAGATTAAATGGCAAAAGATGAGAGTTGCGCAGGGTCAAAGGAAATGGTCATAGGACAAGCAAACCAATAAAAGATCTGTTTCAAGGAGGTATGAATGGTAGTCTAAGGAACAGCCGGCATCCAAAAGAAATATTGCAGGAAAAGCAAGGTGAAAACCGAAATCCATGAAGATAAAAAGGACACAAAATGGGTACAGAGATAACTGCCATATCTAATTGAAGTCAATGTCGAAAGCAAAGTTGCAGAGTGTTTAATCGAAAGGTAAGACGCTGTTACCAAGCTGACGTTGAATTTTATTGTTTTCTGTGTATATCGAAGGGGTCCAACATGAGAGTAAGGGGCCGGATTAAAATGCCGAATGATCAGAAACTAAATCATGCATTCGCTGCTCAAGTTATAATAATAATCTTTTGTGTCACAAGTAGGCTTAAATCAACACTGCAATGAAGTCACTGTGAAAATATCCTAGTCGCCACATTCCGGCGCCAGTTCGGGTACACAGAGGGAAAATTCAGAATATCCAATTCACCTAACAAGCACGTCTTTCGGAACTTGTGTAAGGCAACCAGAGCACCCGGAGGAAACCCCCGCAGACACAGGGAGAACGTGCAGACTCCACAGACAGTGGTCCAAGCCGGGAACCGAACCTGGGACCCTGGAGCTGTGAAGCAACAGTACTAATCATTGTGCTAATGGTTTGCTTGGCACCGGAGTGACTAAACACAGATTGACTGACTGCCTTGTTAAACACACCGACTCAAGTCTGCGTAAACCTGCGTTTCCAGTTACCGCCCTTCCCCCTTTCGCTTGTTTCACATTTCAAATTCTTCCCAGATGCTTTCAGAATGGGAAAGTGGAGGCGCCTTCCTCTGGAAGCAACGGAAGCAGACTGTGGATTCATTCCAATGCCAATTAGCTAGATTTTTCTTTTGAATATTTCCATGCGGTCCATGACAATTTGAAACATCTTTGCAATTTTTTACATTTACAACAGTGGCCACAGTTCAAAGATATTTAAATGACTGTAAAATACTCTGGGACGTCTCAAGGTAGTAAAGGTGCTACAGGTTCTTCCACAGGGCACATGCAACTTGCTCAGGAGGACCAGATAACCTGGACCTCTGGTTCCCAAAGCTCTCCACCATTGAGGATTTTCCTTACCACAGGTAAGACGCTGTTGTAGTCTAATTGATAGATAGATATCGATTGCTTTGATGAGTGAACAGTTCAATTAATCATATTGTGAAACTAACCGAATGACAGAAGGCAACCAGATGGATCTAGATTTTTTTCATTCTCATCAATTTGACAAACTGAGTGGGGCTGGTTTAGCACAGTGGGCTAAACAGCTGGCTTGTAATGCAGAACAATACCGGCAGTGCGGATTCAATTCCCGTATCGGCCTCCCCGAACAGGCGGCGGAATGTGGCGACTAGGGGCTTTTCACAGTAACTTCATTGAAGGGTACTTGTGACAATAAGCGATTATTATTATTTTTCTATCAAGTAGCCTGGAGGGGTGTACACCAGCAATAAACTGCACTGTTGAGGGTCAATCGAGGTACTTCAACCTAAGAAGCAACGATTGGGAGAGAAAGAACAATCCAAATGGCACGCGCACATTTTCTTGGAAAAGATTTTCTGGAGAAGAGATCAATTTATAGCAGAGAACATTTAAAAAGGTTTGGGGTAAGATGCAGGTTTTAAAATGTTTGGAATTTCTTTTTAAAAAAAGATAATCGACATGGTTAAAATAGTGAAGGGTGTGCTTTAAGAACAAACCAAAACTCTAGGCTTTACTCACTCTAGAGTGGGATTTGAACCAAAAACCTTCTGATTCAGAAGAGTGGGACCACTCAGCCAATCCAGCTGTTAAGAACACCATTACAGTATCCTCCATTTTGTGTCAGCTCTCTGGGGTGATAAGGCCATGTTGGAACCAACAATTCTACGGACACATGCTTGTAGGATTAGAATAGCGGTTTTAATATACTTACAACAGAGCCAGCCTGTTAGCCGTTGAACTTTCGGTGAACTGGCTGGCTGGCCCTGTGGCACGGATCTTATACAGCAGCTCCAGGGGGAGGAGTCCTGAGCGGAGCAAAGGGAGGAGCCCAGTACAAACTCTCAAGTACTCCCAGAGCTACTCCCCCTGGTGGTCAGGTAGTGCAACTGCACTTACAATATTGATGCATATATGCAGATTATAATACCGTGTGAATTCTCATTCACCACAGGCCAATCCCATTCCTCTTCTCTTCTTGTTTGCCTTCAAGCTTCACATCTCATGTTTTGCTCCAAATTCATTTTTTTTCTTTACTCATCTTACATAGAGTTTATAGCAGAGAAACAGGCCATTTGACCCAATGCTTTATACCCTGCTGTACATGAGTCTCCACCCACCTGACTTCATTTTAATCCTGCCCACATACCCTTCAATTATTTTCTTCCCCAAATGTTCTTATTCAGTTCCCCCTTCAAGACATTATGCTATTCTGGAAGATTAGGTTGATAAGATTTGATGAAGGTGGAGGCTGGGAGGAAAAATATGTTTTTCACCACCTCAGGACACCCAAAATGCCCCATAGCCGAGGAAGCACCCCAAAGTGTCATTACTGTTGTAGTACAGGAGGCTCATGAGGAGCATATATAGGCAAATTGGGTTGAACAGCCTGTTCCTGTGTTGCATTCTATGTATTGGCCTCAACTAACTCCCATGTGGTTTCACATTCTCACCACTCTGAGTGAAGAGGTTTCTCCAGAATTCCTTATTTTATTGGGTTTATTATTGACTCTTATGTTTATGATGCCAAAAGCTTGCTAATCTTGTCATTAACGAGTTCTTTGTTCCATACCTGGAATTTAGATAGAATTTACATAAGACTATTTACATACAAGCCAGACTTACCTCTCCTTCTGACTTGACACCCACTACATGTCCCTTCGCAAACATAATTTCATCCACCGATTTATTCAGCATGTAAGTGCCCCCATATATAGCGCTCAGCCTGATAAAGGAAGCAAGAGGAACAAAGAAGCATCAGAACCGAGATTCCGAGCAATATCTCACTCGTGTTGTCCAACAGACCAAGCACAGGGGGACAGTGGATGAGGTACAAGAAGGTGGAGGGAGCGTCGGTCTGGACCCCGATATGCAACAACCACAGGTTTGTCCCGGGTAGGATGGATGATGGGTTCCAGAGCTGGCAGAGGGCAGGCATGAGCTGGCAGAGGGCAGGCATCAGAAGGATGGGAGATCTGTTCATAGACGGAAGCTTTCCCAGTTTGAAGGCGCTAGAGGACGAATTGAATCTGCCGCCAGGAAACGCCTTTAAATATCTGCAAGTGCGATCCTTCCTGAAAAAACAGGTAGTGGCCTTTCCGACGCTGCCGCCACTGAGGATACAGGACAGGGTGGTCTCCGGCACCTGGGTGGGGGAGGGGAGGGTGTCGGATATCTACCAGGAATAACAGGAGGTGGAGGAAACCCCGGTGGAGGAGCTCAAGGGCAAGTGGGAGGAGGAGCTAGGTGAGGAGTTGGAAGCGGGTCTGTGGGCAGAGGTCCTGGGCAGGGTTAATTCCTCCTCATCATGTGCCAGGCTCAGTCTAATTCAATTTAAGGTGGTTCACTGAGCACACATGACGGCAGCGAGAATGAGCAAGTATTTTGGGGTAGAAGACAGTTGTACGAGTTTCAAGGGCAGCCCTGCAAACCATGTCCACATGTTTTGGGCATGCCCAGAGCTTAGAGTGTTTTGGCAAGGGTTCGCGAGGGCAATGTCCAAGGTGCTTAACACACGGGTGGTGCCGAGTCCAGCGATAGCGATCTTTGGAGTGTCAGAAGACCCGGGAGTTCAGGGGGCGAAAGAGGCCGCAAGGTAGCACAAGTGGATAGCACTGTGGCTTCACAGCGCCAGGGTCCCAGGTTCAATTCCCCACTGGGTCACTGTCTGTGTGGAGTCTGCACATTCTCCCCGTGTCTGCGTGGGTTTCCTCCAGGTGCTCCAGTTTCCTCCCACAGTCGAAAGACGTGCAGGTTAGGTGGATTGGCCATGATAAGTTGCCCTTAGTGACCAAAAAGGTTAGGTGGGGTTATTGGGTTATGGGGATAGGGTGGAAGTGAGGGCTTAAGTGAGTTGGTGCAGACTCGATGGGCCGAATGGCCTCCTTCTGCACTGTATGTTCTATGTATTGGCCTTTGCCTCCCTAGTAGCCCGGAGACAGATTTTATTAATGTGGGGGGACTCAAAGCCCCCGAGTGTAGAGACTTGGGTTACCGAAATGGCTGGGTTTCTCAGCCTCAAGAAAATAAAGTTTGCCTTAAGAGGGTCTACGCTAGGGGTCTCTCGGAGGTGGCAGCCGTTCATCGTCTTTTTCGGGAATACTAAAATGTCAGCAGCAATCCGTGTTGGGGGGGGGGGGGGGGTTGTTATTATGGTTACTACTGTTTTATTATGAAAATTCTGCAAAACTTTAATAAAAATACTTTTTAAAAAACCAGACCAAGCACAGGATTATCCACAAACATCCGAATACCTAGCTCTATGGTCTCGGAATGTGATACCAATATCTGCATTGGATGGTACGACCTCCATTTTGCTCTACCATTTGACATCAGTGAATACCCAGCAATGAATAATGGCACGGAAATCTCCACATTCTGGTTCCCTCTTCAGAGTTGCACGTGGAAGCACCTTGGACAATGTTGACTAGGTATGACTGGGCGAGGAATGCGATACACAGAGCAGTACATAATTGGCCGGATCAAGGTATTAAATTATCAAATACCACTAACAAAAAAAATAAGTGTCATACTCCTCGCAAGAATATTCTTGAAATTGGACTCAAATATTATTAGAACAGTAGGGACTGGTTTAGCTCACTCAGCTAAATCGCTGGCTTTTAAAGCAGACCAAGCAGGCCAGCAGCACGATTCGATTCCCGTATCAGCCTCCCCGGACAGGCGCCGGAATGTGGCGACTAGGGGATTTTCACAGTAACTTCATTGAAGCCTACTTGTGACAATAAAGCGATTTTCATTTTCATTTCATTTTCAGTACATGGAAAACTTTCTAAGTTCATTAACATTGTTATACTAGACCCAGTCTGCTGAGCGTGAATACGTCTAGGTTCTAGAAGTGGAAGAGTTGTTCCAATCTGCAGCAGAAAAACTCAACCAAAGAAAAGTTGAAGAAACAGGAATGAGGCTATTATTTAAAATAAGACAAGCGAATTCTGCACTGTCGTTGTTGATGGAAAATCAGAGCAGACCGGTTTTGCCATTGATTGCAATCTTGTGGCTATAGGATTGGAGGGGGTTGGTAATACCATCCGGTGGCAGAAGCATGTAATTACAGGAGTGATGATCACAGTGCGGTGATGCCCATATAGAGGAATGAACCTTTTGGGCAGCAAATCTAATGCATTATACAGAGGCGTCAGTTACCTAGCAAAGCCTTGTGGCAGCTCTCCAAGTCCATAGAGTGGATAGAGGTAGGGACTCTTGCTGTACCGTGCCAAAGACTCACTGTACAATTTAATGCGATTGATTGCATCCAGACATGGTTGGTCCAAGTAACTGAGGACAATAAAGAACACGTCAGAGACCTTTCCAAACCTCAAATATCCTTTCAAAAACCAAACAGTCTGCACCTTTAATAACTTGGTGGTTAAATATAATATACAGCAAGATACAACAGACCAGAAGGATCCCAAGGGGAGGGGAAGGTTTCGGATATTTATTAAGAACTTACGGAGTGGGAGGAAACCCAGATAAGGGAGGTGAAGCTCAAGTGGGAAGATGAGCTGGGTAAGGAGCTAGAGGCGGGTCTGTGGGAGGATGCTAGAGTAGAGTCAACATGTCCTCTACAGGTGCCAGGCTCAACCGGATACAATTCAAGGTGGTTCACCGGGCACGTATGACGGTGGCCCGGATGAACAGGTTTGTTGGGGTAGCGGACAGATGTGTGAGGTGTGCAGGAGGGCCCAAATTCATGTCCACATGCTTTGGGCCAAGGGGATTCTGGCAGAGATTTGCCGATGTCATGTCCACGGTTTTAAAGACAAGGGCGACACCAAGTCCAGAGGTGGTGATTTTTGGACTATCGGTAGACCCAGGAGTCCAGGGGGCGAGAGAGGTTGACGTTTTGGCCTTTGCCTCTTGGTAGCCCGGAGACAGATCTTATTAGAGTGGAGGGACTCGGAGCCCCCAAAATCAGGGGTATGGGTTAGCGGCATGACTGTGTTTCTCAGGATTGAGAAAATTAAGTTCACCCTGAGAGGATCAATGTTAGGGTTCATCCGGCAGTGGCAGTCATTTAACGACTTCTTCGGGGAAAACAAAACTGTTAGCAGATACAATAAGGGGGGAGGAGTTAGTTTAGTTTAGGCGGGAGAGGGGACGGAGGGATGTTGGCTGGGTATGGTTGTTGTTTGGGGGGGGGGGGGGGGGGGGGGTCACGTACTGAATTATTTTACATTTGTATTTGTATCTTTTGTTGTTATAAAACCATAAATGCCTTAATAAAATGTTTGTTAAAAAAAAAGAACTCCCTGCTCTGTAATATGTGCTGTGTGATCATTGACAACCATTGAAATAGGCAGACCACGCATCAGTTTAATGTCCTTCCGGTGGACAACATGTTTCAGAAATGCATCACTGCCTCCAGTATGTTACAAGGAGGAAAAGCCTATATTAGGTGTTCAAACTCCTGGTATAGAACTCCGGTTATTCATGAAAACTACCTTCTCAACCTTGCCCTTACCGGAGGTGTGGTGACCTCAGGCTAAATCACTACCTGTCAAGCTCTCCCCCTCACAGGGGAACGCAGCCTCTGGTCATCTGGGACTTTCATAGGGCTCAAACTTCTGGTATAGGGCTCAAACTTTCAGGCCTTCTCTCTCAGTACAATGTACATCAACAGTACATCACAATAATTAATTATCGTCACACTTGAACCATGTGAAACGTTTGGACTATTGCCATTGTCCATTATACTAAATTACACGAAAGAAAAACACGGTAGCACAGTGGTTAGCACTGTTGCTTCGGAGTGCCAGGGGCTCGGGTTAGATTCCCGGCTTGGGTCACTTGTCTGTGCGGAGTCTGCATGTTCTCCCAGTGTCTGTGTGGTTTTCCTCCAGGTGCTCCGGTTTCCTCCCACAATTCCCAAAAGACGTGCTTGTTAGGTGAATTGGACATTCTGAATTCTCCCCAGTGTACCCGAACAGGCGCCGGAATGTGGCGATTAGGGGATTTTCGCAGTAACTTCATTGCAGTGCTCATGTAAGCCGACGTGTGACACTAGTAAAAGATTATTATCTTAGGAAAAAAGTCAGATCCTCAAATTTAACTCTGTAGTCAGGATCGGCCAGAAGCAAGATCTTGGCCAAAGAAGTTAGGAAAACAAAGGAAAGAGCAACCAGAAGAGTAGGAAGTGCTGCAGCAACTGTACAAGGCATTGGGGAGACCACACCTGGAGTACTGTGCACAGTTATACCCCCCCCCCCCCCCCCCGCCTTATTTGAGGAGGGATGTAGTTGTATTAGAGGCAATTCAGAGGAGATTCACCAGATTGATTCCAGAGATGAGGTAAAAGCAAATTACTGTGGATGCTGGAATCTGAAAACAAAGAAGAAATGCTGGAAAATCTCAGCAGGTCTGGCAGTACCTGTCGGGAGAGAAAAGAGCTAACGAGTCCGATGACACTTTGTCAAAGCTATGATACAGAGAAATGGGAAATATTTATACTGTGGAGTGAGAATGAAAGATGAGTCATAGCCACAGAAACCCAGGGAAACGGGGTGCTAATGGCCACAGAAACCAAGGGGAAAGAGCGCTAATGGCAGTCCCCAGAGAGAACAAAAGGTGTGAAAAGCCAAACAGTAGAGAAACTAACATCAGAGGGTAAACTGTGACAGATGCAGATGTGGGGGGGAGGGGAAGGGGGAAGCAAAGGGGTGAAAGGGTAATGAAAGGTGGATAAGATGGTGGGGGGGTGAATATATATAAAAGAAAGACACGAGAGACAGTTAAAATGAAATGGGATGCAAACAAATAGGTTGAGGTGGGGTACAGCTAATCATCTGAAGTTGTTGAATTTGATGTTGAGACCGGAAGGCTGCAGTGTGCCTAACCGGAAGATGAGATGTTGTTCTGCCACTTTGTGCCGAGTTTCACTGGAACATTGCAGCAGACCAAGGACAGACATGTGGTCATGGAAGCAGGGTCTTTTGCTAAAATGGCAAGCAACGGGCAAAGCTTTGACAAAGAGTCATCGGACTCGAAACGTTTGCTCTTTTCTCTCCCTACAGATGCTGCCAGACTTGCTGAGATTTTCCAGCATTTTCCCTTTAGTTTCAGATTCCAGCATCCGCAGTAATTTGCTTTTATATATTTTTAAGCAACAGGAAGGTCTGGGCCCTGAATGTGTACAGACCGAAGGTGCTCTGCAAAGTGATCACCCAGTCTGCGTTTGGTCTCTGCAATATAGAGGAGACGACATTGGGGCAGCGAATGCAATAGACCCGGAAATGAGGGGGTTGTCTTATGAAGAGAGTTTGAGTAGTTTAGGCTTATACTCTCTAAGAGTTTAGAAGAATGAGAGGAAATCTTATTGAGGTATGTAGATGGTAAAAGGTATTGACAAAGCGGACGTACAGCAATATAGAACGTATTACGATCCCAAATCAGATCCCAGCAGTGGCTAGGATACTTGGCCGAAACCCCGATATTTTATTTCAGTTTTGTAAGACTGTGAGGAAAGGTTACTTTGCTCCAGGAGTGATTGCACAAAGAAGTAGGGACTTGGTATTTGAAAACAAAAAACTTTATTACTAACATAGTATTAAAATCTTTAACCTCACATTCGAAAATAGCTGACAATTACCCCTTTAACAACACTACCCACCACAGTGAACACAACACCCTTACTTGTCATCTTTATTCCCATTTGAACAACAAGAAAATAGACCATCCCAGCTCTCAATCCACCCTAAATACCGATGGCACAGAAGAATACTAACTTCACAGTTATTCTTTGAGAAAGAGATCTTTTGACACTGCTTTACAGAACGGTTCTGACTCCAGTCGAAATCCCTACGAAAACTCTGGCTGAATGTCTTCAAAAGCTATTACAACTGGTTTGTTTTGGCTCCCCCTTGTCCTTGGACAAGTCTGCACTGCTTTATATATAGTGAGAACAAACTGCCTTACTTGGTCGCCACTTCAGCCAAATCAGAACTCAACTGAAAATGCTTGATGTCTTAGCTCCACCCAGAAATTGTATAATTTCACCAAGCTGAAATCTAAGTAACTCCCCAGGGAGTCCCCTTATCAAAACAAAATTGCATTAGCCAAGCTTTTACTTTTCTTTTTGCAGCTCAGGTTCCTAAAATCTTTGTTGTCTTTTTAAAAACTATGACTTCAGCAGTCAAACATACTCTAACCCTGGCTTTTAATCCTTACTTTACCAAATACTTATAATCCAATATAACACTTACAATCCGACATTCATTACAAACGAGAGCTCACAGTTTTAGGATAAAGAGTGGCAGATTTAAAACTGCTAGTCTGCACATTCTCTGTGCCTGCGTGGCTTTCCTCCGGGTGCTCCGGTTTTCTCCCACAGTCCAAAGATGGGCAGGTTAGGTACATTGGCCATGCTAAATTGCCCCTTAGTGTCCAAAAAGGTGAGGTGGGGTTACTGGGTTAGGGTGGGTTACGGGGATAGGGTGGAGGTGCGGGCTTGGGTAGGGTGCTCTTTCCAAGGGCAAGTGCAGACTTGATGGGCCGAATGGCCTCCTTCTGTACTGTAGATTCTACGGTTCTATGGGATGGTGGTGGCCATTCAGCTCATCCAATCCAATTCCATTGAAAATTTGGCAGTGTCTTGACCGTAAGACCGCAGCCCTGACAGTAGACACTTGCTCCATCCTTCAAAGTGCTCATTATGTACGACACTAAAGCACCTCCCCAAATTGTAGAATCATAGTAATCAAGCACAGAAGGAAACCATTTGGCCAATAGTTAGTTTGTAGTATGGAACTTGAATGCTGCTGGAAAGAGACCTTTCTTTTTGGTTGAAATTTTCAACATGTACTCATCAGGTCAGTTCGCAAGAATACCAATGTCAGAGGAAACAACAAATATATACTGTATCAGAAGAGAGTGCTGATTGATGGGCAAGTGGATTCTGATTGATAGAGGTGTTGCTATGGGGAATGCATCAGTTGACGATGACCAACAGTTAATTGCCAAACATTGTGAGAAATCTAATACCAGACAGCTTGCCTCTGATTGGTCAAGGCATTGTCCTGAGGAATGAACCAGCGAATGGCTCTCTCTTACTTTGTTTAGCTGAAACAAAATCTTTTTGTCAGGGACCTGTGTATTAATATGTAGCTTCCAGTACTTGCAAATGCACCACACTGAGCCGAATTTAACAATCTTATGCAGGTTATTAGCTTAATGCCCCGTACATTGAGGATTATTTAAGCAAATGTTGTCCAATCGTGGCATAACATCTAATGTAGGACACTGTGTTTCGAGTTCTGCAAATATGGTCTTTTAGGCACAGTCTATACCTCGCCCATTGCAAACAGTGGAAGGGACATGCTGTTTGGTATGATCTGCCAGTCTTTAGAACATATGGCCTATCTACCGAGCATCACACTGGCACTGAAATCCATATACCACATTACTCATTTGTGTGACAGGCAAAACATCCTTTGGGCTTGATGGCAATATCCTGTTAGCGGTGAATACCATTCTTGTTGCCACTGCATAATGACAGCATGAAACAGCTACCTGTTGCTCAATTTCATTATATACCTAGCCTTCCAGGGTAATCAGAGGTAGGCTGGGCACTTTTCAGAACTCAAGGTGACAGCCGTAGGCCCCTGGACCAACCTAGAAAATGTCAACCAGGCCAACCTGAAGTTGATGTTTCCTCTTATCCACTTCTTAATTATCATTCAACTACTTCTTTGTTCAACACAATATTTGTATTGTTCCCATCCTGTGCTCACTGTCCCAGCTGGCTCCTGGTCAAGCAACGTCTTGATTTTAAAATTCTCATCCTAATTTTTAAAATCTTCCATGGTCTTTCCCCTCCCCATCTTTGCCAAACCCACAACCCCTTACCTTTAAGTCTAGCCTCTAGTGCATTCCCAAATTTAATTGCTCCACCATTGGTGGCCATGCACCGAGTTACATCGGCCATACGGCTCTGAAATTCCCTCCCTACACCTGGCTTTACTCCTATAAGATGCTTTGTAAAAACTACCTCTTTGGCCAAGCTTTTGGCCATCTGGTGTAATATTATGTGGCTCAGTATCATATTTCATTTTATAATGGTCGTGTGAATTGCCTTGGAATGTTTCATCGCACTAAAGGTGCAGTTTAAGCTGTTGCTATTGTTATACAATGTAGTGCATAAAAGACAAAAAGTGGCATACTCATCTGTTCTGTATAGAGCCAAAGCATGTCCTGTGAAATCAATGACATCTTGCCCAAGGTCAAATTTCTTGTAGACCTCTCGCATGGTGGTCTTTTTGGGCTCGATGCCGTGGTTTGTTTTCGGATCATGCTCATCAAAGCCAACAACAAACATTAAAAATTTTCGGAAGCGGCGTTTTTCAAACATGCCCATCAGATCTGAGGGGAAGAGGGAAAAATGATGAATATTTATTGCCACCATTCATCTCTTAACTTTCCTCTCTCCCCTGCACAACCATGTTGTTTGACAGCATCCTGCTCCATTTATTGCACTTGCCATGCTTGGCTGAAGGACCCCCAGCCCATCTGTTCTTATGCTTTGTAACCCACCATTTCGCCTGGATAATATCTAATTGTTGCTGTATCCAGGGCTTGACCACCTGGCATCTATTCAAGATGCTAATAGCCCTTCAGGTACAGACATTGAAGGCAGAAAAATGGTGTCACAAAGTAGTCAAACAACATGTCTCTAAAACCAGTTCACAGACACATCATTAGACGTGCATGCATTGTGGAAAGATGAAGGGAGACCAAACACAACAATTCATAGGTTTCAGAAGTTTAATTAAGAGCTGGGGTGTATCCAAATGAAGATAGTAAAAAAAAAAGGGACCACGGCCGTTTTTTGCTCAGTTCTCAGCTGTCGGCCGGATCAAGTCATTTTCCTCAATTCACACAAATTAAAATTAGTCAGGAGTAAAGCTGATAGCACTATTCCCCAGTATCAAGTCATCAATTATTCCATAAATAAATGAAAACTTTTTGATGAAAGGTCACAGATTTGAGATGTTAAGTCAGCTTCCCTTGGATGTAGCCAGACCTGCTGAATGTTTCTGGGGTTTTTTCAGTAATCCTTTATCCGCAGTGTTGGGTTTTTGAATGAAGACTCTGTTGCACAGATTCCTTTCGATAGCCATATGGAATTCAAACTTGGACCAGATTCCATGGAAAATAACTACCCGGCCTTTCTCAAGACATTTTCAATGTTGAAATCCAGATCGATTGCACCATCTCCTCTTGTTTTCACATCAGTCCAAGTATTGACTTGCTGTAAACCCAAGCTTGGTGTTACCGAACCACACTCTCCTTACCGCATTGCTGACCTAAATTACAGATACTAGCTTTTCACACTTATTGGTTAATGTTAAGACAACATTTGAAAAAAAACATTTCTGCTCATTTTCCAGGGGTGCGATTTTAATGTATGGGAAAGCGAAATTCAGACAGTAGCACTTGGAGCCAAGTAACATCTGACAGACCAGCCTCCAAGTGACCAGAAGCATGGAAAAGGTAAACATTCAGCCTCAAATCAACTTACAGGATAAAATAATTATGCAGTCATTTTTTGTAGCTGAGCGCACTTTACAATTCTTAACCCTCTCAAATTCCACCATAGATAAAAGATAGAAAAAAAAATCTCAAAACCTGCAAAACAACACAGAGTGTGTGTCAAACAGTAAGTTATACTGATGATTTCTGTGTCTAAGCTTTGCTGATTTTATACAAAAAACATCTGACCAGATGCAACGTAGCACTGGTAATACACAGGCTATGAGCGTGTAACGTGGAAATTATTTCTTACATGCAGACATTCAAGTCTGGAGATCCTCACACATTATCATACCTGACTGTAAGTAGAATAGCCACAGAGGTTTGAGGTTTTGGAGGGAAAATCAGTTCGGAGGGTAGGGTGAGCAAGGGAATGGGTGTTGAAAATCACTTCACAAGTCCAAGAGGAAGCGGAAGACCTGGGCTCCCAGTCTCTGGTCTCAAAGTGGTTTGCAGCATTTAAAAATATCCAGAGCTAGGAGATTAGCTAGGGGATGGCTCAGCCTGCACATGCACCTCCAGACTGCAGGAAGCCAATGATCAAGTAAACAACTCAATTAGAGGAAAAGGACATTTAAAAGGCATGTTTCAGCAACTCAAATCATTTATGTGGACATATACAACAGCTTAAACAGATTCATGTCTCAGCACTTTACTGAAGAGCCAACTGGATTACACATTCAGATCTCTGGATTAGGTTTGAACCCATGAGCTTGCCGGAGAGAAAAGTTAACTGGCCCCAAAATCAAGACCATCAATAGCATAGACCACGGACAATTCAGTCCAAATGCATTGACGTGCCACTGATACAATATCATCAGAGATGGGAATTAAATAATTTAAAACATTCAAGTGGAAACCTGCATCTGAAAATAAAACCAAATACCCGAGAAAGGAAATACAACCCAGTCTTCAAAATGATTACAATTCAGGTGTTTTTTCACTCACCAGAAGCTAAAGCTTCAGTCTCTGTTGATGGAACTTTGTGGATTTTCCCTGCTTTGTACACAAAACTTCCTTCTACCACCTTGAAGTCGAGGTAACGGGTGACTTCTGTGTAAAGCAACATCTTAACAAGCTGGCCTGGAAGACAATTATCAACAGCCCTATCAAATATATACAATATCCCAGCAGCACACTGAAAATACAAAAGCTAGGGCAGCACAATGGCGCAGTGGTTAGCACTGCTGCCTCAGGGCACTGAAGTCCCAGGTTCGATCCCGGCCCTGGGTCACTGTCCGTGTGGAGTTTGCACATTCTCCCCGTGTTTGCGTGGGTTTCACCCCCACAACCCAAAAGATGTGCAGGGTAGGTAGATAGGCCACGCTAAATTGCCCCTTAATTAAAAAAAAAGAAAATACAAAAGCTGAATTCTGCAGTGTTCAAAAGTGACATTTGGATATAAAGCACAAATAAAAATCTCTTTTCAGACAGGGTCTTATTTTCCGTGTCCTGGTGTAAGTTTTCCAATCAGACATACTGCCTGCAAATACACAGTTATCACTTGCACCCCCGGCGACGAACAGCTCCTCAAACACAGTCAGAAACATCCCCCACCTTTTCTCAAACTCCCCTGCTGAGCCCCTTAACTCATACTTTATCTTCTCTAACCGAAGGAAGTCATATAGGTCACCCAGCCATGCTGCTACCCCCGGTGGCGATGCTGACCGCCACTCTAGCAAAATTTGTCACCGTGCAATCAGAGAGGCGAAGGCCAAGACATCGGCCTTCCTCCTCTCCATGAGCTCCGGCTTCTCTGAAACCCACCAACGGGTCCGGGTCCACTCCCTCCTTCACTATCCTGGCTAAGACCGCAAACACTCCTGCCCAGAATCTTCCCAATTTTCAACAACCCCAAAACGATGAATCGCTGGCCCCCGCCCACACCTCTCACACTCATCCGCTACTCCCTGAAAGAACCCACTCATTCTCGCCCGAGTCATATGCACCCTGCGCACCACCTTAAACTGAATCAGGCTCATCCTTGCACAAGAGGTCCCGTTTACCCTTCGCAGTGCCTCACTCCATATTCCCCAATTTATCTCCACTCCCAACTCCGCTTCCCACTTCTCCTTGATCTTCACCACCCACTTGCCTCCCTGCTCCCCCAGCTGAAAGCCACTCCGAGCATTCTCCTGCGACTTTCAAAAACGAAACTGTGTCCCCGTTTAAATTTATTTTTAAAAAATATATATTGAGTACCCAATTCATTTTTTCCAATTAAGGGGCAATTTAGCATGGCCAATCCACCTAGCCAGCACATGTTTGGGTTGTGGGTGCGAAACACATGCAAACACGGGGAGAATGTGCAAACTCCACTCGGACAGTGACCCAGAGCCGGGATCGAACCTGGGACCTTGGCGCCGTGAGGCAGCAGGGCTAATCCACTGCGCCACCGTGCTGCCCTGGTGACCGTTAATATAATGGATGCCAATAGCGGGGAAGAAAATATATCCGTTAAACATCTTTCTTGTATCTAGCAGCACCTTCGACATTCTCATAATGTATACCCTAGACACAGAGTGAAATTCCCACTGTTCTCCAAATCTGGACGTCTTCCCCTATCATGAGATGACTACTGTCATCTCCTACACCATCCAAATTGTGGCCTTCATGTGAGATTATAGATAGATTTGAATTAGACGAATATCGCGCATTTGAAAATTGGGTCTTCCAACACGTTAGTCTGGACAAAATTCAAGATACAGAAAGATGAACTACCATAGATTAATTTCCAAATGATTACATCCGTTACGACATCCCAAGTATAACATATAAAATTAATTACTTTGAAATGCTTTATTAACATAATGCATCATTTTGCACACAGTACATTCCTATAAACAAACAATAAACTGACAAATGACTAGTAAATTATTACTCAGTGGTTTTAGCTGAGGAAGAACCACACCTGGAAAATTCTCTGCTATTCAAATAGTGTCATAGGATTTTTAACATCCATCTGAATTGGCAGAAGCAGTCTTGGTTTCACATTTCAACCAAAACAGCAGCACTTCCTTGGGATTGTACTGGAGCATTAGCTTGTATATGGGCCATGGCAGCCCAGGGGCACAGTAGTTAGCACTGCTGTCTCACAGTGCCGAGGACCCAGGTTCGATCCCTGCCTCGGGTCATTGTCCGTGGGGAGTTTGCACGCTCACCCCGTTCCTGCGTGTGTCTCACCCCCACAACCCAAAGATGTGCAGGTAGGTGGATTGCCCCTTAATTGGAAAAAAATGAATTGGGTACTCTAAATGTATAAATAAAAAGCTTAGATATGGGCTGACGTGCTGGTGTGGCACTTGATCCCTCAGACTCACAAGCAAGTGTATATGACAGCAAAGTTAACAAGTCTATCCTCATGGTTGGAATGATTTTTAATTCCAGCTGTGACTTTCCAGTTGCATATATTTTAAAATAAAATATGCCATTCATTACCATTTGCCATAAGGAATTTAGGTATCAGATCTACATTCCAGTCCCTGCCTCTTCCCATCGATTCTGGAGGACACCCGCCAACCTTGAACCTTTTAAACAGCTGAAGGAAAAGGAAAAGATTTTTAGTCTCATTTTCTCAAGTGTTTTTTTAAAATGACCCATTGCAGTGTTGCTTGCTTTTTTCTGAATTCAGGGCCCCAAACCCAACTTGAGATCCATTTCACTTGAAGAACCTGAGGAATCTTCCATAACCTCAGATCATCCCAAAGAGCTTTACAGTTAACCAAATATTAACACTATTTTAACGTTAGAAACACAGCAACCAGCTTGGTGCACACAAGGTCCCACAAAACAGCCATTGTGATAATGATCAGTTTTTTGTGACATTGGTTGAAGGATAATTTTTGGGCAAGACACTGGGAGAACTCCCTTGCTGCACTTCAAACTAGCACCATGGGATCTTTTATGTCCACCGAGAGAGCAAACAGGGCTTTCATTTAACATCTCATCCAAATGATAGTGTAGGGCTCCTTCAGTATAGTACTGCAGTGTCAGCCCAGATTCCGTGCTCTGGAGTGGTTCTTGAACCCACAGCTTTTGACTCAAGGGAGCCATAACTGACATCTCAGTGGACTGCAATTCGTAATAGCAATATCAAATTTCAATTGTATCATTGTGTGCTGAATGAAGACGGGGCACTTCACAATGGAAGGGCAAAGAGAAATAACAGCTATATAAGACAGAGTTCTGCTTCAGCAACACCTGTTCCAGTTGTCTGAATCACGACCCTTGTAAAATTCCACGGTTGGAAGGACTGAACATGTCATCAGGGCAGCACGGTAGCATTGTGGATAACACAATTGCTTCACAGCTCCAGGGTCCCAGGTTCGATTCCGGCTTGGGTCACTGTCTGTGCGGAGTCTGCACATCCTCCCGGTGTGTGCGTGGGTTTCCTCTGGGTGCGCCGGTTTCCTCCCACAGTCCAAAGATGTGCAGGTTAGGTGGATAGGCCATGATAAATTGCCCTTAGTGTCCAAAATTGCCCTTAGTGTTGGGTGGGGTTACTGGGTTATAGGGATAGGGTGGAGGTGTTGACCTTGGGTAGGGTGCTCTTTCCAAGAGCCGGTGCAGACTCGATGGACCGAATGGCCTCCTTTTGGACTGTAAATTCTATAACATATAAAACTATGGGGCGGCACGGTAGCACAGTGGTTAGCACATTTGCTTCACAGCTCCAGGGGTCCCTAGTTCGATTCCCGGCTTGGGTCACTGTCTGTGCGGAGTCTGCACCTTCTCCCCGTGTCTGCGTGGGTTTCGTCCCGGGCGCTCCAGTTTCCTCCCACAAGTCCCGAAAGATGCGCTTGTTAGGTGAATTGGACATTCTGAATATTCCCTGAGTACCCGAACAGGCACCGTAATGTGGCGACTAGGGACTTTTCACAGTAACTTCATTGCAGTGTTAATGTATGTCTATTTGTGACAACAAAGATTATTATTATTATTTATTAAAAATCTGCAGGTGCAAATATCCTGTTTGCAGCAATGTTATCTCAGTTCTAAGTTGATAATGAAATGGGTATTTGGAAGTAATCCTACATTACGGGTTCACCCTGATGACTCTGTGGAGATGTATATTATGTTGTGCAACTGAAGCACAGGCCAAAAGGATTTCCGCCCCTACTCTATGCCGAGTTAGTTGTCAGCTACTCTCAGGCAGCCAGGTCATGTTTCAGCACCACTTGGACTTGGTATGCTTTACTCCACTGAGTCAGAAGCAGCAATTGCACCAATAGAAACATAAAAATAAATCCTACAATTATACCTTGACCAAAAAAAAGAGAAATAAGCGCAACAGACTGAGATCAATGTACAAAGAACAAAGAAAAGTACAGCACAGGAACAGGCCCTTCGGCCCTCCAAGCCTGCGCCGACCATGCTGCCCGTTTAAGCTAAAATCTTCTACACTTCCGGGGTCCGTATCCCTCTATTCCTATCTGTCAAGATGCCCCTTAAACATTACCATCGTCCCTGCTTCCACCACCTCCTCCGGCAGCGAGTTCCAGGCACTCTCTACCCTCTGTGTAAAAGAACATGTCTCATACATCTTCTCTCAACCTTGCCCCTCGCACCTTAAACCTATGTCCCCTAGTAAATGACCCCTCTATCCTGGGAAAAAGTCTCTGACTATCCACTCTGTCTATGCCCCTCATAATTTTGTAGACCTCTATCAGGTCTCCCCTCAACATCCTTCATTCCAGTGAGAACAAATCAAGTTTATTCAACCTCTCCTCATAGCTAATGCCCTCCATACCAGGCAACATCCTGGTAAATCTCTTCTGCACCCACTCTAAAGCCTCCACATCCTTTTGGTAGTGCTGCAACCAGAATTGAACACTATACTCCAAGTGTGGCCTAACTAAGGTTCTATACAGCTGCAACATGACTTGCCAATTTTTATACTCAATGCCCCGACCAATGAAGGCAAGCATGCCGTATACCTTCTTGACTACCTTCTCCACCTGTGTTGCCCCTTTCAATGACCTGTAGACCTGTACACCTAGATCTCTCTGACTGTTAATTCTCTTGATGGTTCTACCATTCACTGTATATTCCCTACCTGTATTAGACCTTCCAAAATGCATTACCTCACATTTGTCCGGATTAAACTCCATCTGCCATCTCTCCGCCCAAGTCTCCAAACAATCTAAATCCTGCTGTATCCTCTGACAGTCCTCATCGCTATCCGCAATTCCACCAACCTTTGTGTCGTCCACAAACTTACTAATCAGACCAGTTACATTTTCCTCCAAATTATTTATATATACTACGAACAGCAAATGTCCCAGCACTGAACCCTGCAGAACACCACTAGTAACAGCCCTCCAATCAGAAAAGCACCCTTCCATTGCTACTTTCTGCCTTCTATGACCTGGCGAGTTCTGTATCCATCTTGCCAGCTCACCTCTGATCCCGTGTGACTTCACCTTTTGTACCAGTCTGCCATGAGGGACCTTGTCAAAGGCCTTACTGAAGTCCATATAGACAACATCCACTGCCCTACCTGCATCAATCATCTTTGTGACCTCTTCGAAAAACTCTTATCAAGTTAGTGAGGCACGACCTCCCCTTCACAAAACCATGCTGCCTCTTACTTATACGTCCACTTGCTTCCAAATGGGAGTAGATCCTGTCTCGAAGAATTCTCTCCAGTAATTTCTCTGCCACCGACTCCTTGCTTAAGTTCCTTCCTACTTTCCTTATAGTCCACACAGCTCACCGGCCTGTAGTTCTCTTGATTATCCTTGCTACCCTTCTTAAACAAAGGAACAACATTGGCTATTCTCCAGTCCTCCGGGACATCACCTGAAGACAGTGAGGATCCAAAGATTTCTGTCAAGGCCTCAGAAATTTCCTCTTTTGCCTCCTTCAGTATTCTGGGGTAGATCCCATCAGGCCCTGGGGACTTATCCACCTTAAGTCCGTAGTGCCACTGCTCTGGCTGCTGCTGTTTTCTCCTGATAGGCTATTCCCCCCCGACAGTATCCAAAGTGGTATACCTGTTCGAGAGGGGGACAACCACAGGGGATTCCTGCATTGACTGCCTGCCTCTTCTGGTGGTCACCCATCTCTCTGCCTGCATCTTGGGTGTGACCACATCTATATAACTGCTATCTATGATGCTTTCCGCCACCTGCATGCTCCTAAGTGCATCCAACTGCTGCTCCAAAAAATTTTTTTTTTAAGTTACTGTTAACTATATGTTTCCCTGGAGCTGTTGGCTGAGTTTGGGAGCTTCTCGGGCTATAAGTTAAATCTAGGCAAGAGTGAGGTATTTGTAGTACACCCGGGTGATCAGGAGGAGGGAATTGGGAGACTCCCGTTTAAGAGGGCAGTGAAGAGTTTCAGATACCTGGGGGTGCAGGTGGCCAGGAGTTGGGCGACTCTCCATAAGCTTAATTTTACCAGGCTTGTGGAGCAGATGGAGGAGGAATTCAAAAGGTGGGACATGGTGCCGCTATCGCTGGCGGGTAGAGTGCAGTCCGTCAAAATGACGGTTCTCCCGAGGTTCTTGTTCCTCTTTTAGTGTTTGCCCATCTTTATCCCTAGGGCCTTTTTTAGGAGGGTGACTAGCAGCATCATGAGCTTTGTATGGGCGCATGGGACCCCGAGGGCGAAGAGGGTCTTCTTGGAGCGGGCTAGAGATGGTGGGGGGCTGGCGTTACCCAATCTCTCAGGGTATTATTGGGCGGCCAATG
Source organism: Scyliorhinus canicula (assembly GCF_902713615.1). Lineage (NCBI taxonomy): Eukaryota > Metazoa > Chordata > Chondrichthyes > Carcharhiniformes > Scyliorhinidae > Scyliorhinus > Scyliorhinus canicula. The sequence goes on along the minus strand of NC_052156.1, from coordinate 11,378,557 downwards.
TGTCGATGATGCGCAAGTGGGTGATGGAGGGGGAGGGGTCAGCATGGAAATGGATGGAGAGGGCGTCCTGTGGAGATACAGGCCTGGGGGCCCTGGTAACGGCGCCGTGGCCGCTCCCTCCTACGAGGTATACCACGAAGGGCCTGTTCTGTGCTGTTCTATGTTCTATGAGTCCGGTGGTGGCGGCTACCCTCAAGATTTGGGGGCAGTGGAGGCGACATAGGGGGGATGCGGGGGGCTCGATGGAGGCTCCGTTAAGGGGGAACCATCGGTTTGTCCTGGGGAACATTGATGGGGGGTTCCAGGGTTGGCACAGAGCGGGCATCAGACAGCTGAGGGACCTGTTCATTGATGGGAGGTTTGCGAGCCTGGGGGAGTTGGAGGAGAAATTTGGGCTCCCCCGGGCAACATGTTCAGGTATCTGCAGGTAAAGGCGTTTGTTAGGCGGCAGGTGGAGGGATTCCCTGTGCTTCCCGCGAGGGGGGTGAGTGACAGGGTGCTTTCGGGGGTCTGGGTCGGGGAGAGGAAGATATCTGATATCTACAAGGTAATGCAGGAGGTGGAGGAGGTGTCAGTAGAGGAGCTGAAGGCTAAGTGGGAGGGGGAACTGGGGGAACAGATCGAAGATGGGACATGGGCTGATGCCCTGGAGGGTTAACTTTTCCTCCTCATGTGCGTGGCTTAGCCTCATCCAATTCAAGGTGCTGCACCGGGCCCACATGACTGGGACGGGGATGAGTAGGTTCTTTGGGGGTGAAGACAGGTGTGTCAGGTGCTCGGGGAGTCCAGCGAACCATGCCCATATGTTCTGGGCATGCCCGGCACTGGAGGGGTTCTGGAAGGGGGTGGCGAGGACGGTGTCGAGGGTGGTAGGATCCAAGGTCAAGCCAGGCTGGGGACTCGCGATTTTTGGGATTGGGGTGGAGCCAGGAGTGCAGGAGGTGAAAGAGGCCGGTGTGCTGGCCTTTGCGTCCCTAGTAGCCCGGCGGAGGATCTTGCTACAGTGGAAGGATGCGAGACCCCCAAGCGTGGAGACCTGGATCAATGACATGGCGGGTTTTATTAAGCTAGAGAAGGTTAAATTTGCCCTGAGAGGATCGGTACAAGGGTTCTTTAGGCGGTGGCAACCTTTCCTCGACTTTCTGGCTCAGTGATAGGGTACTGGGTCAGCAGCAGCAGCAACCCGGAAAGGGGGGGGGGGTAGACGTTGACTATGTTTGTTTATTTAATTTTAATTTAATTTATTTTTAAGTTCTCTTGTTGTTTACTGGGCTTGGGGGGGGGGGGGGGGGGTGTGATATATGCGTTGATACGGTCTTGGGGGTGTTACAGTTATTATGGTGTTTTATTGTTGCTTTTCATTGTTTGTTGTTATACTTTCTGTAAAAAATTCCAATAAAAATTATTTTAAAAAAAAAACTATATGTTTGCTAGGCGGCAGGTGGAGGGGTTCCCTTTGCTGCCCCCGCGGGGGGTAAGGGATAGGGTGCTTTCGGGGGTGTGGGTCGGGGATGGGAAGGTGTCTGACATCTACCAGGTGATGCAGGAGGTGGAGGAGGCGTCGGTAGAGGAGCTGAAGGCTAAGTGGGAAGTGTAGCTGGGGGAGCAGATTGAGGAGGGGGCATGGGCGAACGCCCTGGAGAGGGTGAACTCCTCCTCTTCATGTGCGAGGCTTAGCCTCATCCAGTTCAAGGTGCTGCACAGGGCACATATGTCCGGGACGAGGATGAGCAGGTTTTTTGGGGGCGAGGACAGGTGCAGCAGGTGTTCGGGGAGCCCAGCGAACCATGCCCATATGTTTTGGGCATGCCCGGCACTGGAGGAATTCTAGAAGGGGGTAGCAAGGACGGTGTCGAGGGTGGTAGGATCCAGGGTCAAACCGGGCTGGGGACTGGGGTGGGGTTGGGGTGGAGCCGGGAGTGCAGGAGGCGAAAGACGCCGGTGTTTTGGCCTTTGCGTCCCTAGTAGCCCGGCGGAGGATCTTGTTGCAATGGAAAGATGCGAGACCCCCAAGCGTGGAGACCTGGATCAATGACATGGTGGGATTCATTAAGCTGGAGAAGGTCAAATTCGCCCTGAGGGGGTCGATACAAGGGTTCTTTAGGCGGTGGCAGCCTTTCCTCGACTTTCTGGCTCAGCGATAGGGAATTAGGTCAGCAGCAGCAGCAACCCGGGGGGGGGGGGGTGGTTTCCGGGGGGCATTGTTTATGTTAATTTAATTTATTGTTAATTTATTTTGTTGTTTATTGGGTTGGGGGGGGGGGTGGGTGGGGGGTTCGCTACATGCGTTGTTACGGGTGCCGGGGGGTGTTTATTATTATTATTGTTCTGTTGTTATACATTTTTCAAAAAATTTCAATAAAAATTATTTTTAAAAAAACTATATGTTCCCTAGCACTAGATTTCTACTAAATACAGTACTCTCCGGTCTCTGGCTTAGATACCCCTCTAAATTATGATTAAGTAATTAATTAATTATGTTTAATTAGTTTAACAATGTTTAATTAGTTTATTCATTAACATGCACTACTTTGACACTGGGTCCATTACATTAATGATCACTGACTGCCCGATGGAAAAAGAACAACTTCCTGTCCTCCTTTACTAAACCTGTAGTAACCAAGTTTTGAAACTCAACAGAACCAGTGAATGGCCTTGTTTAGAACACCTTACTCTACCATGCTACCCATTCTCATTCCATAAGATCATGGCTGAACTGTTTGTAGCCTTAACACCACTTTCCTGCCTGACTCTCCTGAACGTATTTAGATTTCCCGGGCCAAGTTGTAAAAATGGCCCAGACTTCACTGCTCTCTGGAGATGAGAATGCCAAACACAAACAACCCTCAGAGAAGAAATTCCTCAGCTGTAAATCTCATCTCAGCTGTAAATCAGCTGCGGTACATAGACCTCGTCCTGGACATATGAGCCCTGTGCAGCACCTTGAACTGGATGAGGCTAATCTTACTTTGAAACTGTGCCCCCAGTTCTAGATTCCTCCACAAGAGGAAACATCCTCTCAGTATCTAGCCTGTCAAACCCCTCAATCTTCAATAAGATCACCTCTCATTCTTCTAAGCTCCACGGGCTCAACCTGCTCAACATTTCCTCAATAGACAACTCAGTCAACCCAGGAATCTGCTTTTTCTGAACTGCTTCCAATTCAAGTATGTCCCTCCCTTAAAGCAAGGAGACCGAAAGTGCACACAGTACTCTGGGTGCAGTCCCACCAAAGCCGTGCACAGTTCTTCCCCTACTTTTATACTCCGCTCCCTTGCCTTCCTAATTACTTGCTGTGCCTGCATGCTCACATTTTGTGACAAGTAGGTCGCCGTACCGCAGCAATTCCGGAGTCTCTCCATTCAAATAATATTCTGCTTGTTTTATTCTTTCTGCCAAACCTGACAAACTAATATTTTTCCACATGATTTTCCATCTGTCAATTTTTTGCTCACTCACTTGACCTATCAATACCCCTTTGCAGATTCTTTGTGTCCTCACAAACTTGTTTTCTCAACTATCTATATCACCAGAAAACGGGACTAGAATGGATACATTTTGTCCCTTCATCCAAGTCAAAAATAAGTTGTAAATATATGACCAAATATTTGGTCAAAAAGGAAGGTTTTAAAGAGTGACTTAAAGGAAGAAAGCAAAGTCAGGAGGTGTAGAGAGGGAATTCCAGAGCTTGGGCCATAGGTACCTGAAGGCATGGCCACCAAAGGTGGAATAAGGGATCAGTTGGCTGGATGGCTGGTTCGTGATGTGGAGCGACGTCAACAGTGCAGCTTCAATTCCCGTACTGGTTGAGGTTATTCGTGAAGGCCGTGCCTTCTCAACCTTGCCTGAGGAGTGGTGACCCTCAGGTTAAGTCACCACCAGTCAGCTCTCTCTCTCAAACGGGAGAGCAGCCTATGGTCATCTGGGACTATGGAGACTTTCATTTTGATGTAATTGGGAATGTACAAGAAACCATAATTGGAGGAGCACAACTATCTGGAAAATATTACAGAGATGGGGATAAGCAAAACCCTGGGAAGATTTGAAAACAAGGATAAAAATTTTAAAGTAAAGATATTGCTTGACTGGGAGACAATGGAAGTCAGTGAACACAGGGGCGATTAGGGAATGGGACTTGCTGCAAGTTAAGGCGCAGGCAGCGCGGGGGGGTGGGAGCTAGGATGGGAGAGACTACAATTCCCTATAAAAAAACAAATCTTAGTTTTCATTCAGAAAATCCAAAGAGTATAAAGTTGAGAATGCATAAAACTAGACAAAATAACAGGCAGCATGGCAGCACAGTGGTTAGCACAGTTTTTTCACTGCTCCAGGGTCCCAGTTTCGATTCCTAGCATGGGTGACTGTCTGCACGTTCTCCCCGTGTTTACGTGGGTTTCCTCCGGGTGCTCCGATTTCCTCACACAGTCCAAAGATGTGCAGGTTAGGTGGGTTGGCCATGCTAAATTGCTCTTGGTGTCCAAAAGGTTAGGTGGATTACTGGGATAGGTTACAAGCTTGGGCTTAAATAGGGTGCTCTTTCCAAGAGCCAGTGCAGACTCGAGGGGCTGAATGGCCTCCTTCTGCACTGTAAATTCTATGATTCTATGATATCTAAAGTCAGACAAGGTCATTCAGGCTCATTCCTGCTTTTATTCATGGCCCATGCATGACTGTCGTAATTAATTTGCCTGCCACACTTCCTGTTGGCCTTCTATTCATCTCTTCCCTTTCTGGGATACTTAGTTATGGCACACGTGGAAGACTTTGTAGGATCCTGAATTGGATCTGGTTTGTTTTACTGTGATCCATTTGGAGAGCATGCTGACCTCACACGTTTATTTAACCTGTGGGAGAATTAAAGGGAGCCTGCCATGCCGAGAAACTGACTGGAATGCCATCTTGCTGGTGAGAAAAAGGAAAAATGGGGCAACAATGTGAACCAAGAGAGGTGGCTTTGCAAAGGCACAGTCACCTGAACGAGATAAACAAAGTTGGCATTTTAGGTCGGACTTTTCATTGGAACAGAAACGTCAGGATAAAGAAATCCCTTTGTCCAACTGACAGGAATTAGACAACTCTACTAAAATCATGAAACATAAAAGGGAGAGGATTCTAAAGTGTGCCGATATGCTAAATACTTTTGCAAGGAGGCAGCAAAAAGATGTGATTGTCAATGATTATTACAATGTTGGAAAGTGTTGCATATTGTTGCAGCATTAACTGATATTGATCTTTCAGAACAGAAACCAATCTCGCAGTTACTATAGGAGCTGTGCAGACAGTTGTTTAACCAGAGTGCCGAGTTGGGTGATAATAGCACAAAAGATTATATGCATTATGCATGCCTTCAAAAGACAAAAAGAAAGAGAAACAGCATCTCCTTACATCCTCCAAAGGGGTTATCGATGTGCTTTCTCCTCCATAATAAGAATTTCGGTCCATGTGGAGTACCTTCTTCCCATTCACAGACATGATACCAGACAAGATACATTCCTTTAAAACAAAACAGAGATACAAGATCAAACTCCTGAAAAATGAGGGGTTAGGGAGAGCACACAAGACCACGAAAATGTGCATTTATCTAATGTTTTATCATATCCTCAGGACACCACAAAGCACTCAAAGTATCCAAACAACTACTCGTTCATGTTCAAATCGATGAGGATGGTCATTCTTGGCTGGCAATTTATGCACAGAAAGATCCCATGCAAATAGCAAGTTATAACAACCAGTTAATCCATTTTTACTCTAATACTGGATGAGGAATGAATGTTAACCAGGACACAATACGAAGCCTTGTGGAGAGGTGCAAACAGGAAATGTTGGAGGCTATCTAGTTTTTGATGTGATTGGATTGGATTGATTAAACAATTAAATTGGGGGGGGGGGGATTGACACAGATATTGAATTCTTCCTTGAATAGCGCAAGTAATATTTTAAGCCAATAGTCTTGGTTTAACATCTAAAAGGCAACTGATAAAGCACTGCACAGCATCAGCCTAGAATATGTGCTCAATCAAGTATGGGGCTTGATTCCATCAACATTCTTTATCTTATTATTTATTCTGTAGTGGACGTCCACTCTCCATTGGCAGATCTGCTTCCAACAAGTTCATTTGTACCAATTACTTCCTTTCAATAATTCTCGAAGTGAAAGTCTGCCAATTTTTGAAGTGTAATAATATTAATAATCTTTATTATTGTCACAAGTAGGCTGACATTAACACTGCAATGAAATTACTGTGAAAAGCCCCTCGTCGTCACATTCCGGCGCCTGTTCGGGTACACAAAGGGAGAATTCAGAATGTCCAATTTACCTAACAAGCACATCTTTCGGGACTTGGAAAAGGTTAGAGGAATCAAAAATGTGTCACCGGATGGGTACATGCATTTTTGTCAGTCTTCCAGGAGAACCTCTCAGGCATAGATGCAGTTGGACCTCGTTTAGATTACTGTAGTAGCGAGCTCAGAACTCGGCAACAAACTGCTCAATTGATTATTCACATTTCATTCAACTAAAAGCTGTCAAATCAATTGTCAGTGCTATCATTAGCTGACATTACAGAGTGCTGTGCCCCAGATTGGACTGGAGCCCACAGTATCACCGCACCACTCCCATTACATGATGAATTTTCAACCATGGTTATAGCCTTTAGTGGCGGTTAGGAAATTCCCCTCTTGGTAGGGATGAGAAAGTTTGTGGGGGGAGGGGAGGGGCTGCATTCTTTCTTCATAGCTGCTTACAAAGAAGGGCTTTACGAGGTTCAAAAGGTGGACAAGAAAGAAAATACAAATATGCACCGGGTGAAACTAACCCTAGTAACTAGCTTTTTTGAGAATGGAGCCCAAATAACAGTTCTTGTTGTTTCTGAATACGCTTCGATGACAAATTCCACAATGTCAGGGCACGTTCACGACAATGAAGATGGCACATTGTTCAGTGGTGCTTTGTGGTAAAAAAAATAGGCACCGTTAAGGACTCAGTACCATGAAGACAGGCTGTAACGTCTCTGATGAAAGATGGGAGTTCTGACAATGATGAAATGAAACATCATCCTAGATTAGTTGCTCAATTCCTGGAGTGAGGCATAAACCCACAATGTTCTAATTCAGAATCATGGGTGCTGCCAACAGTCCCTCTTCTAGACTCTTGACTTTGAACCAGTCCAAAAATGAAAATACATACACAGAAGATAGGAGCAGGAGGAGGCCTTAAGTCAGAACAAGACTGATTTTATCTCCTTGTTAAGAAAAATGTCAATCAATTCTTTCATATCGGGTATTTTATTTAAAATTTTGGGCAATGGTGCAACAACCATGAAACATACAATGCAAATAAATGATTAAGAATTGCGAATACAAGACATACCAGGAAGCAGACTAACAACAGCTGGTGTCACTGTCTGGAATCTTTATGACAGCTGAAATAACTCTATCTAAATGCAGAGTCGGCAGTTAAAGAGACAACAGGTTCTACTACTGATGTAAAGGGGACCATTTCCAACTGGTTTCCCAAGTGATAGGTTGAAATCAATGAAATGAAAACCAGGCAGTTGATCAGCAACACCAGTTTTACAGCTGGGCAGTTGGAGGATCTACTCAAATCAGTTTTAGTTGGTTCCGATTACTTGGTTTGTGTATTCAGGTCATTTAGGTTCTCCCATTGGCCCAAAAACAATAATTTGGTCAGGTCCCTGCATCTCGAAACACTCTGGGAGAAGCTGTTGGAGATGTTGATGGAGGATAGTGTGAGGTTGAGTTAGAGTGTAGGTTGTATTAGTGAGAGATAATTAATTACTGTAACATAGATTCAATACTATTATTTTGTTAGCTGTTACTCAGTAGAGTGTGCAAACCATTTCAAGTAGTGTACAATAAACGAGCTTTGGTTTAAACATATAGCTTTATGTTCTTTGTAAACACTACGACATTGGCTATCTTGGAGAACAATACAAGGAACATAACACCCACAATACATACAATGCATTAGTCCTTCAAAGTACCACAACTTGGAATGGTATGGCACAAGCTCACATTGACAGTGCCTTACATGGAGAGTTCCTGCGATATTGAAGAGCCAAATGGATCTCGAGTACTTTGCTGCAGCAAACATGCAAATGTCAGTAATGCCAACATGACTCACTTGGCACACTTTACATGGTTTCATTTTTTTGTCAGTATTCAATGGATGAGGTTTCCAGCTATGTTCTGAATAAACCACCAGCCTGGTCAATTGGCAAAAGAAAGATGGAATCAAAGCATTTACAGTGCAGAAGGAGGCCATTCAGCCCATCTAGTCTGCACCGGCCCTTGGAAAGAGCATCCTATTTAAGCATAATACAAAAAGATTGGAGGGGGGAATAAAATTAAATAATAAAGAAGAGGTTCAAGATTTGGTTAAAGCCAGGCCAATGATGCAGAAATTAAATCGGAACTGGCTTAATAGTAGATTTCAAATAGCTATAAAATTCTTCATTGGAAAATCCTCACTGCCTCAATTTGTAACATTAAAAAATATATTGCATTTGACATGTCTATAAATACTGTTGACATGCAAGGCCATTTTAGTCATAGAGATGGTGACCTGGGGCTACAGGAGCAGCTTAAAGTGGTTTAATTGTAACCCTATATTTAGAAAAACGAGAACACCCTGGGAAGCAGCACAAACACCGAGCTGATGTGATTGTGATGCAATCTTGCACTTAATAACACCAGCTGTTTCCAGTGCTGACCTTTGCAACATGTTGAATGAAGAATTAAAGAAAATATGCTCCTATTACATCTTTTCTTTGGAGTGATGATATAAAACCGTATTGTACTGTATGACCGTATGAAATAGAATTTATCCCCCTTCTAATTTCCTCCTGCCCTAGGTTTCTGACTTCTGCTGGGGTACATTTCCAAAGGCTGCAGACAGGTGCCCTCTGGCATCCTTTCCAAGTAAGCCTTGTCCACGCAACTACTTTTCATCAAAGGTCACTGAACAGCTGATAAGTGACACATGTTGCAAAGTGGATGGGGTCTGACAATCATGTTCAAACCGTGCGCAGTATCCACCCTGATTTTTGTCCCAATATCTTTCCTTCCCTAACCTGAAGGACAGAGGTGTGAACTGTAGCTCCCCCTCCTGCTTCCCCAGTTGAGAGTAGCTAACACAGCAGAGAGATGGCTGTATGATTTGTAGAACACCGTAAAATGAAGTAATCAATAAGCCACTGGGTATAGCGCAAAACTTTTTCTTAAATGCCTCACCAATATTTTCAAAAGTAAACACTACCTTGGTCTCTGGGAGCACACCCATCCGTGCCCATTATAGATTGGCTGTCCAAAGGGATTACTTACACTTTAATATACAAGTTTTTAAAAATAAATTTAGAGTACACAATTAATTTTTTTCCAATTAAGGGGCAATTTAGCCTGGCCAATCCACCTACCCTGCACATCTTTGGGTTGTGGGCATGAAACCCACGCAAATACGGGGAGAATGTGCAAACTCCACACGGACAGTGACCCAGAGCCGGGATCGAACCTGGGAACTCGGCACCGCGAGGCAGCAGTGCTAACCACTTTAATATACTGTTTTATAAGATTAGATAGAAGACAGCAGGTGTATAAACTAATTACAGGGGTTACATACAAGTGGGAGTTTGAAACAAATGGCAATCTAAGTATTTTTTATCCGGGTGTCTCTGGGCCAGCATTTTATAAAAAATATATTTTTTTAAAATTCCAATTAAGGGGCAATTTAGCGTGGCCAATCCACCTATCCTGCACATCTTTGGGTTGTGGGGGTGAGACCCACGCAGACACGGGGAGAATGTGCAAACTCCACACAAGGCAGTGATCCGGGGCCGGGATTGAACTCGGTGTCGTGAGGCAACAGTGCTAACCACTGCCCCACTGTGCCGCCCTGGACAGCATTTGATGCCCATTCCTAATTGCCCTTGGCTTGCTTGGCCATTTCAGTGGAAGGGGGGGGCAGTTAAGAGTCAACCTCTTTGTGGGTCTGAAGTGACATGGAGGTCAGACTGGGTTCGGACGGCAGGTTTTCTTCCCTGAAGGACATTAGTGAATAGGGTTACCATTCACCTTTGCCAAAACACAAGAGTGCTACCATTCAGCCAACGTGTACACCAGTTCCATTCCAGTCCTGTCTGTTGAACTTGGACATGTGTAAGTTGGTGGACACGTCTGCCAATATATCAGCAGTCAATGCACCTAAAAAGTGCTTAATTGGTTGTGAAAGTTTTAGCACATTCTCAGGACAAGATATAAACGATAATTTATTCTTCTCTCTTTCTTGCACTAAGTATAGAGCCAGACTCAAAGAGGTTAATGGACCACTTTTATGCCCTTCTCATCACCTGATCCAATACTTCCCCGTTTCACAAACCTTTCCGGCACCTCAGTGTGACAGTGCTGATTAGGAATAATGTCTGCACTCCTCACGGAATAAGTTTTTTTAATAAAAGGAAAATCTGCATATCAAGGTAATGAAGGTACATTCTCAAGATTGGAACATTTTCTACACTAGCTTCCTGTACCTTTCCCAACAATCTGCTTCAAATGCTCCACATTTTGAGAATGTGAAAAGCAGCCTTTAGTTTGTGTTTTTCAAACTTTTTTGCCCAGGACCTGATTTTACTATCTGGCCATCATGCGGGACCCACGGCCCCCGAACTTCACGACCCACCATTTTCACTTACCTTTAAGGTGAGCCTGCTTGGTCCTCACGATCTCACTCCTTTTGTTATTCAATGTTGCATTTCTGCAACATTGCAGAACAATGTTGATGTTGCATTTCTGCTAAGTACTTCAGCTGTTGATTTAATATCTCACTGCATCCGCTGGAAAAAATCAAGAGTTTGAACTCGAACCCACCAACCTTAGTCTTCAAATGTCTTTGAAGTTTTGAGGGTTTTAAACTTTCATGTGCCAGTGCTTCCCTGCATATAACACACATGAACTCGGAATCCTGATTTGTAGTGGCAGAATTAATAAACCCACACCTCAAGCAATCATCTGTATGCTGCTTTGTTCCTGTTTTCAGCTTCTTCTTCATGGGTTGTTCACTAGAGGCCCTGGAGTTCACACCAGCACTGCTCTGGTACACCAGTGCCAACTTCCAGTGCACCTAACAATCTTACACCCAAGTAAAGTTACCAGTTTTTTAAATCAATAATTCACAAGTCATTTTGCTTGTCCATAAGGTGTTCATACTATCAGTCTATTGAGCCAAGAATCAAAAGCAGGATGACACAAGTAGTGAAACAATGTGTTACCAGTTTCAATTAACCCCTTGTCGAAATTTACTTGCGTCAGCGACTCCTCTGCGTACTGATACGCACTAAGAATAACCAAACTTCAGAAATACTTCACTATGGGCAGCACGGTGGCCTAGTGGTTAGCACAGCTGCTTCACGGCGCTGAGGTCCCAGGTTCAATCCCGGCTCTGGGTCACTGTCCGTGTGGAGTTTGCACATTCTCCCCGTGTCTGCGTGGGTTTCGCCCCCACAACCCAAAAATGTGCAGAGTAGGTGGATTGGCCACACTAAATTGCCCCTTAATTGGAAAAAGTAATTGGATAATCTAAATTTTAAAAAAAGAAATACTTCACTATCATAGCACTTATTGAAAATCAACAGATAGCAAAAAAATTTATTTTAAAATCTGAATTCTCAAGACATAGTGTGTTAAAGCCAGCACCAGAATTCTGTCTCGGTTACAGATTTTGTTCAGGTATCCGGTATGAAAATCTGCAATTCTACACAAGTTCTTATTGTCACTGACTGATTTCTTTAGGTATTGCACATGGGGCTTTATTGTAATGTTTAGCTGCCAGAGATGGGCCATTGCTCACCATCCCTGCAAGGAAGCGGTCTCGTGAGACTAATTAGAGGCTAATTATTATTCAAAATGTTGCAGATTGGCAGTACTCGTCTTCTCTTCATTTTCTCTGCAACTTCTTCACATAACCGTAAGGTCACAAAAAGCAAGAAGTAGGTACTTAATTTTTCTATTTTTTTAAAAAATAGACTTTAAATCTCAAAACATAATGGATGTCTCACTGACACTGTTTAGGGCCTTGGTGAGACCACACCTTGCAGCAGTGTCCCAAGGAAGGATATACTTTCCATAACGGGTGCGCAGCGAAGGTTCACCAGATGGATTCCAGGAATGGCAGGATTGTGGAGAGATTGGGTCGGCTGGGCCTGTATTCACTGGAATTTAAAAGAAGGAGAGGGAATCTAATTGAAATGTTTAAAATTCTGTCAGGGCAGAATAGACAAGATGCAGGGACGTGTTTCCACTGGCTTGAGGGTCTAGAACATGGGGTCAGTGTCTCAAGGTCGGCCATTTAGGACTGCGATGAGGAGAAACATCTTCACTCAGAGGGTGGTGAATCTGTGGAATTTTCTTCCACAGAAGCTTGTGGAGGCCAAGTTGGTTAGCACTGGGACTGCGGCGCCGAGGACCCGGGTTCAAATCCCAGCCCTGGGTCACTGTCCGTGTGGAGTTTGCACATTCTCCCCGTGTCTGCGTGGGTTTCACCCCCACAACCCAAAGATGTGCAGGTAAGGTGGATTGGCCACGTTGGAATTACCCACGCTGAAAGCCCCTTAATTGGAAAAATAAAATAAATAATTGGGTATTCTAAATTTATTTTTTTTTAATTATGAAAAAAAAGTTGTATTTGAGGAAATAGATAAACTCTAAAGGTGTCAAGGGGTATGGGGACAGTGCGGGAGCATGGCAGTGAGAAAGAGAATCAGCCATGATCGTATTGAATGGCAGAGAAGGCTCAAATTGCAGAATGGCCTATTATCTATGTTTCGATTTAAAAAAGGGGGAATAATAGATATTTTGAAATATTTTAATATAAATGGGCCTTGGAGATCTTGTGGCACAGTGGATAGCTCACTACCTCTGAGCCAGAAGTTCCGATTTCATGTCCCATCCCAGGACCTGATAGCCAAGAAAGATGCGTTACTAATGAGTGTCAATCTGCAAAATCTGGCAATGATCAGCCATGGTCTAATTCAATGGCAGAGCAGGCTTGATGGGCTGAATGGTCTATTCCTGGTTCCTATGTTTACAGGAAAGTCTTTTTTTTTTAAACTTGTAAAATAAATTTTGAGTACCCAATTCATTTTTTCCAATTAAGGGGCAATTTAGCGTGCTCAATCCACCTACCCTGCACATATTTGGGTTGTGGGGGTGAAACCAGCACGGTAGCCTTGTGCATAGCACAACTGCTTCACAGCTCCAGGGTCCCAGGTTCGATTCCGGCTTGGGTCACTGTCTGTGTGGAGTCTGCACATCCTCCCCGTGTGTGCGTGGGTTTCTTCCGGGTGCTCCGGTTTCCTCCCACAGTCCAAAGATGTGCAGGTTAGGTGGATTGGCCATGATAAATTGCCCTTAGTGTCCAAAATTGCCCTTCGTGTTGGGTGGGGTTACTGGGTTATGGGGATAAGGTGGAGGTGTTGACCTTGGGTAGGGTGCTCTTTCCAAGAGCCGGTGCAGACTCGATGGGCTGAATGGCCTCCTTCTGCACTTTAAATTCTATGATTCTATGATTTTCATGCAGGCTAATAAAATGGCTGTGCACTCACTACCCTTTAGATCCAGAGGAAAAAGGAAGGAATGAAAGTGTTAAGTACATTTCAGTTTTGAGTGGGATGAATTTTACGTTCAATTCCCCTTCAAGTAATTTCTTTAGAACATAGGGTGGCACAGTGGTTAGCACTGCTGCCTCACAGCACCAGGGACCCGGGTTCAATTCCGGCCTCGGGTCTTGGTGGAGTTTGTACATTCTCCCAGTGTCTCCATGGGTTTCCTCCGGGTACTCCAGTTTCCTCCCACAGTCCAAAGATGTGCAGGTTAGGTGGATTGGCCATGGATATGCAGGTTAGGTGGATTGGCCATGGATATGCAGGTTAGGTGGATTGGCCATGGATATGCAGGTTAGGTGGATTGGCCATGGATATGCAGGTTAGGTCATGGTTATGGGGTTACGTGGATAGGGCAGTGTGGACAGGGGAGTGGACATGGGTGAGTGCTCATTCAAAGGGTCGGTGCAGACTCGATGGGCCGAATGGCTTCCTTCTGCACTGTAGGGATTCTATGACTCTATAATCTATAGTCCCAGAAAATAAGGTCGTAACAAACTAGCTGTTGTTCACTATTTCACACAGACCCCACAAACTTTCAGGCAAAAATCTACCAAACCGCACAAATAATTTGTCATTGTTCAATAATCAACTGGCTGCACTGAGATTCCACAGTATTTGAATAGATTTAATTTCCGAAACACTTTTTAACAGAAGCAATATCTCTAAATTTCAACATGATTTAGTTAAGTCACAATTAAAATGAGTGGTGCAAATTGACGTAGTAGGACAGTCCAACTGAGCGCCAATATACGGTATCACGCAATTAGAGAGACACAGACTCAGTTCTTCATCCTGCAGATGGCGATACTTATTGGAGGCAAGCCTCTTCCTACAGATCACTCACCTCCCAGCCACCAGCTCAACGTACCTGCAAATTGTCATCACCATTGAATCACGACTATAAGTTTATGCATAGGTTTTGATCTTGCCCTCACCAGAAAGGCTTTTGAACAGCATTTTTAAATTTCTCGAGTCTAGCACTGATATTCCAAAATCCACTTTGTGGAATTACAAGAATTGGAGGATGAAGGAAGTATGGCAATGGGGTTTTCTTTAATAAAACACTTTTCAGTCAGCGCATTTAACATTATAATCCACGGACCATGCACAAGAACAAATCGATAAATCACTCATTATTAGTTGCAGGGGTAAAAAAACGTTAGCCCACGTCAGACCAAATCTCCTTCTGATGAAGCAGCTGGATTTTTGGAAGCGGTGATATATTGGAAATTACAGTACAGCTATTGTAAAACTGAAAATCTTGTGCACACTTCCTGTTTCTGGTATTTGCAGCCCCCCGCCCCCACGCCCGCCCCACCCAGGGTGGCACTAAAACACCTCAGTAATGCATATCCAAACTTTGTAAATTTTCATCATGTGGCGTGTACAGGAAATCAAATTAAAAAGTGACTGGGTTATTTGAGTTGAACATTCATTGCACAGAATTGAGATAATGGACAAAAGGGAGATGGTAAACTGTTTTTTAAACGCGTCGATAGGTGCAAAAAAGTGGGCGAAAGTTTACTTTCTCCAATACATACATGCTGCACCCTCTGTAGTACAAAAGTATTTAAAAATATTTACTGTTGCATTTTTAGAAAAATTAAACATGAAGTACGCAAAGGTACTTCACAGAATAAGCATTTGGAAAAAAGTGCCTGAGGCAGGAAATGAGTTTTAAAAAGCTTGAACAATGGGACAGTTTTGAAGGAAAAGTTTGAAAGGTTATGCATGTGATCAAGGCTGAAAGACCATCACAATAGTGAGGCACGTCAGAGGGACAGAATATCAGGGGGAAACCATAGGACTGGAGGAGGTTGCACAGAGGTAGGAAGGAATGTAGGGGAGAATTTTAATTTTCAAGCAGTGTCAGACAGGGAGCTAATGTACATCAGCATTATGTGAGCAGTGCAACATGGTATGGGATATCTGGAGCAGCGATTTATCACAATATACTTCTCCCCCTGTTTCCACATCATTGAGACAAAACAATTGTTGTAATGGCTGCCAACAGCAAGTGTCAGGGCAATTATTGGAACGCCAACGAACTGCATCACTGATATTCAACGAATCATCGCCATTTCCATCTCAAAGATCTGTTTCTGGTTTCACCCAACCATGCCTAGACCACGATAACAAAGAGAGTCAATTCCCCGAGAAGAAACCAAAGTTCCCCATTACAACCTGCCTTATAAATAACTCCTCAATACCCATTATTCCTCGCATACACTGATTAATTGCAAAACAGCTGTCAAATTCATGGCATAATGAATAATATATGGCCATGGATATAAAAGCAGTACCTTCACCCATGAGTCATTCCTGTATATTATTAACCCAAGACTAATGAGGCACTCAATAAAAACATTATCCTATACTGTCAAGGCAGGCTCTCTGCAGATTCTTGTCATTTTTCAGTAATGCCTGATTTTTCAAAAGGCTGAGCTGACCTGACAAGTGAAATGAGGTACTTAATAATGAGACGTATTGCTTGTGAGGCATCACAAGTGACAGGTAACAGTGACTGCAGAGCTTCTAAAATATAGGACAATCACCTGCACTAGTCGGTGACTCGGCAGGGGAGTGTCACATTTGAGGTTCTTTGGCAATCTGCACAGTAAAGACCTGGACATGAAGCAATTTGGGACATATACTCTGAGCAAAGGTTGGCTAAAACTAGTGTTAACTTTTAAGACAAGTCAGGGCAGCAGGGTGGGGCAGTGGTTAGCACTGTTGCCTCACGGCACCGAGGACCTGGGTTCAATCCCCATCCCGGGTCACGGTCCTTGTGAAGTTTGCATATTCTCCCTGTGTCTGCGTGGGTCTCACCCCCACAACCCAAAAAGATGTACAGGGTAGGTGGATTGGTCTTGCCAAATTGCCCCTTAATTGGTACTCTGAATTTATAAAAATTAGTTTTAAGGACAGTTATCACTGACTGGTGAATGTACTGGATGACAAGCAGCCTTTAAAATATGGCATTGGCAGCTATTTGTCCATTTCAAAATCCATGGCCAATTGATTTGCACCATGGTGCTTGACAAACTCTTTTGACCACTACAAGCCATCCGCCAGTTTAAGCATCTGCTCCCTCCGCTGCCATGTGTAAGACCTACATGATGCATTGCAGGAAATCAACAAGATTTCTTCAATAGCATCGCTGGAACTCTCAACCTTCATCACCAAGAAGGATAAAGGAAACAGATGTAGGAGAACACCACCACCTCCAGGTTTCCATCCTGACTTGGAAATATAATCGCCATTCCTTCGTCATTGCTGGGCGACAACTGTGAAAACTCCCACCCTAACAACGCTATAGACCAGTGTTTCAAGAAGGTCATTCACCACCATCTTCTCAAGTGAATGGGGGATGTGCAATAAATACTTGCCTTACCTGCAATTCCTTTATCTTGGGATTAGGATTTTAACGGAGTGTACTTTCAGCATTTTCTGTTCTTATTTTAAGACAAAATTTTATTGAAAATAAAACTTAAACAAGAAGATATAGATACAAAGCAGCAAATGGAGACCTAGGTGGCTGGAAGAGAGTAGTGACAATTATCCGATTGTGCAGATCTAATTACGTCAGGGGCTGTGACTGACAGCTAAACCTCACAGATTGAATCTCTGCCTGAATCTCACCCTCAAGCAGGACTTACTATCACACTGCAGAATTTCTATTGATTTTTTTCCTTCAGAACTATCGCAGAGCAGGTGCAGTGATTCTAGCCACAAGTGGCCTTGCGCGGTTGAATGGGGTCACAAAGATCATTGTGACACAGCAACAGGTGCGACGTGGCATTAGCTGATCTGAATTCAAATAGTAATACCAAGGTTTTTCTTTCAACTGGGACAAAGTCAAATTTACTAGAGGCATGCCATCAATCAAGCTGACCATTCAGGGAAAACGGATGCGACTGCAGACCACCAGGTAACATCCCAAAATGTGACTTATTCAGTCATCATAAAACAATGGCCATAGCTCTAAGGATTGGGTCAAAATCCCCAAAACACTCTTGTAAATTCTGAGCCCTGCCCTGTGCCATACACAGTACAACTTTGCACACATATACTTAAGTTATCTGCAGCGATATGTCCATTCTCTACTCAGTTCCTGTGGCACCCTGTATTATACCTTCTCATATATTCTTTACTAATACGTAATGACAATACTGCATTGTTATGGCAGAAAATATGCTGCAAGATTAAAACTTATTGCACTAATTGCAGTATTTTGGTCCTCTTTAATGCAACATTATTTTTGACCAATTCCATTCAAAGAACTGCACTGAATTCATTTTAATTTGCTTTTAACATCCTTTATTAAATGCATCGGGATTTTATCAAAGTGCTGATTAAATTACTTTGTTGAAAGTTGAATTTTGACTTGTTCTAATATATTTAAAAGTGCACTGTTGCTGTGTTGACTGCATCCTGAGTCACCTGATCTCGAACAACAATGAGTCAGAGTACAGGAGGGCGATAGAGAACGTGGTGGCTTAGTGTAACGACAACAATCTCTCCCTCAACGACAGCAAAACTAAGGAGCTGGTCAGGAAGCGAAGTATCGTACACACCCCTGTCAGCATCAATGGTGCCGAGGTGGAGATTGTTGACAGCTTCAAATTCCTAGGTTTGCACATCACCAACAAACTGTCCTGGTCAACCCGGGTCGACGTTATCATCAAGAAAGCACAACAGCACCTATGCTTCCTCAGGAAACTAAGGAAATTCAGCATGTCCACATTGACTCTTACCAATTTTTGCAGATGCAGCATAGAAAGCATCCTATCTGGCTGCATCGCAGCCTGGTATGGCAACTGCTCAGCCCAAGGCCGTAAGAAACTACAGAGAGTCATGAACACAGCCCAGTCTATCACGCGAACCTGCATCCCATCAATTGACTTTGTCTACATCTCCCACTGCCTGGGGAAAACGGGCAGCATAATCAACGACCCTTCCCACCCGGGTTATTCTCTCTTGCAACTTCTTCCATCGCGCAGGAGATACAGAGGTCTGAGAACACACACTAACAGATTCAAAAACTCTTCTTCCTTGCTGTGATTAGACTCCTGAATGACTCTTGTATGGACTGATCAGATCTCTACACACATCTTCTCTACTGAGTAGTACTGCACTCCGTATGCTTCACCCGATTTCTGTGTCTATATATTTGCGTATATGTATGGCCCATGTTTTTTTTTCCATGTATGGAATGATCTGTCTGGAACAATACTTTTCACTGTACCTCGGTACACGTGACAATAAAACAAATCCAAATCTATTATTTATTCCACATCTTCTTCTATCCTTTCACGAACCACACACAATAACAGGACCATGATTGTGCATCAGGTCAGCAAGAGTCAGTGGACAATCCCATGATGGGAAGCACCAGACGATAGATCTGACTTCACCCGAACTCCACACAGAATTAAGGGGTCACTGGAAGACCAGCCACACTTCCTGGCACAGCTATGCTGCCAACAACTGTATCACAACCCGAACACTCGACATCAGCCAGTGTAACACGGAGCAGGATTAGCATTTGGCACCTTTTGCTACAAGTGGGTCCATACAAAAATAGACTGCAGTCATTAAGCCATCAGGAAGTGTTTTGTGAGTTTATGCAGGAGACAATCAAAATTCAGTGACAGAATCAGAATACCCAGTTTATGTAACACAAAAAACATTCTTCTGAGCCTAGAAAATCAACTGACAAAGCCACCTTATGGCTCAGAGAGCAAATATACCAGGCGATGTGATAGTCAGAAATGTTTTGGGTTTAATCCCTGCTCTGTGATGCATAAACCAATCTCAACCAGAGTGATAGAACTCGGGAGTGGAACTGGCCGGTGAGCTTCCCATTTCTCACATCAGAGCAAAGCCTTCTATAGTTGTACAGTCCAACAATACTACATAAGAACATAAGAACTCGGAGCAGGACTAAGTCATCTGGCCCCTCGAGCCTGCTCCGCCATTCAATGTGATCATGGCTCATCTTTTGTGGACTCAGCTCCACTTTCCAGCCCGAACACCATAACCCTGAATCCCTTTATTCTTCAAAAAACTATCTTTATCTTAAAAACATTTAATGAAGGAGCCTCAACTGCTTCACTGGGCAAGGAATTCCATAGATTCACAACCCTTTGGGTGAAGAAGTTCCTCCAAAACTCAGTCCTAAATCTACTTCCCCTTATTTTGAGGTTACGCCCCCTAGTTCTGCTTTCACCCACCAGTGGAAACAACCGGCCTGCATCGATCCTATCTATTCCCTTCATAGTTTTATATGTTTCTATAAGATCCCCCCTCATTCTTCTAAGTTCCAACGAGTACAGTCCCAGTCTACTCAACTTATCCTCTTAAATCGAACCCTTTCAACTCTGGGATTAACCTAGTGAATCTCCTCTGCATACCCTCCAGCGCCAGTACGTCCTTTCTCAGGTAAGGAGACCAAAACTGAACACAATACTCCAGGTTTGGCCTCACTAACACCTTGTACAATTGCAGCATAACCTCCCTAGTCTTAAACTCCATCCCTCTAGCAATGAAAGACAAAATTCCATTTGCCTTCTTAATCACCTGTTGCACCTGTAAACCAACTTTTTGCGACTCGTGCACTAGCACACCCAGGTCTCTCTGCACAGCAGCATGTTTTAATATTTTATCATTTAAATAATAATCCCTTTTGCTGTTATTCCTACCAAAATGGATAACCTCACATTTGTCAACATTGTATTCTATCTGCCAGACCCTAGCCCATTCACTTAACCTATCCAAATCCCTCTGCAGACTTCCGGTATCCTCTGCACTTTTTGCTCTACCACTCATCTTAGTGTTGTCTGCAAACTTGGACACATTGCCTTCGGTCCCCAACTCCAAATCATCTATGTAAATTGTGAACAATTGTGGGCCCAACACTGATCCCTGAGGGACACCACTAGCTACTGATTGCCAACCAGAGAAACACCCATTAATCCCCACTCTTTGCTTTCTATTAATTAACCAATCCTCTATCCATGCTACTACTTTATCCTTAATGCCATGCATCTTTATCTTATGCAGCAACCTTTAGTGTGGTACCTTGTCAAAGGCTTTCTGGAAATCCAGATATACCACATTAATTGGCTCCCCGTTAACTACCGCACTGGTAATGTCCTCAAAAAATTCCACTAAATTAGTTAGGGACGACCTGCCCTTCATGAACCCATGCTGTGTCTGTCCAATGGGACAATTTCCATCCAGATGCCTCGCTATTTCTTCTTTGATGATAGATTCCAGCATCTTCCCTACTACCAAAGTTAAGTTAACTGGCCTATAATTACCCGCTTTCTGCCTACCTCCTTTTTTAAACTGGTGTCACGTTTGCTAATTTCTAATCCGCCGGGACCACCCCAGAGTCTAGTGAATTTTGGTAAATTATCACTAGTGCATTTGCAATTTCCCTAGCCATCTCTTTTAGCACTCTGGGATGCATTCCATCAGGGCCAGGAGACTTGTCTACCTTTAGCCCCATTAGCTTGCCCAACACTACCTCCTGAGTGATAACAATCATCTCAAGGTCCTCACCTGTCATAGCCTCATTTCTATCAGTCACTGGCATGTTATTTGTGTCTTCCACTGTGAAGACCGACCCAAAAAACCTGTTCAGTTCTTCAGCCATTTCCTCATCTCCCATTATTAAATCTCCCTTCTCATCCTCTAAAGGACCAATATTTACCTTAGCCACTCTTTCGTTTTATATATTTGTAGAAACTTTTACTATCTGTTTTTATATTCTGAGCAAGTTTACTCTCATACTCTATCCTACTCTTCTTTATAGCTTTTTTAGTAGCTTTCTGTTGCCCCCAAAAGATTTTCCAGTCTTCTAGTCTTCCACTAATCTTTGCTACTATATATGCTTTTTCCTTCAATTTGATACTCTCCCTTACTTCCTTAGATATCCACGATCAAATTTCCCTCTTTCTACCGTCCTTCCTTTTTGTTGGTATTAACCTTTGCTGAGCACTGTGTAAAAATGGCTTGGAAGGTTCTCCACTGTTCCTCAACTGTTTCACCATAAAGTCTTTGCTCCCAGTCTACCTTAGCTAGCCGTTCTCTTATCCCATTGTAAACTTTTCTTCCTTTACCGTTCAAAAAATCTATCTATCTTTGCCTTAAAAATATTTAATGAGGTAGCCTCAACTGCTTCACTGGGCAGGGAATTCCACAGATTCAGGACCCTTTAGGTGAAGAAGTTTCTCCTCAATGCAGTCCTAAATCTGCTCCCCCTTATTTTGAGGCTATGCCCCCTAGTTCTAGTTTCACCGTCAGTGGAAACAACCTCCCTGCTTCTACCTTATCTATTCCCTTCATAATTTTATATGTTTCTGTAAGATTCCCCCCTCATTCTTCTAAATTCCAATGAGTCTCGTCCCAGTCTACTTAGCCTCTCCTCTTAAGCTAATCCTCTCAACTCCGGAATTAACCTAGTGAATCCCCTCTGCACACCCTCCAGTACATCCTTTCTCAAGTAAGGAGAACAAAACTGTGCACAGTACTCCAGGTGTGGTCTCACCAAGTTACAAATTCATGTCTTGCTTTTCCATTCAAGCACACGGCCACCGTGTATATTCCAGTCATGGATTTTTGTTTTTTAAACGCATTTTATTCAAACTTGTATCAAAATAGGTTACAGCAATTAAACTCCCCGGGAAACATAAACATTCTTCCCAACAATCAACTAGACAGTTTGTACAGATGTTTCAACCCCCCCCCCCCCCCCCCCCCCCCCCGACCCCATCACCCACACCCCAACCCCCCTGCAACGAACAGCTCCTCAAAGACGGTCACAAACATCCCCCACCTTTTCTCAAACACCCCTGCTGAGCCCTTTAACTCATACTTTATCTTCTCTAACCGCAGGAAGTCATACAGGTCACCCAACCATGCTGCTACCCCCGGTGGCGATGCCGACCGCCACTCCAGCAAAATTTGTCGCCGTGCAATCAGGGAGGCGAAGGCCAAGACATCGGCCTTCCACCTCTCCATGAGCTCTGGCTTCTCTGAAACCTCAAATATCGCCACCAAAGGGTGCTCCTCCACTATACTGGCCAAGACCGCGAACACTCCCGCCTAGAATCTTCCCAATTTTTCACAACCCCAAAATATGTTTACATGATTCGCTGGGCCCCACCCACACCTCTCACATTCATCTGTTACCCCCTGAAAGAACCCACTCATTCTCGCCCGAGTCATATGCACCCTGTGCACCACCTGAAACTGTATCAGGCTCATCCTTGCACAAGAGGAGGTCCTGTTTACCCTTCGCAGTGCCTCACTCCATACTCCCCAATTGATCTCCATTCCCAACTCCGCTTCCCATTTCTCCTTGATCTTCACCACCCGCTCGCCTCCCTGCTCCCCCAGCCACTTATATATCCCCAATTCTTCCCTCCCCTTCCACATACGGAAGCAGCAACTGCTCCAGCAGGGTGTATCCCAGCAATCTAGGGAACCTCTTTCAGACCTTTTGTGCAAAGTCCCTAACCTGTAGATACCTGAACTCACTACCCCTCGGCAGCTCTACCCTCTCCCTTAGCTCCTCCAGACTGGCGAACGCTTCCTCCAAATACAAATCCCTCACCTTAACCAGCCCCACTTCCCTCCACCTCCTGTATACACTATCCATCCCTCCTGGCTCAAACCCATGATTCTCGCACAGCGGCGTTAGCACCGACATCCCTTCCACCCTAAAATGCCTCCTTAGCTGATTCCATATCTTCACTGTGGACTGCACCACTGGGCTCCCTGAATATCTACTCGGAGCCATTGGCAATGCTGCCATCCTTCCCCGACTTCATACCCCTGATACTATCCAGAACCTCCCTCAGCCCCAGGGGCCCCTCCAACACCTGCCTCTTTGCTTCCTCCACCTGGGGAAATTCCAGCTCATCCAGAAACCACCCCATGTCCCCCTCCTCTCCTCCTGGGTCTGCCTCATAAAGTCCCTGGTAATACTCTCCAAATGCCTCATTTATCTTCCCCTGGCTCTGACACCACATCCCCAACCCCAGTCTGGATCTTCAATATTTTGCTGGATACAGCCTGCCCCCGCAGCTGGTGCGCCAGCATGTGGCTCGCCTTCTCCCCATACTCGTATTGCACCCCTCTTGCCCTACGCAGTTACCCTACCGCCCTCCCCGTTGTCAGCCTGTCAAATTGCCCCTGCAACTTTTTCCTCCTCGCCAATCCCTCCACGGTGGGCGCCCTCGAATATTCCCTGTCCAGCTCCACTATCCCGCTCACTGGACAGTATTCGCACGAAACGCAAATGAGATAATTTACCCCAGGACCACTGCCATCAGTGCTTCCCAAAAAATGTCCGCCAACACCTCCCCATTCTGATTGAACTCCACATAATCCCTAATCGCCAACCTCACCTTATCACAAAAACCTCCATCCCCAACAACCCCGAGTCAAACCTCCACCCCGGCCTCTGCTCTGGTCTCGTACTGAACCAAATATCCAGCCAGTGGGGTGCATGGTCCGAGATAACTATCCCTGCATACTCTGCCCCCTCCACCCCAACCAAAATCACCCGACTCACTACAAAGTAATCAATCCTTGATTGATTAATACTGTACTCCCTTCCCCCTGGGTTCTGAAAGCACCATGGATCCACCATATTCATCCACTCCATAAGACGCCTTCCCCCCCACCCCAGCTCCCTTGCCATTCGTACCCGACCCATCGACCTGGGGCTCGATCTATCCACCCTCGGCTCCAGGACACAGTTAAAGTCTCCTCCCATGATCAACTGGTACGTGGCCACATCCGGGATTGCTGCCAGCAACCCCATCATAAAACCCACATCATCCCAATTTGGGGCATACACATTTACCAACACTCCAGGTGCCCCTTCCAATACCCCACTCACAATCACATATCTCCCACCTGGATCCCTCACCTCCTTCGCACTCACAAATCCCATTTTTTTGCTCATTAAAATCACCACACCACTCGATTTCAAATCAAACCCCGAGTGAAAAACCTGCCTGACCCACCCCTTCCTTAACCTAACCTGGTCCTTCACACGGAGGTGTGTCTCCTGCAAAAAGAAAACACTTGCTTTCAAGCTCCTGAGGTGCGCAAACACCCACGACCTTTTAACCGGCCCATTCAGCCCCCCGGACGTCCCACATTGCCAACATTACCGGAGGATTGCGTCTCCAATCCCCTTTACCGTCCGTCATCTTCTCCACTTAACTCCTGCCCCTTTAATTCCACTCTGTACTTAGCCCATCCCAGATGGCCCCTTTCTTCGCCTTTGACCATGTCATCTCTCACCCCCCTGCCGCATCGCAGAAACCCCCCCAACACCCGCTTTTGTTCCAGTCATGGATGCACATATCATGCATTTAACATAAAGGTGGGAAGGAATCAGTTGAAAGCAGTCACATGTTCCTTACGCAAGGGAACAGACTCCAAAAATATTAACTGTTTGAAACGCCATTTTAATCAGCAGGCCAAATATCCCACCCAGCATTTGACTAAGCAAAGAAACCTTAAAGTCAAACCCCTTGGAGCACTCTTTCATAAAAATATTAGTTTGCAGATCAAATTCATTTAAAGAGAGGAGTCCCAACTTTAATTAAAAAACTAACATCTGTAATGAGCGCAATATGCATTACATGACTATCTAACAGGTACATGATGCTATCTTTTTTCTTTCCTCTCTGTTACTGGAGACAACAATGAAAGGAAATTGCATGGATTAACTTTATGCTGACAAAAAGGTACCCAAAGCATTTCACAAAAATACTGGGGGTGGGGTAGGAAACAACGTTGTGGCAAACGAGGATGTATTAGAACAGGTCAATCAAAAGCTTGCTCAAATAAATAGGTTTAAGTGTTTTATGGGGTGGCAGGGGAGTTATGCGGGGGGGGGGGGGGCGGAGCAGATATGGGGTAGCAGGGGTAAGGGAGTGATGGACAAACAGGCCATTGTACTCATGCAATACATTTGATTAGTAGATTTATAAGCAGGTGAACAATCTATTTTCACAATATTTCACTCACTAATCAGCGATTCAAAATTATTTCTAATCTGCATTTTAAATTTAATCCCAGATTCTCCCAAGCATTAGATTCCAGCTCCTGTAATGGAACGTTTTAAAGGGAGTTTAAAAACCCTGATTCGAAAAGAAAATTCTACTGAATTACAGGATTAATTTTGGAAACATCAGCACAGGTAAAAATCAGTCCCCAAAACCGAATACAACAGGATCAGAAATAATTTAGGATTCAGGGCTCTGCTGACTGAAGAAAAATATCAAGTGGAATTGATTGTGTTGACCGCCGAGTCTCTTAAACTTCCAGTGCATTTCTATAAATATTCCATCATTCTAACTCCACTTAGAAAACACCTTTACAAAATAGAAAGAAAATGCCGGAAACACTTCTCGTCTGTGATTTGCTTTCCTGTCCCCAACAATAATTTCAAACTTTGCAGTTTAATTCTGAAAGGCAAAATTATCACAAAATCTATGCAGCAGATCCTCTTCAGCCAGGAAAGGCTGGAGGGAAATATACAGGTCATGTATATTTGCAAAAAAAGACCATAATTTTTTTTTTTGTTTGCAATATTCTTGATGGTTTTCTCCAGGTCAGGTAGCAGCTGCCCTGGTCAACCAGCCATTCAAACTCCATCCCCTCCACCCCACTCTCTCAGATGACATGTTAGTGGCCAGTCATCTTAATTGCTGGCAGAGGCTCACCTTCAGGCCAGTCCCCAGGACAATCACATCATATTCTTCATCCATGGTAGCTGCACCAACGTTTGGTTGTTGTTGATTGTTTTAGATCAGAGGGATGGTGTTTATTGTGGTGGAGAAGGATCTGAACCTCTTGCTCCCAGTGACAGGTTGAAGCTGATCACCGCATCACCCCCCCCCTCTCCTCCCTGCCAAACACTGTGTCCATCCGCCCCCGGGCAATAGTGCACTCCCTCTTCTCGGGAAAACCAAAAAAAAGGTGAAAGATGCAGCAAGCCTTCACCTTGAAGATCATGGCCTCACGGGGCTGGTTCGAAAGTCCGACAATAAGGGCCCGAGGTCCACGGACCAGCGGGCTGCCCCGCAACACCTTCCTCCCACTCCACCTGCGCAGCGGTTAAAAGTAGTGCCGGGCTGGTTCCCCCCCTCCCGTCAACGGCCGGCCGCCGGCCTCCCCGCCGTGCGCGTGCGCCGCGCCCGCCGGCCTTCTGGGAATTGTAGTCCAGCCAGGGAGTCGGAGTCTGCGCACTGGACTTTTTCGCGGTGCAGCACGGGGGATGTAGTCCCCAGGGAGAGGGTGAAGCTCCCTGATGAATGGCATGAGTCCATGGCAGCCCGGTGGCGCAGTGGTTAGCACTGCTGCCTCCCGGCGCCCAGGTCCCGGGTTCGATCCCGGCTCGGGGTCACTGCCCACGTGGAGTTTGCACATTCTCCCCATGTTTGCGTGGGTTTCACCCCCACAATCTAAAGATGTGCAGGGTAGGTGGATTGGCCACGCTAAATTGCCCCCTAATTGGGAAAAAAATTAATTGTGCGCTCTAAATTTTAAAAAAAAGCACGAGCCTAATTGCAACACTGCAAGGCCCAGTGTAACTGTTTTTTGGGTTAATCAGATTAACATTTTAATTTAAAAAAAAAATAAATTTAGTGTACCCAATCATTTTTCCAATTAAGGGGCAATTTAGCATGGCCAATCCACCTAGCTTGCACGTTTTTGGGTTGTGGGGGCGAAACCCACGCAGACACGGGGAGAATGCGCAAACTCCACACAGACAGTGACCCAGAGCCGGGATCGAACCTGGGACCTCAGCGCCGTGAGGCGGTTGTGCTAACCACTAGGCCACCGTGCTGCCCTTAATCAGATTAACATAATAAACAAAACAAACTCCGGGATGGTGGCACAGTGGTTATCACCGCTGCCTCACAGCGGCAGGGACCCGGGTTCAATTCTGGCTTCGGCGACTGTCTGTGTGGAGTTTGCACGTTCTCCCCGTGTCTGTGTGAGTTTTCTCTGGGTGCTCCGATTTCCCCTGACAGAGTCCAAAGATGTGCAGGTTATACCCCTGTGGGAAAATGTGCACTCTACAAAAGGTGTCAATGAAGAAAGGTTAAGGATAGATATCGCAAGTTGGAAGCAGATGTTGGACAGAGGGGGAATTGCAAAAATTAAATGGGTCGACAGTAGCTATCAATTGTCAGACTGTTTTACAGAAAGAGGGGCTAGTTCACAGAATCTTTTGGATATTGTTAATGAAGGGCGCCTGTTTCAGTAACTTTGTTTTTTTTTCTTCCAAACAAAAAAAATGAAAGAAGGGGGGAAATTGCAAGTGTTTTTGAGTTTCTTGAAATTTTGTTTTCACCGAATTTATTTTTTTTCTCCAAGGAAGGGGAGACGGTTAAGTAATGGGTTAAGAAGGGGTAATGGGATAATGGGAAGGGGCTGTTTAGCACAGGGCTAAATCGTTGGCTTTTAAAGCAGACCAAGGCAGGCCAGCAGCACGGTTTGTATTCCCGTAACAACCTCCCCGAACAGGCGCTGGAATGTGGCGACTGGGGGCTTTTCACAGTAACTTCATTGAAGCCTACTCGTGACAATAAGTGATTTTCATTTCATTTTCATTTCAAGAGACATTGCAATTAGTTGTCTCATTTAAGTATCCAATAATTGACACTGATTATGTAAAGGGGCTTCAGGTGGCCTTTGTATCAGGTGATGTGATGTTAGAGTTTTGTGCAGAGTCTGTTGAAGTGAAATAAAGGTGTTGGTGAAAAGGAGCAGAACTTTTGACTCTTTATACAGCAGCAACTAAACGTCTAACAAATGGTAGCAGAGGATGGTTGCTGTACAAATGGGAAGGGTTGAAAGATACAAGTTTTCCAGGCCAAACCAAGGAGCTAGTGAGAAGAAAAAAAACAAAAATATATGGCTGAACCTAGGATAAAGATGGCTGGATATGACTACCCCCCCCTTATTTTTTGAAAGGGAATTGCACGACCAATGGAGAAGTGCAGTAGTTATGTGGACTAAGATTACTGCCTTGGGAAAGAGAAAACAAGGTATGGTATTAGTATGGTATGGTAGTGCAACCCCTGCCAGATACAACAGACATTGCCACCCACAGCCAATATCGACCTTGGTAATCACCTGGTCGCCCATGGATGAGGTACATTTGGACTTTGCAGGACACTTTTTGGACAGAATGTTCCTTGTCTTTCAGAATGGTTGACCGTCCAGGAGATGGGGGCAACATTCTCAGCAGCCACGATAAAGACCTTATACAGGTTTTTACCACCCATGATCCCCCTGACTCAATGGTGCATGACAATGCTACTGCCTTCACTGGAGAGGAGTTTCAACACCTTGTTCAACTTAATGGTACCCGCCGTACTAGAACAGCCCTCATCACCCTGCCTCAAATGGGCTAGCAGAGAAAGCTATGCAGATGTTCAAGACCACCATGAAGAAGCAATCCAACAGACCACCATGCCAGGCCTACCAGAGAAGACACCGTGGTTCTCAAAAAGGGGATAGGCTATTTAAAGTGGATGACCTGGTTCTCATCAAAACTTTGCCTCAGGCCCACTTTGGCTGTCAAGCTAGATTGTATCAAAGTCAGACCCAATCTTGTATGTGGTGGGTTTGTAATGTAGGACAGTGAGGAAGCAAGTCAACATGTGAGAAGTGGACCACAACCCCTAAGTTGGAATAGTTGGGGAGCCAACAGGTTCTGCCAGTGTCCCTGTGATGGAACCAGAGCAGAGGGAGCCTAGGAGCTGGGAGGTGGCGACACCAGCGGCCCAGGTGGGAGCTGAAGAGGGATATGCCCCTGCAGAAGCGGTTGAATCTCCGAGACCGTCTTCAACAGATGGCAACAATGCTACCTCAGAGGTGGAGTAGCTGATTGGGGGACTGAGGAGGCCTATAAGGTGCCAAAGATCCTCTGACAGATTGACTTTGTGATGGACTCTCTTCCTTTGTGCTTTCTGACCTTATTCATTGTATACAGTAACTGCATATCACCTGTTCTGTAAATATGTTATTTAGGGACTTCAGGGGGGATGAATGTGGAAGCACGGCCCCTTTAAGGTCCATGTGACCAGCTTAGGGCCTATTGTGTGGGAGGATGCAAACCTTGACCAATGGGGAAAAAGCATGAGGTCCTTGGAACAGGGGTCCAGGCCAAGTAGACCCCGGAGCCAGAGAGTGTAGACCTATTTTGTGACTCAGTGCCTGTATATAGTTTACCTTGGCTTGTTGCTAATAAACCTCATTTAGTTAGTCTGGATGATTCCCTTGCATCACATCCAGAAAAAATAGTTTGCCAAGCTTTGAGTATCTGTGATTCGTAGTCCATTTGAATAGGTCCTTAAACCAAAAAAGTTTTAATGATCGCTTATTGTCACAAGTAGGCTTCAATGAAGTTACTGTGAAAAGCCCCTAGTCACCACATTCCGGCGCCTGTTCGAGGAGGCCGGTATGGGAATTAAACCCATGATGCTGGTCTTGTTCTGCAATACAAGTCAGCTGTTTAGCCCACTGTGCTAAACCAGCCCCTAACCACTGCTCTACATCTTCTGATTCATGTACTGTTTCAGTGCTTGATGTCTGGGGTCTTGCTCACTGAGACATGTCTTAGCCAACCCAGAGAATTTTGGCGAAATTGAATTAACTGTAGTTTCTCTTCTTTTAAAAAAAAATCATCATTACAGTGCCAGATCTACCCAACTTTATATTTGATGTTGAAAATCTCAAAGATTTTCTCTTAGCCTTTGTCTGTTTACACCACCATGTATTCTGGTAGATAAGAAGTTGCTGCCTGATAGGTCTGACCTTTGTTTCATGGCACAGCTCAATATTAACTCACTTGTTAAAATTGTCAGCTCTTACCAATAACTCCCTTTCCGTCAACCACATTATGGTTCCAAGAGAAGTTGACATCTACTTGTCAATTTGGTAAAAACAGCTAGTCACTTGTTTATGTCATGTTCTGTAGACTGGCTACTATGAATGATGCACTACAAAACATCTGGTTTCAATAATTTATCATGGAACAACTGTATGGTAAAGATAACTGGAATAAATAAATAACAAACTACTAACACCAACTAACCATTATAGAGAGCTACTGCAAAATACATCTTTCCTCCAACATAACTTATTCGCAACTGTCTTGAGGCACAGAACCGCATGGTAGACTTACACTGCCACCTACTGGTCGGAGGTTGTGTATATTATATACAGAATTGTTTTATGGATATCATCACACCTCCTTTCCTTTGGAAAATGTAATTATTTACATTCATTGGATCATTTTTTTACAGTTCAATATGACATGCATGAATATTTACATCTTTAAACTATTTACAGTCTGTCACAAATTTAGTCTCTCAGGTCAGCGTCTTAGCCTTGTTGATCTTCTGAGTGGCTGCTGAACTTGTGACATTACTTCATCTTCCTTTGTCGCTGTGGATGCTGTTTGTTGTTCTTCGTGTATCGTGGTGTCTTTATCTTGTTGTTCAGCTGTTTTAGGATTGTTGTATACTTCTTCTGGTGGTTGCATTTCAATGGTTGGAGACTTTTCGGCGATTCATCGTCAAACCTCTTTGTGGGTTTGGCCTGAAATCTCTCCTTTGCCTCTTTTTTTTTGAAAGAGTGGATGCCTCTCTACTTCTGGAGTAACGGACTCTTTCACCGATTGGAACTGAAGCATTCTACACGATGTGCAGCTTGTTTGCTTCCCGCACTGTGTGCAGACATTCCCTCTTCGTACCACTGCCTCAATACCTCTAATGATACCTGGCCAATTGACTGTGTGGCTCATTTCTTACATTTTGTACTTCCCGTATGCCCTTCATGGATTTTACACAGAACCACCGGTCTTAATGGGTTCAGAATTACTATTCTCTTATTTCATAGCACAAATCCATCTGCATTACTTAACTCTGCTCTTGCGTTGTAAAAACATGGGCAGGATTCTCTGGGCCATGCTTCCTGGGGATATTATCTCACCATATGCAAGCTGCATCCCTGGTGATTTTGTCTTTAATTTTGACATAACCGATACAGGCTATCCAGTCTGTAGGTTCTTCTATGCGCTTAACCACGCCCAAAGTTGTCATCCTCTCCAGCTCAGCCTTCAATCTGTCTCTCAATGGTGTTGAAAATTTCAATTTCTTGGGGACCTACTACAGTGAGCAGCAAAGCAATACACCTCTAGTCAGGCAGTCTCCAAAATAAGGGCTGCAACATAGAGTTTGAACTGCTGCTTAAACACCCGCCAATTCTCGTCTACGTTATTGGCAATCCAAAGCTGTTGAGGTGCCTTGATACCTTCCATCCTGGGCTTCGAAGTTTTACCGCACGTTGAGCACCAGTTGCCAGTAGCTTATCAGGTTAGTAGAAAAAGTTTATTTTCTTATTGTACAGCATTCCTATTCGTAGTTATCTTTAATTGTTTGGATCTTTGCAGAATCTTCTTGTTCTTAGTCGATCACCACTCTTGGCACCATGTCATGTTCTGTGGACTGGCCGATATGAATGATGCACTACGAAACATCTAGTTTAAATAATTTATTCTGGAACAACTGCGTGGTAAAGATAACTGAAATAAATAAATAACTAACTATTATAGAGAGCTGCTGCAAAATAAGTCTATCTGCCAACACGACTTACTCCCAACTGCTTCGAGGCACAGAGCTGCATGGTAGATTTATACTGCCATCTGCTGGGGAGAGGTTGTGTATATTTGACTTTGTCTATATTTATATATGTTTCTGGAACCTACCTCTTCATTCACCTGAGGAAGGAGCAGTGCTACAAAAGCTAGTGATTCAAAACAAACCTGTTGGACTTTAACCTGGTATCATAAGACATCTTCCTGTGCATATTATATACAGAATTGCTTTATGCATATCATCACAGTTTAGAACACAAGAACAGTTATGTGTACAATTCAAGTAATGCTAAATTTATTTTTAAAAACCCAATTGCATGATGAATAGGTCCTAAAATGTCTGTGGAATTTCTGAGATATCAATGAACACAATCAGAGTTCTTTTTGAAGAAAACTTAATTACCACTGCTTTCTCCAACCGAAGAGGCAGATATTATTATTATTATAGGCAGGTACAATTGCGTTTATCTGGAGAAATCCAATGTTATCTTTATGGATCAATGGAAAGAGGAATAAAAGGATAGAATCAGCCAAGCTGATGGAAGAATTTGCTGCAGCCTGGGTTACGCCGGTCGGGGGCGCTGTTTGGCGGTTGCACCCCGGTTGTGAGTGAGCGGCGGGTGTCGCCGGGATAGGTGGCCGATGTAGGGCAAAGGTCGGCGATCGGTGACCGGAGGCCTCCCTCCCTCCTTCTGCTTCTCAGGCGGCTTCAGCTCGGGCAAAATGTCGGCGGACAAGGAGTCGGCGCCGCGGCAGCAAGCTGTCAACCCCGCCAAGAATTTCTTCGCCGGCGGTTTCGGCGGGGTATGCCTGGTGTTCACCGGGCACCCGCTGGACACCATCAAGGTGAGGGGGCGGCGGGGAGCTGCCAGGTGGACCTGCAGCAGGAGCAGGGCGCTGGGCACCTGGGTGGGGGAGGGGTGACTGGGCACCTGGGCGGGGATGGGGGAGGGGAGACTGGGCACCTGGGCGGGGATGGGGGAGGGGAGACTGACCACCTGGGCAGGGGTGGGGGAGGGGAGACTGACCACCTGGGTGGGGGAGGGAGACTGACCACCTGGGCACCTGGGTGGGGGAGGAGAGACTGGGCACCTGGGCAATGGTGGGGGAGGGGAGACTGGGCACCTGGGTGGGGGAGGGGACACTGGGCACCTGGGCAGTGGTGGGGGAGGGGAGACTGGGCACCTGGGTGGGGGAGGGGAGACTGGGCACCTGGGCAGTGGTGGGGGAGGGGACACGGGTGGGGGAGGGGAGACTGGACACCTGGGTGGGGGAGGGGAGACTGGGCACCTGGGTGGGGGAGGGGAGACTGGGCACCTGGGTGGGGGAGGGGAGACTGGGCACCGGGGTGGGGGAGACTGGGCACCTGGGTGGGGGAGGGGAGACTGGGCACCTGGGTAGGGGTGGGGATGGGGAGACTGGGCACCTGGGCAGGGGTGGGGGAGGGGAGACTGGGCACCTGGGTGGGGGAGGGGAGACCGGGCACCTGGGTGGGGGAGGGGAGACTGGGCACCTGGGAGGGGGAGGGTTGACTGGCTGCCTGGGGGGGTGGGGAGAGACTGGCCGCCTGGGGGGTGGGGGGAGTCTGGGCAGGGGTGGGGGATGGGAGACTGGCCACCTGGGCAGGGGTGTGGGATGGGAGACTGGCCACCTAGGCAGGGGTGGGGGAGGGGAGACTGACCACCTGCAGCAGCTCGATGGGCATTGACAACACACTGTCAATTTGCACATTGTAGCTCATGCACCATCTACCTCATTTTGTCTAATTTTTAAAAATATCTTCTTGTATAGTCCGCACTCAAAATTTGTATTGTCTTTACATCCTGCATTTCTTATTTTTTTTAAATGTATTTTATTATAAACATGTAATCCGGGGCTTGTTTAGTGGGCTCAACAGGTGGCTTGTAAGGCCAGCAGCGTGGGTTCAATTCCCGTACAGGCCTCCCAGAATAGGCACCGGAATGTGGCAACTAAGGGCTTTTCACAGTAACTTCATTGAAGCCTATTTACTTGTGACAATAAGCGATTATTATTCTTATTACATATCAAAAACAGGTTAATATTCTGCATTTCTATTTATTTTTCATTTTAAAATTCTATACTCTGCATTTCTCTCCCTTCATTCTTGAAGTGTTACGTGTAATGCGTACCCTGCAATTCTATTTCTCATTTTAAAAACGTTTTATGTAACAAGTAGGCTTACATTAACACTGGGGCTGGTTTAGCTCACTCGGCTAAATCGCTGGCTTTTAAAGCAGACCAAACAGGCCAGCAGCACGGTTCGATGCCTGTACCAGCCTCCCTGGACAGGTGACAATAAGCGATTTTCAATTTTCATTTCACTGCGATGAAGTTGCCTTGAAAAGCCCCTATAACATATATTTTGCACTTTCCCGGCACAGCGGTTAGCACTGCCGCTTCGCAGCTCCAGGGGCCTGGGTTTGATTCTAGCCTCTGGTCACTGTCTGTGCGGAGTCTGCACGTTCTTCCCGTGTCTGCGTGGGTTTCCTCCCGCAGTCGGGTGATGTGCAGGTTAGGTGGATTGGCCATGCTAAATTGCCCTTCGTGTCAAAAGGTTAGATGGGGTTACGGGGATAGGGTGGAGGTAAGTAGGGTGCTCTTTCCAAGGTCTGGTGCAGACTCAATGGGCTGAATAGTCTCCTTTTGCACTGTAGGGATTCTATGATTTTAAAAATGTTATGCATAATGTATATTCTGTTTAGCACAGGGCTAAATTGCTGGCTTTGAAAGCAGGCCAGCAGCACGGTTCAATTCCCGTAACAGCCTCCCTGAACAGGCGCCGGAATGTGGCTTTTCACAGTAACTTCATTTGAAGCCTACTTGTGACAATAAGCGATTTTCATTTTCATATTCTGCATTTCTATTTTTAATTTTATGTAGAGTGTATATTTTGCCTTTCTCTATTTTCATTTTAAAATGTTACGCATAATGTATATTCTGCATTTCTATTTTTCATTTTTTCATTTTATGGATAATGCACAACATGGTTGACTCTTAAGTCTTACTCAGTTCAGGAACAATTAGGGATGGGCAACAAATGCTGACCCAACATCCCTTGAATTAATTAAAAAAAAAAAGTATATTCTGCATTTCTATTATTTTTTTCATTTTCAAACTTTACCCAAATTTATGTTCTGTATTTCCCTATTTACATTTTAATTTTCATGCATAATTTCAGCACCTGTTTATTAGAATCATAGGAGGCTATGAGGCCATTTGAGTCTGCACCAGCCCTCCGAAAGAGCAACCTACTTGAAAAGAAATGAAATGAAAATCGCTTATTGTCACAAGCTAGGCTTCAAATGAAGTTACTGTGAAAAGCCCCTAGTCGCCTGTTCGGGGAGGCTGGTGACCTGCTTTAAAAGCCAGCGATATAGCCCTGTGCTAAACCAGCCCCTTACTTTTACCCACTCCCCTGCCCTATCCCCATAACCCTGTAATCCCACCTAACCATTGGACACTAAGGAGCAATTTACCATGGCCAATCCACCTAACCTGCACTATCTTTGACTGTGGGAGGAAACCCATGTAGACATGGGGAGAATGTGCAAAGTCCACACAGTCGCCATAGGTTAGGATCAAACCTTGGTCCCTGGTGCTGTGAGGCAGCAGTGCTCACCACTGTGCCAGCATGCTGACCGAATGTTGGATTTTCCTGGTGCCTTTTGAGAATCACATTATCAGATCCTGTGAAAATCCCCTAATCGCCACACTCCGGCGCCTGTTCGGGCACACACGGGGAATTCAGAATGTTCAATTTCAATTCACCTAACGAGCACGTCTTTCTGGACTTGTGGGAGGAAACCGGAGCACCTGGAGAAAACCCACGCAGACGCAGTTAGAACGTGCAGACTCCACGCAGGCAGTGACCCAAGCCAGGAATCGAACCTGGGATCCTGGCGCTGTGAAGCATCAGTGCTAACCATTGTGCTACGGTTTATAGCATAGGTTAATTGGAGTGCCTCCTCCAACTTCAGAAGGGCCGGAAAGTACAGAAAGTTATTTTTCTCTGTTTGAAGCTGGATGGAAATGACTCGAGTGAAAAAAGGAACAATTGGGGCCTCACGGTAGCATGGTGGTTAGCATCAATGCTTCACAGCTCCAGAGTCCCAGGTTCGATTCCCGGCTGGGTCACTGTCTGTGTGGAGTCTGCACGTCCTCCCCGTGTGTGCGTGGGTTTCCTCCGGGTGCTCCGGTTTCCTCCCACAGTCCAAAGATGTGCGGGTTAGGTGGATTGGCCATGCTAAATTGCCCGTGGTGTAAGGTTAATGGGGGGATTTTTGGGTGATGGGTATACGGGTTACGTGGGTTTAAGTAGGGTGATCATTGTTCGGCACAACATCGAGGGCCGAAGGGCCTGTTTTGTGCTGTACTGTTCTATGTTCTATAGCCAATGACTGCAACAATTTAGGATTGCCCCTTTTTTAAGGTTACCTAAAGTACCGCTGAGGTAAAATAAATCACTTTCTTGTGCTTTCTGTTTAGGTGCGGTTACAGACACAACCGAGGCCTTTCCCTGGTCAGTCACCCAAGTTCACTGGGACCTTTGACTGCTTCTACAAGACACTAGTTGGAGAGGTAACACATGTACTACTTGTTAAGTAAGAGAATTTCACATATACTAACAGAAAATTCTGGAAATACTTGGGTTATGCAGCACCTGTTGAGAGAAACAAAGTTAAGGTTTCAAGTCAATGTCTATTTATCAAAATTTGAACAAATCTGGATATTTAAGTTCAGCAAGTACAGATGCGGGGAAGTCGAGCAGAGGTGAAAAGATAGACTTGCTTTGATGTGGTACCTTTCAAGACCTCTGGCTGTTCCAAACTGCTTTACAATAATGAAGTACTTTTGAAGTGTAGTCACTGTGCGAATGCAGGAAACGTGGTAGCCAGTATGTGGACAGCAAGCTCCCACAAACAGCAATCTGATAATGTCCAGATCATCTGCTTTATGGTGTCAATTGAGAGATAAATATTGGCCAGGACAGCAGGCGTGACCCCTGCTCTTCTTTGAAACAATGTCTTGGATTTTTTACAGCGCCTGACAAGGCAGACTGGGCTCGGCTGAAAATTATACATTTGACAGTGCAGCACTTCTTCATGTACTGCATTGAAGTGTCAGCCTAGAGGGGCCTTTGAGAGGGTGGAAGGCAGGAGTTTTTAAATGATAAAAGCGATGATGGTGAAATGGGAATGGGACACGTCAAGAAACAAAAGGTGGATCGAGAAGAGGTGTGAATGGCAAGACCGGAAACATTACTAGCACATGCCATGTTTTTTTTTTTTAAGTATGCGATCAGTAGTTATGATCCGAAATTGTTGAACTCGGTGAGTCTGGAAGATTGTATAATGCCTAATATTCGATCCCCATGATCTTTCATTTGATCGTCGTTATAGGAATGTAGCCGGTGACAGAGTGGGACTGGCAAGTGATCAGAAGCTCAGGGTCTCACTTGTGTTCAGCAAAGCAACCACCCAGTCTCAGTTGATCTGATCAAATGTTGACCATTGAGACATAACGCCTTCATCAGAACTACAAGATATCACAAATGAGCAGCTTGGGGTAAAAGAATATAATCAGAGGAGAAGGAAAAGGATGAGCTACAATGTAATGGGGTGGAGAATAGTAGATGGTTAAATCGGTGGCACAGTGGTTCGCACTGTTGCCTCACAACGCTCTGGACCCGGGTTCAATTCCGGCCTTGGATGACTGAGTTTGTACATTCTCCCTGTGGGTGCATGGGTTTCCTACGGGTGCTTCGGTTTCCCCCCACAGTCGAAAGATGTGCGGGTTAGGTGGATTGGCCATGATAAATTGCATCTTCATGTTCAGGGATGTGCAGGTTAGGTTACTGGGATTGGGCGGGGTGGATGGGGGCGTGGACATGCATATGGTGCTCGTTTGGAGGGTTGGTGCAGACCCAATGGGCCGAATGGCCTCCTTCTGCACTGTAGGGATTCCATG
The DNA here is from genome assembly GCF_902713615.1 of Scyliorhinus canicula. Taxonomy (NCBI): domain Eukaryota; kingdom Metazoa; phylum Chordata; class Chondrichthyes; order Carcharhiniformes; family Scyliorhinidae; genus Scyliorhinus; species Scyliorhinus canicula. The sequence continues at coordinate 11,340,187 of NC_052156.1, read as the reverse complement.
AAAAGACAAGTGATCAGTGTTAAACTAAAAGAGAAACTATGAGAGAGACAATAGAAGACATATACAAGACTCAACAAATGTTAGGATAGTTACAAGGGGTAAGCTGTGGAATAAATGCCCCATCCACGATCCTCGCATTATGTCTTGCATTGGCAGAGATATAGGAAGCAAATCTGAAGTCTACTGTTTTGACAAGAGTAGGTATGTCTCTTTGGAGGATTGAGCTAACGTTCTGTATCTTGCCATCTTGTGTTCTGAAAAAGACTTGTTTAAAAAACAAATGTAAGTTGGCAGGGTTGCATTTATTGTTCCCTGCGTCACTTCAGAGGGATGATAGGTTTCCTTTCTCGAGAGACAATTTGGGTTGCTGCCCCAAGATATTTGAACCTGGGACCTTTTGCTAGTCCATTATTTGGTTGGCAATTGATTTCCTTGGCAAATACAGGGGTGAGCAGTAAAGGTGGATTTGCTAAAGTTGCTTACAGACCAAAAACAATCAAGAAAAAACACTAACCTAGTGTACACGATTCCTGTACCCCAATAAGACAATTACTGATCAATAGCCTTTCTCAAGATGGTTTTGATGGTGCATTTTATGCCAGGTCTCCCATTGCTGTCCCACACTGGTTAGCACTGCTGCCTCAGCGCCAGGAACCCGGAATCGATACCGACTTTCGATGACTGTCGGTGTGGAGTTTACACGTTCTCCCCGTGTCTACGTGGGTTTCCTCCGGGTGCTGACGTGCAGGTTAGATGCATTAGCACCAGGGTCCCAGGTTCGGTTCCTGGCTGGGTCACTGTCTGTGCGGAGTCTGCACGTCCTCCCCGTGTGTGCGTGGGTTTCTTCCGGGTGCTCCGGTTTCCTCCCACAGTCCAATGATGTGCGGGTTAGGTGGATTGGCCATGCTAAATTGCCCGTAGTGTCCTAAAAAAGTAAGGTTAAGGTGGGGGGGGGGGGGTTGTTGGGTTACGGGTATAGGGTGGATACGTGGATTTGAGTCGGGTGATCATTGCTCGGCACAACATTGAGGGCCGAAGGGCCTGTTCTGTGCTGTACTGTTCTATGTTCTATTAGCCATCTATGTTCTATTAGCCATGCTAAATTGCCCCTTCGTGTCCAGAAAGTTAGATGGGGTTGTGGCGATGGGGCAGGGGAATGGGCATGGGAAGTGTGCTCTTTCAAAGGGTCAGTGCAGACCCGATGGGCCAAAGTGCCTCCTACACTGTAGGGATTGAAGGAATTTGGACTAAAGATGGGAGCACTATATGGAAAGCATTGTAAGGATGATTTCTGTATTTTCAGTTCAGTTACTAATTTGGGCTTTGAAGAGGTGGGGACCTTGCGCTTAAGCTGAGAGTCGGAGGGAGTCTGAGTTTGATGGGAATGTACTCTTGTGCCTCGCAGGCAGTGATTAGCGTTGATTGGAATCAAGGGGAAGGCTGTTCCTGAACCCCCCCACCCCATCTCAGCTACAAAATCTCAAAGGCAGTCAGATTGAGAAAGAAGCTGGGGCTGGATTTACATGGGCCAAAATTTTCAAATTGATAACATTTGATGGCAACAATTATTTAAATTTAAAAAATTTTTTTAACAGTACAGCACAGAACAGGCCCTTCGGCCCTCGATGTTGTGCCGATCCATGATCACCCTACTCAAACCCACGTATCCACCCTATACCCGTAACCCAACAAACCCCCCCCCCAACCTTACTTTTTAGGACACTACGGGCAATTTAGCATGGCCAATCCACCTAACCCGCACATCTTTGGACGGCTTTTACAAAATTTATGTTTACAAAGCCAAGATTAATCTTTGTTTTTAAACGGTGTTTTAAAAAAAAAAGGAGACTTCTAAAGTTGAACTGACTGTCCCCAATTTTTGTGCTGTGATTCTTTTTTTTTAACTCTGGCCCTTTGTACCAGTGTCAATGTTCTGCTGTTGTTGCTCTCTTGCACAAGATGGTGAAAGCAAACAACTCGAATGTAGGTGAGAGGTTAAACATTGCTCAGCAAGAATGGCATGTCTGTGCTGCGTCTGTGGCGTGCTGGAGCTGACTCTGGGAAACAACAATTTTATCAAGGAATATTGTAGGGGAGAAAGGTTCTGAAAACAAATGGGGGAGGGGGAAACAGACCCTTGACCGTTGAGAAAAAAAATTAATAGGCTAGATGATCAAAGGATTGTAAAAAAAAAAAACACAGTGCTAGGAGGAGGCCATTCAGCCCTCGAGATTGTTGGTGGTTCAGTTAGATTGTGCCCAATTTGCACTTTTTAGTTGAATTTACCCAGCTTTACCCAGCTTTCCTATCAGGGTAGATCAAGAATGATCTTGCAGTGCTAAAATTATGAAAATAAAGAGCCCAAACGTAGTGTGTTAAAATATCTTGGTGGTGCAGTCGTTAGCGGTGGTGCAGTCGTTAGCAGTGCTGCCTCACGGCGCAGAGGACCCGGGTTTGTTCCCGGCCCAGGGGTCTCTGCCCATGTGGAGTTTGCACGTTGTCGGGCAGCACGGTGGTGCAGTGGTTAGCACTTCTGCATCGCGGCGCCGAGGTCCCAGGTTCGATCCCGGCCGTGTGGAGTTTGCACATTCTCCCCCTGTTTGCGTGGGTTTCGCACCCACAACCCAAAGATGTGCAGGTTAGGTGGATTGGCAACAACAAATTGTCCCTTAATTGGAAGAAATGAATTGGGTACTCTAAATTTGATTTTAAAAGAGTTTGCACGTTGTCCCTGTGCATGCGTGGGTCTCACCCCCACAACTCAACTCAAAAGATGTGGAGGGTGGGTGGATTGGCCACTCTAAAATTGCCACTTAATTGGAAAAGAAATGAACTGGGTACTCTAAATTTGTATTTAAAAAATATTCGGTGATCCCGCTTCCACAGCCTTCTGAGGCAGAGAGCTCCAAGGTTGCACAGCCCTCTTGAGAGAAAAAAATCTTAACCCTCATTTAAAAACTCTCATTAAAGATGACAAATGCAATATAAAGTCCATCTGGATAAAATTGCAGTGAAATGATGTTTCTCTCTATATGTTGTTCCTCACGTAGACCTATATCTCAAAGCAAGCTACAAGACGGAAATCTGGGCACAAAGAAGAGGGTACTCCCTCAGTATTGTATTGGAGTATCAAACTTGATTTTTGTATTCAAATCCTGGCGTGGGACTTAAACCCGGAACCTTGTGAATCAGGCAAGAGTTCTTACGACTGAACTACGGCTAACACGAGAATAGAGAATTGACACTAATCCCAAAATTAAATGAACAGACACGGGCGCAGTTGGGTTGGAGAATATTTCCAAGAACAGTTATCGCAAAGTTGTGAAGGGATTTGAAGATCGAGTTTTGAAATAGATATGCTGTGTCTGCGTGGGTTTCGCCCCCACAACCCAAAGATGTGCAGGTTAGGTTGATTGGCAGCACTAAATTGCCCCTTAATTGGAAAAACAATAATTGGGCATTCTAAATTTGTAAAAAAGAAATAAAACTATATACTGAAACTCAAGGAACCAGTCCCGTAACAGCCTCCCCGAACAGGAGCTGGAATGTGGCGACTAGGGGTTTTTCACAGTAACTTCACTCGAAGCCTACTCGTGACAATAAGCTATTTTCATTTCATTTCATTCAGAGAAATTTGGCGTGGTTGCGTGGGATTGAACTCGAGACTTCAGGGCTTGGATTAGTTTTAAAAGTGATAGGAACAACGGAATTAGGAGCAGAAGATTCAGCCCTTCAAGCCTGCTCCGCCATTCAATCAATCATGGCCGATCTCTTCCTGGTCTCAAATCCACCTCCCTACCTGTTCCCAATATCCCTTTTAACCCGTTTTTTAAAATCAGGAATGTATCTGTCTCCTTCTTGAAACCATTTAATGACTCAGATTTCACTTTGGGCCAGCGAGTTCCAGAAATTCACCACCCTCTGCGACAAATAGTTCCTCCTCATCTCAGTTCTAGATCTACCGCTTCTCGACCTATATCTGTGACTTCTCGTTCTAGATTGCCCTGCAATGGGGAACATTTAGTCTACGTTGACTTTATCAATTCCTTTTAGTATTTTATACATCTCACCTTTGTAAACTCAAATGAGGGTAGGGAGGTCAGTTAGAATATTATTTAGCAAATTAATCAGAGGGAAACACAATTTGGGTAATAATCTGAGGTAGTTAAACCTGGAGTTGATGCATTTATACACAATACATTGCTGTTTAAGTGCCTGTAACGAATGATAGATGTTTGTCACATACAGCAATTCCCGCACCGTAAAAATGAGAAATTGCGAGTGAGAGAACTTGAGAGTTTGGAAAAACAATGTTGACGGGTTCAAGGGATATGGGCAACAGATGGGGAGATGAGTTTGAGACCAGGAAGAGATCAGCTATGATTAAATTGAATGGCTTAGCAGGCACGAAGGGCTGAATTGCCTACTTCTGCTCCTAATTCTTACGTCCTGTGTTCCTACAATTTCAATGAACTTTGTTACAACTGGGATGGGAGGAGTGCACAATTTCTCGAGCCCAACAACTCTTGCAGGCTGCAACAAAAGTGTACAAGGTACTTGCCACCAAAGTGGCCAATTGTTTACTTTTGTTATTTAGCCAGTCTTCTTTCAGGCAAGGTGCAGAAACTGATTTAACAAACAATTTGTAATCCAGAAGTGCAGTACTCTGAATTCCAGGTGAGGCAGGGAGGGAACAAGTGAGTAATCTCCTTTTCAGTTTATTCCCAAAACTGAGTCCAAAACACCAGTTCAAAACCGAAGCTCCTCTCAGTCAAGCAGTTTCCAGAAAATCACCAGGGCTTCACTGCCTGCAAAAGCAGTAGTTTTTTTCCCCAGCAATTAAAGTTCAAATAAACCAATAGTTCTTATCTCCTCGGGTACCTTCCTGGTCAGTTAGCTGGTCACATGATTTCCGATGTGCAGAAGTGCAGTCTGGGGGTTGCTACTGCGACGAGGTGATCTCGCTCCATAACTGGAGGAGAATAACTGGTTGCTGGAGGGATATTTGAAGATCAGGAATTAAAGGCTGAAACATCAAACCAAACCTCCGGTCCAGTCACTCGATTAATCAGAACCTGAATGGGATTAGAAGGGGAGGATTTTCAGTCCGGAAACTGAAACCAAACATCACATCAGGATTTGACGGAGTCGTCCAATTTATCGTAACCTGAACGTCATTGGATTTTGAACATGGAAGGAAAAAGCACTGTTCACAGTAGGGGAGAAACTGTACATGTGTTGTGTGTGGGGCAGCACGGTAATACAGTGGTTAGCACTGTTGCTTCACAGCGCCAGGGACCCGGGTTTGATTCCCGGCTTGGATCACTGCCTATGTGGAGTCTGCACATTCTCCCTATGTCTGCGTGGGTTCCTCCGGGTGCTCTGGTTTCCTCCCACAGGTCCTGAAAGTCATGCTTATTAGGTGAATTGGACATTCTGAATTCTCCCTCTGTGTACACAAACAGGTGCCGGAATGTGGCGACTAGGGGATTTTCACAGTAACTTCCTTGCAGTGTTCATGTAAGCCTACTTGTGACACTAATAAAAATTATTATTGTAAAGGCAGCTTGCTCACAGTCCAAAATGAACTTGTAACCCTTGAAAGAAAAAAGGTCAGTTCCCAAATAAGTGTGTAAATAATTCAATGTCCTTCCAATTTTAACAATGTTCTCTGAGATATGTATTCATCCCAACTTGAACTGATTTTAATGAGATATCAAGACGAGCTCGTGAAACTTGCCCATCTTGTTTAATTGGGGTAAAGTTGCGCTGACCTTCAAACTTGTGCTGTGCTTGAAAAGAGCATTTTAAACTGGTTATCACGAGGTGGAAGCATCGATATTTGCAGGTTTGCCACCTGGTGACAATAGCTTGGGTCCAATTTGATGTGAGATATATAAGCGTCATACAACATTGACTTGTTCTGGCTTAAGTGTGACTTTACTCCACTTAATTTAATAATTTCATTAATGTGGTGAATATAGCATTTGTGTATATAAGATGGTGAGGAAGTGACTTCAGAAGCTCATTCCACATCCTACTGATAGAACCTGGAACTACGCCATCCTGGACAGCTGTTTACATAAATTTTTGTTTGTAAAATATTTTATTCTCCATTTTCACATTTTTCTTCAGAATTTACACCCCACCAACAAGCAGTAAACGGTAACAAATACAAAGTCAATCCCCTTATCAACAACAACGATCCCATCCTCCCACCACCCCAAACAACGGCCCACCTGACAATATAAGCATCAAATAAAACAAACCCTCCCACAGTGGGAAAAACAAAGGAATCAGGAATCGCCTATGGTCACTGTTGACCTATAGAGTTTCCCCCTCCACCCACCCCAACATTCAATGCCATCCAATCCCCGAAAGAGTACCATAAGTGACACCCATGAATTGTAAACGCCACCCCCCCTCCACTTCCTCTTATAAAACTCCTCCTCCCAACCTCTGTTCCTTCCCCCCCCCCCCCCCCCCAAACTTTCCACCCCGGCTAGACTCACTGTTCTGCCAGGCTCCGATGACCGCAGCCCCTCCCCCCACCTTACTCCCGTTCACTGGCCGGCTTAAACCGGCCAGCGTGGAGGCCCCCGCCCGGGTCTCTCTTTCCCCCTAGCCCATCCCAGGAAAACCAAGAAATCCCCTTTAGCACACAAACCCTCCATACACACCCAAGCCCCAAAGAACCATCATTGCAAATGAAAGTCCCAACTCTTCCCTTGTCCAAATATATACAACGTTGGCTCATTTCGCACGTACACCAACATGCAGTGAGAAAATATAAAGTTACATGAGGCTACATCGGGACGTGACCATTTCTCAATTCTACCACAGTCCTTCTGCCTTTGCAAACTCCTCTGCTGCTTCCGCCGTCCCAAAATAAAAGTCCTTGGATTTGTAGGTCACCCTCAACTTAGCTGGATATACTGTGCCGCACTGCACCTTGCTGATGTACAGGGCCTTCTTCACCCGGCTGAAAGCAGCCCACCTCCTCGCCAGCTCCACTGTAAAGTCCTGGTATATGCGTATACCAGCTCCAGCCCACTGCATCTCCCACTTCTGCTGGGCCCAGCACAGGACTTTCGCCTTTACGCTATACCTACGGAAACAGAGTTACTACTCTTGGCGGCTCACTCGCCTTTGGTATAGGCCTCCACGACCAATGAGCCCGATCCAGTTCATATTGCCCTCCCCCAATAGCTTCGCCAACATTGTGGCAAAATACTCAGTCGGCCTCGGGCCTTCCACTCCTTCGGGCAGCCCCACAATCCTCAGATTCTGTCGTCGGGATCTGTTTTCCAAGTCGTCCATTTTGGCTCGCAGAGCCTTGTTGATCTCTATCACCTTCTGCAACTCTTTCCCCATCGAGGTAAGTTGATCACTGTGCTGCAATGATGTCTCTTCAATTTCCTTCAGCGCCTCACATGGCTCCCGCATCTCCGCCACTGCGTTCAATACCGCCGCCCTCACCGGGGCAATCACCTCCTCCACTAGCATTTTCAATGCCGCCCCCATCTCCTTCCTCGTCGCCTCCATGAGTTTTGTGAACTGCCTTTCGAGTTCCACGGCCATCACCGTAGTAATTTCTTCAGCCGTGGGCAATGCGGCCTCACCTGGTGCCCCAGCCTCCATTTTCCTTGCCATCCCCGCGGTGACCTTTCCACTCCCCGACAGACTTTCAGCCGCTTTTTTCGCGGCCGTTTTTTAAAAAACTTATTTTCGACATTTCCCTCCACTGTGCCTTCTCCCTGCTTTTGCCGCCTCTGTTGCCCCGGGATCGGGCATTAAACCCCGAAAATGGCGTTCCCGAAAGGGTGCCCTCCAATGTGCGGCTGCCTCCTGCCTGCCGTCACCAGAAGTCCTCAGCTGCTTACATTTATGATTTCCATTATAAATGTTTAAAACGTTGTCACGGACATAATATATGTGCTCCCTTACTGCCTGTGATAGTTATGTTCATACTAATTAAGCAATTTCAGTGGTAACCTTTTGAGAGGCCAAAAAAAAGTTATTGATTCTCACACACTTACCTCAAATTTAATTGCAACATTCCACATGTTTGTTCTCTGACACACATTAGATACAGATAAATTGATGCAATTCTACAGATTTATAGTTTCTCAGTCTCTGATTTATGAATTCCAGTCTCTCAAGCAAGCTTGTTTTCTTCAATTAAGTTGATGTTTTCAAGTTGAAGTGAGGATCTTGTAAAGCAAAGAGTTCACGGCTGGTTGTGAGGTTTTTTTTTCGCAGTTGCTAAGAGGTTGGTTCTCAGATGAACTTGAACTGGAACAGGTTTTTCATGTTGCTGCCTGATGCCACACAGCTTTTTCCAAGTCTGATAGACAGACACCTGGTGGTTTCTGTGGTTTCCACCGTAAACTACTTCTAGCAGTCCAAGAAAACACAACTTTCAGATTGTGTGACCTTTTCACAAGTTCAACGTCCTTTCCAAATAAAGGGTTGTGTTCATGTTTATTCCACAACCTCGTGTTGTGGTTTCACACCTTTTTGAATTTTACTCTGACTAGTTTGGATGGGGACAAAATCCTATTACAATGGAAGGTTGATTATGTCCATTCACTTCCTTCTGTCGCTAATGGCATTTCAACCTCCCTTTTGTCCAGCATAAAGTAAGGAGGCAGGTGGTCTGAGAGTTCTATCATCTTATTTGTGTTCATCCCATTCATTAACATGTCCTGTACACAAGAAACATGACAAATCCAACCTGGCCATCTACTCTCCATCATCAACAGTGCTGTCAAACGGCACTTGCTCAGCAATAATCTCATGGAGACTCGGTTTGGGTTGCACCAGGATCACTCAACTCCTGACCTCATTATAGCCTTGGTTCAAACATAGACAAAGGAGCTGAATTCCGGAGGTGAGGCAGCATTTGACAGTATAGCATCAAGGAGCCCTAGAAAAACTGGAGTCAATGGGAATCAAGGGGCAACTTCTCTGCTGGCTGGAGTCATACCTGGCACAAAGGAAGATGGTTGTGGTGGTTGGAGGTCAATCATCTCGCCTCCAGGACATCACTGCAGGAGTTCCTCAGGGTAGTGTCCCGGGCCCAACCATCTTCCTTCCGTTTTTAAGGTCACAAGTGTGGATGCTCGCAGGTGACTGAACAACGTTCAGCACCAGTCACAAGTGCTCAGATACTGAAGCAGTCCATGTCCAAATGTAAAGACCGGGACAATATCCAGGCTTGGGCTGACAAATGGCAAGTTACATTCACACCACACAAGTGACCATCTCCAACAAGAGAGGGTCTAACCATTGCCCTTTGACATTCAATGGCATTGCCATCGCTGAATCCCCACTCTCAACATCTTGAGGGGTTACCATTGATCTGAAACGGAACTGGCCTAGGCACATTAATACTGTGGCTACCAGGGCAGGTCCATCATCTACAAGGCACAAGTCAGGAGTGTAATCGAATTCTCTCCACTTACCTGGACGAGTGCAGCTCCAACAACACTCTAGAAGCTCAACACCAACCAGGACAAAGCACCCCTTCCACAAACATTCACTCTCTCTACCACTGACGAACAGTGGCAGCCGTGTACACCATCTACAAGATGCACTGCAGTAACTCGCCAAACTTCCGTAGGTAGCATCTTTCAAACCCATGACCATTACCATCTAGAAGGACAAGGGCAGCTGATATCTGGGAACCCCAGATCCAGCATCCGCAGTAGTTTGCTATGGGTATTCACGTAAGAATGGGTATTGTCTGTAGCTCAAATGCCAAACGTCATCTAATATGCAGCAGCAATTTCAATTTGTTTGTGTTGCGTCTGCTTGATGACATCCCTATTGGGCATGACGCAATATCAAATCTTGATATTAAAATGTGACCAAAAGTCATATATCTTGTAAATATCGTGAGGGATGTCTGTTGGCAACTATGCAGATTTACTGTTTATATTTGATAATTCGGGCAGCACAGTGGCGCAGTGGGTTAGCACTGCGGCCTCACGGCGCCAAGGACCCAGGTTCGATCCCGGCTCTGGGTCACTGTCCGTGTGGAGTTTGCACATTCTCCCCGTGTTTGCGTGGATTTCACCCCCACAACCCAAAAATGTGCAAGCTAGGTGGATTGGCCACGCTAAATTGCCCCTTAATTGGAAAAAATGAATTGGGTACTCTAAATTTTAAAAAAAATTTAAAAATAAAAATAAAAAAATTTGATAATTCAATAAAATGTTTACTTAAAAAAAAACCAATGCAGACCCTCCTTAGGAAAATTGCTGGAGTATCATTTTGAGTGACTTGTGGAATTTTTTGGCTTCAAATGAAGTTGCTGTGTTCTGTTAATTGAACCCTGTGATGTGCTCCTTTAGGGTATCCGGGGTTTATACAAGGGAATGACTGCTCCGATTATTGGCGTCGCACCTATGTTTGCTGTGTGTTTCTTTGGCTTTGGCCTGGGTAAGAAACTGCAGCAGAAGAATCCAGGCGATGTCCTCACGTGAGTAATTTTGGAGATTGGAGCAGGAGGCTATCAATTATATCTTGCTTTCTACAAGTATTACAAAATATCATTACCAAATCCAGGAACATCTTCAATAATAAACTTCCCTGGGAGGCATCAGGGCACTGAAAGGCAAAGCAGTGTTCACTTCTTGAACAGCCAAATCAGCAGGATATTTAGTACAGAGAAAGGAGCAGGTTAGCTTTCACACCTTGTTGTTGGAGCATATCAAATAGCCTGGGAAATAATTGAACACTGGCTAAATTTAATTGAACACTGGTGAGCAAAAACCACCCACTGTAAGTAAATTTGTCCCCAGCAGCTTTGGGAAAACTCCTGTATCCACTCAGTTCTTCCTCTTCTGCAAAGGAAGATTGAACCAATTGTAGAAATGTTGGAGTGCCTCTGGCCTCCCTGTCTTTTTGAAAAATAATTTTATTAAGAAAATGTTTCATCATAACAAGGCAAAACCATAACGTATTACAAATACAACTCCCTGCCTATCCACCCTCCCAGCCCCACCCACACAAAAGAAAACAAAACATAACCAAATCCCCCGCTAACAACTGACAAGATCATTGAAAAAGGAAATTAATGGCTGCTTTCTTGAGGAGAACCTTTCTACCCACCCCCTCAATGTATACTTGACCTTCTCTAGATCTAAAAATCCCTAACCACTCAACCAGGCTGAGACACTCTCCTCCGGGCTATCAACGAGGCGAAGGCAAAGACATCTCCCTTCAACACCGAGTCCAAGACCCCCAAAATGGCCACAAACGGACAAGGTTCCAGTTCAATCCCAAAAATCCCTGACATGGTGGTGAAGAAGGAGACCCAAAAGCTTGCATGTTTAGGACATGACCGGAACATGTGCGTATGGTTCGCCAGTCCCCTGAGAACACCGCTTGCATCTATTCCCCACCTCCGAGGAAGAAGAATACATATCCGAACCCTGGTCAGGGGTGCCCTGTCCACCACCTTGAATTGAATCAAGCTGAATCTAGCACATGAGGAGGTGGAGTTGACCCTATGAAGAGCCTCAATCCACACCCCTCCCCATCAAAAACCGGAACAGTAACCAAGGCGTTCAAACCAGTATCATTACAAGAGCTCCCTTTCATCTGCCCCATATGGAATCTGGGTACCTCAGTTACTTTTTCAATGTTCGCAGCCCAATAATAAAGTAACAAATTAGGTAACACTAGGCCCCCAACTGCCTCTCCCTCTGCAGAAATGGCCTACGTATCAAATAACGGAAGATATCATTTTGTTAACTGTAACGAAGAAAGTCTAGGGAAGAGAAATTGGGAGACATGAAACAAAAATAAAAACCTCGCAAGGACATTCATTTTTACCGTCTGAACCCAGCTTGCCATGGACAGAGGGAGATTGTCCACTTCTTCAAGTCAAACTTAACCCCATTCCACGGTGGCACAGTGGTTAGCACCGCTCCCTCACGGCGCTGAGGATCCGGGTTCGATCCTGGCCCCAGGTCACTGTCCGTGGGGAGTTTGTACATTCTCCCCGTGTTTGCATGAGTCTCCCCCACAACCCCAAGATAGATTAGCCATGCTAAATTGCCCCTTCATTGGAAAAAAAATAATTGGGTACTCTAAATTTATTTAAAAAAAGACTTAACCCTATTCACTAAACTAGCAAAATGTAATTTAATGTGTGAGGCCCAATCATGGGCCACCGGGATTCCCAGATAACGAAAGCCACACCTGGACAGGCAAAAAGGCAACATCCTAGATCCACTCCTCTCCCTGGGGGATTCACCAGAAAGTATTCGCTTTTGTCCAGATTCAACTTCAAGAAGGAGCCAAAACTCCTCAGTAGCTTCGTTATCTCCTCCACTATATATCAAGCAATCATCTGCATACAAGGGCACCCTGTGCTCCCTTTCTCCCTGTTCTAATGACCTCCACGCCCTCGCCAGAGGCTCGTGGGGACAATGGTCAACCCTGCCTCATACCCCTATTCAACTGGAAGTAACCCAAGCTTGGGGCATTCGTATGGGCACATTCAATGAGGACCCTGTACAGAAGATGGGTCCAAGATATATACTTAGGTCCAAACCCCCCCAGAATCTCGAGTAGTTACCCCCACTCCACCCTCAAATTGCATTTGCAACTTCTTCTTACTTGCCAACCACTCTGGGAAGAGACCAGATCAGGAATAAAAGCCAGCAATTTGTTGATAAAAGCTGTATTGTCGCAGTTCAGTGCATGCAAATTAACACAAGAGAATCCGCCAACAAGCCACTAACTATTACATACCTCCTGTTTGAGTCCACCAATATTTTAACAGCTGAGAAAGATACTGTTTGTTGATCAAACCGCAGCCTCCGAGCCCAACATCAGAACCCAAATGGAATACGTGCCTCACTCAAGTCTTCCGTATGAGTGTCTGGTCCGCAAATGGGTGTCCTGCAAGATACCACATCAGCATTCAAACTCTTCAGATGCACAAACACTTTGATCGTTTTACTGGGCCCTTCCATCCCCTTACATTCCCAAGCGACCAGCTAGACATGGGGTCTTCTATCGTTCTATCGCCCCCCCCCCCCCAATTCAGAGTCAGCCATTCCCACCATGTGGTGTAACCCAGCAAATACCCAGTGAGCACTGACACCGGCTCACAGCACCCCCCCCCCCCCCCCCCCCCCCCCCCCCCCCCCATCAAAGCAGAACAAATAAAAAGTTGTAGTGCCTGTCAGAGACTAACCCCCCCCCCCCCTCCACCCACCCCACCAATGCCACACACCAGCCAACAGCAACAAGGTGAACAAAGGCCCCCTTCCCTCTATCCCTAACCCTGAATAAAATGAAAACAAAAATCCTACGCTCATCATTTAAAACTCCCCTAAACTAATGAGTTGCAGTTACCCCTACCACTCTACTCCTGTTAGTTAACTCTAAAGCTAGCAGGGGCCTCCCCGCTCAGCGTAAGAACAATAAAAATGACCACGACCCCAACCAGTCGCCCACCCACATCCATCCCATAAACGAACAAGAAAAATCCAAACTCCAAACTTGCCCAGTAAACCCCCAACAAATCCCCCAAATCACATGCCCTCTCCCAATTTAGAGATCACATAATAAATACAGTTAACAATTAGGCCCCACCCCCCACGCTTCTTCACAAACTCATCTGCCTCCTCCAGCACATCCAAAATAGTTGTCTTTTGAGTGGTAAGTCACTCGTAGGTGTGCAGGGTTTACCACCCGAAATCGAACACCATTTCTATACAATGCAGCCATGGCCTTGTTGAACGGCATACACGTTTCTGCCTGTTCTGCTCTCGCGTCCAACGCTGCGATGAAATGAAAACCCCCTCGTCACCACACAACGGCGCCTGTTCAGGTTCACCTGAGGGAGAATTCAGAATGTCCAATTCACCCAACAAGCGCATCTTTCGGGACTTGTGGGAGGCACCCGGAGGAAACCCATGCAGACACGGGAAGAACGTGCAGGCTCCGCACAGACAGTGACCCAACTGGGAATCTAACCCAGATCCCTGATTCTGCGAAGCAACAGTGATGACCACTGTACTACTGTGCCGCCCTGTTGGCGTGGTGCTCATTTAAAGTCCTGATGGTCATTCGCCCACCTCCGGACTCGTTCCTTCTCTTGGTAACTATGGAAACGTACAATGATCGCCCGCGCTGGTTCACCAGTATAGGGCTTTTGCCCGAGTGACCAGTGAGCCCAATCCAGCTCACTCCACCCTCCCTCGCCATCATCCCAAACAACTGCGACATGTATTCCGTCGGATTCAGGCCATCCAGACCCCCACGATTCTCAGGTTCTGCTTTCTGGAGCGATTCTCCAGATCGCTCACTTTGGCACTAAGCGCTTTGTTATCACCGGCCACTGATGCCATGTCCACTTCCGGAGAGACACACATGTCACTCTGCCGAGTGAGAGAGAGAGCCACCTCCACACCCTGTGTCACTGCGTCTTTACCATCTGGTCCGTTTTTGCCACGGCAGCATGAATGGGGGCTAGGGCTCATCCATTGCTTTTCCGAGGTCCCCGGAGCCTGCCATGACGTCTTCAGTTCTGCAGCCAAGATGCCTGTCAGCACCACGGCCATTAGTGGGGTTGCCAGAGTCGCAGCAGGACCCTCCGCCAGTTTTTCAACAGAAGAGGCTTGAGAGGCTTTGAAGTCCGACGGCGATTCTTCGTTTGTCTGCTGCCTTTTATACTTTTTAGGCATTCCCTTTACGTGGAAACCTTATCCCATCGATCTAATGCATTTCCACCCAAACCACCCCCAAAACCAGGCCAAAAGGGCCAAAAACAAAGGGAGCCAGCTGGTGTGCGACTACTCTATATGCTGCCACCAGAAGTCATCTCCTCGTGTTTTAAGGAAATTTTATTCCCAAATAAACAGTTTGATGAACATTATATGAGCAAGCACTCACTGAAAAGTAACAAGAATGGGAGACATCACATGGGATTTACTCACGAATGTAAACCTGCAAATTTTACTGTTCTGATGTGTTGCTAAGCAGCAGTGGACTGTCCGATGTGTTGCTAAGCAGCAGTGGACTGTCCATGCGTTGCTAAGCAGCAGTGGACTGTCCGATGTGTTGCTAAGCAGCAGTGGACTGTCCGATGTGTTGCTTAGCAGCAGTGGACTGTCTGATGTGTTGCTAAGCAGCAGTGGATTGTCCGATGCATTGCTAAGCAGCAGTGGACTGTCATTGTGTTTGCAGAAGAGCTGCCTGAAAGATTATCAAGTGCCTGTCCCATTGGTGACCCTTTAAGAAGCTCTTGTCACCCTGCTCCCCACTCCCCCATCCAAGAAACTGCTGTGCACAAATAATGCTTTGCGGACAAACATAATTTTAAAGCTCATTATTCCTGATCACACAAGAACATAACACTTTGTATAAGAGTGTAAGATAAGACATGTTGTCTGCAGATATTAACAGGTAGATTTTTTTTTTTTGTTAACAGTTGCGTTGCACAAGATTTTTTTCAGTGTCTCCCTCCCCGCCTAAAACTATTTCTTCTCCTCCCTCCTGAAAATGTTTTCTTGCCAGTAGGACACTCATTACCCAACCAGTTACTCCTAAAAATAACGGTTAAAAAGAATGTTTTTTATGGGACGGGAATTAAATGTATACTGATTGTTAATGATTACACAAATACCTGTCCAGAGCGTCATTTTCAGTACAGAGTGTTCTTATAAGCCTTCTCCTGTGTAATTGTTTTACTGGCATCTGTTGAGGGCTCTGAGCAAGTGTGAGCTTTGTGCTGGCTTTTGGCAGTCTGCAAGAAGTGATCTGTAAGCAAGGCCTGTTTTGCTAGAGCCCCTCTTTTCATAGTTTATAACCGTTATTGTCAAACTCCGTTACTTATTTATATAAAGAAGTTCCTTCTTTTAAACAATGCATTTGACTCCCTTCTTTGGTCTCCAGGTCCCACAATACCCAAGGGCACATTTACGATAACAAAGTTGCCAGAGAATTAAGACATTACAATCCCCAAGCTCGAGAAGCTCATCATGCCTTGTTGAATTCTTAAGAATCTGTTCTAATCACCCTTGTCTAAACCTTTACTTCAGTACAGCTATTCCACTATGACGTACTTCACCCTCACGCTCATGAGAGACCACACGAAGACTCTTGGAGTTAGAAACAGGCCTTTATTACAGTTATAACCGGGCTGGTGGAGAATGCAGTTAGCACACCGGACAGCTCTGCTTCCCGCGCAGTACAGAGTTATACTTCACATTAAGTTACAAAAATGAGCATATACCAATCACTTATTACTAGTTATCAATGTCGATTCATGACTATTGATTAGGTTTTCGTCATGCATAGAAACATACTTATAAAATAGAAGCAGGAGGAGGCCACTCGGAGCCTGCTTCATTAATTATGATCCTGGTTGATTATCAAGTTTAATACCCTGATCCCACTTCCCCCCCCCGCTCACCCACATCCCTTGATCCCTTTATCCCTTTAGCCCCAAGAGCTATATCTAATTTTGTTTTTAAATTACACAATGTTTTGGCCTCAACTACTTTTTGTGGTCGTGAGTTCCACACATTCACCAATTTCTGGGTGAAGAAATTTCTCCTCACCTCAGTCCTAAAAGGTTTACCCCTTATCCTCAAAAGTATGACCCCAATTATACACTCCCCCACCATCGGGAACATTCTTTCTGAATCTACCCTGTCTAATCCTGTTGGAATTTGATAAGTTTCTATGAGATTCCCTCTCACTCTTCTAAACTCCGATGAATATAATCCTAACCGACTTAGTCTCTCCTCATATAAAAGTCCCGCCACCCCAGGAATCAGCCCGGTAAACCTTTGCTGCACTCCCTCCATAGCAAGAACATCCTTCCTCAGATAAGGACATCAAAACTGCACACAATACTCCAACTGTGGCCTCACCAACGCCCTATACAATTGCAGTAAAACATCCCTATTCTGTCGTCAAATCCTCTAGCTATGAAGTCCAACATACCATTTACCTTGTATACTGCATGCTGTACCTGTGCACCTACTTTTGGTGACTGATGCACAAGGACACCAAAGTCTTGCTGCGTGTGCACCTCTCTCAATTTACACCCAATTCAAATAATAATCTTTGTCCCTATTTTTGCTACTGAAGCGGATAACCTCACATTTATTCACGTTATACTGCATCTGCCATGCATGTGTCCACTCACTCAGCCTATCCAAATCCCGCTGAAACATCCTTCTCCCAGCTCACCCTCTGACCCAATTTTATATCATCTGCAAATTTTGAGATAATACATTTAGCTCCCTCGTCCGAATCATTAATATATAACATGAACAGTTGGGGTCCTAGCACGGATCCCTGCGATATCCCACTAGTCACGGCCAGCCAATCAGGGAAAAAACAACATTTATTCCAACTTTTTACTTCCTGTCTGCTAACCAGCTTTCTATCCATCTCAAGACACTGCCCATAATCCCATGCACTTTAACTTTACATATTAATCTGCTATGTGAGATCTTGTTGAAAACCTTCTGAAAGTCTAAATAAACCACATCCACCGGTTCTCCTTGGTTAATTCTACTAGTTACATCTTCAAAGAATTCTGGTTGATTTGTCAAGCATGATTTCCCGTTCGTAAATCCATGCTGACTGTCAGATTACACCACTCCTTTCCAAATGCTGTGCAGTGAAATCCTTCATAGTTGACTCCCACAGCTTCCCTACTTCCGATGTTGCGCTCACTAGTCGATAGTTCCTTGTTTTGAATTGTTATATTAGCTACCCTCCAATCTGAAGGCACCATTCCAGAGTCCAAAGAATTTTGGAAAATGACACCCAATGGATCTATTATTTCTAGGGCTACTGGGATGAAGATGAAGATTATCAGGCCTTGGCGATTTATCCGCTTTCAATCCCATTAATTTGCCCCAAACCATTTCTCTACTAATACTGATTTCCTTTAGTTCCTCACTGAAACTAGTTTTTCTCAGAACTTCCGGTACATTATTCATGCCTTCCTTTTGTGAAGACGGAAGCAAAGTACGAATTTAGTTCATCAGCCATTTCTTTGTTCCCCATAATGAATTTCCTCGTATCTTACTGTTACCGACCTTTATTCGTTTTTCTCAATCTTTTTCTCTTTCCATATGTATAGAAACGTTTACAGTCAGTTTATGTTCCCGCTAGCTTACTTTCATATTATATTTCCCCCTTCTTAATTGATCCCTTGGTCCGCCTTTGCTGAATTTTAAACTGTCCCAATCCTAATGTCAATTGCTTTTTCTTGCTAATTTGTATGCCACCTCTTTGATTCCAGTGCTATCTGTAATTTCCCTTGTAAGCTATGGTTTGGCCACAGTTCCCTTTCTACTCTTGTGCCAAATAGGAATCAACAACTTTTGGAGTTCACCTATTCGTTCCTTGCATGCCTGCCATTGGTAAAATATTGTAGCATGCTGCTGTGCAGAGGGACCTGGGCGTCCTTTGCATGAATCGCAAAACATTGGTTTTCAGGTGCAGCAGGTAATTACGAAGGCAAATGGAATGTTGTCCTTCATTTCTAGAGTAAGGAGATTAAAAACAGGGAGGTTATGTTGCAGATGTATAGGGTGCTGGTGAGACCGTACCTGGAGTACTGTGTACAGTTTTTGGTCTCCTTACTTGAGAAACGATGTACTGGAACTGCAGGGTGTGCAGAGGAGATTCACTAGGTTGATTCAGGAGTTGAGAGGATTAGTTTAAGAGGAGAGACGAAGTAGACTGGGACTATACTCATTGAAATTTAGAAGAATGAGGGGGGATCTTATAGAAACGTTTAAAATTATGATGGGAATAGATAAGATAGAAGCAGGGAGGTTGTTTCCACTGACGGGTGAAACTAGAACTAGGGGCATAGCCTCAAAATAAGGAGGAGCGGATTTAGAACTGCATTGAGGAGAAACTTCTTCACCCAAAGGGTTGTGAATCTGTGGAATTCCCTGCCCAGTGAAGCAGTTGAGGCTACCTCGTTAAATGTTTTTAAGAAAAAGGTAGATTCTTGAACAGTAAAGGAATTAAGGGTTATGATGAGTGGGCGGGAAAGTGGAGCCGAGTCCACAAAAAGATCAGCCATGATTTTATTGAATGGCAGAGCAGGCTCGAGCGGCGAGTAAGGCCTACTACTCCTTATTGCCTGTCCACTGTTCGTCCTTTCAGTAATGTTTCCCAGTCTATCATAGCCAACTCGTGCCTCATACCATTATAGTTACCTTTGTTGAGATTCATGACCCTGGTGTCAGAACCAACTACCTCACTATCCACCTTGATCAAGAATTCTATCATATTATGGAATCATGCATTGTATGTGAAAATACTTAATCACACAGATCAAAGGTTTGCACGCTTAATTAAATTGCCCAATCAGCACATGGGCAGCACGGTAGCACAAGTGGATTGCACTGTGGCTTCACAGCGCCAGGGTCCCAGGTTCGATTCCCCGCTGGGTCACTGTCTGTGTGGAGTCTGCACGTTCTCCTCGTGTCTGCGTGGGTTTCCTCCGGGTGCTCCGGTTTCCTCCCACAGTCCAAAGATGTGCAGGTTAGGTGGATTGGCCATGATAAATTGCCCTTAGTGACCAAAAATGTTTGGAGGGGTTATTGGGTTACGGGGATAGGGTGGAAGTGAGGGCTTAAGTGGGTTGGTGCAGACGCGATGGGCCGAATGGCCTCCTTCTGTACTGTATGTTCTATGTTCGAAAGGCAGTATGTTGCTTGCAATTATTGATATCTGGGGTGTGGCCCCTCCCTGCTATAATCGGCAAACATCCTGGAGTCAGAGGAAACGGTAGACTCTCCCACATTGTTATCCAGACCTTGAGAGTTAACACCTGGCTAGTTCCTGCCTGAGAGTTGGCCCCACTGACAGATTATCTCCTTGTGGTGTCTTTCTACAATTGGCCGTTTGTCTTTCAAAGACAGAACTGAAGATTTTAACTTCTGCTGTAGAGTTTTTAAACTGAATGCAGTGTGATATCTAATACCTAAAAATGCCCTCTTTCAGTCTGCTTATATAACATCATCCATTTGCTGCAAAGACTTGGGTTTTAATATAAATCAACCTTTACCTTGGCTGAACTGTCAATCATGCCAAACTGGTGACAGTTGAAAGGAACACCCCCCGGTGGGGATATTGTTGCTGGAGTTGGAGGAATCATTATCTGAAGCTGTAGCTTCTCGACTTAATGGTCAAAACCTGTCCCTAGATATCTCGAGCTCTTGAGGCTGAGCGAACAAGGACAGTTTGTGGCCTTGAACCCACAGAGAGACCAAAAGGGAAAATACTGGAAAATCTCAGCAGGTCTGGCAGCATCTGTAAGGAGAGAAAAGAGCTAACGTTTCGAGTCCAGATGACCCTTTGTCAAAGCCTTTACTGAATCGCCTGATCAGCTAAGACACTTTGTTTTTCATTTCGCTGCAAACTGAACTGAAAATCTCCGGCCTTCCGACCAATACTTTGCAAGCAAAAAAGGCTGCTGAGTAATTCAGCCAAATAACCATTTTTCAGGTGAAAGACTGGATTTAACAGACTCCTTGGCCATAATCCTATTCTTACCCAACACGAGCTTCATGACACGGAAGCCAATAGTAGCACACCTGACACCCAGGCTGATATCAGCTCACCAAACACTGAATACACATACAGCCATTGTCATCCGAACTGTCAAGGAAGAGCATGCTGTCTGCCTTTCTCTATCTTTGGAAAGCTCAGTGACATTCCAACCCAAGTTCGGAGTGACGGTGGGTTTCCCGTTTCTGTTTTACTGGACAGGTATCCGCAACTGTTTGCTGCAGGGATGCTGTCTGGAGTTTTCACCACTGCGATCATGGCACCGGGAGAGAGAATCAAATGTCTTCTCCAGGTAGGAATTTGTTGTTAGTTAAAGAAGCACTCCCAAAGTGAAGGCCAAGAATGGTTTATTCCATGCCTCATAGTAACGTTAATTTTAAATAATATTCAAGAGGCTGGTTGAAATGTGATCTTCCTTGATTAAACCCCAGTTATGAGGACTCTCTTCCGCCCCCGCCGCCCCCCCCCCCCCAACTTCCTTTGCTCCTCTGTGAATGATGGGTGGGCAGGATGGATGCATTAGTTGAGTTGAGAAATACAAGGCTTTTATTTGGATTGGGCACAACAAGCAGAGGAAAGAAAATGAAGGTTTTAAATCCCAAAATACAACATTGCGCGCTACAGCAGCAGCTCCCATTTATTTATGACATTTAATGCTGTGAAACATCCCAAGATGCTTAATGCAAGCTGCATCAATGAAAGCATTGAGTCACAAGTGGGATGATATTCAAAAGTTTGATCCAGCGAGGGAATTTGAGAGCTTGGGACCAAGGCGGCTGAAAGAGTGGATGCCAGTGGTGGAGCGATTAAAATTGGGGGATGCAAGAGGCCAGAATTAGAATGGGACCAGTGATCTGATGAGGCTTGTAGGGCTGGAGGAGGCTTCACAGATCGTGAGGGTAAGACTGGAGGAATTTTGGACGAGCATTCTAAAATTGAGGCACCGTCAGATTAGGAGCCAATGCAGGTCAGTAAGCGTGGGGAGGTGGGTGATGGGTGAACTTTTTGATTTGATTTATTATTGTCACATGTATTAGTATATAGTGAAAAGTATTGTTTCTTACATGCTGTACAAACAATGCATACCGGATAGAGGGAAGGAAGGAGAGACTGCAGAATATAATGTTACAGTTATAGTAAAGTGTAGAGAAAGGACCAACTTAATACGAGGTATTTAGAGTAAGATTTAGATTGAAACAAGATTTAGAATGAGTTGAGACACTGGCAGCAGAATTTTGAATAGTTCTGGCTTATGTGGGGCGAAAGGCTGGTGAGGGGAGTATTGGAATAATCAAGTCTATAGTTAACAAAGACACAATGAAGTTTTCAGCAACAAATGAGTTGAAGCAGGGTCAGAATTGAGCAGATCAAAGCAAATTACTGCGGATGCTGGAATCTGAAACGAAAGAGAAAATGCTGGAAAATCTCAGGAGGCCTGGCAGCATCTGTAGGGAGAGAAAAGAGCTAACGTTTCGAGTCCGACGACCAATTGTCAGAATTGAGCAGTCTTAGTGATGATATGGATAGGTGGTTGGAAACTGATATTTTGTGGTTAAATACAATTACCAAGCTTGTGAACAGATTTAATCGGCTTGCAGCGGCAACCTGGTCCAAGGAGCATGGGCGGGATTCTCCGATTTCCCCCGCCAGGTCGGAGAATCGCCAGGGGCCAGCGTTAATCCCGCCCCCACCATGTCCCAAAGTCTCCAGCACCAAAGATTCGGCGGGGACGGGAATCGCGCCTGTCCCCCCCCCCCCCCCCGGCGATTCTCCGGCCGGCGATGGGCCGAAATCCCGCCGCTGTCCTGCTGGTCCCGCCGGCGGGACCAGGCGGCGCGAGCGGGGTCCTTTTGTGGGGGGGGGGGGGGTCTGGCCCTGGGGGGGTGCCCCCCACGGTGGCCTGGCCCGCGATCGCGGCCCACTGATCGACGGGCGGGACTGTGCCGTGGGGGCACTCTTTTCCTTCCGTCTTCGCCATAGTCTTCACCAAGGCGGAAGTGACCCCCTCCCCTGCGCATGCGCGGGGATGACGTCAACAGCCACTGACACTCCGGCGCATGCGCGGACGTCCGGCCGGCGAGGTCCCTTCGGCCCCGGCTGGCGTGGTGCCAAAGGCCGTTCCGGCTGGCGGAGTGCCAACCACTCCCGCTCGGGCCTAGCCCCTCAATGTTAGGGCTTCGTCCCTAAAAGTGCGGAAGTTGGGGCGGCCCGACGCCGGAGTGGTTCACATCACTCCATCACGCCGGGACCCTCCGCCCCGCCGGGTAGGGGAGAATCCCGCCCCATGTTTGTGACGGGGACCAACAGCAATGGCTTTAATATTCCAAATATTTGGGGTGTCCGTGTGGCTTGGCTGTTTGTTGAACTGAGGAGTGACCAGGAAGGAGTAGCAGCGTAGCCTCGACCAGTCTTATCCTCATGAAATTCCAAATGGGGATGAGGAGTCAGTACTCTGGCTAACTTGCTCCTCACCCGCTGAGTGACATTGGAGGCCCATTGTTGATCCATTGGCAACTGGGACAGATCAGCAATGAAACATGGGGCAATTTGGGCTGTGCTGTTCACATTCAGCATCTCCGGCAATGCAGGGAGCCCAAAAATCAACCAAGCATCCAAATAATTGGTAGATATTCTCCCATTTATTTTCAAGAACACAATACTGATTGGTAATGTTCTCTGGTCCTTCTTCCCTATTGTCCAATTTCCTCGGTAAGAAGTCTTACTACACCAGGTTAAAGTCCAACATGTTTGTTTCAAACACGGGGCAGCACGGTGGGGGGTGGCACAGTGGTTAGCATTGCTGCTTACGGCGCTGAGGACCCGGGTTCGAATCCCGACCCTGGGTCACTATCCGTGAGGAGTTTGCACATTCTCCCCATGTCTGCGTGGGTTTCACCCCCACAACCCAAAAAATGTGCTGGATAGGTGGATCGGCCACGCTAAATTGCCCCTTTAATTGGAAAAAATAATTGGGTACTCTAAATTTATAAAAAAATAATAATGTTTGTTTCAAACACTAGCTTTCGGAGCACTGCTCTTTCCTCGGGTGAATGAAGGAGCTGTGCTCCGAAAGCTAGTGTTTGAAACAAACATGTTGGACTTTAACCTGGTGTAGTAAGACTTCTTACTGTGCTCACTCCAGTCCAACGCCGGCATCTCCACATCATAGTTTCTTCGGGATTAAGCTTTTCTTGGTTTATTTTTTAACACTGTTATTGTAACTGGTACAATTTTTCAGATTCAGGCAAGTGCTGGTGAAAGCAAGTATGCTGGCCCTTTGGATTGTGCTAAGCAGATCTACTCAACATCTGGCATTCGCGGCCTCTACAAGGGGACTGCCCTCACTCTTATGAGAGGTACACTAACTGAACATCATTGGCCTTTTTCTATGTAACTGTCGAGTGATCTCGACTTCTACCCTTGGTATTTTGACTGCAGTCAACCACACACTTTGTGCTCAATTGAAATTGTAACGTTTTTGAGAGGAGTTTGAGTGTGTTGGTGTATGAAGCCATCAGATTACTCCCGCCTGTTGTTTGGTTCTTTCACCACCTGGTGCATTCCTGGTCTGGTAGCTGTGTCCTCCATGACTTCGTCAACTTGGTCATTGGTTTTGCCCCTGTCGAGTTACTCTTTGAAACTGGAATCCAGAGTGCCTATGCTTGCATCAGTGATATTTTAATTGGTGATGCGCTAATGCTTGCGGTGCAAGGCTTAATCAAAGGTTAAAAGAGATGGATTGGAGGGTGAGATGAATCAAGAAGTAGTAGCTTGATGATGTTCCGGTTGGGTATTGCAAACCTTTCTGTTATTGGAGGAAGGGAGGAGTGGAATGCTTCATCACCTCTTGGATTGCAAGGAAATGTAAAATATTTATATGATCTTTTTAAACTTGGATTGTTCCATCTAGGTTTTGCTTATTTCAGAAGTCAACGGCTAAACAGTCAACTAATAATATAATTTTTATTTGTGTCACACGTCGGCTTACATTAACACTGCAATGAAGTTACTGTGAAAATCCCCTAGTCGCCACACTCCGGCGCCTGTTTGGGTACACAGAGGGAGAATTCAGAATGCCCAGTTCACCTAACAAGCACATCTTTTGGGACTTGTGGGAGGAAACTGGAGCACCCGGAGGAAACCCACGCAGACACTGGGAGAACGTCCAGACTCCGCACAGATAGTTACCCAAGCGGGAATTGATTGAACCTGGGACCCTGGTGCTGTGAAGCAACAGTGCAAACCACTGCGCTACCGTGCCGCCCAAGAGGCTTGGGGACAAACTGTTTACACCCTTCAGGAAACCATTAATTACCAAATTGTTTACACTTGTTCTGTGACGAGTCCATTGAATCCACAGAGATTTTATAACTGGCTAACAAGGATTTATCTTGTATCGGGCCTAGATGAGCTAAAAGATTTTCTTTTGCTCATGTTTCCTGTTGGTTGCTGATATTATCACTATATGGATTCCGGCTGACCATTGGAATGTTAATTTTGGAGGCAGGTTCTGTGAATTTCAGTCCTGTTGTCTTTGAAACCATACTGGATATTAGTCAGTATGATCCAGATACAACATCATGTTGGTTTTCTGCCTTGCAAGTCTGAACTTTAAAGGATATCAGAGACGGATTTCGGGAAAGCTGTCCCCAATCCAGCAGTTCTTCTGAGGCCATATGAATAAAAGCTGAGGATGCCGTAAAACGCTATGTTTTTTATGTTGTAATGTCTATTCTTAGTGCAAAATTTAGGGAAGGATTTCATTGGGGTACAACTATCTGACTTATTATCTTTTGCTGATTTAAAAAAAAACTTGTTCTGCAATTTTAGAGCCCAAGAGTTGAGAAGAAGGTTTGTGACGTGTCAGTTAACTAAGCAGAAAGATGGTTTCCATTCTTCTCCTGGGCAACACGACAATCACCTTGTGCTTGTAATCACACTTGGTGTTTTTTTTAAATTTAGAGTCCCCAATTTTTTTTTTTCCATTGAAGGGGCAATTTAGCGTGGCCAATCCACCTAGCCTGCACAACTTTGGGTTGTGGGGGTGAGATCCACACGCACACGAGGAGAATGTGCAAACTCCACACAGACAGTGATGCGGGGCCGGGGTTGAACCTGTGTCTTCAACGCCGTGAAGCAGCAGTGCTAACCACTGCGCCACTGTGCCGCCCCAAAATGATGAAGTATATGAATGAAAAAGAAAGTCTGGTTCTACTGGGGCTCAAACCCAGGACCTTATGCATGTAAAGAAAACGTGATAACCACTACGCTATGGAACCAGAGGTGTAATCACACTTAATTTGTAGGAAGCACGAATCCTCTGAACCTTGTCTTGGAATGTAAGAGTATAGCTGAGTAAATCAAGGAACTGGAACAATGAGTTCAGAAATCTGAAGATTAAATCATTTTAGAGTGGGATTTAATGGGACAAGTCCGTCAACTTTTATTTCCACTCTTTGTCATATTTTTTACCTTTTTCTCTTTATCAACATGACTGAGGTCATTGCTACTTTGAGACTGCCTCTCCTAACCTTGATTTCAACACAGTTCAGGATGTAGGAAAGAAGAACTCGGTTCAGTAGGAGTATTTGGAGCTTGCATGGAACAAGGGAGAAAAGTTGAAAGGAGTGCGAGGAGTATCAATCAATCAAGGTAATTGATGGGCAAAGAAGGATGTTGCAGGATGGGGCTGGTTTAGCTCACTGGGCTAAATCGCTGGCTTTGAAAGCAGACCAGGGCAGGCCAGCAGCACAGTTCAATTCTCGTACCAGCCTCCCCGAACAGGCGCCGGAATGTGGCGACTAGGGGCTTTTCACAGTAACTTCATGGAAGTCTACTCGTGACAATAAGCAATTTTCATTTTTCAAATGTGTGAGGGATTGTTAAAATGTTCAGGGCGGTGAGCCCTTTTCTTTCTATTTTAACTTTATGAATATTTACTTTTAATTTTCAAACATTCTTGTTTTATTAGATGTCCCGGCAAGTGGAATGTACTTCATGACTTATGAGTGGCTAAAGTGTGTACTTACTCCTGAGGGGCAGAGGTCAGTAGCTCCATAATAAATGTCTATTGAAGACCGAGTTTAATTGTGTGTGGCAATCCTACCTCAAGAGAGAGAGAGAAACTTGGGTTATTCTTGTTTGGAAGCGGGTCAGTAAGTTTCAACGTTCTTGGTGTTCCTGAGGAACAGACAGAAGTGGCACAGTGATGAGTGCAGCCTCCGGTTGCACCACAGACTGTCAACAATTCTCTGCATGTGCAAACTTTCTCCATATAACATATGGAGTCTCTGCTGGTATGTTGTAGTGGGGTCCAAGAGTAACCAGGGATATTTTGCTCTCCTGTTTTTTTTTTTCCAGACATTACAACCGTGAATGCTTCGTTGGGAAGGGAGTGAAAGGCGAACCACCCTATACTACATTTAGACACAACTGGTTATGGATTAGAATAAGTAGAAGCCTGTGGCCTGGTGGTCAATCTCCTCCTGTGCATTGATAGGAAGCAAAGAAACACTTGTGTCTATATAGTACTATATAGTACTTTTGATGATCACCGGACATATACTTTGTACCAGCAAAGTACTCCCTTGACGTGCAGTCATTGTTGTAGTTCAGGAAAAGTGGTAGCTATGTGAGCACAGCAAGATCCCACAAATAAAAACATAGTAATGACCAGAATCTATTTTGAGGGGTAAGCATTAGCCATGATTACTCTTCTGTTCTTCAAAATTGTGCCATGGGATTTGTACATGTGCGAGGGCAACTGGGACCTCGATTTAACACCTCTGAAGTGCAATATAGTCCCTCAGTTCTGCACACAACTATCAACCTAGAATTGTGAGCTGAAGTTCTGAGTTGATCTTGAACCTGGGTGAGAGTGATGCCCACTGAGCTATGGCTGACAGAAGTGATGTAGTCCTATCAGAGACTAGGATCCAGATTTGGTGATCTCTTCATTGAAGAGGGTTTCCCCGAGTCTGGAGAGATTAGAGGAGGAGTTTGAGTTACTGGGTGGGAACGGATTTCGGGACCTACAGGTTTTATTCCTCAGGACTTTGTCCGGAGGCAGGTTCCAAGCTTCCCTCGCCTCCCTCTAAGGGGACTGCAGGATAAGATGATGTCAAGAACAAGGATTGGGGAGGGGAGGGTCTCGGAAATATATAAGGAATTGATGGAGTGGAAAGGGTTCCAATTGGGGAGAGGAAGAGTTGGTTTGGATTGGATTTGTTTATTGTCACGTGTACTGAGGTACAGTGAAAAGTATTTTTCTGCAAGCAGCTCAACAGATCATTACGTATATGGGAGGAAAAGGGAATAAAAGAAAATACATGAAAGGGCAACACAAGGTACACACAGGGTTTAGCACAGGGCTAAATTGCTGGCTTTGAAAGCAGACCAAGGCAGGCCAGCAGCACGGTTCAATTCCCGTAACAGCCTCCCTGAACAGGCGCCGGAATGTGGCGACTAGGGGCTTATCACAGTAACTTCATTTGAAGCCTACTTGTGACCATAAGCGATTTTCATTTTTTTTCAACTACATAAGCACTGGCATCGGATGAAGCATACAGGGTGTAGTTGGAAGTCGGACTGTGGGAAAAGGCCTGAAGGAGAGTTAATGCATCCTTGTCGTGTGCCAGGCTTCGCCTGATCCAGTTCAAGATGGTCCATTGGGTTATTTGACTGTGGCCTAGATGAGTAGATGTTTTGAGGAGGTGGAGGACAGATGTGGGAGGTATGGGGGAAGTTGGGCGAATCACATACACATGTTTTGGGCGTGTCCGAAGCTGAGGGGATTCTGGCTGAGATTTGCGGAGGTCATGTCAGAGATCCTGGAAGGGAGGGTGACCGAGTTGAGAAATGGCAATATTTGGGGTGTCGGAAGATCTGGGGGCCCAGCAGGTGAGAGAGGCCGACGTTTTGGCCTTTGCCTCCCTGGTGGCCCGGAGACGGATTTTGCTGGGATGGAGGCACTCGGAGCCTCCAAGGTCAGGGGTGTGGGTCAGTGACATGGCAGGGTTTCTCAGGCTGGAGAAGATTAAGTTTGCCTTGAGAGGCTCAATTCAGGGGTTCGCTCGGAGGTGGCAGCCGTTCATCGACTTCTTTAAGAACAACTAACCGTCAGCAGAAGTGGGGGGGGGGTAGGGGAGGCATGGCATTGTAGAATAAGGATAGGGAATATAATATACTTGCAGTCAGGAGATAGGGTGGGGGGGGGGAAATTGGATATGTTGTGATACTGTTGCGTGTGTCGGACGGCTCTGTTGTCCAGAATGTTTAAATATTAAAATTATGAATGCTTCAATAAAATGTTTTCTAAAACACAAAATCAGAGACTAGGGCCGGGATTCCTACCTGGCGGGGAGGTCCCGGCGGGATGGAGTGGCGTGAACCACTCCGGAATCGGGCCGCCCCATAGGGGCCAAGCCCTAACCTTGAGGGGCTAGGCCTGCGCTGGAGTGGTTGGCGCCCAGCCGGCTGGCGGGAAAGGCCTTTGGCGCCACGTCAGCCAGGGCCGAAGGGACTTCGCGGGCCGGCGGAAGTCCGCGCATGTGCAGGAGTCTCAGCGGCTGCTGACGTCATCCCCCGCATGCGCAGGGGAGGGGGTCACTTCCGCGTCCGCCACCGTGAAGGCTATGGCGAACGCGGAAGGAAAAGAGTGCCCCCACGGCACAGGCCAGCCCGCCGATTGGTGGGCCCCGATCGCGGGCCAGGCCACCGTGGGGGCACCCCCCGGGGCCAGATCGCCCCGCGCCCCCTCAGGACCCCGGAGCCCGCTCGCGCCGCCTGATTCCGCCGGTAAGGTAGGTGATTTGATTCCCGCCGGCGGGACCGTCATGACAGCAGCGGGACTTCGGCCCATCGCGGGCCGGAGAATCGCCGGGGGGGGGGGCCGCTGACAGGCGTAACGCGATTCCCACCCCCGCCGAATCTTGGAGACTTCGGGAGACGGCCGGGGCGGGATTCATGCCGGCCCCCGGCGATTCTCCGACCCGGCGGGGGGTCGGAGAATCCCGCCCCAGGATCCTAAATTTCTAAACAAAGGAAATGAATAAATGTACGAGGGGCAAATTAACTATGGTATATTAGGAAACTTTGTTAACAGGTATGACAGTAGACAGACGTTGTCTAGCATTTAGAGACGTAATACATAGTTTACAACAAAAATGTTCCAACCGTGGCTAACAAAATAAATCGAGGGTTGCATTCGATCAAAGGAAGAGGTGCATAACGTTGGCAAAAAAAAAGTGAGACTCCGAATTGGGAGCATTTTCGAATTCTGCAACACAGGACCAAGAAAAAGATTAAACAAGGAAAGTAGAAGTGAGAAACATAGAAACAGAAGAGTAATCCTGGTCAATATTTATCCCCCAAATCAACGTCACAAGAATAAATTCGGATCACTGCCATGGTTCTGATCGTGGGATCTTGCTGTGTGCAAATTGGCTACCACTTTTACTGAACTACCACTGGTGTGTGAAAAGGAAAAGATGAGCAAAATCAAATGAGGATCCATTCCAAGCAGAGTCAGGAGAATTGATAATGGCGAGAAAGAAAATTGCAGAGAAACTGAAATACTTTGTGTATGTCTTCACTGTGGAAAATACCAAAAATCTCTCAGTAATAAAGGATATTTAAGAGAATAGTGTAAATGAATTGCAAGATATTAACATTAGTGAAAAGACAGGACTAGAGAAATTAGTGGGACAAGTAGATAAAACGGAGATAACTCCCCTGGACCTGGTGATTTACATCCCAGCGTGTTGAAAGAGGAGGGGAATCGCTTCTCAGCCTTTTGGCTAAGATCAAGTGTAGTAGCCTTTTGGCTCAGATCTGGTATGTCTCTCTTGTGGGGACCACGAATTGGATTCAATTTGAATTGGTTTTTGGAGCAGGCAAGGAGCTGGATTAGGGGTTCGCCTCTGACCACACTCTGAGCCCTGGCTTTGTAACTCAGAAAAAGTAATAGAAAAAAAAGAGGAGGTTGCATTGGTGATCATCTTTCAAAATTCAGTGGACTGGACCGTTTCCTGCAGATTAGGTGGTGACAAACGTAACTCCACTATTTAAGAAATGAACAGGAGAGAAAACCGGGAATTACAGACCTGTTGGCCTCCAACACCAATACAGTAAGAAGTCTTCCAACACCAGGTTAAAGTCCAACGTGTTTGTTTCAAACACTAGCTTTCGGAGCACTGCTCCTTCCTCAGATGAATGAAGAGGTACATTCCAGAAACATCTATGTAGACAATTCAAAGGTGCTAGACAATGCTTAGAATGCGAGCATTAGCAGGTGATTAAGTCGTTACAGATTCAGAGATAGGGGTAACCCCAGGTTAAAGAGGTGTGAATTGTCTCAAGCCAGGACAGTTGGTAGGATTTAGAAAACCCAGACCAGATGGTAGGGGATGACTGTCAGCAGTCAAGGGCATTCAGCCTCTGATCTCCGGGTAAGCGACTCCATTCAGGACGCGTGACAACGCAGAATCGCCGAGCAGAAACCTGTAGCCAAGTTCCGCACACATGAGTGTGGCCTCAACCGGGACCTGGGATTCATGTCGCATTACATTCATCCCCTACCATCTGGCCTGGGCTTGCAAAATCCTACCAACTGTCCTGGCTTGAGACAATTCACACCTGGCTTGAGACAGTTCAACTATTAGATTATTATTTTGCTGCTTTGCTATTTGCCTGGGGTTTAACCTGGGGTTACCCCTATCTCTGGAACTGTAACAACTTAATCACCTGCTAATGCTCGCATTCTAAGCATTGTCTGGCATCTTTGAATTTGTCTATATAGATGTTTCTGGAACGTACCTCTTCATTCACCTGAGGAAGGAGCAGTGCTGCGAAAGCTAGAGTTTGAAACAAAAATGTTGGACTTTAACCTGGAGTTGGAAGACTTCTTACTGTGCTCACCCCAGTCCAACGCCGGCATCTCCACATCTGAACACCAATGGCAGGGGAGATGCTAAAATCTACAATAAAAGGATGTGATAACAACACACTTAGAAAATAATGGTAGAATTGCGCAGAGTCAACGTGGATCTATGAGAGGGAATCATGTTTAACAAACCTGTTGGGAGTCTTTTGAGGATGGAACGAGCAGAATAGATAAAGGAGAACCGGTAGATGTGGTACATTTTAGCTTTTCAGAAAGCTTTTGGCAAGATCCTACACGTGAGGTTAGTAAGTAAAATGAGAGCACATGGGATTGGGAGTAAAAGACTGCCATGGATTGTGAACTGGTTAACAGACAGAAAACAAAAAGGAAGAATAAATGGGTCATTTTTAGGTTGGCAGGCTGTGACTAGTGAGGTATAGGATCAGTGCTTGGACTTCGGCTATTCACAACCTATATCAATGATTTGGACATGGGGATTAAGTGTAATATTTCCAAATTTGATGACACAAAACTGGGCGGAAGTGACTGTGAGGAGGATGCAAAGACCCTTTAAGGGGATTTGGAGAGGATAAATGAGTGGGCAGAAATCTGGCAGATGAAATACAATGTGGAGAAATGTGAGGCTATCCACTTTGGTGGGGAAAGCAAAATAAAATGATGAGAGGCAGGGAAGTGTTGAACTTGGGTATCCTTGTTCATGAGTCACTAAAAGCTAACATGTAGGCACAACAAACAATGAAGAAGGCTAACGATGGTATGTCGGCCTTTATTATAACTGGATTTGAATATAGGAGTGAAGATGTCTTCCTGCAATAATAGTCTTGGTGAGATTGCACCTGGAGCATTGTGTGCAGTTTTGGTCTCCTAACCTAAGGAAAGATTATACTTATCAGACAGGGAGAGGGCAACAAAGGTTCATCAAATTAATTCCTGAGATCGTGGGTTTGTCTAATGAGGAAAGGTTAAATGGCCTCGACCGTTATTCTTTGGAGTTTAAAAGAATGAGAGGTGATGTCATTCTTCCAGGGCTTGACAAGATAGATGCAGGAAGGACGTCAATCATTGAGTAATGTTCAAAACAAAACTGAGATCAATAGGTTTCTCCATATCAAAAATATCAATAGATGGGGATCAGGGAAAATGGTATTTGAGGTGGAAGCTCAGCCATAGTCTCCTTTGTGTGGTAGAGGGGGCTCGAAGGGCTGAATGGCCTATTGCTGTTCCTATTTCCTCTGATCTTCTGGAGGAAATGGAAATAGAGCTGAAGCAGTAGCATTTTCAGGAATTTGGTTCTATAAATCACTTTTTTCTCTCCTCCCCCCCCTTTTTCTGTAGAGTGACTGATCTGAGTGTCCCTCGAATCCTGTTTGCTGGTGGAATGGCCGGAATCTTCAACTGGGCAGTTGCAATTCCCGCAGATGTGTTGAAGTCCAGATTCCAGACAGGTCAGTTTATTCTTCTGATCACTTTGAGTCTCTCCGATGGCCTGGCTTGGGGGATAGGATTTGGGTAAAGGGTGGGTAAATGCCTGCAGGAACAGTAAGCATATAACCCAGAGGATTCTGTATTCAACTACAGTTCTGTAACCTTGTCTGATCTGAGGCCAGGATGGTGATATTTGCCTCGAGTGTCTTTGCTCTAGGGATGGCAAGAGTAATTGGCCATGGCTCCAGTTCCGAATCATACTGCAGTGGTTTCTGCTGTAAGCTATGTGCCTGTGTGTGAACCTTAGGACTGGATTGCCCATGGCAATGCATGGTAGCATCATTTGTTGCCCATTCTTGCCTGAGCTCGCATGTGAGGAATGGCCCTTTGAGGAAACACTTGTTGGGACCTGTGAAACTCTACGTGACATTGAGATTGGAGGAAATAAAGCCATTTCGTGATTTTGTGTCATTTAGTGGGGCCTCACGGTAGCATGGTGGTTAGCATCAATGCTTCACAGCTCCAGGGTCCCAGGTTCGATTCCCGGCTGGGTCACTGTCTGTGTGGAGTGTGCACGTCCTCCCCGTGTGTGCGTGGGTTTCCTCCGGGTGCTCCGGTTTCCTCCCACAGTCCAAAGATGTGCAGGTTAGGTGGATTGGCCATGCTAAATTGCCCGTAGTGTAAGGTTAATGGGGGGGATTGTTGGGTTACGGGTATACGGGTTACGTGGGTTTAAGTAGGGTGATCATTGCTCGGCACAACATCGAGGGCCGAAGGGCCTGTTCTGTGCTGTACTGTTCTATGTTCTATGTTCTAGTGGTATTGACGATTTACTAGAAAGATGTGCAGATAGGATGGGATGAAGTATGGAGGCCGTGGTGTAGTGGCATTGAGTACTACTCTGGGGACCTGGGTTTGAATCCCACCAGATGGTGAAATTAGAATTCAATACAAATCTGTAAGTAAAAATCTAATGGTGAAATCATTGTCGATTGAACCATCTAGTTCACTAATGTCCATTTAGGGAATGAAATCTTGCTCGGACCCACAGCTTTGTCGTTGGCTCCAAACTGCCCTCTCAAATGGCCATTCTGTTCAAAGGCAATTCGGAGTCTACCACAGCCTATCCATAAATGCTGGGCCAGCCTGCGACACCTACATCCCGTGAATCACAGACAGACACCAGTCGGACTGAATGCATTTGCAGTACAGAAACAGGCCAACATAATTCTGATAAATAACCAGTTTCATTATGTCCCTCAAATCCTAGCGCCAGAAGGGGCGTATCCCAATGGATTCCGAGATGTTCTTCGAGATCTGATCAAGGAAGAAGGTATTGGCTCGTTGTACAAAGGCTTCACTGCTGTCATGATTCGAGCTTTCCCGGCCAATGCGGTAAGGACTAGTAGTAATTATCATTTCAACTGAGCTACGTCATTACCTCTGATTCAACAGTGAAGGGAGATGTGCAGCACTTGCAGAGTGGGGAATATATATCCTGCTTAACTGTTTTTTACAGTAATGTTTTTTAACTCCAAAATTATGTTCTGGTTGGTATAAAATTAGAACTAATTTTAGGAATATTTGATTGGCTGCGGTCAGTAGACCCTGCATAGCAGGGTAATCCCAGGCCATTTGTTTTGGGTTGATCTCCACAATCCTGGGTTAAGGGGCTAGTTTAGCACAGTGGGCTAAACAGCTGGCTTGTAATGCAGAACAAGGCAGCGGCGCAGGTTCAATTCCTGTACCGGCCTCCCCGAACAGGCGCCAGAATATGGCGACTAGGGGCTTTTCACAGTAAGTTCATTGAATCCTACTTGTGACAATAAGCAATTATTATTATTGTTGTTATTGTTATTATTATTTTATTATTATTATTATTATTATTGGAGTTTGGATATTCAACCAATCTTCAAGCTCACAACTTTCTACCAAACGCTGATGGAGGTATGCAGACCTGCTTGTCAGTTGAAGATGTGACAGGACTTCTGTTACTCTTCCAGCCCAGGCTAAAAGGCTGACAGCCGCCATTAAGGCTGCTGCCTGAAATGTGACCATTGGGGTGAAACTCGCTGCCAAGGCTCAACTCATGACCCCATAGAACAGGACGAGATTGTACCTCCGTTTAACAAGGCAGTCAGTTCTCAGACCGATCTGTGCTGTAGGAAGGTGATGAGGGTGACCACCTCTCAGCTGGAGGGATAGACGGTCACACCACCCAGGAAAGAGCAACACTGATCCAGACCTGAAAGCAGGCGTGTTGCTGTCTTTGCCAAATCAGTGACTACCATTCACAAGCAATCCTGAGAAATTACTTCCTCTGATGGGGGGGGAGTCGGGAACAAGGGGACAGAATCTTAAACTTCAAGCAAGGCCACTGCACTCAGGCAGGAACTCTGAAAAACACTTTTAATACAGAGGGCCAAAATCTGGAATAGCCTCCCCAAAAATGACTGGGAACTGGGCGTCATTTGGAGCTTTCAGAATTAAGATTGCGGATTCCTGTTGGAAGAATATCAACCATGATGGAGCTAAGGCAGATAAATGGAGTTGAGGAACACATCAGCCATCATCTCGTCGAATGGCAGAGCAGGTTCAGGGGCTTAAATGCCGTCTCCTGTTCCTGCGTCCCTTTTTTTGAAGACCTCTCACCTTCATAGATATTCACAGATATTATGAAAGGCAGAGTTAACTACTCCGACGAGAACAATAGACGTGGCGCAGCAATTATTCTCATCGGTGTGAAGCAACAGAAATAATGTTCTAGTAAACCTACCATGGACAGCACGGTAGCGCAGTGGGTAGCACTGCTGTTTCACAGCTCCAGGGTCCCAGGTTCGATACCCAGCTTGGGTCACTGTCTGTGCGGAGTCTGCACCTTCTCCCCGTGTCTGAGTGGGTTTCCTCCGGTTGCTCCGGTTTCCTCCCACAAGTCCCGAAAGACGTGCTTTTAGGTAATTTGGACATTCTGACTTCTCCCTCTGTGTACCCAAACAGGTGCCGGAGTTTGGCGACTAGGGGATTTTCACAGTAACTTTGTTGCAGTGTTAATGTAAGCCTTGTGACTTGTGACAATAAAATTATTATTAAAATAGAGAAGCCTAACAATAGGCAACCAGAAGTGTGGTGGATTCTTGAATACTATTTTGAAGGAATTTTGGGTTTTGTTC
This sequence comes from Scyliorhinus canicula, assembly GCF_902713615.1. Lineage (NCBI taxonomy): Eukaryota > Metazoa > Chordata > Chondrichthyes > Carcharhiniformes > Scyliorhinidae > Scyliorhinus > Scyliorhinus canicula. Next base: position 11,304,109 of record NC_052156.1, on the reverse strand, counting down.
AATCATGAGGTTGTGATGAATGTTGACCAAATTTCCAAAAAGAAATTGCTGACTTTTTGTTGTGTTCCTTTTCCTATTTCTTTTTCAGGCCTGTTTCCTTGGCTTTGAGGTTGCCATGAAGTTTCTTGACTGGCTTCTACCTGGCGTATGAAAGAGGGCCATTAGTGGATTAATGTTAAAATTCTGTAATCGCTTACCAGAAAACGTTTCAACATACTAAATCAGGAATGGGATTTAATTGTCTAATAGTTGCTGCATTACAATGTTATCATAGTAATTTTATGAAGAAATATATTTACACTTGCCTTAACAATGTTCAACAGATGACTGTGGGTTCTATTTGAAACCCTGATATACGGCCAGTTTTGAGCCATAATTTGTAAAAGGATGCAGTAGGCATGGGAAGAAGGCAAATATGGATCCAATTGTATTGAGCTGGCGGAAAAAATGGTTCTTGGTGATCATAGCCTCATTACCTCAGGGCCTTAATTGCACTGATGTCGACTCATTATTCCCCACTGCAATACCAAAATGCAATTAACAAAATGCTACACTTGCACAGTATCTGAAGGGGAAGATGGGTTAATACCGTGAGTATGTCTGTTCAATGATTAATCCTTATCTTGGGTATAACTTTTTAAGGGTGAAACAAATTAATTGAAGCGGGATTGACCTGAATATCTTTTGGCACAAATTGTCTTTTTTGGGGGATACAAATTTTCGCTCGCAAGGAAATGTTTTAGAGATTTGCATTGGGAGAGATGCGATGCAACCCCGCATGGTCTGCAACGGTTCAAAAAGGCACAGCTCGCCTTTAAAAGCCAGGGCTAAATTGCCGGCTTTGAAAGCAGACCAAGGCAGGCCAGCAGCATGGTTCAGTTCCCGTACCAGCCTCTCCGAGCAGGTGCCAGAATGTGGCGACTAGGGGCTTTTCACAGTAACTTCATTTGAAGTCTACTTGTGACAATGTGATTTTCATTTCATTTTTTTTTTTTACCTTCTCGACGGTGATGAGGGATGCTGCTGATTCAGCTGTGGGGATTAAATCTGACCATCCATCACACCAGTGGACAAGGGGCATTACTGTACTGAATAATTGAAATATGTTTGCTGGATTTAACCACTTATTTAACATTTTAAACACCATTGTCTCAGTATCTAAACATACTTGTGTGCAGCATTAAGGTACTTGAATTTAGATTTTCCATTGGGTCCATCTGGAGCTTTGGCAGCGAAGCGAATTTCCCGGATTTACATTTGGCTTGGGAACGCTGGTGGGGTCTGATATCGGGGTTTCAGCTGTGTAATTGGGTAGTCGAGAATGGAAGCCAGTTGCCTTCTCTGAGGTAGAGGGGGAAATCAGCACCTCTCACTCATTGTCATTGTGCGTCAATGCCTGCGGCTTGGCACCTCAGTCGCTCCACTTGTCCACTTTGATCAGGGACCGTACCAGGCACAGTGAGGCTGAGAATGGTAGCATGCTGGTATGATTGGTTGGCAGATTGTGGTGAAAATACAGAACATGGCTTCAATTGGCATTGGGGGGGTGTGCAGATTTTACAAAGAATGCCAAAGGGCTGGTGCTGCAAATTTAACTCCTAACCTTGCAAAGACAGAGACTAACCCTGTGGCTCCAATAATTGGATGCTGGCAGTTTACCGAGCCCCTTGCTCACCAAGGAATCAAACAGAGCTGAACTACATGCTGTGCTCGACCAAGTCCACTTGTGTGAACACTATCCAGCAGGACCGACTGGACAGTGACTGAGACCAGGAACCCTGGCTTATCTCGAGCCTGAGGAGCATCGAGGTGATGTGTTCCATATCCACCACTCCCACCACTGCTGTGCAGATGTGTTTGGAGACACTATTTTCTGATCTTACTTCTGCAATATTGTGCCTTTACGGTGAAGCTTTACTGCAGGGTTGTCGGTACTTGATGTTCTGCTGATTCCTGAATGAATTTTTTTGATTACAAAAAAATGTTGCATTCCTTTTAGGAAACACAGGCCTTACTTGTATCACTTCAGTATATGCTGAGATTTAATTCCCTTTATTGAGATGCATTAATCAAACCATTTGAAACTGTGACACATCAATGCAATTGTTATGGATTGATTGCAGCTTTTTAATCTGTGCCTTCTGTTTTAAATTCTGGCCATAATTTACTAACGGTGTATGCGTCGCATGGGGTGGGGGGGGATTAATCAGAGTTTTTGGGACGCAGCTGATGGGCCAAATGATAGGTTTGGTCTCAATAATAAAACTTAAATCAGCTGCACTCCCTCTATAGCAAGGACATCCTTCCGCAGATAAGGAGACCAGAACTGCATCCGATATTCCAGGTGTGGCCTCACCAAGGCCCTGTTTAATTGCAGCAAAAACCCACCCCTGACCCTGTACTTAATCCTCTCGCTGTGAAGGCCAACATGCCATTTGCCTTATTTACTGCCTGCTGCACCTGCACGCTTACCTTCAGTGCCTGGTATACGAGGACGCCCAAATCTCATTGCACATTCCCCTTTCCTAATTTATGGCCATTCCGATAATAGTTTGCCTTCCTGTTTTTGCTACCAAAATGAATAACCTTGCATTGATCCAAATTATACAATTAATATCAGAGGCTAAGATTAAAACCAGTGGAGAAGATGATTAGCAATGGAGCTGTAAAACAATCATTGAAATGGGAGTTCTTTGCTGAGACGTTGAAGAAATCTGACTCTAAGCAATAGGATTCCCAGGCTTTTGACTGATGTTTTGGAGATCAGGTTCGCTCATTCAGTCCACTTGGTTTCATGGAGACAAATTCCTGAGTTTGTTTCCATGCAAAAGCAGTGACCTTGGAAAACACCCATTTCTGTAAAGTCCCTGTGAACATTTGCATCGTATATTTAAATGCATAGTGCATGGAAATGAAAAATGCAGCTACCAATGCAACTAACCCAGCATTAGGGAGTCTTTGTGCTTGCAAACCTTGTGTAGATTTTGTTTGGATGAGGCATTTTGATTTTAGCGCCTCCTGTTGGATCAATATACCTCAGTGGCCCTCCAATCTCTTGTGCAGAATTGCAGCTGTTTACAGCCACCTGATGAATGTGACATTGTTATTACCTTTTGGAGAAGAAGGAATGGCCTTGCTGCCTCTTCTCCGCTCCCCGCTCTAGAGTTACGCACTTATATCCCTACGGATTCCAGATGACCTCCTGCCGGAGTATATGGTTGTAGAGTTGGCCACTGCCAGATGCCTGAAAATGGTTTTCCACCCAGCTGATGAATCGCAAAGCTGTGCCCAGCCATCAGGTGTGAAGTACATGAACATGGAATTGTGCAGATGTGAAATAATGTATAGGGCTGTTTTGCAGCAGGATAGACTCTGACCTTTTCCCTCCAATGCCTAGATTTACATTTAATGCAAATGGCTGAACAGGTCTTGGGAAAAATGGGTTCAGATGGGTACTTAGAAATAAAAGCACAGAATAATAGCACAAAACTCCACCTATTTCAGTACTACATTGCAACTCTGACTCGAGCTTTAGTACTGACGGAGTGCCAAACGATTGGAAGTGCCATCAGTCAGATAAGATATCAAACAAGGCCCCATCTGCCTTCTCAGGTACACATAGATCCCAAATGCACTTTTAGGCACTTTTAATGTGGTGTCCTGACCTACATTTTTCCTTCTGTTTCCACCACTAAAATAGAATATTTGGTCAAGAATCTGCTGTGTATTCCCACATTATGTCAGTGACTAGGTTTCAAAAAGTCCTGGGGGGGAGGGGGGAATGAAAGGTGCTATGCAAATGCAATTTATTTTAACTGACCAGGTACCTGTAAATAAATACAGATTCTTTCATGGGTCATATTTTATCAGTAATTTTGAATGTTTTATATCTGAAGCAAGTTATAGAACAGTACAGCACCTGCTTGATTGCATCTATGTTTAATCTTCAATGACTTAAATCCCAATTTAAGTCCAAATTGTTCAAAAGATCTTCCTGGAATTATCTGTTTGTTTTGTTGACAAATCAATCTCCTTGATAGTGAATAAACAAATCAATATTCTGCTTTTGTTTAATATCCTTTGCACCCAAATAAACCTGGTTTCAGTGCATCGAAATGTGGCTTTTGATTAACCATTGCCTTGTTTTATAAGCTTAAAGGTAAACGACCAAAACGATACCAATTTAGGATTTTCAGTTTGCTTGTTTGGATTTTGTAATAGCCCGAGAGTGGGTGCGAACTACTAGATCTGTGCATCATAGAACTTGGGTGAAACTTTGCAAAAGCCCACCAGTGCAGAGCAATGTGACTGAAGATTTTCTTTTAAAATATTTTTATTCTCCTTTTTCACATATTCTTCCACCAACAATAAACAATACGCAGTTATGAATATAATGTCAGTTCCCCATATCAACAACAGCAATCCCATCCTCCCACCAACCCCCAAACAACTGCCCGCATGTTAACATAAACAAATAACAAAAAGGAATCAGGAATCACCCATAGTCACCATTAACACATACAGTCACCCCCCCCCCCCCCCCCCCCAACTAATGTTCAATGTTATCCAATTCTTGAAAGTGCATAATGAATAATGCCCGTGAACTGTAGACCCACTCCATCCTTCCCCTCAGTTGAAACTTAATCTTCTCAAGAGTTCCAACAGGTCCCCCCGCCACACCAGGGCACAGGGTTGAGAGGCTGCTCTCTAACCCATCAGGATCCGCCTTCGGACGATCAATGAGGCGCGAAGGCTACAACATCTGCCTCCGCACCCCCGGCAACGTTCACACACATCTTCTATCTCCTCAAAGAGCCAGTTCATCCTCGCCCTTGTGTGCTCTATCTATCACCTTCTTGCGCATGAGCTGGAGACATTCACTCTCCGGAGCACCTTACACCAGAACCCCCTCCTCCATACCCTCTCCCAACTTTTCCTCCCACTTTGCTTTGATCCCTTCCAGCAGTGCCTTCTCCTCTTCCAAAATAGCTCCGTAAACCGCTGACACTGCCCCCTTCTCTAGTCCCCCTGTCGTCAGCACCTCCTCCAGCAATGTGGAGGCCGGCTCCTCCGGGAAGCTCTGTATCTCCTTCCTGGCAAAATCTCGAACCTGCATGTATCTAAACATTTCCTCCTGCTCCAGCCCATACATCGCTCCCACCTCCTTCAATCCTGCAAACCGATCCCCAAGAAACTAATCTTTTAATGTCTTAATTCCCTTCTCCTCCCATTCAGAACTGAATTTTATGTCAAATTATTCAATCAGCATCTACGGACCATCTCTATTTACCCACCAAGTGATCATGGACCTTCTTCTTGAACCACTCCACGGAACAGTTTAACACAACAGAATGACTTGTTAGGCCACTTCAGAGGCCAACCATGGTGTGGAACTGGTGTCATATAAATGCCAAACTGGGCGAGGATGGCAGGATTCATTGCCTAAAGATTTTTAAAAGATTTTAAAAATCCTTTTTTAAAGATTTTTTAAATTCTCCTTTTTCACATTTTCTCCTAAATTTACAGCCAAAAATAAACAATAATTCGTAACAAATATGTCAATCCCCATATCAATAACAACGATCCCATCCTCCCACCAAACCCCAGACATTGGCCCGCATGTTAACATAAACAAATGACAAAAAGGGATCAGAAATCACCCATAGTCTCCATTAACATATACAGTCCAATTGACAGGGAACACCCTGCTGGAGCAACTGCTGCTTCCGGATGTGGAAGGGGAGGGGAGAATTGGGGATATATATAAGTGGCTGGGGGAGCAGGGAGGCGAGCCGGTGGTGAAGATCAAAGAGAAATGGGAAGCGGAGTTGGGAATGGAGATCAATTGGGGAGTTTGGAGTGAGGCACTGCAAAGGGTAAACGGGACCTCCTCTTGTGCAAGGATGAGCCTGATACAGTTTAAGGTGGTGCACAGGGTGCATATGACTCGGGCGAGAATGAGTGGATTCTTTCAGGGGGTAGCAGATGAGTGTGAGAGGTGTGGGCGGGGCCGGCGAATCATGCGCACATGTTTTGGGGTTGTGAAAAATTGGGAAGATTCTGAGCGGGAGTGTTCGCAGTCTTAGCCAGGATAGTGGAGGAGGAAGTGGACCCGGACCCTTTGGTGGCGATATTTGAGGTTTCAGAGAAGCCGGAGCTCATGGAGAGGAGGGAGGCCGATGTCTTGGCCTTCGCCTCTCTGATTGCACGGTGACGAATTTTGCTGGAGTGGCGGTCGGCATTGCCACCGGGGGTAGCAGCATGGTTGGGTGACCTGTATGACTTCCTGCGGTTAGAGAAGATAAAGTATGAGTTAAATGGCTCAGCAGGGGAGTTTGAGAAAAGGTGGGGGATGTTTGTGACCGTGTTTGAGGAGCTGTTCGTCGTGAGGAGGGGGGGGTGAAAAAGGAGAAAAATCTGTCCAAACTGTAGTTGATTGTTGGGAAGAATATTTCCCGGGGTGTTTATTTGCTGTAACCTACTTTGATACAAGTTTGAATAAAATGCGTTTTTTTTAAAAACCACGTACAGTCTCCCTTCCCCCCAACCCTCCCCGCCACCACCCCTCCCAAATGTTCGATGTGATCCAATTCTCAAAAGTGCATAATGAATAACGCTCACGAATTGTAGAACCCCTCCATCCTTCCCCTCAGTTCAAATTTGACCTTTTCCAAGCATTAAGAATTCCAGCAGGTCCCCCCGCCACGCCAGGGCACAGGGTGGAGAGGTTGATCTCCATCCCAACAGGATCCGTCTTCGGGTGATCAACGAGGCGAAGGCTAAAACATCTGCCTCCGCGCCCGTTTCCAACCCCGGCTGGTCCGACACCCTGAAAATGGCCTCCCGAGGGCCCGGGTCCAGTTTCACGTGCACCACTTTAGAGATTACCCTAAACACCTCCTTCCAGTAATCCTCCAGCTTTGGACAGGACCAAAACATGAACGTGGTTTGCGGGACCTCCCCTGCAACGTTCACGCCCATCTTCTACCCTCTCAAAGTGCTGGCTCATCCTTGCCCTTGTACGGTGCGCTCTATACACTACCTTCAGCTGTATCAGCCCCAACCTCGCACACGACGTGGAGACGTACACCCTCCGGAGCACCTCACACCAGAACCCCTCCTCCATACCCTCTCCCAACTCTTCCTCCCACTTTGCCTTGTGGCGCCTTCTCCTCCTCCAAACTAGCCCCGTTAACCGCCGATACTACCCCCCTTCTCAGCACCTGTCGTCAGCACCTCCTTCAGCAACGTGGAAACCTGCTTTCCTGGGAAGCTCTGTATCTCCTTTCTGGCAAAGTCTCGAACCTGCATGTATCTAAATATTTCCTCCTGCTCCAGCCCATACTTCGCTCCTTCAATCCTGCAAAATGACCTCCAAGAAATAAATCTTTTAGTATTCTAATTCCTTTCTCCTCCCGTCTCCGAAAATTTCCCTCCCACTTCCCTGGCTCAAATCTATGATTCCCCCGAATTGGCATTTCCCTTGACCGACCCTGCCCCCAACCCAAAGTGCTGCCGAAACTGCCTCCAAATTCTCAACGAAGCTATTACTACCGGACTCCCTGAGTATCTCCCCGGGGCCGTCGGGAGCGGTGCTGTCGCAAGCGCCTTCAATCCCGACCCCCTACACAAACTCTCCTCCACTCTGACCCATTGGGAGTCAACCCTTATGACCCAGCTCTGTACCTTTTCCACATTCGCCGCCCAGTAATAATACATCAGGTTCGGAAGACCCACACCCCCTGCCTGCCTTCCTCTCTGTAGTAGCACCTTTTTTCATTCTGGCCACCTTCCCTCCTCATATGAACAAGGTAATCATCACTTCAATCTCTCTGAAAAATGCCTTTGGCAGGAAAATCAGCAGGCATTGAAAAAAAAAACAGGAACTGCGGCCGCACATTCATTTTAACCGCCTGTAGATGTGACTCAAACCACGCGACTCACCGTCACAGAGCAGTGGAAAGGTCTCCAGCTGCGAGTGTAGTCTTGTCCAGGTTATCTGCTGATGAACAATCAAACACCACACAAGAACCCATTACTAAACTAGGAATAATCAACAGCTTTCCGATGTATTGCAGACTGACCTCATTTTATTTATCCCGTTCCAGCTGCCCATCACCACAAATGTGCAGCTGTCTTGCAATAAAAGTGCCATTGAGTTACCAAGGGGGACAAACTGTAGCCCAAATCGGGCAGATGTAAAGGCGAAAACACACACATTGGCTTGGGTTTTATGTGAAATTGCATGAAAATACTTCAGAAATGTCAACGTAATGTTTTTTAAAAATTCATTTACGGGATGCAATTAAGGATGGCACTGTGGTTAGCACTATTGCCTCGGCTCCAGGGACCCGGGTTCAATTCCAGCCTTGGGTGACTGTGTGGAGTGTGCACTTTCTCCCCGTGTCTGTGTGTGTTTCCTCCGGTTTCCTCCCACAGTCCAAAGGTGTACAGGTTAAGTGGATTGGTCATGCTAAATTTATTCTTTGTGTCCAAAAGATCATGTGGGGTTACAGGAATAGGGTGGAGGCGTGGGCTTAAGTAGGGTGCTCTTTACAAGGGCCGATGCAGACTCAATGGGCCGAATGGCTTCCTTCGGCACTGTAAATTCTGTGTGTGTGTTGCTGGCTTGGCCAGTATTTATTGCCCTAGAAGGAGGTGGTGAGCTGCTGCTTTAACCGCTGTAGCTCCTGAGGTATACATATACCCACAGTGGTGGTTGAGAGGGAGTTCCAGGATTTTGACCCAGTGACAGTGAAGGAACGGTGACATATTTCCAAATCGGGATGCCGAGTGGCTTGGAGGGAAACTTCCAGGTGGTGGCGTTCCCATGTGTCTGCTGCTCTTGTCCTTCTAGATGGTAATGGTCGTGGGTTTGGAAGGTGTTGCCGAAGGAGCCTTGGTGAGTTCCTGCAGCGTGTCTTGTAAATGGTACACACGGCTGCTACCATGTGTTGGTGGTGGAGGGGGTGAATGTGGAAGGGGTAGCAATCAAGTGAGCTGCTTTGTCCTGGATGATAGTGATGTTGGAGCTGCACTCATCCAGGCAAGTGGAGAGTATTCCATCACACTCCTGACTTGTGCCCTTTAGATGGTGAACAGGCTTGGGGGAGTGAGGGACAGCTTTGTTGTTCAGATCCTGTTGCATTTTGCGCATGGACTGCTTTAGTATCTGAGGAGTTGCAAATGAACATTGTGCAGTGGTCAGCGTGGGTGGGTGGTCCATTGTGGGTGGTCAGCGAACACCCCCACTTCTGACCTTCTGATGGAAGGATTGTAATTGATGAAGATGGTTGGGCCCAGGACACTCTCCTGAGGAACACCTGCAGTGATGTCCTGGAATTGAGCTGACCTCCAACCATCACAGCCATCTTCCTTTGTGCCAGGTGTGACTCCAACCAGCGGAAGGTTTCATTCCCATTGACTCCTGTTTTGCTAGGGCTCCTTGATGCCATTCGCGGTCAAGTGTCACCTTGATGTCAAAGGCACTCGCTCTCACGTCGGGAATTCAGCTCTTGTCCATGTTTGAAGCAAAGCTATAACGATCAAGAGCTGAGTGACCCTGGCAGAACCCAAACTGAGCGTCCGTGACTTTGCTGGTGATGGAATGAAAATCACTTCTTGTCACAAGTAGGCTTCAAATGAAGTTACTGTGAAAAGCCCCTAGTCGCCACATTACGGCACCTGTTCGGGGAGGCTGGTACGGGAATTGAACCGTGCTGCTGGCCTGCCTTGGTCTGCTTTCAAAGCCAGTGATTTAGCCCTGTGCTAAACCAGCCCCTATGATGGAGAGTAGGCTGATAGGGCGGTAATTGGCTGGGTTGGATTTGTCCTGCTTCTTGTGTACAGGACATACCCGGGCAATATTCCACATTGCCACGCAGGTGTGAGTGTTGTAGCTGTACTGGAACAGCAGGAGCACAAGACATCAGTAGTGTTGCTGGAATATTATTGGGCCCCATTGCCGTTGAAATATCCAGTGCCTTTCAGCCATTTCTTGATATCACGTGGAGTGAATCGAATTAACTGAAGATTGGCATCTGTGATGCTGGGAACCTCTGGAGGAGACAGAGATGTATCATCTCGGTCGTTGAGCACACAGGAGCCAGAAGTGAGCCCACGGCAATTAAATGGTCAGGAATCCAATTGTGTGGAATTTTGCATTGCCCGTGCGAGTGTGCGGTCAGAACACAGGCAGGCAGCCAGCATGTTGCCCAGTGAAGCAGTTGAGGCTCCTTCATTACATGTTTTTAAGGTAAAGATAGATAGTTTTTTGAAGAATAAAGGGATTAAGGATTATGGTGTTCGGGCCGGAAAGTGGAGCTGAGTCCACAAAAGATCAGCCATGATCTCATTGAATGGCGGAGCAGGCTCGAGGGGCCAGATGGCCTACTCCTGCTCCTAGTTCTTATGTTCTTATGTTCTTTTTTTTTAAATTTAAAGTACTCAATTATTTTTTTTCCAATTAAGGGGCAATTTAGCGTGGCCAATCCACCTTACCTGCACATCTTTGCATTGTGGGGGTGAAACCCACACATACATGGGGAGAATGTGCAAACTGCAGACGGACAGTGACCCAGAGCCGGGATTCGAATCCGGGTCCTCAGCGCCACAGTCCCAGTGCTAACCACTGCGCCACGTGCCGCCCTTTGTTCTGATGGTTCTCTCATTCCAGGGTGGGAATAAAGGGATCAGAGCATTGGCAGGGTGAGAGTTGCTGCTGGTGTTTGCTGATATTTCTTAGCTTTTTCTGTGCCTTCTGCTAGATGTTTGGCATTTCGTATTTTTTTGTGGACTCATTTTTTCTTCAAACTTTCTTCGAAGATTTCTGCATTACTGCAATACAGTACAGTGGTTAGCACCGTGCCAGGGTCCCAAATTGGATTCCCGGCTTGGGTCACTGCCTGTGTGGAGTCTGCACGTTCTCCCTGTGTCTGCGTGGGTTTCCTCCGGGTGCTCCAGTTTCCTCCCACAAGTCCCGAAAGAAGTTAGGTGAATTGGAGATTCCGAATTCTCCCTCTGTACCCGAACAGGTGCCGGAATATGGCGACTAAGGGCTTTTCATAGTAACTTCATAGCAGTGTTAATGTAAGCCTACTTGTGACAATAAAGTTTATCATAAAGATTATTATAAATAGGGGCTGTACACTCTGCTACTCCTTTGAAAAAGAGATGGGCAGAAGGGAGAGGATGCCAGGTGTCTGCAGGCAGAATCCCAGGGAGAGACCTGTGGGAGAAGAGGCGCAGGCACAGAGCAAACGGGGAGTGCAAGCTGGAAGGGGCCGCAGAAGATGCCAGTATCCTGCAGCCGGAGTATACAGCAGGCGCTCCATCTCCCTCAACATGTCTGAGATTCAGTGTTGAACGAGGTCAATCAGCTCAACGCGACTAATCTCCAAATACCAGATGACGGGGCTGGAGATTGCCTGCAACTGTATTTAAAGACTACCCGTATGCCTGCGGTTCTGACGGTCACCGTAGCCTCAACGTTTTCACCTCTTGCTCTTTCCAGGGGTCAGTGGGGGTTCAGTGTGGTATGTCCTAATATGCTGCCCGCATTCATGTCAAGCTGGCCACTGACCCTTCAGACTGGCCAGTAATTTCATTCATATCCCGACAGGCAAAGTCAGCCATCAACTTCTTTAAAATTCATTAATGGGACCACGAGGCCTACATTTATTACCCATTCGTAATTGTCATTGAGAAAGTGGTGGTGAGCCGCGTTCTTGAATTGCTGCAGTCCCTGTGCTGTTGAGGAGGGCAGCATGGTAGCATAGTGGTTAGCACAATTGCTTCACAGCTCCAGGGTCCCAGGTTTGAGTCCCGGCTTGGGTCACTGTCTGTGCGGAGTCTGCACGTTCTCCCTGTGTCTGCGTGGGTTTCCTCCGGGTGCTCCGGTTTCCTCCCACAGTCCAAAGATGTGCAGGTTAGGTGGGTTGGTCATGATAAATTGCCATTAGTGTTGGGTGGGATTACTGGGTTATGGGGATAGGGTGGAGGTGTGGGCTTGGGTAGGGTGCTCTTTCCAAGAACCAGTGCAGACTCGATGGGCCGAATGGCCTCCTTCTCCACTGTAAATTCTATGATAAATGTTATGAAATTCCATGATTCCCCAGAGTATTACTCTGGGACTTTGGATTACTAGTCCAGCGAAAATACCAATGCACCACCACCTCCCCTGTACCAATGCACCACCACCATCAAGGCACCAATGGGCGAGTCTGGTGTTTATTTGAACACAAAGGGACTCCACTCCATGCAGATAGTTTTGTGATCAAGATTCTGGAAGCCTGTGCAAGGTACCTTGGCAGCTCCCATGGTAGCTATATCTTGGGACACTCCCAAGTGCCAAAGGTGTTCATGACTGCAGCTCAGGTGGATGAATGGCACCTGGGTGATGAAGACTATCCCTTGAAAATATGTCTCATGGTACCACTCTGGCACACTAGGGCAAAAGCTGGAAAGAGATACAATAGGACACAAGCCTCCAGCAGAGCGGAGCTACTGATTGGCTGTTCTGGGGAGATTTGCATACGTGCAGTGCGGTCAGCGTAATTTGTAGGTGTACCTGTGCAAGAGACCCTAGGTGTTCAAGTGAAGGCAAGCATCCAGCAGAGGGCAGCAGAGCGGAGCTACTGATTGGCTGTTCCGGGGAGATTTGCATACGTGCAGTGCGGTCAGCGCAATTTGAAGGTGGTTTGTGGAGGGGCTGTTGTCAAGTGACAGTTAAACACGAAACACTTCCTCAGTGTTTCTCCACCACCCCCCTCCCCCTCCTCCTCCTCCTCCTCTAACCAAAAACAACAACCGTGGTTGTCGGGAAGGTAAGTTTATCTCTTTAAAAACTTACCTTGAAGGGTGACATCACAGCAAAGCAGTGACCTGATTGGCTGGTAAGGAAAGTGCTCCAATTAGCAGTAGCTGGTAGAAATTTAACTTTGTGCGTTGGTAAGTATTGTGATTGTAACTAAAATCCTTATTCCTTTCATTTATTCATTTTTTGATACTTTATTTGTAATCAGTTAAAATGGCAGGAGATCCCAGACCCGTGTTATGCTCCTCGTGCTCAATGTGGGAGTTCAGGGACGCGGCCGATGCCCCTGCCTCCTTCATGTGCGCGAAGTGTGTCCAGCTGCAGCTCCTGTTAGACCGCATGACGGCACTGGAGCTGCGGATGGACTCACTTTGGAGCATCTGCGATGCTGAGGAGGTCGTGGATAGCACGTTTAGTGAGTTGGTCACACTGCAGATTAGGATTGGTGAGGGAGACAGGGAATGGGTGACCAAAAGGCAGAGAAAGAGCAGGAAGGCAGTGCAGGTGTTCCCTGCGGTCATCTCCCTCCAAAACAGGTATACCGTTTTGGATACTGTTGGGGGAGATGACTCACCAGGGGAAGGCAGTAGTAGCCAGGCTCATGGCACCGTGGCTGGCTCTGCTGCACAGAAGGGCGGGAAAAAGACTGGCAGGGCTATAGTCATAGGGGATTCAATTGTAAGGGGAATAGGCAGGCGTTTCTGTGGTCGAAAATAAGATTCCCGAATGGTATGTTCCCTCCCGGGTGCACGGGTCAGGGATGTCTCACATAGGCCATAGGCTGCAGGACATACTGAAGGGGGAGGGTGAACAGCCAGTTGTCGTGGTGCATATAGGCACCAACGATATAGGTAAAAAATGGGATGAGGTCCTACAATCAGAATTTAGGGAGTTGGGAGATAAGTTTAAAAAGTAGGACCTCAAAGGTAGTAATCTCAGGATTGCTACCAGGGCCACAAAACAGTCAGAGTAGAAATTTAAGAATAGTCAGAATGAATACGTGGCTTGAGAGATGGTGCAGGAGGGAGGGGTTCAGATTTTTGGGACATTGGAACCGGTTCTGTGGGCGATGGGACCATTACAAATCGGATGGTATACACCTGGGCAGGACTGGAACCAATGTCCTCGGGGGTACTTTTGCTAACACTGTTGGGGAGGTTTTAAACTAATGTGGCAGGGGGATGGGAACCAGATTAGGAAGTTAGAGGTCAGTAAAGAGGCAGCAACTAAAGCCAGTAAAGTACTGGATAATAAACTCAATGTGACTAAGGGGAAGAGTAGACAGGGAAGAGATGATGATCGCAAAGGGACAGGTGGTCTGAGGTGCATTTGTTTTAATGTGAGAAGTGTAGCAGGTAAGGCAAATGAACTTAGGGCTTGGATTAGTACCTGGGAATATGATGGTATTGGTATTACTTTTTTTTTTATAAATGTTTTTTATTGAGTTTTCATATTTTATATATGACAAATTACAAGTTATTAGAGAGAGAGAAAAAAAAAAAGGAAAACACACAAATTTTTTTTACATGAATATTTACAGGTAAGCATCTTCATAACAATAATTATGGCCGCCCCCTATAGCCAGCATACATATTTTACATTCCCCAATATTGCCGAGGCACATGTTTATAGGCATTTATTTATAGTTTGGTTTTGGGCCTTGGCTTGCCATCAAACCCCCATACCGAGCCCGTAGCCCCCCCCCCCCCCCCCTCCCCCCGGCTACCTTCCCCCGATTCCCGCCCATTTTCCCCTGGTTCTTGGCCACCCGACTATTCTTCCTCATGTACGTTGGCCACAAACAGGTCCCGGAACAGTTGCATGAATGGCTCCCACGTTCTGTGGAAGCCGTCGTCCGACCCTCGGATGGCGAATTTGATTTTCTCCATTTGGAGAGATTCCGAGAGGTCGGACAGCCAGTCTGCAGCTCTGGGTGGTGCTGCTGACCGCCAGCCAAACAGGATTCTACGGCGGGCAATCAGGGAGGCAAAGGCAAGGGCGTCCGCCCTCCTCCCCAGGAATAGATCTGGCTGGTCTGAAACCCCGAAGACCGCCACTATCGGGCATGGCTCCACCCTCACCCCCACCACTTTGGACATAGCCTCGAAGAAGGCTGTCCAGTACTCCACAAGTCTGGGGCAAGACCAGAACATGTGGGCGTGGTTGGCCGGGCCTCTCTGGCACCGCTCACATTTGTCCTCCACCTCCGGGAAGAACCTACTCATACGGTTTCTCGTTAAGTGGGCTCTATGTACCACTTTTAGTTGCGTCAGGCTGAGCCTTGCGCACGTGGGGGTGGAGTTGACCCTATGCAGTGCTTCGCTCCAGAGTCCCCACCCTATCTCCATCCCCAGGTCGTCCTCCCATTTCCTTCTTGTTGCGTCCAGTACGGTGTCGTCCCTGTCTACCAGTCGGTCATACATGTCACTACAGTTCCCTTTCTCTAGGATACTTGCGTCCAGTAGGTCTTCCAATAGTGTCTGTCGTGGCGGTTGTGGGTACGTCCTTGTCTCCTTTCGTAGGAAGTTTTTGAGCTGCAGGTACCGTAGCTCGTTCCCCCCAGCTAGCTGAAATTTCTCTGTCAGTTCGTCCAGTGTTGCGATCCTGTCGTCCGTGTATAGGTCCCTGACTGTCAGTGTCCTCCCGTCCTGCCTCCACCTTTTGAAGGTGGCGTCGGTCAGTGCTGGTTTGAACCTATGGTTGTTGCAGATGGGAGCCTTGTCCGACATTTTGTACAGGCCAAATTGCTGCCGCAGTTGGTTCCAGGATTGGAGGGTGGCTGTCACCACTGGGCTGGTGGAGTGTTTTTTGGGTGGGGATGGGAGTGCTGCCGTGGCGAGGGCCCGGAGGGAGGTTCCCATGCAGGAGGCCTCCTCTGCACGCACCCACTCGGCTTCTGGCTCCTGGATCCATCCCCTTACTCGCTCGGCTGTTGCCGCCCAGTGGTAGAATTGTAGATTCGGGAGGGCTAGCCCCCCCCTGGATTTTGTTTTTTGTATGACCTTCTTTGGGATCCTAGCATTTTTACCCCCCCCCATACGAACGCCATGATATGTTTGTCCAGCGCTTTGAAAAAGGCCTTGGGGATGTAGATCGGAATGGATCTAAACAGGAAAAGGAACCTGGGCAGTACGTTCATTTTGATCGTCTGGACTCTCCCCGCGAGGGAGAGCGGGAGTGTGTTCCATCTTTGCAGGTCCTTTTTAACTTCCTCCGTCAGGCTGGTGAGGTTCCATTTGTGGACCCCTTTCCAGTCATGGGCTATTTGGATCCCCAGGTAGCGGAATTTATTTCGGGCTTGTTTGAACGGCAGGCCCTTTAGCGCTGCCCCCCCCCCCCCCCTTGCGGGTGTACTGGGAAGATCTCACTTTTGCTCATGTTGAGTTTGTAGCCCGAGAAGGCTCCAAACTCTTTCAGGAGCGCTATGATTCCGTCCATGCTGCTTTGTGGGTCCGAGATATAGAGGAGCAGATCATCCGCATAGAGTGAGACTCTGTGCTCTCTACCTCCCCTTCGGATCCCCCTCCAATTTTTTGCTGCCCTGAGCGCGATTGCTAGCGGTTCGATTGCTAGTGCGAACAGCAGCGGGGACAGTGGGCATCCTTGTCTGGTGCCCCTGTGCAGCTGGAAGTATTGGGAGTTGGTATTGTTGGTCCGTACACTCGCCATGGGAGCGTTGTATAGGAGTGGTATTGGTATTACTGAGACTTGGTTGAGGGATGGGCAAGACTGGCAACTAAATATCCCAGGGTATAGATGCTTCAGGAGGGATAGAGAGGGAGGTAAAAGGGGTGGAGGAGTTGCATTACTGGTCAGAGATGATATCTCAGCTGTGATTAAGGAGGGCACGATGGAGGATTCGAGCACTGAGGCAATATGGATAGAGCTAAGAAATAGGAAGGGTGCAGTAACATTGTTGGGACTTTACTATAGGCCTCCCAAAAGCGATCGTGAAGTAGAGGTACAAATATGTAGACAGATTATAGAACAATGTAGGAGCAATAGGGTGGTTGTGATGGGAGATTTTAACTTCCCCAAAATTGAATGGGACTCATGTAGTGTTGGAGGCGTAGATGGAGCAGAATTTGTAAGGAGCATCCAGGAGAGTTTTTTAGAGCAGTATGTAAATAGTCCAACTCGGGAAGGGGCCATACTGGACCTGGTATTGGGGAATGATCCCGGCCAGGTGGTTGACGTTTCAGTCGGCGATTACTTTGGGAATAGCGATCACAATTCCATAAGTTTTAGAATACTCATGGACAAAGACAAGAGTGGTCCTAAAGGAAGAGTGCTAAATTGGGGAAAGGCCAACTATAACAAAACTCGGCAGGAGCTTGGGAATGTGGATTGGGAGCAGCTGTTTAAGGGTAAATCCACATTTGAAATGTTGGGAGTCTTTTAAGGAAAGGTTGATTAGAGTGTAGGACAGACATGTCCCTGTGAAAATGAGGGATAGAAATGGCAAGATTAGGGAACCATGGATGACGGGTGGAATTATGAGACTAGCTAAGATGAAAAAGGAAGCATGCATAAGGTCTAGGCGACTTAAAACTGATGAAGCTTTGGAGGAATATTGGGAAAGTAGGACAAATCTCAAACGTGCAATAAAGAGGGCTAAAAGGGGTCATGAAATATCTTTGGCTAACAGGGTTAAGGAAAATCCCAAAGCCTTTTATTCGTATATAAGGAGTAAGAGGGTAACTAGAGAAAGGATTGGCCCACTCAAAGGCAAAAGAGGGAATTTATGCGTGGAGTCAGAGGAAATGAGTGAGCTTCTTAATGAGTACTTTGCATCGGTATTCACCAAGGAGAGGGACATGATGGATGTTGAGGCTAGGGATGGATGTTTAAATACTCTAGGTCATGTCAGCATAAGGAAGGGGGAGGTTTTGGGTATTCTAAAAGGCATTAAGGTGGACAAGTCCCCAGGACTGGATGGGATCTATCCCAGGTTACTGAGGGAAGCGAGGGTTGAAATAGCTGGGGCCTTAACAGACATCTTTGCAGCATCCTTGAGCACGGGTGAGGTCCCGTAGGACTGGAGAATTGCTAATGTTGCCCCTTTGTTTAAGAAGGGTAGCAGGAATAATTCAGGGAATTATAGACCTGTGAGCTTGACGTCAGTGGTAGGCAAACTGTTGGAGAAGATACTGAGGGATAGGATCTATTCACATTTGGAAGAAAATAGACTTATCAGTGATAGGCAGCATGGTTTTGTACAGGGAAGCTCATGTCTTACAAACCTAATGGAATTCTTTGAGGAAGTGACAAAGTTAATTGATGAGGGAAGGGCTGTAGATGTCATATACATGGACTTCAGTAAAGCATTTGATAAAGTTTCCCATGGCAGGTTGATGGAAAAAGTGAAGTCGTATGGGGTTCAGGGTGTACTAGCTAGATGGATAAAGGTGACTAGTGGTGTTCCACAGAGATCCGTGCTCGGACCACTGTTGTTTGTGATATACATAAATGATCTGGACGAAGGTATAAGTGGTCTGATGCGCAAGTTTGCAGATGATACTAAGATTGGTGGAGTTGCAGATAGCGAGGCGGACTGTCAGAGAATACAGCAAAATATAGATAGATTGGAGAGTTGGGCAGAGAAATGGCAGATGGAGTTCAATCCAGGCAAATGCGAGGTGATGCATTTTGGAAGATCTAACTCGACAGCAGACTATATGGTCAATGGAAGAGTTCTGGGGAAAATTGATGTACAGAGAGATCTGGGAGTTCGGGTCCATTGTACCCTGAAGGTGGCAACGCAGGTTGATAGAGTGGTCAAGAAGGCATACAACATGCTTGCCTTCATCGGACGGGGTATTGAGTACAAGAGACGACAGGTCATGTTACAGTTGTATCGGACTTTGGTTCGGCCACGTTTGGAATACTGCGTGCAGTTCTGGTCGCCACATTACCAGAAGGATGTGGATGCTTTGGAGAGGGTGCAGAGGATGTTCACCAAGATGTTGCCTGATATGGAGGGTGCTAGCTATGAAGAAAGGTTGAGTAGATTAGGATTGTTTTCATTGGAAAGACAGAGGTTGAGGGGAGACCTGATTGAGGTCTACAAAATTATGAGAGGTATGGACAGGGTGGATAGCAACAAGCTTTTTCCAAGAGTGGGGGTGTCAATTACAAGGGGTCACGATTTCAAGGTGAGAGGGGAAAAGTTTAAGGGAGATGTGCATGGAAAGATTTTTACGCAGAGAGCTGTGGGTGCCTGGAATGCTTTGCCAGCGGAGGTGGTAGAGGCGGGCACGATAGCATCATTTAAGATGCATCTGGACAGATATATGAATGGGTGAGGAACAGAGAGAAGTAGACCTTGGAAAATAGGCAACAGGTTTAGATAAAGGATCTGGATCGGCGCAGGCTGGGAGTGTCGAAGGGCCTTTCCCTGTGCTGTAATTATCTTTGTTCTTTGTTCCACAACGGAGGTGATTGAGAGGACTACTGGGTTGCTGAAGATGAGATTCGGATGCCTGGACTGATTGGGGGAATAACGCTCCAGAGCGCATGTCACTTATAATCATAATCTGCTGTTCTCTGCACAATCTGACTCTTGTAAGGGGGGACCCACTAGAGGATAAGGATAGCGAGGCAGCTCCAGGGGGATGAATCATGTGAGAGACCTGATCAGGGACAATAGGAAGGCTTTGATTCTATGCACTTTCAGCGTGGCTGCCATGGCATATCCCTGACCTCCTGCCATGGATGCCACCTCCAAAAAAAAAATACAATTTCTCATTTTCCCACATTATTCTCCATTTGCCAGATTTCTGCCCACTTACTTAATCTGTCTGTGTCATTTTTGCCTCCTTACATCATCTTCACAACCTACTTTGCCACCTATCTGTGTCTTTGGTAAATTCAGCAATCATACTGTCAGTGCCTTCATCCAGGTCATTTATATATATTGTCGGGACAGCACAGTGGTGCAGTGGTTAGCACTGCTGCCTCATGGCACGTGTCTGCGTAGGTCTCACCCCATAACCCAAAGGTATGCAGGGTAGGTGGATTGGCCACATTAAATTGCTACTTAATTGGGTACTTTAAAAATGTTTTAAATTGTTAAAGATTGAGGCTCCAGCACTGATCCCTGTGGCACACCACTTGTCACATCCTGCTGTGACCCATTTAAATGACCCATTTATGCCAACTCTGTTTCCTGTTAGCTAGCCAATCTTCAATCCATGCTACTATGTTACCCCCTATACCATGAGTTTTTTATATTCCACAATAAACTTTGGTGTGGCACCTTATCAAGTGCCTTCTGGAAATCTAAGTACAGTACATCCACAGGTTCCTTTTTATCCACAGCACCTGTTACTCCTTCAAACAAGTCCAATAAATGGGTTAAACATGATTTCCCTTTCACAAAACCATGTTGACTCTGCCTGGTTGCTTTTAAGCTTTACAGGTGCCCTGCTATAACATCTTTAAGAATGGCTTCTAACATTTTCCCTCTGATAGATGTTAGACTAACTGACCTGTTATTATATTTCTTTGTTGTCGCAAAGAGAAAAGGTATTGAGGTCCCCACACTCTAGATTCTTGTAATACAGAATGAGAAATGTGTTTTGTTATGCTCTTGACGTAGCATAAGCTGCTTCCTTGATGTGCACTCTGACAAAGGAAGGTTCAGACTCGGAGATAGCTTTAACACATTTATTAAACTGTTAACAATTCTCCTACTTGGATTCGACTCTCCTGTTAATCCTGCTATAGCTACTCAGACTGACGAACCAGTCTGCTACAATCCAGGTGGTGGGTGTGATGTATTTCAAATCAATCCTGTGTACTCACTGAGAGTTTCCACTGGAAAGTGGAAGATCATGTGTGCTGTGTCCTTATACAGTAGTCCCCCTTTATAACGCGGGTGTTGAGGTCCAAGACCCCAACCCGCGTTGTATCCGAGCCGCGGATATCCATGATGGGGGTTTTAAATTTATTTAAAAATCTATGCTAGCGCTTCCCATTGTGAGTCTACGGGGGGCGGGGGGAGAGGTCAGACCCCCGTAGACTCACAATGGGAAGCGCTAGCATAGATTTTTAAATAAATTTAAAACCCCCATTGTGGATCCAATTAAAATTTCAGCGGCCGGCTCACTTTGATCCGGAGAGGGAAGCTGCTCTCAGTGAAATAATCAGCCGGCTGCTGAAATTGACACTGCCCGCTGCTCTCTCCCTCCAATCCAACTTTTAAGTTTTAATGTTTCTGATTGGAGGGAGAGAGCAGCCGGCAGTGTCAATTTCTTTTTTTTTCCTCCGGCTCGCCCCCTCTCCCCCCACATCCTCCAACTAGACCCCTCTCCCCCCACACCCTCCGGCTCGCCCCCTCTCCCCCCCAACACCCTCCGGCTCGCCCCCTCTCCCCCCACACCCTCCGGTTCGCCCCCTCTCCCCCCACATCCTCCAGCTAGACCCCTCTCCCCCCCCACACCCTCCGGCTCGCCTCCTCTCCCCCAACACCCACTGGGCTCTGTCTCCTCCTTTCCCCCAACACCCACTGGGCTCTGTCTCCTCCTCTCCCCTCCCCCCCCCCCCCCACCCCACCCACCTCACACCCTCCGGCTAGCCCCCTGTCCCCCCACAATCTCCAACTAGCCCCCTCTCCCCCCACACCCTCCTGCTCGCCCCCTCTCCCCCCCCCCCCCCCCACACCCTCCGGCTCGCCCGCTCCCCCCCCTCTCCTCCCCCGTCCCCCAACACCCGCAGGGCCCTCCTCTCTCCCCCAACACCCGCAGGGCCCTCCTCTCTCCCCCAACACCCCCAGGGGGGTCTCCCCCACACCCCCAGGGGGGTCTCCCCCACACCCGCAGGGGGGTTCCCCCCACACCCGCCCCACACCCGCCCCCCCTCTTCTCCCCCCCCCCCCCCAACACCCGCCCCCCCCTCGGCAGTGTCAATTTCAGCGGCCGGCTGATTGTTTCAGTGAGAGAGCAGCTTCCCTCTCCGGATCAAAGTGAGCCGGCCGCTGAAATTGACACTGCCCGCTGCTCTCTCCCTCCAATCCAACTTTTAAGTTTTAATGTTTCTGATTGGAGGGAGAGAGCAGCGGGCAGTGTCAATTTCAGCGGCCGGCTCACTTTGATCCGGAGAGGGAAGCTGCTCTCTCACTGAAGCAATCAGCCGGCCGCTGAAATTGACACTGTCGGCTGCTCTCTCCCTCCAATCAGAAACATTAAAACTTAAAAGTTGGATTGGAGGGAGAGAGCAGCGGGCAGTGTCAATTTCAGCGGCCGGCTGATTATTTCAGTGAGAGCAGCTTCCTTCTCCGGATCAAAGTGAGCCGGCCGCTGAAATTGACACAACTGACAGTTGGGGTCCATAAGCCCCCCCGCGGTATATCGCGAAACGCGGTATTGCGGAGCGCGGTATAACGGGGGACTACTGTATATGGGTTTGTGTAATGCCCTCCTGTGGTCGTGCCACCTCTGTGTGTATCGTGAATGCCCATTGGCCGTGTCCTATCTTACTGACCTATTGGTTGAATGTCTGTGTGTCATGTCTCTGGTGCTCCCTCTAGTGTCTATCTAGTCTATGTGTATTTACATTAACCCCTTGTGTATTTACAGTGCTGCATATCACCACAAAATGTTGCTCAATACAATAAAGATGGTGATCTGCTTGAAGGCTGTGCAAACACTCTGCTGATGTCGCTACAGATCACGTGAGGCAGAACCAGCAGGAATGCATTCTCTGATACATAACACCCCTCCCTCTTTACTTAATTAGTACAATGACAACAATTAACATTTATACCACAGATCCCCTGTACGTTATTTCTATACATAGATACAATTCAATAAGACAGCCTCGATGGTGGACGTCCGTTCCTTTTTGGTAAAATTCAGCATTCTTGGACTTGGCTACTTATGACCTCAGAAGTGTCCTCATTCCTTTCTCTAGATGGTACTTCCTGAGTGGTGATTTCAGTATCTGTCACTATTGGTATTGAAAAGTCCGCAGAAGCTAAATCTGAACTTGTCACTGCCTCTGTTCCAAAGTATAGCTGCCTAGATCGCCCTCTTGAGAAGTTTCTGTAAACTCACTTTGTGCAGCAAGTAACTGATCAGCATGACATTGCCAAACTCTTTCATCATCGGTCTGTATCGTGCGTGATATTGGACTTGTCTTTGCTAGGATCATAACAGGTACCCATTTCTCGTTACTGGTGTGATTTCAAGCTAACGCTCTCTCCCGCCCTGGTTAAATCCACGTCTGTTAGAGATTTTCTCCCTCCCGGCAATTTATACTTGTCATAATTTCACAATCTCTGAAGTATCAGGTGGAATTAGCAAATCAAACTGTGTTTTGTAGTTTCCTCTTCAACAACAGAATTTCCAGTGAACTTTGCATGGTAGCATGTACAGTGTTCCGGTAAGATATTAGGAATTTGTTGACTCTTCCTGATAATGTCCTGGTCCTTCGAAGCGTTGATAGAACGCATTAATGGTTTCACAAAATGTTCAACCAATCCATTTTTTGCTGGATGATATGGAGCTGACCTAATGTGGTGTACACAGTCCCCTTTCAAGTAGTCCTCAAACTCCTTTGATTATCAACTCTGTAATGTGTTGTATTTATTTAATTTGGATGTTGTTTGGGGAAAGGCAAAGTCTTAAGGAGTTCAGGGATCGTAGATGTATTTTGGAACCAAGGGGCACGTTCGAAATAAAGTATGTGTGTGTTTAGTGATTCATATACTTAATTGTCTTTGAGTACTGTTCGTGTGTATTTGTCTTTTCTCTTAACCTGTTTGTCTTTAATAACTGTTATACGTTATATGGGCTGGTTATTCTCACTGGGGTTCCTCACACCATTGTGGTGAATGTAGGAAATGTTTATATCTTATATTTTACTATTAAAAATTGCGTCTACTAAAGCTATTTAAAGTGTCATACAAAGTGAGTAAATTATTGATTCTAACCATTTACTTGCTCACCTATAGATGGATAATGCAATATTGTTTGTATTTGGACAGTCCCTGGGGTGTAGATAATTTGAGGGGCAATGTTTAGTCCTGGCTGAGTAGGTCATGGGACATCTTAGTGAGATACAGATGATGTAATTAATGGAAGGAGCCAGGTCTGTCTGCAGCTTTGGCCCTTTTGCTATAGGATTTGAGTCTGATAAGATTTTCAAGTTGCTCCTGAAAAGGTCTCCCTCCAAAGTATCTGCACCGAGGAAAGCAAGAAGAACGATTTTGTTAACTTTATTTATAAGTGGCATTTGAACTGTATGAAATGAAATGAAAATCGCTTATTTTGGGGGTTGCTTGGTTGGAATATTTATAGTGAAGGTGTAGGGCATAAGTTAAAAATTTTCCTTGTATTTAAGAACTGTTTAACTGTTAATTGTAAAGTTTTTTTTTCTAATAATGTGTCTAAATTAAAGTTTGTTTTACCATAAAACATACCTACTGGTCAGTGTAATTAGTCCTGGGGTGAAGTATTCTTTACACACAGTATTACAAATTGCAGATTGTTTGGGGTCTGATGTGTATCCTAATACAATTCCAAAAACAAGACTATACACCCCCACAAACTAGTATTTCAAGTTGGGAGACCCTTGCAGATACCATCAGTGTGGTTTGTGTCCAATATTGTCTTTAACTTTTTGTTTTAGTTTATCACAGATGATGGGCCCTTCCCTTGGAATATTTCTTTCACATTGGAATATGTTTGTTTGCATATTTTGAAATATCCTTTGAAATGTCTGCCACTAAACATCTGCTGATCTATCCTTTAAGTACAGTTGCCAGTTCACTCTAGCTAGCTCCGCTTTCATCCCCTCATAGATGCCCTTATTTAAGTTTAAAATACTAGTCTCGGATCCAAACTTGTCTTCCTCAAACTGAATGTAAAATCAGGGGTGCCTTCACAATGAGGTTATCAATTAATCCTATCGCATTTGGTCGAATACCGGACCAGACCCCAACTTTTGTGAGAATACCGGATACCCAAACAATGTTTCTATTTGTAAAACTGTGAGGAAGGGCTAATTCACCCCAGGAGTGAGGACTCTGACCAATAGGTATCTTTTATGTTAAAACAAACTTTAATGTAAACACAGAATTAACCACATTAACATCAAAGAAATAGTATTACAATTATCAGTTAAGCAGTTCTTAAATAAAAGGAAAACCTTTAATTTACTATCTAGACCAGCCACTAATTCCAATTAAGCAACCCAATACAGTTCAAATACCACTTATAATTTGAGGCAGGCTAGCCAGTAATATAAGAAATGATAGTAAAAGTTTCTTTCAATACATAAGAAACAAACGACAGGCCAAAGTAGACATTGGGCCAATTCAAACTGATTCCGGAAGGCTAGTGATGGGAGACGAGGAAATGGCTGGAGAACTTAATAAGTACTTTGCGTCTGTCTTCACAGTGGAAGACATGAGTAATATCCCAAAAATTATAGAGGGTCAGGGGGCTGAGTTGAGTATGGTTGCCATTACAAAAGAGATGGTGCTAAAAAAGCTAAAAGGTCTTAAAATTGACAAATCTCCTGGCCCCGATGGGCTACACCCTAGAGTTCTGAGAGAGGTGGCTGAAGAAATAGCGGAAGCGTTGGTTGAGATCTTTCAAAAATCACTGGAGTCAGGGAAAGTCCCGGACGATTGGAAGATCGCTGTTGTAACCCCCTTGTTCAAGAAAGGATCAAGACAAAAGATGGAAAATTATAGGCCAATTAGTCTAACCTCGGTTGTTGGTAAAATTCTAGAATCGATCGTTAAGGATGAGATTTCTAAATTCTTGGAAGAGCAGGGTCGGATTAGAACAAGTCAACATGGATTTAGTAAGGGGAGGTCGTGCCTGACGAACCTGTTAGAATTCTTTGAGGAGGTGACAAGTAGGTTAGACCAGGGACACCCAGTGGATGTGGTCTATCTGGATTTCCAAAAGGCCTTTGATAAGGTGCCACACAGGAGGCTGCTGAGTAAGGTGAGGGCCCATGGTGTTCGAGGTGAGCTACTGGCATGGGTTGAGGATTGGCTGTCTGACAGAAGGCAGAGAGTTGGGATAAAAGGTTCTTTTTCGGAATGGCAGCCGGTGACCAGCGGTGTCCCACAGGGTTCAGTGTTGGGGCCACAGCTGTTCACCATATATATTAATGATCTGGATGAAGGGACTGGGGGCATTCTAGCGAAGTTTGCCGATGATACGAAGTTAGGTGGTCAGGCAGGTAGTGCTGAGGAAGTGGGGAGGCTGCAGAAGGATTTAGACAGTTTGGGAGAGTGGTGCAGGAAATGGCTGATGCAATTCAACGTGAGAAAATGTGAGGTCTTGCACTTTGGAAAAAAGAATCCAAGCATAGACTACTTTCTAAACGGTGAGAAAATTCATAATGCCAAAGTACAAAGGGATCTGGGAGTGCTAGTCGAGGATTCCCTAAAGGTAAACATGCAGGTTGAATCTGTGATTAAGAAAGCGAATGCAATGTTGTCATTTATCTCAAGAGGGTTGGAATATAAAAGCAGCGATGTGCTACTGAGCCTTTATAAGGCTCTGGTTAGGCCCCATTTGGAGTACTGTGTCCAGTTTTGGGCCCCACATCTCAGGAAGGACATACTGGCACTGGAGCGTGTCCAGCGGAGATTCACACGGATGATCCCTGGAATGGCGGGTCTAACATATGATGAACGGCTGAGGATCCTGGGATTGTATTCATTGGAATTTAGAAGGTTAAGGGGAGATCTAATAGAAACTTACAAGATAATACATGGCTTAGAAAGGGTGGACGCAAAGAAACTGTTTCCGTTAGGCGAGGAGACGAGGACCCGTGGGCACAGCCTTAGAATTAGAGGGGGTAAATTCAGAACAGAAATGCGGAGACATTTCTTCAGCCAGAGAGTGGTGGGCCTGTGGAATTCATTGCCGCGGAGTGCATTGGAGGCCGGGACGCTAAATGGCTTCAAGGCAGAGATAGATAAATTCTTGATGTCGCGAGGAATTAAGGGTTACGGGGAGAATGCTGGTAGGTGGAGTTGAAATGCCCATCAGCCATGATTGAATGGCGGAGTGGACTCGATGGGCCGAATGGCCTTACTTCCACTCCTATGTCTTATGGTCTTATAAATAAAGTTAACAAATCAGGTTACTTGCTTATCTGTGTAGATACTTTTTTTTACTTTTTCTGAGTTACAAAGCCAGGGCTCAGTGTGGACAGGGACCAACCCCTCATCCAGCTCCTTGCCTGCTCCAAAAACCAATTCAAATTCAAATTGAACCCAATTCATGGTCCCCACAAGAGAGACATACCAGATCTGAGCCAAAAGGCAGAGCAGATACCCTTTCGAGAGCAGATCCAGTGTGCCTCTGTCTTGTCAGACTGGAATCCTATGGCAAACTGCTGTTCAACTTAAAAGCTGATCACTGACTGTAAAACTACAGATGGAGCTGGCTCCTCCCATTAATTACATCATTTGTATCCCACTAAGTTCCAGGGCCTACTTAATTAGGACTAAGTACAACCCCTCATAAATGATCAACACTTCAAGAAACCATCCAAAATATAAACAATGTTCCACAAGCACAAACAATCTGCCCTTTAACATCCAACTGGTGAATCACTAAGAAGCAAACCTCTAGGAAGAACAACAGCCTACCCCTGGAAGCCCGTATCTGCTGGAAAATTTCCTGATATGGAGATTCCGGCGTTGGACTGGGGCTGAGCACAGTAAGAAGTCTTACAACACTAGGTTAAAGTCCAACAGGTTTGTTTAAAACACGAGCTTTCGGAGCATTGCTCCTTCCTATCATTGGCTGCAGAACCAGCCTAGTCTCTGTGTACTTACTTCACCCTGTGGCATCAGCACCAGCTGTAAATCAAACCGCAATTCTAGCCTTCAGATAGCTAAACTCAAACTCCTACATATTTTTCAATCCCCCACCCCACCCTCCGCAGCTCCCTTTACTCTGTGTATGTGTGTGTGTGGTGGAGGAGGAAGTTGTGAACATTCCACTCCCTGGGATTCGAATGAAAAATGAAATGAAAATCGCTTATTGTCACGAGTAGGCTTCAAATGGAGTTACTGTGAAAAGCCCCTAGTCGCCACATTCCGGCGCCAATGTGAAATAAACTAACCTTCCGCCTGAATCATAACACAAGTTCTCTGCGAGTTATGCGTAAATTGTATCGCGTTTGGGAAAACCTGCCTCACCACACTTTAAAAATAATTCAAAAGGCCTTCTGCTCACAGACAGGTGGTGAGAGGAAATAAGTAGAGTGTGTGCATATCTCGCTCCCGTCCATAGCACTCTCTTGAATTCCGCCAATCTCTCCCTTGGCCTGGCTCTCTTCACTAGGAAGGAGTGGGCTGCACACTAGTGAAGGTTGCAAACTCTGGCTGGACATATTACTGGGCCATCACATGACCATCTGCATCCAGCCGCCCCACCTCAAACACTTCCTGTGGGCCGTCCAACAAGTCCATCCTCATGCCTCCTGCCTTCCCAGACCAATTGTAAAGGAAAAATAGTTCATTTGTTCAATGGATGATTCTTTTGCTTTTATTTTTAAAAAAAACAATTTTTTTATTTTTTTTTAAAGAGTACCCAATTATTTTTTTCCAATTAAGGGGCAATTTAGCATGGCCAATCCACCTAGCCTGCACATCTTTGGGTTGTGGGGGTGAAACCCACGCAGACACGGGGAGAATGTGCAAACTCCACACGGTCAGTGACCCAGAGCCGGCATCGAACCTAGGACCTGTGAGGCAGTGATGCTAACCACTGCGCCGCCCACATGGATGATTCTTAACTGTCAGTCAGAGATCCATTCTTCCCACATCCTATATTTTTATATGTTCATAATTATTTGTGAAAGAGGCTATTTTTAAATGGTCCTGTAATTTCTGGGGCTTTCTGGGGGAGGAATTTCGGGATTCTCTTTCCAATTCAACTTCTCCTTAACCCTCAAGATCTCAACACACCTCCAGTTTTGGCCTCTTGAGCATCGCTGTTTTTAATCAGTTCACCACTGGTGGTGTTGCTTTCAGCTGTCAGGGTCCCAAGCTAGAACGATCCTTCTTAAGCCACTCTGCCTCTGGCTCTCACTTTCTGCCTTTGATGTTCCTTAAAAAGCTGCCTCTTTGAGCAAGACGTTGCCCTAATATTCCCTTACGTGGCTTTGCTTCACTTTTCGTTTGAAGCTGCCCCCCCCCCTTGCCAGTGTCTTGGGATGTTTTATCACATTCGTAAATGCAAGTCATTGTTGTTGACCATAACTGGGAAATGTTGGCATCTTTGACATGGCCGTGGACCCACTGAGAGTTCTGCAACATCAGCCCATCAGAGCGGCTTTTGGCAGCAGAGATCGGGAGACTCGGGAGCTGTACAGCTAACTTACACTGTACATTCAACTGTGCAGTCTAATATTGCAACACCTGGGCTCTTAGTAAAACCCACAGAGTTATTAAACTCTGACACTTGTCACAGACGGACGGCGGAGTGGTTCGAATGAAGCGGCAACCCTATGACTGATACAACTGACTTGATTCGGAATTTGGATTGACTCCAGGTTCTTTTGGCTCAGGAATTCTAACCTTTCCTTTGGGTTCAATTGTTCCACTAGGTGCCAGTAAAGAGCTACAAGAAAGCAGCGAGCAGGAAAATGTCCGTCTCCGAAACCCAGAGATACAAATAAGATCCAGGTGAACAAATAGGGAGCAAAGTATTTTCATATTGGTTCATGATGTCTTCTTATTAGCAAGTAAATGTACAATTTGAGCTGCTGTGGATACGCGTCATGACCACGTTCTACAAGAAAAGCCTCTCCCCTCCTGTGATAATCTCACTATTTCTGTTTCACAGTGTTTCTATCTCCTAGTCTGTCTCCCTTTCCACTGTTTCCCGCATATTTGTTTTCTTTCTTCATATTACCCAATTAAACTCTCCACCCTCCAGCACCTTCTCCTTTCATTTCAGCTTAACTTGCACTCTCCCTGGATACCTCTTGCAAGATGCTCTTTGTTTACTCAACTCCAGTCTTACCTTTCTGAAAGACCACAGACCTCTGCAAAAAGTGCTAGCCGCTTTGACCAGTTCTCTGTGTAGCTATAATTTGGGTGGTACGGTAACACAGTGGTTAGCACTGTTGCTTCACAGCGCCAGGTGCCCAGGTTCAATTTCAGTCTTGGGTCACTGTCCGTGAGGAGTCTGCACGTTCTCCCCGTATCTGCATGAGTTTCCTTCGGTTTCCTCCCACAAGTCCCGGAAGATGTGGTGTTAGGTAATTTGGACAATCTGAATTCTCCCTGTGTACCTGAACAGGCGCCGGAATGTGGGGACTAGGGGCTTTTCACAGTAACTTTATTGCAGTGTTAATGTAAACCTACTTGTGACGATAAAGATTATTATTACATTTCCTCCCTTTTGTAATCCAACTCCTTTTGACAGTGTTATGGGAGAGGTGTTTTCAGAACCCCAAAATGTATCATGGAGTTCAACCAACCTCTCCCTTTAATGTATTGTTGCTTTTGAAGCACACGGCTTGGTCTCCAGGTGTGGTATTACAATTAGAGACACGTGGGTTTTTAAACACAAAACAATGTTAATTCCATGAATTCAACTTAACCTTTTTAAATAAACATTCGATCATTTACCATCCCTTACTTCAAAGATAACCCCGAAAATAATACAACACTAAATAATCCCTCAAAATGTTCCTTCATACCTCCAAAAGACTTAACACCTTTAAACAGAAACACATCAGGTTAAAGACATTACGAGTTTAAATCACCCAAACGATTCAGAGATAGTCTTTCATGGCAGAGATCACAGCAGATCCAGCTCACTGCAAACACAGACACACCCAAACTCTTTTTCTCAAAACTGAAACTAAAACACTGAAAAATGGCTGAGCTAAAAACCCAGCTCCACCCACACTCTGACATCACTTCAGTAATATGAGCTGCTCCATTTCTTAAAGGTACACTGCTTAAACATCCATTTCTTAAAGGTACTCTCACATGACAGACAGTCAGAGTTCAACAGCTGATCACGGTTTCTGCATATGCGCTAGTTTTTAACGGTTCCTGTGGCTGGACAGTGAAATCTATTTGCTCCTCCGCAGTCTCTCTCACACTTCACAGCTGCAGGTTGTGTTTGCTGCTTGCTCCTGCTGGTGGCTGCCGATGCCTGGAGGCTGCTGTTGCTGTTTCCTTCCTTTTCTGCAGCCGGAAATAAGGACAATTTTTTTCCAAGACACCTGGATCCTGGAACACCAGGCCCAGGGGGATGTATGAGTCCAGAAGGCAATCCGGTTTGAAGCAAGAAGATGTTGCGGGACCTGTGCACGACATTGATCCAAATGGGCCATCTGATAATGCCGTTGAAGAAATGCTTTTGTAGATTGCTGATGCTTTTGTTATTGGTGTGGTGAGTGCTGCCTGTAACTGGCATGTCACCGCGGGTTAAACACGCTGGAAGTCAAGGATGTTCAACTGCACCTTGAGTGCCAGTGGAATATGTGGATGCCAGGATTTGGTTCCGGAGTGACTGGGCCATGTGGGAGGGGCCTGCACAGCTGCGGCGCCTGGAGAATGGCGTGAAGTGTGGAGCAAGTCACATGTTGATGGACAGATAATTGCTACGACAAAGCTCTGGACGTGATAACCCATTCTCGGGCGGCGCAGTGGTTAGCATCACTGCCTCACAGGTCCCAGGTTCGATGCCGGCCCTGGGTCACTGTCCGTGTGGAGTTTGCACATTCTCCCTGTGTCTGCCTGGGTCTCACCCCCACAACCCAAAGATGTGCAGGATAAGTGGTTTGGCCATGCTAAATTGCCCCTTAATTGGAGTTTAAAAAAAAAAATATTTTCTAAATGATACATTCTCAGGCTTATTCTCTGTCTGCGTTGAGGAACCTGTGGAGGGTGATAACATGGGTTTGTTTCGTTTTGTGAAAATGAGCTGATATTGCTTTGTATCTGTACCAATAGGGAACAGTGACGTTCCATTGTTTAATGGTTAGTGTGTTGTATGGAATGTTACCTTGCTGATTTTTCAAATCTTTGTCACTGTTGACCATTTAATAAACAAAATATTTTCTCCATTAATAAAACATTCCCATTTGTTTCTCTCAGATCCAAAACATACATTGAGTTCCACCTGCCATAACTTTATCCCTGCATTTCGCATGAGTACTGGGTGTGCTCCATGTCTGATTTTGTGCAGTCACGTGTGCTGGATATATCCCACATGAAAGTTCTCAATTCCAGCACAGCTCCACACAGTCCATTCATTATATATTAATTGTGTTTAATTCTATGCAGCTGCAGGGGTGGGGGGTACATTAACTGGGACTTCACTTGAGCACTTACAAAGAGTAACTTACTGAAACTTTGATGTTGAGTTTGGAAATATATATTTATAATGTCTAACACTTGTAAATGAATGTAAGACTGAATAAACATTGGCTCCAGCGCTTTCCTTCTGCCTATTTGAGTTATAACATAGTATTTAACAGCCTTCCTGAGTATGATCTTAGATTGATTAAGCTGAGGAAAGAGAAAAGAGAAAATAAATCTAACTTACCAGAAAAAGTAGCATCGTCATAAATTGATTTATAGGCAGCACGGTGGCACAGTGGTTAGCATTGCTGCCTCACGGCGCCGAGGTCCTAGGTTCGATCCCGGCTCTGGGTCACTGTCCGTGTGGAGTTTGCACATTCTCCCCGTGTTTGCGTGGGTTTTGCCCCCACAACCCAAAGATATAATAAAATAGCTTATTGTCAGGAGTAGGCTTCAATTAAGTTACTGTGAAAAGCCCCTAGTCGCCACATTCCGGCGCCTGTTCGGGTAGGCAGGTACGGGAATTGAACCGTGCTGCTGGCCTGCCTTGGTCTGCTTTAAAAGCCAGCTATTTAGCCCAGTGTGCTAAACCAGCCCCTTGCTGGATGTGCCGGGTAGGTGGATTTGCCACGCTAAATTGCCCCTTAGTTGGAAAAAATGAATTGAGTACTCTAAATTTAAAATAAAGAAATAAATTGATTTACTGCCAAAGTTCAGTGTTGACCAATAGACAATGTTCCCGGGACTTTTCCCACGTTCTCAGATTTACTGCTGGACTGTCGCATGACACAGGCCTCGGCACGTGTAGCCTTGGGAACAGAATATCCCGCAAGGGCATGGCCTTGAATTTCACTGACATCATCAGAAGGCTCCAAGTGGAGAGCAAGCAATTTATTCACAGAGCGGGGGGAAATCCTGCCCACTCCAACAGGAACTGGATTACAGATGGTGTCAAAGTGAGTCCAGGAAAGTTGGCTCCAAAAAAAATAGGACATTGGAAAAAGTCAAATATGATTATAATCATGCAGACTCACAAAAGAGAAGGAAACATTTGAGTTGTTAACTCTCATCGAGCCCTGTGAATCATGGAAAGAAAGGAGCAGATTGCAAGGGTTTCCTCTGGCCGTCTAAGGTTCAGAGAGTACAGCAGGACTTTCATTACAGCACGTGTGCATCAGCCATTGACAATCATCTCATAGCCCAGCAGAACATCAAAGTACAGAGCGCATGGGAGATGCATACGCGTGGAGGGCACCGGGCATGGGTCTTTCTGTGCATACTCGTGAAGGGTACCATTCCTGGCAGAGGGAATACCGCAGGAGCAGTATGTGGGATGGCCTCAGGCTCACCTGAGCCACAAAGGTGAGGAGGAACAATCACTCGTCTGCCAGGATGTCTCGAGGCAGAGATCATCACTCCCTTCAAACAGCCAAAAGGGATCTTCCAGGCACCCAATTGGGACACAGCAGAATTCAGTCCTTTGCTCAGCAAAATCTGCCAATGCTGAATGGATTTTATTGAATTACTTTAAACATGTAACAGTGGTGTGTAAACCTTCACTCTGTTTCCTTCTTTCATGGAGGAAATTTTATCTCCTCTCATTCACCTGTTTGCCTGCATATATGCCACATTTGGAAACCCTCCAGGATCTGAGGGAGAAGCCGTATCAGCTGAACATTGAGCCAAATGACCAGCTGCATGTGATCTGGAATGTGCTTTATTTTTATAGGGGCTGGTTTAGCACAGGGCTAAATCACTGGCTTTTAAGGCAGGCCAGCAGCACGGTTCAATTCCTGTCCCAACCTCCCCGAACAGGCGCCGGAATATGGCAACTAGGGGCTTTTCACAGTAACTTCATTTGAAGCCTACTTGTGACAGAAAGCGATTTTCATTTCATTTCATATGGACTAATTAACTCGAATGTGTCTGTATCACAGACAGAAATGCCCTAAATTCAAATTAGTGAGGGCTCATTGCATTCTGCGGATGTGAGTGTCACTGGCTGGGCCAACATTTACCCTCCGTCCCTGAAAACCTTTTCACCCAGAGGGTGGCGGGAATCTGGAACTCGCTGCCTGAAAGGGCGGTAGAGGCGGGAACCCTCATAACATTTCAGAAGCCTTTAGATGAGCCCTTCAAACCCCACAGCGTACAAGGCTAAGGACCAGATGCTGGAGAATGGGATTAAAATAGATCGGTGCTTGGTGGCCAGCACAGACACGATGGGCTGAACGGCCCCTTTTTTAATGCTGTATGTCTCCATGACTCTAATCCCCCTTACGGAGGTGGTGAGCTGAATTATTGACCGCCTGCAGCCCATTTGCTGTGGATGGCACAGATGCTGTTACGAAGAGTGTTCCAGCATTTTAACCTTGCGACACTCAACAGTGACAGTTCTCAGTCAGGATAGTGTGCACCCTGAAGGGGAACTTGCAGGTGGCAGTGTTCCCATGTGTCTGATGCCCTTGTGTTTCTCGGTGCCTCAGATTAACATCACTGAAAAAAACAGATAATCTTGTAATCATCAGGTTGCAGTTTGGGGGAGCTTCCTCTACATCAATTGGCTGCTCCATTTCCTGCATTACAACAGTGACAACACTTCAGAAATGGCCCACTGTCTGAAAAGGTCGGGGTAACCCATCGGTGGAACCGGAAGATCCCACTAACGAGACCCCCCCCACTGTCATCAAAGCTTTGGCGATTTGGAGCAGTGCATCTGGATGGTGCTCACTGCTGCCACCATGTGATGGTGGTGGAGGGAGTGAATGTCTAAAATAGTGTGTTGGATGCTTAATCAAGCAGCCTGCTTTGTATTGGATTCTGCTGAGCTTCTTGAGTGTTGTTGGAGCTGCACTCATCCAGACTTGTGCTTTGTAGACTGTGGGCAGGATCTGAGGAGCTAGGAGCTGAGTTAATCACCACAGAATCCCCAGCCTTTCTGCTGGAGACACTGGACAGGCTGGTCCAGTTCAGGGTGACTCCATGGCCCAGAAGAGTTCTTGAAATTATTGCGACATGTCTGCTCCAAAGCCTCTCCGGGTGCCAATGCTCGAGGCCATCGTCTCACAATACCCACTGAAAAAAGAAAAAAAATTGACTTCTGGTGCGGCTGTGAAGGAGTAAGCCGCACATTTGGTGGTTCCCGCTCGGGTCGGACTTTTGGACCTTTTCCCCCTAATTTTCTACCGGACTTGAACAGTAAAACTGAAGACAGAGGCAATTGTGTCCTGAATTCCCACATCGGTGCATGGAGAGAAGGACTGGAAGTGCTCGTAAAGGCAGAAACAGAAAGACAGAGAAGGCTTTTTTTTAACAGACAATTTTATTGAGGTATTTTTCGGCATTGTAAACAGTTACAGATTACAGAAATATGCAAACATCAACGGAAAACCAATAGTTCAACCAAACCATAATGCACATAACTGCTCCTCTCCCATAAACACTACCCGCCTATTTATCCCTCCTACTCTACTCTAATCTTCCTCCCCCCCCCCCCCCCCCCCCCGCCGCCCCCCGCTGACGTTCAATCTCCCCCCCCCCCCCCCCCCCCCCCCCCGTGAAGAAGACGATGAATGGTTTCCACCTTCGGGCGAACCCCAATACAGGTCCCCTCAAGGCAAACTTGATTTTTTCCATACCCAGAAAACTTGACATGTCCGAAAGCCATAGTTCAGTCTTCGGGGGTTTTGAGTCCCTCCATGCCAGCAGTATTCGCCGCCGGGCTATCAGGGAAGCAAAGGCCAGAACATCGGCCTCTTTCTGCCCCTGGACTCCCTGGTCTTCCGAAACCCCGAAAATTGCCACCTCTGGACTCATCACCACCCTTGTTTTCAGCACCCGGGACATGACACCCGCAGATCCCTCCCAGTACCCCTTAGCTTAGGGCATGCCCAAAACATGTGAACGTGGTTCGCTGGTCCTCCCGCGCATCTAGCGCATTTTTCCTCTACCCCAAAGAATTTGCTCATCCGGGCCACCGTCATGTGGACCCGGTGAACGACCTTAAACTGAATCAGGCTGAGCCTGGCACATGTTGCGGTTGAGTTTACCCGACTTAGGGCTTCCGCCCACAGCCCGTCCTCCATCTCCCCGCCAAGCTCCTCCTCCCATTTGAGTTTTAGTTCCTCCGTCTGAGACTCTTCCCCCTTCATGAGCACCTTGTAAATATCCGAGACTCTACCCTCTCCTTCTTCTCCTCTAGAGACTATTCTGTCCTGGATCCCTATTGGCGGGAGGCGTGGGAAGGATGGGACCTGTCTGCATACAAAGTCCCGCACCTGTAAATACCTAAAGTCATTTCCCCTTATCAGCCCAAATTTCTCCTCAAAACCCACCATCCATGTTCCCGGGGGAAAATCGATGGTTATCACATATTGGAGCCCAGACCGACGCACCCACCTCCCCTACATTCTTCCTCCATTGGCCCCATATCCTTATGGTCACCCCCACTACCAGGCTGGTGGAGTACCTGGCCGGCGAAAGCGGTAGGGGAGCCGTGACCAGGGCTGCCAAGCTGGTGCCCCTGAACGAAGCCGCCTCCACCCGCTCCCAGATAGACCCCGTACCCACCATCGATTTTCTTATGGCTATGTTAGCCGCCCAGTAATAGTTGATCAGATTCGGCAACGCCAGTCCTCCCTCGCTGCGGTTCCTTTCTAGCATCGCCTTCCAGCATGGCGGAGGACCGGACTTCTGGTTTGTCGACCCCAGCGGTTAACGGAGCAGCTGATGCAAGTTATTCAGGAAGGCTTTGCTAAGCAGAAACGGGACTGCTTGGACCCGATAAAAGAGTTGATTGAGTGGCTGGAGCTTAGATTGGACGCCCAGGATCGGGCGATCCAGAAAGTAGAGAAGGCGCTGGCTGAGCAGGAGGAACATCAAACTGCGGTGGAGCTGGAGGTGGGGATGCTGAGAGACCAGCAGAAGAAGCTCTTGGAGAAGGTGGAGGACCAAGAGAATAGGTCCCACCGGCAGAACTTGAGAATCGTTGGGATCCTGGAGGGGTCCGAAGGAACGGACGCTGGGGCATACATCGCAGACATGTTTGAGAAGCTGCTGGGGGATGGGGCATTCTCCCGGCCCTTGGAGGTGGACAGGGCTCATAGAGCACATCCAGGGAAGCTGCGAACAGGAGACCACCCCTCGAGGGCAATGGCGGTGAGATTCCACAGGAACTTGGATAAGGAGCGCATTCTACAGCGGGCCAAGCAGACACGGAGCTGTAAGTGGGCCAACAGTATCCTGCGGGTTTACCAAGACCTGAGTGTGGAGGCGGCCAAGAGAAGAGCAGGCTTCAACCAGATTAGGTCGATCCTTCTTCAGAAAAAGGTGAAGTTCAGACTCTTGTATCCGGCCCGTCTCTGGGTCACGTACGAGGAACAGCACTTTTATTTTGTGTCGCCTGAGGACGCGCTGGACTTCGTGTAAAGGAAAGGATTGGTGGTGGATTGAGAACTTTTGAACTTTGCTGCAACGTTCATGGTTTTTTTTCTTTTTCTTTCTCTGTTCTTTTTTTTAAAAAATGTTTCTCGTTTTTCGTTTTGTGGAAGCTGTAATGCCTTCTGTATTGATTTGGGACCAGTGGCAGAGCTGAGTGAGTTAAGGTTTTCATTTGCACTGTTGGGGGATGGAGGTCTGTTTGTTTAGATTTTGCTGTTTTTCTGTCAGGCAATTGTGTGGGGATTGTTTGATGTTGGAGTATGTTTGTATGAGCGGAGGGGAGGGTGGGGAGGGAACAATAGGTGGGAGACTATCCGGTGCCAGGGATGGGGGACACCAAGCTTGCTGGGCGGGCTAGATCATGGAAGCGCAGTGGGGGGTGTGCATATATTCGGTTTATCAAAGGGATTAGGTTACAGAGTGGTGTTACTAGGGGGGAGAGGGGGAAATGTTCTGCTGATGAGGGAGGGACTTGGGCCAAGGGTGGAGGCGCGAGCATGGGCTGGAGGCAGGCCCAAAAAAAGGGGATGGCTGATCGGCAAACCGGGGGGGGGGGGGGGCAATGAACCCCCCAACTAGGCTGATCACCTGGAATGTTCGAGGGTTAAATGGGCCGGTCAGGAGGGCACATTTGTTCGCGCATCTTAGGGGACTGAAGGTGGACGTGGTAATGTTGCAGGAGACGCAACTTAGAGTAACTGAGCAGATTAGATTGAGGAAAGGCTGGGTCAGTCAGGTCTTTCACTCAGAACTGGATTCAAAGACTAGAGGGGTGGTGATCCTGATCAATAAGCGGTTGGTGTTTGAGGTGGGTAGAATAGTCTCGGATGTGGGAGGTCGGTACCTTATGGTCAGTGGGAAACTGGACGGGGTGCAGGTGGTATTAGTAAATGTGTATGCCCCAAATTGGGATGATGAGGAGTTTATAAAGAGGATGCTGGGGAAGATACCAGACCTGGAGTCGCACAGGTTGGTGATGGGAGGGGACATCAACACAGTTATTGACCCTGGCTTGGACCCGTCAAACTCGAAAACTGGCAGGGTGCCAGCAATGGCAAAGGAACTAAAAGGGGTCATGGAGCAGATGTGGGGGGTAAATCTATGGAGATTTGGGCAGCCAAGGGTGAAGGAGTTCTCCTTCTACTCACACGTGCATAAAGTGTACTCCCGGATCGATTTCTTCATTTTGATCAGGGCCTTACTGGCAGTGGTGGTGGACACGGGGTACTCGGCGATCACAATCTCAGGCCATGCTCTGCACTGGGTTGACCCTGCAGGTTAGTAAAGACAGTAACCAGCGCCCGCACTGGAGGCTAGATGTGGGACTTTTGGCTGACGAAGGGGTGTGCAAGCGGCTGAGGAAATGTATTCAGAACCACCTGCAGGTCAACGACACGGGGGAAATTTCAGCAGCGGTGGTCTGGGAAGCACTGAAGGTGGTGGTCAGAAGGGAGCTGATCTCGATACGGGCCCATAGGGAGAAGGTGGACAGGGCAGAGACGGACCGACTGGTTAAGGAGATACTACAGATCGATAGGAGGTATGCGGAGACCCCAGAGGCAGGGCTTTTAAAGGAACGGCGGAAGCTATAGGCGTTCGGCTTGTTAACCACTGGGAGGGCGGTAGAGCAGCTGAGAAAGGCGAGTGGGGCGATCTATGAGCACGGAGAGAAGGCCAGCAGAATGCTTGCACAGCAGCTTAGAAAGAAGGAGACAGCCAGGGAGATCGGAAAAGTAAATGACGGAGATGGGAACCTGGTTGGAGATTCAGCAGGGGTGAATAAGGCAAACACAGACAACATACGTTTCGGGATTTCTACAGTAGGCTGTATAGGTCAGAATCCTCTACGGGGCCGGAGGGGATGAGGCACTTCTTGGGGGGGGCTGAATTTTCCAAATGTGGAAGGGGAGCTGGGGGCCCCGATCGGGTTGGAAGAGATAGTGGAGGGTCTGAAGGCCATGCAGGCGGGTAAAGCCTTGGGAGTGGACGGTACCCAGTGGAGTTTTATAAAAAGTTCTCTGGGATATTTGGGCCGATGTTGATGAGGATGTTTAATGAGGCAAGAGACAGAGGGGTGCTGCCCCCGACGATGTCACAGGCAACGATTTCGCTGATTCTGAAGTGGGACAAGAACCCGGAGCTGTGTGGGTCCTACAGGCTGATATCCCGGTTGAATGTGGACGCCAAAATGCTGGCCAACATTTTGTCCTCCAGGATTGAGGATTGTGTTCCGGACGTTATTGGGGAGGACCAGACGGGGTTTGTTAAGGGTAGGCAGTTGGTGGCCAATGTAAGAAGGCTGTTAAACGTGATCATGATGCCCCCGGAAGGTAGGGAGGTGGAGGTGGTGATCGCAATGGATGTAGAAAAGGCTTTTGATCGGGTAGAATGGGATTATCTGTGGGAGGTACTGGGATGATTCGGATTTGGGCGGGGCTTTATTGACTGGGTCAGGTTGTTGTATCAGGCTCATGTGGCAAGTGTACGGACAAATAGGACAACATCGGATATTTTAGACTGCACCGAGGGACAAGACAGGGATGGCTCCATGCCCCCTCTCCCCACTGTTGCTCGCGCTAGCTATAGAGCCGTTGACAATTGCTCTGAGAGCCTCAAGGGGCTGGTCTGGGGGGATGGGGGGGGGGGGGTGGCGGTGGAGCACAGAGTGTCGCTCTATGCAGACAACCTACTTTTGTATGTATTGGACCCATTAGAGGGGATGGAAGAAATCATGAGGATTGTAAGGGAATTTGGCCGGTTTTCGGGGTATAAGCTAAATATGGGGAAAGGTGAGATGTTTGCGGTCCAGACGAGGGGACAGGAGAGGCGATTGGGGGAGTTGCCATTTAGATTAGTGGGGGAAGCTTTAGGCACCGAGGCATTCAAGTGGCGCGGGAATGGGACCGGCTGCATAAATTAAATCTGGCCCGGCTAGTAGACCAAATGAAGGACGATATTTGGAGATGGAATGATTTTGGGAGGGTGCAGACGGTGAAGATGATGGTCCTCCTGAGATTCCTGTTCGTGTCTCAATGTCTCCCCATCTTTATTCCGCGGTCCTTTTTTAAACGGATCAACAAAGTGATCTCTGGCTTTGTTTGGGCGGGCAAGACCCCGCGGGTAAGAACATAAGAACATAAGAATTAGGAGCAGGAGTAGGCCATCTGGCCCCTCGAGCCTGCTCCGCCATTCAATGAGATAGAACATAGAACAGTACAGCACAGAACAGGCCCTTCGGCCCTCGATGTTGTGCCGAGCAATGATAACCCTACTCAAACCCACGTATCCACCCTATAACCGTAACCCAACAACTCCCCCTCTTAACCTTACTATTAGGACACTATGGGCAATTTAGCATGGCCAATCCACCTAACCCGCACATCTTTGGACTGTGGGAGGAAACCGGAGCACCCGGAGGAAACCCACGCACACACGGGGAGGACGTGCAGACTCCACACAGACAGTGACCCAGCCGGGAATCGAACCTGGGACCCTGGAGCTGTGAAGCATTTATGCTAACCACCATGCTACCGTGCTGTCCATGGTTGATCTTTTGTGGACTCAGCTCCACTTTCCGGCCTGAACACCATAACCCTTAATCCCTTTATTCTTCAAAAAACTATCTATCATTACCTTAAAACATGTAATGAAGGAGCCTCAACTGCTTCACTGGACAAGGAATTCGATAGATTCACAACCCTTTGAATGAAGAAGTTCCTACTAAACTCAGTCCTAAATCTACTTCCCCTTATTTTGAGGCTATGTCCCCTAGTAAGGAAGGTAATGCTTGAGCAGAGTCAGGGAGAGGGCGGGCTGGCGCTGCCAACTTTTAGTAACTATTACTGGGCGGCGAATATAGCCATGATCAGGAAGTAGGTGGTGGGTGAGGGGTCAGCATGGGAGCGGATGGAGACGGCTTCATGCAAGGGCACCAGTCTGGGGGCGTTGGTAACTGCACCTCTGCTGTTCCCGCCGGCACGGTACTCCACCAGCCCAATGGTGGTGGCGACCCTGAGAGTCTGGGGGCAATGGAGGAGACATGTGGGAGCAGAGGGAGCATCGGTCTGGTCCCCAATCTGTAATAATCACCGGTTTGCCCCAGGAAGTATGGATGGGGTGGTTTCGGATATGGCAGAGAGCAGGGATTGAGAGGATGGGGGATATGTTTATAGAGGGGAGCTTTCCGAGTATGAGGGCGCTGGAGGAGAAGTTTGGGTTGGCGAGGGGAAACAAATTCAGGTATCTGCAGGATCTGTAGGACTTCCTACCTAAACAGCTGTTAACCTTCCCGCTCCTAACGCTGAGGGGGATTCAGGACAGGGTAGTTTCCAGAGGGTGGGCAGCAGAAGGGAGCGTCTTGGACATTTACAAGGAACTTAAGGGGTCTGAGGAGACGCAGACCGAGGAGCTGAAGCGCAAGTGGGAGGAGGAGGTGGGAGGAGAGATTGAGGATGGTCTATGGGCGGACATGTTGAGTGGAGTCAACGCTACCACAACATGTGCCAGGCTCAGCCTGATACAGTTCAAGGTTGTTCACCGGGCTCACATGACAGTGGCCCTCATGAGCAGATTCTTTGGGGTGGAAGACAGGTGCACAAAATGTGTGGGAGGACCGGCGAACCATGTCCACATGTTCTGGGCATGTCCGAAGCTTAGGGGATTCTGGCAGGGGTTTGCGGATATCGTGTCCACGGTGTTAAAAACAAGGGCGGCACTGAGTCCAGAGGTGGCGATTTTCGGGGTGTCAAAAGACCCAGGAATCCGGAGGAGAAAGAGGCAGATGTTCTGACCTTTGCTTCCCTAGTAGCCCGGAGACGGATACTATTAGCTTGGAGGGACTCAAAGCCCCCGAAGTCGGAGACCTGGCCATCGGACATGGCGAGCTTTCTCTGTCTGGAGAAAATCAAGTTCGCTTTGAGGGGGTCACTGTTAGGGTTCCCTCGGAGGTGGCAACTGTTTGTTGACTTCTTTGCGGAAAATTAATCGTTAGCAGAAGGGCGGGGGGGTTTAGTTTAGCTTAGAGTAGGGGGTTAATAATGGTGAGATCTGTTGCTTGTTGGGTTCTCTCTTTAATTGGCTTTGTTTATGGCGGTTAATATGGGCGCCTTCCTTAATTCTAATTACGTTTGCTCAAGAGTCGCCAGGTATCTTTCGATACCGCCACAAGGTTCAAAACCGAATACTGATCAAAGACTCGATACACCAGTTAGTAAGTTCGAAATTAATGCTCATTTATTTACACACACAGTCAAATATACCCATGCACAAACTCTATCAACTAAACTATCACTGCTACTGAAGCCTATACTTAGCTTTGGGCGCCCACTCAGTCAGAGGAACAATGGCCGTTGTGCGGTTCTGAGGCTGCTGGGGTTGAGCTGGTATGGAATAGTAGCTAGGAGCGTCTGTCTCGGAGCGTGCGTTGACTTTGGACTTACTTGTTCTGGTGCAGCTGCTAGGCAGGACTCTCCTCGCTGAGAGCCAAGACCAAGAGAGGGATTCTCTCTTGGGGGCTTCTTCTTATTCCCCAAAGGGGCTTCGCGTGCTTTTGGGTGGGCC
This sequence comes from Scyliorhinus canicula, assembly GCF_902713615.1. Taxonomy (NCBI): domain Eukaryota; kingdom Metazoa; phylum Chordata; class Chondrichthyes; order Carcharhiniformes; family Scyliorhinidae; genus Scyliorhinus; species Scyliorhinus canicula. The sequence continues at coordinate 11,260,988 of NC_052156.1, read as the reverse complement.
TTGAACTTGGCCCCAATTAATTGGACCGTATCTTGATCATTGGTATCGATCACGACCAATAAAAGGGTGGCTGCCCTGATTGCTGGGCGGGTCCTAGGTGGCTGTTGGCCTGCTTTGTTCTAGTCTCCTCTGGCGCCGGGGTATCTGCTTTAGTATCGTTTACTTAAATGTTCCTCTTTTGTCCCCGGAGATGGCTCATTAGTATGGTAATGGCTTTGCAGTATCGGTCTTGTCTGGGAGCTACAGCTCCAATCAACAGACAAACCTTGCACCTGCTTGCTTTTTCAGCATTGTCCATTTTCCCTGCATTCTTTGCAAAGTGTCCATTTTGTAATCGGGACGTGGCCATCCCAGGTGGCTACAGACCTGTAAGGGAGGGAGACAGCTTTTGCACTATGTTTATAGTTTCATGTACATTGTTTATTGTGTTGTTGTTATAATACCAAAAAATGCCTCAATAAAATGTTTATTAAAAAAAGAAAAAAAATCACATTTGTAATTGAAACACTGTGAGATCTTCACGTCCACCTGAGAGCAGGCAAGGTTTAACAGGACATCCAACTGTGCAGCAATCCCTCAGCACTGGACAGCAGTGTCAGGCTAGATATTTATGTTCAAGTGGAACGCAAGCCTCTGTGACTTAAACTCCCTCCCAAGTGGCTGGCTGTAACCAGTCTACAAATGGGTTGCAGCTAGCCTTGGCATCACTTACTGTGATGGGTGCATGATTTGTGTCACTGAAGTTAGATTCTGCTACCTACACAAATGTCACATTGGAGCTGTTCGGCCAACCTTGGCATTTCTTTACACCCGGAATCTACTCAACGATCTCCTAGTGCTGCTGGAATGCAGACCTGCTGAGTTCATATTCCAAGGCAACTCAAGGGGCACCTGCTTGACGATTGCCCCTATAAACTCTGCCTCCCCAGGAGACCTCTCCCCAAGTATCACACACTGAAAGGTTGGTGACTTCTGCGTTGGTCCATGGTTATGCTTGGTGAGGAACTGCAGTGGTTTATCATTGCCTTCTGTAGATGGTTGACCAGGAACCTTTCCCACTCTTACTGCATACCCTTGGTGTATCAGAAGGACTTACAGGTTGATAATCTACCCCTTTGGCCACATTATGAACAGACCTGTGGCCATCAAGTCCTGGGGTGGGACTCAAACCCAGATCTTCTGGTATGGACGTTACCACTGACCCATATTGCAATGGAAAGCCATGTTACACTTGCTGTGGAATTTAACTTTGTAACCTGGCCAACTAATACGCAATCTGCCTGCCACTTTTCGTCACTTAGCATGTGGGCAGTCCAGTTGATCAGCTGGAGTCCAATGTATGCAATCATAAAAACATAGAAAATAGGTGCAGGAGTAGGCCATTCGGCCCTTCGAACCTGCACCACCATTCAATATGATCATGGCTGATCATGCAAATTCAGTATCCCACTCCAGATTCCTCTCCATGCCCCTTGATCCCTTTAGTCGCAAGGGCCACGTCCAGCTGCCTCTTGAATATATCCGACGAACCGTCCCCAGCAGCTTTCTGTGGTAGAGAATTCCACAAGTTCACAACTCTCTGAGAGAAGAAGATCTTCCTCCTCTCAGTCCTGAATGGTTTACCCATTATTCTTAGGCTGTGACCCCTAGTTCTGGACGTCCCAAACATCGGGAACATCCCACATCCAGCCTGTCCAGTCCCATTGGGAATTTATATGTTTCTATGAGATCCCTTCTCCTTCTTCAAAACCCCAGCAAGTACAAGCCCAGTTGATCCAGTCTTTCTTCATATGTCAGTCCTGCCATCCCGGGGATTTAGTCTGGTGAACCTTCGCTGGACACCCTCAACAGCAAGAATGTCCTTAAAAGATAAGCCATACTCAGAAGTTTGTGCTGCGATTCAACATTGTATAGAGGAAGTCTGTAGAACTCACTGCATTCCAAATTCATTTTAGAGGAATCTTTCTGAAGCCTCTCTTCTCCCGTTGGTACAATTCCAAATGCTTCAGGCTATTTTCGCCAGTAATCAAGGTCACGGGACATGGTTGATGCAGACTGGGCCTGGAACTGAATTGCTTACGAGAACATTTAATAGTCAATGACATTGCTGTGGGTCTGGAGTCACATATAGACCAGACTGGGTAAGGATGGCAGATTTCCTTCTCTTTTGGACATCGGTGAGATGGTTTCATGCTCATATATATAGACTTTAAAAAAAAATTTTTTTTTAGAGCACTCAATTCATTTTGTTTCCAATTAAGGGCCAATTTAGCGTGGCCAATCCACCGAGCCTGCACATTTTTGGGTTGTGGGGGCGAAACCCACGCAAACACGGGGACAATGTGCAAACTCCACACAGTCAGTGACCCAGAGCCAGGATGGAACCTGGGACCACGGCGCTGTGATGCAGCAGTGCTAACCACTGCGCTACCGTGCTGCCCCATACATTAGACTTTTAATTACAGATTTTTACTGAATTCAAATTTCTGCCGTGGTGGAGTCCGAACCCGGGTCCCCAGATTATGTTTTATCTTCATTGTCACTCTTGAGTGTTAGGCCTGTGCGTAGGAAGTTTTATACAAGATTTCCTGTGCAACAGGCCTCCACCCAGAGGTCAACTTTCAATGAAACACACAGCGCTGCCACAAGGCTCCCCGACCGATGGGGATCCCATACGGCGAGGTGACTGTTTTGGTGGGAAAAACATCGGGCTCTGATTGGCGGACTCTCCCCTCCCCTCCCCCACCCCCACCCCAGAGCGGGAGAACAGTTTGCCAGACGTTGCGCGGTGCTGGAGACTTAGATCACACGGGGTCAGAGAGGGTGGAGGCCCGAGGCCCGGCCAGCCGAGCCAGAGCTGAGCGGTGAGCAGAGCAGCCGTCGGGAGGTCTGAAGAAGGCCAGGCAAGCGGCGTCATCGCCAGGCAGGGCTGAGAGTGAGAGGGCTGGGAAACAACCAACATCTTTCTCCTTGTTTGTTTTTCATGTTGAACTTGCTGCCGTTTTGGTGTCAGCCATTTCTCTCCCTGACTGATTGCGGTGTCTTTTATGGTTTACAACACAGGAGCAGACCTTTTGGCCGATACCCGACCTGCCCTGACCATCGGCATCACAGCTTTCCCAAAAATTCCTGTCAGCAGCCAGTTACTCTGGTCGTGAGGTCCGTCTGATCCTCACACCAATTGTTTTCACAATTCCCGAAGACTAACCCCCCACAATTCGTGAAGGCGACAGCCTTGCCAAGGAACAGTCGCCAACGGTACCCGCCCAGACGGTTGACACAGAAACTATGTTCCCCAACACACTACAGGCCTCCCCAACACACTACAGGCCCCTCCCCAACACACTACAGCCCCCCCCCTCCCCCGCCCCCGACCCAGCCCCACAACAACCCACGGTGCAACTGCAGGCAAAGTGGGGAAGACAACTTCCTCCACTGCCTACAACAGAGGGACTTATGGATTTTGAAGGGGGGGGATGATATAACCCCCACAACACCCAAGGGGGCAACTCAATCGATCTCCCCGTGGGGTTTGCAGAATACAAGCTCCCCCACTGAGGGGGAGCTGACGGGCAGAGGCCCAACAACGGGCTCACTAATTCCCTGAGATAAAATCCGGCCTGGGAAGGAGCCGGCATCTCCGGATGGTCCCGCCTGGGACCTGGTCTGTTGCTTTATTATTGTATTTCCAAACATGAGTAGGAAATAATCTATTTTTGACTCTCCCTTTCGGGACTCCTCATTGACTACAATAGGTAGGCTTGGATTTCAATTTGTAAATGCGTACAGGCTTGTTGATGTCATCAGTTAAAGAGTGCTACAGCAGCCGGTCAAGCAGTGATTTGGGGTTTCTGTGCATTGCATTGTGTGAGCTGAGGGCAGGAGCAATCAGGAGGGCATTGTCGTCATTTGGAGTGGGGCTGGATGTAATTAGGTGGAGCTCGATGTCTATTGGGCAGGGTTCAACGTCATTGGGGGGGGGGGGGCGACATCATTGGGGGGTAGGGCTTGACATCATTGGGGGGTTGATGTACCATCAATTCGACTCAAGACACATTTAGGATCTGAACTGTGGCTTTAATCAGCTAGTTGTTAGCCCGGTGGTCGACTACAGAGAATGGCCGACCGCCGGGAACTCTGGGTACTTATACCCCGCCTCGGAGGCGGGGCATACTTGACTCTCGACCAATTCGAGAGCAGTCACATGACTAGTCCCAACCAATCGGACAAGAGGCACATGACCAGCCAGAGCCAATGGGAAGCCAGTGCTCTGCACCAATGGCAGTGCTCATATCCATACCACCACAGGGGTTCAACATCATGGGGGGGGGGGGGGGGGGGGGGGGGGTGCCACCATTGGGGGGTAGGGCTTGACATCATTCGGGGGGGGGGGCGTGATGTGGGACCCCCACAAAGAATGAGAGCGCGGGACCCACAAAAGTATAAGTCTGTCTCGGCCCAAACCAATTGCATGGCCAACCTCTCTGCTTTCTGCTTGCTTCTTGGTGGAAGCATAATCTATACGGCACCTTTACCAACTGCCTTCAGAGATTTTCTCCAAGTATGAGTCAGAGGCCAGTAATTTGCCACTTTCCTCTCGTTCCTCATCTCCCAGCTTTTGAATGAAGTGGGGGGTCAAACAGCAGTGTGGAGTCCGCCTTCTCTGAAAAGGAATGAAATATGAAGGAGATTGAAACACAATCCAAATTCACTCTTCAATCACTATCTATGGAAGAAAAGAACGACTTGCATTTATGTGTAATGGGATGTGACTTTTGTCAAAACGAAATGCACAATGCAAAAGATTGTGCACTAAAATTACTGCAGGGAGAGGTCAGAGCTGCTTCAATCTGGTTGCTGCCGCAATTTGTAACAGTTTTGATAATGCTGCTGATTCAGAAGAAGGTTTCAAATGGCCACAAGCATCTGAATGACTGAAAGAAAATGAAGTGAAAGGGATGTCAACGCTCTAAATTGGAATTAAAACGTGGGTTAACAATGGAATTGTCCCTGGTCTGATTCATCGTTCAGTAAGAACTGGAAAGAACGAACCTTGCCTTTATATAGCGTCCGTCATGACCTCGGAACATTCCGCCGCACTTCACAGTCAATGTGGTCCTTTCTGAAGTGGCATAATCCCCAAAACAGCAGTATGATAATCTAGGGCTGATCGAACTGAATTGTGGAGTCCCCTGACGAGCACGATTAGCCGGGTATTTCCTGGCACCCGCAGCTGGTCTCTGTTGCAATCTGAGGCCTCAGTGGGGAACCGGCCGCCGCCGCCACACTTTAATAATAATAATAATAATAATAATAATAATAATAATAATAATCTTTTTTTTAAGATAAATGTTTTTTATTGGATTTTTGCACAGAGTATATTTTGCCGTTATGTACAGAGGATATGATATATATATATATATATATATGTAAGTAGGCATCCATTTGTGCCGGCGAAGCACTTCTGGAGGGCGATCCTCGAGTGGGTCTGGTGCCGGTGTTGCCCCTCGCTTCTCCCGGTTAGATTTCGCCGCCGTTGTCCTCCCGTACGTGCTCCACTTCAGCCGGCCCTCCCGTCCTCTGCCTGTGTTCTCCTTTTTCTGTTTCTGTGGATGTCAAGTTGGTTAACGTTTCCCTGCCCCCCCCCCCCCCCCCCCCCCAACCCCTCCCACCTCCCTGGCTCTCCTCTATTGTTCCCTGTCTCTTCCCTCCTCCGCCCCCCCCACCCCCTGCAGTTCACCTTTCCTTTCCTCCTCACCCCCCCACCCCCGCCGTGGTTCACCTTTCCTTCCTCTTAGAATGAGTTGTCCCCCCCACCCCAGTCTATCTCTCCCTCTCAGGCTTTGGCTGCTTTCCCCTGATTCCTGGCTACCTGGCTATTCTTCTCCTTGTTCGTTGGCCACAAACAGGTCCCGGAACAATTGCATGAATGGCTCCCACGTTCTGCGGAAGCCGTCGTCCGACCCTCGGATGGCGAATTTGATTTTCTCCATTTGGAGAGATTCCGAGAGGTCGGACAGCCAGTCTGCAGCTTTGGGTGGTGCTGCTGACCGCCAGCCAAACAGGATTCTACGGCGGGCGATCAGGGAGGCAAAGGCAAGGGCGTCCGCCCTCCTCCCCAGGAATAGATCTGGCTGGTCCGAAACCCCGAAGACCGCCACTTTCGAGCATGGCTCCACCCTCATCCCCACCACTTTGGACATAGCCTCGAAGAAGGCTGTCCAGTACTCCACCAGTCTGGGGCAAGACCAGAACATGTGGGCGTGGTTGGCCTGGCCTCCTTGGCACCGTTCACATCTATCCTCCACCTCCGGGAAGAACCTACTCATACGGGTTCTTGTTAAGTGGGCTCTATGTACCAAGTTTAGCTGCGTCAGGCTGAGCCTTGCGCACGTGGAGGTGGAGTTGACCCTATGCAGTGCTTCGCTCCAGAGTCCCCACCCTATCTCAATCCCCAGGTCCTCCTCCCATTTCCTTCTTGTTGCGTCCAGTACGGTGTCGTCCCTTTCTACCAGTCGGTCAAACATGTCGCTACAGTTCCCTTTCTCTAGTATGCTTGCGTCCAGTAGGTCTTCCAGTAGTGTCTGTCATGGCGGTTGTGGGTACGCCCTTGTCTCCTTTCGTAGGAAGTTTCTGAGTTGCAGGTACATTAGTTTGTTCCCCCCGGCTAGCTGGAATTTCTCCGTCAGTTCGTCCAGTGTTGCGACCCTGCCGTCGGTGTACTGTCAGTGTCCCCTCGTCCTGTCCCACCTTTTGAAGGTGGCGTCAGTCAGTGCTGGTGTGAACCTATGGTTGTAGCAGATGGGAGCTTTGTCCGACATTTTGGGAGGGCCAAATTGCTGCCGCAGTTGGTTCCAGGATTGGAGGGTGGCTGTCACCACTGGGCTGCTGGAGTGTTTTGTGGGTGGGGATGGGAGTGCCGCCATGGCGAGGGCCCGGAGGGAGGTCCCCACGCAGGAGGCCTATTCCGCACGCACCCACTCGGCTTCTGGCTCCTTGATCCATCCCCCTACTCGCTCGGCCGTCACCGCCCAGTGGATGTAGATCAGGATGGATCCAAATAAGAGGTACCTGGGCAGTACGTTCATTTTGATCGTCTGGACTCTCCCCGCGAGGGAGAGTGGGAGTGTGTTCCATCTTTGCAGGTCCTTTTTTACTTCCTCTGTCAGACTGGTGAGGTTCCATTTGTGGATCCCTTTCCAGTCATGGGCTATTTGGATCCCCAGGTAGCGGAATTTGTGTTGGGCTTGTTTAAACGGCAATCCTGTTAGTGCTGCCCCCCCCCCCCCCCCCCTCCCTGTGGGTGTACCAGGAAGATCTCGCTTTTGCTCATGTTGAGTTTGCAGCCCGAGAAGGCGCCAAACTCTTTCAGGAGCGCGATGATTCCGTCCATGCTGCTTTGTGGGTCTGAGATGTAGAAGAGCAGGTCATCTGCATAGAGTGAGACTCTGTGCTCTCTGCCTCCCCTTCGGAACCCCCTCCAGCCTTTTGCTGCTCTGAGCGCAATTGCTAGCGGCTCGATCGCTAAGGTGAACAGCAACGGGGACAGTGGGCATCCTTGTCTGGTGCCCCTGTGCAGCTGGAAGTATTGGGAGTTGGTGTTGTTTGTCCGTACGCTCGCCATGGGAGCGCTATATAGGAGCTTTACCCAAGAGGTGAATCCTGTTCCAAGCCCGAACTGCTCCAGTACCTCTATGAGGTATTTCCATTCGACTCTGTCGAAGGCCTTTTCTGCGTCCAGGGAGAAATGAAATGAAATGAAAATCGCTTATTGTCACGAGTAGGCTTCAATGAAGTTACTGTGAAAAGCCCCTAGTCGCCACATTCCGGCGCCTGTCTGTGGAGGCTGGTACGGGCAGGGCCGGCTCAAGGCACCGGCAACTCGGGCTGTTGCCCGGGGCGCCATGTGCTCGGGGGCGCCAGACTCGGGTCCCGCGCATGCGCAGTTGGTCCGGTGCCAACCAGCGCATGCGCGGTGGCCGCCCGCCCCCAGGGCGGCCGCCCGCCCCCAGGGCAGCCCCCCGCCCCCAGGGCAGCCCCCCGGCTCGGTCCGCCCCCACCCGCCCGCCCCCCTCGGGTCCGCCCCCCTCGGGTCTGCCCCCCCCGCCCCACCCCGCCCTCGGGTCCGCCCCCCGCCCCGCCCCGCCCTCGGGTCCGCCCACCCGCCCCGCCCTCGGGTCCGCCCCCCCACCCCGCCCTGCCCTCGGGTCCGCCCCCGCCCCGCCCTCGGTTCCGCCCCCGCCCCGCCCTCGGGTCCGCCCCCCGCGTCCGCCCCCCCCCCCGCGTCCGTCCGCCCCCCCGCGTGTTCGCCCCCCCCGCCCCACCCCGCCCTCGGGTCCGCCCCTCCTCGGCCACCCCACACCGCCCCCGCCCCCGCAACCCTAGAGCCGGCGCTGGGTACGGGAATCGAACCGTGCTGCTGGCCTGCTTGGTCTGCTTTAAAAGCCAGCGATTTAGCTGAGTGAGCTAAACCAGCCCCTATGTGCAACCAGGAGATGATCACCTCTCGTGTTCTCTACCGGAAGGGGGTCAATATCACATTCAGCAGGCGCCTAATGTTGGAGGTAAGCTGTCTACCTTTGACAAAGCCCGTCTGGTCCTCTGCTACCACCTCTGGCATGTAGTCCTCTAGCCTTTTGGCCAGAATCCTGGCCAGTATAAACCAGCCCCTATGTCAGGGATTTCTGCCATGGTCTTCTTGATGAAGCTCGGGCCATCCCAGTTGGGCGCGTACACGTTAACTAGTACTAACGATGCCCCATCCAGGGTCCCGCTAACCATGACGTACCGTCCCCCAGGGTCCGTAACCATCTTTGTCGCCATAAACATCGTCCATTTGCTGATCAGTATTGCCACCCCCCTGGCCCTCGTCCGTAGCAGGAATGGTAGGTTTGTCCCACCCAGCCCTTTCTTACCCGCAGTCGGTCCGGCTCCCTCAGGTGTGTCTCCTGGAGGAAGGTTATGTCGGCCCTCATGTTTCTTAGGTGGGTGAGGACTCTAGATCTTTTCACTGGGCCGTTGAGTCCCCTTACGTTCCAGGTGACTATCCTAGTGGGTGGCTTCTGTCCCCTCGCTCCTGTGGGATTAACCATATTCATCTGGTGGACGCACCCCTGCCCTCCGGGGTTCCTCCTCATTCTGGGGCCGTCCAGGGTGGTCGCTGTCACTGCTCTGTCCATGCAGTCGGTCCCCTGCACACCAGGGTTTCCCTTCGTCCAGGGTGCCCCCGCCATGGTCGCCCGCTGTGCGTCCCCCACGCGGGTAGCCCCCTGCACTATGGGGTTTCCCTTTGCCCAGAGGCCGTACTGGGTGGATGCTTGCAGCCATTCCTTGTTCCGAGCCCTTGGTTGCGGCACTCTGTAGCCCTATTGATGTTCCTTTTCTCGACTTGTTTGTCCCTCCATCCCTGTGTTCCGCCCCCCCAATCCCTCCCTTTCCTCCCCCTGTCTCCCCCTCTCCTGTATATCCCTCCTTTGTCCCTCTTTCCCCTGCTCCTATCCCCGTTTGCTCTCTCGCCCCTGTTGAGTGGTCCCACCCGCCCTCTGCCTGGCACCATCCCCTCTGTTGGAGGTGCGCTGCGGCCTGCTTTTTTGCATGTCCCCGGTGCCAGCTTTCTTGCTAGTGCGGCGACCCCCCTCTGGGGAGTTAGTGTCTCGCTTCTCCCCTGCCCAGCCTCTGCGTTTTTTCGCCCACTCTTCCCCCGCCCTACCCTGCGCTCCCCCTGTTTGCTCCCCCTTCTCCGCTACTCTCATTGCCTTGAGCTGGGGCCTGGTTTCCCACCTATGTCGGTTCATTGGGTAGCGGTTTGCTTTTTGTTCAGGGTGCGCTTGCCATGTTGGGGGTGGGGGTGGGGGGGCCTGGCATTACTTCACCCCTCCCCTCCCCGTCAGCACGTTGTTGCCCCTCACCGGGGCCCCGTGTTTCTACCCTCGCTGTTGGTTTCCCAACCCATGTTCTTCGATAAATTTGTTTGCATCGGCGGGGGCTGTAAAGAAATACTCTCTTTCTTGGAATATGACCCAGAGTTTCGCTGGGTACAGCATTCCAAAGCGCACCTTGTTCCTGTGAAGGGCTGCTTTTGCTCTATTGAATTTGGCCCGTCTCCTGGCGGGATCTGCCCCAATGTCCTCGTAAACTCTAATGAGGTGTTCTTCCCATCTGCAGGTTCTGTTTTGCCTGGCCCAGCGCAGGATTGTTTCCCTGTCTCTGTACCGGTGCGACGAGGTTTCCATTCCGCCGCTTTCTGTGCCAATTAGCTCATCTGAGTGGGCTCGTGTATTGTCCCATTTGCTTTTGGTGCCCTTTCTCCCTCTGCTTTTGCTCCCTTCTGGCATTTCCCCCCTTTTTTCCCCCCTTTTTCTCTCCCCCCTCCCTTCTGAAGAGACTCTTCATGTAAGTTTGGTTTTCTTTTTTGAGAAGTGTGGAAGGAGAGAGGGAGTGTTCTGTCCCTTTAACAGTTTTATTTTTCTAAGTCTTTCTTTTCTTTTGGTTTTTTTTCCCCTCCCAAAAAAGAGGGGGTTCTCGTTTTCTTTTTTCTCCTCCTCACTCACCCTGGAACCAGAGAGAGAGAGGGAGAAAGGCTTGTCGTCGGGCCGGGAGTCCCCCTTTGTTCTGCCGCTGCCTGCCTCATGGTGGTTGCCGTAGGGGGGGCCTTGTTGCTGGCTCGGACCCCGCTTTGGCTCAGGCCGCCGCTCCTCCAGCCCTGCGTTTCGCTGCCCCGCGTTGTTGTCCCGTGCTCGGCTGCCGCCCGCGTTCTGCTGTGCGTGGGGGGGGGGGTGGCTCGGTCGGTCGGGCCAGCTCACAGGCCCGCGCTCCACTGTGCCTTCTCCGTTCGGGGGCTGCGGGGCGCGACTCTTTCTGGTCGCTTCCTGGTCTCCGGCCCCCGGCTACTCCCGCGCACCCTTTCCTTCCCCCGGGCCGCAGCTTACCATTCCGGTCCCTTGTGGCCTCCTCTCCTTCTCCCCAGGGGGTGGGGGGGGGGCTCTCCCCCCATGCTTCCGCTGCCGCTCGCTTAGTTCCTGAGCGGCCGGTTCTCCGGCCCCGGTCCGCCTTCGGGCCGCTCCTCTTCTTTCTCTCCCGCCGTGCGGAGGGCCCAGTCGGCCAAGCTCGCGCACCCAGGCGCACGTTCTTCGTGGGGGGAATGGGGCCCAACTATATTTCCCGCCTCCGGAGCTCCTCTACGCGCGTCCGCTCCCCTCCGCTGCCGCATAATGACCTTTTAATGTCACAATTATGAATCTACCGTGAAAAGCCCCTAGTTGCCACATTCTGGCATCTTGTCCCAGTTCCCGCAGTGAGGAGCTCTGCTCGACACAACTCACAAGTGCAGGAGGAGATCAGGACTCCATTTTTAAATGGCACCTTGATCTCTTGTTGCCCCCCCCCCCTCGACGCAACTCCCAAAGCCCCAATTCACCTATAAGGGGGTTCTTATAATGTGGCACTCCACATGGGCAGGGCTTCCCCAGGCCTGACCCCCCAGCATGGGCAAAATGCCAGCCTGACACCTTGTGGCAGTACCAGTGTGGCAGTGCCTAGGTGGCCCCAGCAGTGCCAGGTGTCATCCTGTTCAGAGGCCAATGAGGGCCTCAACTACCTCCCCCCCCCCAAAAGTGCCACTCCACCAGGTCCCTGTTTGTGGGGGCTGATGTAGGAGCAGTTTCAAGACCTGCGTATTGAGTCAGCCTCCACGTGGGGTTATTCCCTGTGGCTCAGCTCAGTACAGAGAGGAACAAACACGACAATAATAATAATAGTCGCTTATTGTCACAAGTAGGCTTTAATGAAGTTACTGTGAAAAGCCCCTAGTCGCCACATTCCGGCGCCTGTTTGGGGAGGCTGGTACGGAAATTGAACCCTGGCCTTGTTCTGTATTACAAGCCAGCTGTCTTAGCTTACTGTGCTAAACCAGCCCCACAAGATGGCTTATTTAATCAAGCTTGTTATGTGTACACGGAGAACAGACTGGATATCTGCCAAGATCTGTTCTGCCGAATAAAGACCAGAACACAGTACTTGTACAACGTTCAAAAATCAATAGCCCACCCCAGTTGGAAGTAATCCAATCCCCGAAGCTGCTACTTTTAAACTTATCCAATAGAATTGCAAGCAGTGTTTAAACTTCACCCAATAGATTCGCAAGCAGTGCATGATTGATCCTCATCCTGACAGCTGTGTACAATCCCAGCAGCCTGTGCTGACTGTTTGTGACAAACAGAACAACAGAACCAGCACCCTGAATTGTTTTACAAAGACAAGGTGTCAGAGGTAATGTCCTTTTGGTCAAGTTAGCTATCCTACATCCCATTTGATTACTTATTACTGCTATGTCCTAAAAATACATGTTTAATGGTTAATAATGATTACTCAGTCCTATAATTCATCTCAATCCTTAATAAAATAACTTGCATAAATCTACTCTAGTGGCATGCTAACTATTCAGTTTTAAGAGGTATAATTGCTGAACCCCCCTTTCAGAGACAATTTGCCTCTGCCACCGTCCCAGGCCGTGCATTCCAGACCGTCACCACTCTCTGGGTAAAAAAACTTTTCCTCACATCCCCCTGAAAACTTCTGCCCCTCACCTTGAACTTCTGTCCCCTCGTGACTGACTCTTCAACTAAGGGGTACAGCTGCTCCCTATCCACCCTCATAATCCACATACCCCATATAATCTTGTCCACCTCGATCAGGTCACCTCCTCAGTCTTCTCTGCTCCAACAAAAACAACCCAAGTCTATCCAACCTCTCTTCATAACTTAAATGTTCCATCCCAGGCAACATTCTGGTGAATCTCCTCTGCACCCCCTCCAGTGCAGTCACATCCTTCCCATAATGTGGTGACCAGAACCGCACACGGTACTCCAGCTGTGGCCTCACCAAAGTTCTATACAACTTCAACATGACCTCCCTGCTTTTGTAATCTATGCCTCGACTGATGAAGGCAAGTGTCCTGTAGAAGTCAATATTTTTCCTGTTTCTTGACTGTGGTAGAAAGACTCAATAAAGTTAGTTCCGACAAAATAATTAGTCTTTATTTACGAAAAGACTGCATGCAGGCTGTAACTTGAGTTCAGAGAGCAGTTGTTACCCACTGCTAATTCCTCCTCAAGTCCACGCTTACACAGAGAATCAGTTCAATATTTATACATTATCATCATCAGGATTGTGTGACTACGGCTTAGTCAGGAATTCGATCAGAGGTAGAAACATAAGCAATGTCCTAAAACAGGCACAACCTGCTGACCTCCGAGGACTCTTTGTCTCATCCCTCATACCATTATCTTGTCCTTTGATAGAACATTAAAAGGTCGGTGACTCCTTAATTCCCGACCTAATCTTGTCTTACTCATACAGCCCTGAGTCATGAGGAGTTAACCCTATCAGAATCTACAGAGGTCAGGCATTTTGGAATAGCTTGACCTTCTCTGATCTTATTCATGCTTTAAGTTATGCGGAGTCAGTCTTATCAGGTCTTACAGGGATCTGGCATATTGGAATGGCTAGGTCAGCTTTTCGTACATTGTACCAAGTAGTTGACCCATTTTCCCATCATGCCATTACTTAATTCGTACAACTTCACATTCTCACGTGCCTTTTTCACCATCCCATCAACCTGCTTCTGCCTTCAGCGATCTATGGACAAACACAGCAAGGCCCCCTTGTTCCTTGGAGCTTTCCAGTGCCAGGCCGTCCATTGAATACTCCCTTGTCAAATGACTCCTTCCAAAGTGTATCACCTCACATTTTTCAGGGTTAAATTCCATCTGCCACTTATCTACCCATTTGACCATCCCGTCTATATCTTCCAGTGACCCAAGGCACTCATTGTTAACCACCTTTGTGTCATCCACAACTTACTGATCCTACCCCCACATGGTCATCTGTGTTGTCTATATCAATGATGAATAATAGGGGACACAGCACAGATCCCTGTGGTACACCACGGGACCTTGGTCTCCAGAGGGAGACAGTCATCACCCTCTGTCTCCTGCAACTAAGCCAATTTTGAATCCAACTTATTAAGTTACCCTGTATCCAAGTACATTTGCGTTCTTTATAAGTCTCTCATGTGGGACCTTGTCAAAGTCTTTGCTGAAATCCATATAAACTACATCAACTGCACTACCCTCATCTACACACCTGGTCACCTCCTTAAAAGAATTTTAATCAAATTTGTTAGGCATGACCTCCCTCTGACAAAGCCAATCCCTGATCAAACCTTGTCTCTCCAAGCGAAGATACATTCTCTCCTTCAGAAGTTTCTCCAATAGTTTACCTACCACTGACATGAGACTCACGGGTCTGCAGTTTCCTGGCTTATCTCTACAAAGCATCTTAAAGAGTGGAACTACATGAACGGTTCTCCAGTCCTCTGGCACCTTCCTCGTGGTCTGAGAAGAATTAAACATTTGGATCGGAGCCCCTGCAATCTCCTCCCTCACCTCCCACAACAGCAAGTGGGACTGACTTTAATGACTTTAAAAAGCCTCACCTTCCGGAGAGAATTATAATCAGTATTACACATGGGGAGCAAATCATATGTCTCCAAAACATATTCTGTTTATATTTGAATGTGTTAATTGTGTAAATAACTAATTTGTTATTATTCTTTGAGGTGTTTAATAAATTCCTTTCTTGATTGGCCCTGCAACGTTACTGATTTGTTTGGGAATCTAACCAGTTTGAATCATTCCTTAACACAATTCTATTTTAACTTTAATTATTGTCTTTCTTTTCAGAAGACGATGTTTTATTTCAAGTGCCCTTTTGGTTACAATTTACTTTACATTTATATTATGCAGTGTGTAGTTTATGTAGTAAATTGAGTCAGTGAGTGAACTTAACTAAGTGATTGGGCTGTGAAATGCCTTGGCGGTAGATAGCAAGTTGTGACTGTGTTATGTTTGTGCTGCTCATTTACTGTGTCGGTGCCTGATATGTTTAGGGCTTTGGTTACAAGGTATTTACTGCACAGAAACAGACCATTCGGCCCATCATGTCCATGCAGGGGTCTGTTTACCTAACTCAAGCAACGTATGTTTCAGGATTTTCTCCCTCATGTAATTATCTAGTTTCCCCTCAAATATTTAAAGACATTATTTGTCTCAACTACTCCCTGTGTGAAGAGGTTTCCCCTCAATTCCCTATTGGACTTACTGGTGAATACCATGGGCGCAATTCTCCAATAATGTGGCTCTATCCCCACGCCAAAATGCGGGTGTTTCATAGAACATACGTAGAACATAGAGTGCAAGAGGAGGCCACTCGGCCCATTGAGTCTGCCCCGACCCACTTAAGCCCTCACTTCCACCCTATCCCCGTAACCCAATAACCCCTCCTAATCTTTTTTGGCCACTCAGGGCAATTTATCACGGCCAATCCACCTAACAGCACGTCTTTGGACTGTGGGAGGAAACCAGACCACCTGGAGGAAACACACGCAGACACGGGGAGGACGTGCAGACTCCGCACAGACAATGACCCAGCGGGGAATCGAACCTGGGACCCTGGCGCTGCTAAGCAATTGTGCTAACCACTGTGCTACCGTGCTGCTTGTGCTGCTTGTGATACTCTGGTCTTTCCTTAAGAAAGTCAAGAAGGTCCAGAGTGATTCTCCAATTTTCAGGGGGTTAGCAGGGCCCCGGAGTGCTTCTCGCAGCTCTGGCTGCGGCGGCTGCGCCGCGCGCGATGACGGACTCGAACTGCGGAGCGGCACCAAAAATGTAGGCCCCCCGAGATTGCGCGCGCCCACAGATTGGTGCCGCCCGATCGCCCCTCTGGCTGCCCCACACCAGGGCGTCCGTGGACTGAGTCCGCAGCCGCCACCAGCCGTTCCTGACAGGCAAAACGGGGTTAGAACCACGGCGTCGGGAACTCGGCCAGTTGTCCTCGGAGAATCGCTGCGGGGGACTCCATCAATGGCCCCCTACCCACGCCACGTAGATTTTCCGGGGAACGGAGAATCGCGGGAGTGGCGTCGCGTGGGATTTTGGCATCACGCCCATTCTCCTCCCTCACGCCGATCGCGATTTCGGTGCGGAGGTTCCTGCCCCATATCTTTATGGTCCCTCAGTCTGGTCTCGCCGCCTCCACATTTACCCCAGCAAACGTTTCATAGTCTTGAAGATTCATATCGAGTAACCCCTCTCTTTCTGGAATAATGAGACTCAGCTTGTTTAATCTTTCCTGACTGATCTCACCCTTCAATCTGGTAGTTATTTGATTTCATTATGAGGGGAAAAAACATTAGATTCGAAGGTGACATCCAGGGATGATGTCAAGAAGCACTTCTCCATACAGAGGGGAGAGGAAATCTGGAACTCCCTTCAGCAGATATTGAGGTTAGCACATGATCAAACAGGTCAAAATTGAGAGTGATAGATGTTTGTTATGTAAAGAATATTAAGGATTTTGAAGTCAAGGACGGTAAAGGAAGTTTTCATCACACAATAATTATGTAGTTAGCACATAATTAGATTATGTAAGTAGATACATGATCTAATTGAATGCGGGTGAGGTTTGAGGGACTGAATGACTTTCTTCTGTTCCCATGTTCAGTGCGTAACCTGCAGGGAAACTGGAGGCTGTTGACATACTGAACAAGGAATTAGTTGTAAAGTGCATGTGTGTGTTTAATGGGTGCAGGCTGCGCTTGGCACCATTCTGCTGTTCCCCATAATCAAATATTACACAAACATGCAACCACCTGGCTAACACTTCCAAGGTGGCCGCATAGTTACAGCAACGGTGAAAATAAAACAAGAGAAAGAATCTGAGTAAACCCCAGCGCACCCTATGCAAAACTGGTCAGATATTTTCCAATTTCCATGGCAGTCACCTTCAGCTCCCTCTATGACAAACTGGCAGCCAAATTAAGAGCTGTGCACCTGTGCACATTTCACTAGAAACCAAATCCGGACCTTCAAAGTTAATCTCAATTGTACCGGAACCGTCAAAATAATCAGGCTCATGTTAATCCAATGCTAACTGCAAATACAGTCCAATATCCTATTTGGCAGCATTTAAATAATTTAAAGAATGTTTTTCTTAAGACACCCAGTTGGTGTTCACAGGTTGAAAAGTTGTGGATAGTAAAAATGCAATTACATTTTTAAATTCAACAAACAGACACAGGGACAGAACATTGAGAGATCGGTTTGAGTTAACTTGCTTCCTACATATGTCCCTGGGAGGGTGGTAGAGGCAGATTGTCTCTGAAAGGGGGGGGGGGGGTCAGCGATGATACCTCTTAAAACTGAATAGTTAGCATGCCACGAGAGTAGTTTTACATAAGTTATTTTATTAATGATTGAGATGAATTATAGGACTGAGTAATCGTTATTAACCATTAAACAGTATTTTTAGGACATAGCAGTAATAAGTAATCAAATGGGATTTAGGAAAGCTAACTTGACCAAAAGGATATTACTTCTGACATCCTGGCATTCTGTGATCCTGAATCTAAGTGTTGACACGATCGGAAACGCCGTCAAGAAATGCGACAGCGTCAACACGGCCTCAGGATCAGCAATTCTGGCACATGCGCAGTTGCACCGGCGCCAACGTGCGCATGCGCAGTGGCTTCCTTCAACGCGCTGGCCCCGACGCAACATGGTACAGGACTCCAGGGGCCGGCGCGGAAGAAAGGAGGTCGCCAACCAGAGAGACGGCCCGCCGATTGGTGGGCCCCGATTGCGGGCCAGACCACATCAGAGGGCCACCCCCCCCCCCGGGGTCAGAGCCCCGCCCCTCCGTAGGCCGCCCCCCGACCCTTCCACGCCGAGTTCCCGCCGGCTGAAAGCAGGTGTGGACGGCGCCGGCAGGACTCGCCGTTTTTACGACGGCCGCTCGGCCCATCCCAGGCCGAGAATCGGCGGGCCGGCAGCATAGAGCGGCCCTCGACAGGCGCCGCCCCCACCACGCTGACGCCAATGGCACCAATTCTCCGCTCTGCGGAGAATCGCGTGCCGGCAAGGTGCGATTCATGCTGCAGCGGGGATTCTCCGGCCCAGCCTCGGGCTGAGAGAATTCTGCCACTTGTCTTTGTGAAACAATTCAGGGTGCTGGTTCTGTTGTTCTGTTTGTCACAAACAGTCAGCACAGGCTGCTGGGATTGTACACAGCTGTCAGAATGAGGATCAATCATGTGCTGCATGTGATTTTATTGGTTGAAGTTTAAACACTGCTTGCAATTCTATTGGATAAGTTTAAAAGTAGCAGCTTCGGGGATTGGATCACTTCCAACTGGGGTGGGCTATTGATTTTTGATGGTTGTGCAAGTACTGTGTTCTGGTCTTTATTCGGCAGAACAGATCTTGGCAGATATCCAGTCTGTTCTCCATGTACATGTAACAAGCTTGATTAAATAAGCCATCTTGTCCAGGTTGTCATGTTTGTTCCTCTCTGTACTGATCTGAGCCGCAGGGAATAACCCCACGTGGAAGCTGACTCAATACACAGGTCTTGAAACCGGTCCTACATCAGTCTCACATCCTTAAACAAGTACCTGGATGAGCACTTGGAACATCATAGCATTCAAGGATATGGGCCAAGAGCTGGCAAATGGGATTAGGTAGGTAGGTCAAGTGTTTTTCATGTGCCAGTACAGAATCAATGGGTTGAAGGGCCTCTTAAGCACTGTGATTTCTGTGTGACAAAGTTAAGTCTGAGGGTTCTCTGGCATCCCCTATACCGACTGTTGCTCTTCTTCTTTGTACCAATAATTTAAATGATTGTATATAATTGAAATATCATAACCACTGTTGTTTGCTCTTATGTATTTTGTTGCCTAATTTGCTCAGGCCTCTTCTCCCCCTCTTCCTCAGGCCTCCCCCCCCCCCCTCTTCTTCAGGCCTCTTCCTTCCCTGAGGCTGTGTTGATGCTGTCACATTTCTTGACGGTGTTTCCGATGGTGTCAACACTTAGATTCAGGATCACAGAATCCCACCCATGTTTTCCCTCTCATGTAATTGAGATCCTTTTGATATAGGTTTACATAGTTCCTCGTGCAGAAACAGGCCATTCTTCCCATCTTATTAGTGGTGGCATTCATGTTCCACATGAGGCTTCTCCCACCCTCCTTTATCTGACACTGAATTTTGGTTCTTTTCTCCCTCATGTGTCGATTTGGCTTCCCCTTAACTCCATCCTTGCTATTCACCTCAATTACATATTCTGGTGGTAAGGATTAGGATTATGATGAATATGATTCCTAGGGGGAGTGGAAGTGTGAGGTGCAACAGCCGCTACTACTGTCGCAGTGCTGGGTTGTCAAACACTGACAGCAAGGGCTTGCAACAAACAATATTACAGCAAAGGTGTCACAGTTGAGCCAGTCTGCACTCAATAGCCACACACACTCACATAGCCACACACTACGCAAGGTTCTCCTTATCAGCAGCTCAACAATGCTGAAGACCATTGTAGCACTTCTTCTGCGCTCTGTCTGAGGTCAATACAAACAGGAAGGCGGGAGGAGATTCTGAGGCTGCTCGTATATCTCAGGACTACATAGAATCCCTGCAGTGCAGAAGGAGGCCATTCAGCCCATCGAGCCTGCACTGACCCCCTGAAAAAGCACCCGACCTAGGCCGAATCCTGCCACTCTATCCCCATAACCCTACCTAATTTGCACATCTTTGGACATTAAGAGGCAATTTTAACATGGCCAATCCACCTAACGCTGGACAATAAAGTTACCGTTTCCCCATTTTAATTAGGCAATGCGCCCGGATCTCTGGTGCTGTGAGGCAGCAGTGCTAACCACTGTGCCGCCCGTGTTCCAAATATGCACAATCCTCTGAGAGAAAAACATTCTCCTCAGCTCTGTCCATAATGGATGACACCTTATTTTTAAACAGGTGACCCCCCCTGAGCTCTACATTCTCCCACAAGAATCTCTACACCCTCTCTACACCCACCCTGTCAAGACCCCTCAGGATCTTATATATTTCAACCAAGTTGCCTCTTAATCTTCTAAATGCCAGCAGATACAAGCCTCACCTGTCCAACCTTTCTGTCGTTAACCCTCCGCGAGGCCCACGGGAAACTATCACTGATCTCCCCGAGGGGCTCATGGAGTACGAGCTTCCCAGGAGGCCATCTGGCTGCCGTTCGTTCGCCTTGAAGATAAAAGCCGGCCCAAGCAGGGATTGGGGAGTTGATTGTCCGAGCGGGGGCTGTCATTGTGGATAGTTACTGCCGTGGGCAGATTATTGTAAATAGTAAAATAAACCTTTTGTTCCCTACCATTGGTTTCCTCGATCATTAAACCTTTCCTCATAGGAAAGCCCATTGCCGGTCATAGTCTAAGCTTCTCTGAACTATGGTACCATTCAAAAACAGAGCAGGGGAGTTCTCCCCAGTGTGGCGGCCAATGTAAATTCCTCAATCAACATCAGTGAAAAAAAGTCAGGTTAGCTGATTGTTACATTGTTGTCTGTGGGATCTTGCTGTGCACACATCTGCTGCTGCTTTTGACGTAACACCGACTGCACTTCAAAAAGTACTTCATGGGCTGGAAAGTGCGATGGGACATCCTGAGGCCCCGAAAGGCGCTAAATAAGTGAAAGGTTAATTCTTTCCCTTCCTTGCTTGATTGCTAATCAGATTTGGGGTAATGCCACTCACCCAACTTCTAATCCCAAATTGGAATCTCAATGCCTCTTCCATTCACATGTTCTTTCAGAATCACTCAGATACTTGCAATCAGTTGAAACTCTAAAAGCACACTGTTGTCAAAAGTATGATTAAAAGAAAGTATGATCAAGACCTTCAAAAACGGCAGCAGCCGCCACTTTGAAATGGAGTTTGTTGTGTTAATCACCCTTAGGTAACACAGACTGCAACTAGATGCAGTTGTACTTGAAAGTAGACTCCAAACTTTAATGTTAGTTCAACACGCTTTATTGAACTTGTTAAGCAGTGCACACAGTTCGCTGTGGGTTTGACACTCTACTAATCTAAGCGTGCTTACTATAACTAACTAGACCAGACTAGCTCTGAGCCACGTGTAGAGGTGCTAACTGATATATACCCTGACTGTCACTACAGTTGTCATCAGTGGAAAGAGGCAGAGTGCTGATTCCTCGTGTGTTTTACAGTGGGAGACCACCTTCTAGTGTTCTGCCTGGTGATTGGTTGTGTTCTGTCCTGTGTGTTGATTGGCTGTACTGGGTGTCTGTCACTCCCTGTCTGTATCTCATTATGTGCATGAGTGCATATCATGACAGAGTTAACTTCTCCCTCGCTGTAATTTTAGTGCAAAATCCTTCACGTCGTACATAATTTCTGTCTGGAATTACAGTCAAGTGCTGTTACTTGATGCTTCTTATTCCCTTGGTTGGAGACCTGGAAATGGCAAACCCTCTCACTGCCAATCTGCCTAATAGTTTAAATGCAATTGGATTTATCACTGTTTACATCAGCTTTCTCTGAATCACTGCATCAATACAATGCTCATTTGACTCCTGTGTCATCTTCGCACCTTGTCATCCGTTGGCTGAGGTCATGCCCTCCTCAGCTTTCACGGATTATAATAAACATTTTGGACAGCATGGCTCATGATTCCCTGCGGTTTTCTCCTAGTTTCTTCCTTCCCTGAACTTTCTTGTTCAAGCTACTGCTCCGCAGTCACTTTGTGGCAAGGTTCACCAAGGTTCAGTGGCCAGGAATAAGGATCCAGTCCAACTCCCCAAGGAGGGAATACTGTATTTTGTTTGGGAATACCGTATCATTCGCTTGCTTCCTGTTGTTGATCTTCACTATTGCCTGAAAATCTTCAAAAGATATATTCAAAATTATCCAGATATTCTTCTGAATTTCATACAAATTTGTGTTTTTTTAATATAAATTTAAAGTATCCAATTATTTTTTTTCCCAATTAAGGGGCAATTTAGTGTGGCCAATCCGCCTACCCTGCACATCTTTGGGTTGTGGGGGTGAGACCCACGCAGACACGAGGAGAATGTGCAAACTCCACACGGTCAGCGACCCAGGGCCAGGATCGAACCCGGGTCCTCGGTGCTGTGAAGCAGCAGTGCTAAGCACTGAGCCACCGTGCCGCCCCTCAGATTTGTGTTTTGATCATGGAAAGAATTTTTTTTTTTTTCTTTTTTTATAAATTTAGATTAGCCAATTATTTTTTTCCAATTAAGGGGCAATTTAGCGTGGCCAATCCACCTACTCTGCACATTTTT
Source organism: Scyliorhinus canicula (assembly GCF_902713615.1). NCBI lineage: Eukaryota > Metazoa > Chordata > Chondrichthyes > Carcharhiniformes > Scyliorhinidae > Scyliorhinus > Scyliorhinus canicula. The sequence goes on along the minus strand of NC_052156.1, from coordinate 11,238,789 downwards.
GGGTTGTGGGGACGAAACCCACGCAGACACGGGGAGAATGTGCAAACTCCACACGGACAGTGACCCAGAGCCGGGATCGAACCTGGGACCTCAGCGCCGTGAGGCGGTTGTGCTAACCACTAGGCCACCGTGCTGCCCGATCATGGAAAGAATGAGTATTTATATACGTGGGTGTTGTTCATGTCTTGCTCTTGTCTCAGGTTCAGAAGATTGGGGTTCAAGTCCCACACTAAAGACTTGAGCACACATCCCATATTCAGTATGTTGGTCCCATGGGATAATTTATACTGGGAATGTTTCCTCATACCAGGAGTGACTCCGGTAATTTTTATCATTTCAAGACGACTTTATCAAGATTGGCCGGGATTTTCCAGCCCACCTGCAGTGTGTTCCGGGTGGTGCGCCGGTAAGCCATGGAAAACGCTATTGCCATTGGTGAGACTGGAAGATCTCGCCGCCAGCCAATGAAGTCACCTCCTCCACCGGAAAAACCTCCATGGGAGGGGGGGGCGTGGGGTGGAAAATCCCAGTTACTGAATACAAGATAGGCTACAGGGGTAGGTACATCTCTTCGGAATACAGACTATTCCAGCAGCTCTATTGAGTCTCGAGCACGTGACTACCGATGTCACTGTTACATCATGACACACATCACTAACTCATTACCATAGCTATTAACCAGATACTATAATCCAAACTGAGACTCCAGTGCGGTACTAAGAGAGAGAGATAGAGAGTTGCCCTGCCCGAAGTGCTGTCTTTCAGATGAAATGTTAAACCGAGACCTCGAATTGTCTCTCATGTGGACGAGAAAGATCCCTTGGCCCTTTCGGAGCTGAGGAACTTCTCTCTGCATCCTGGCCAACGTTTACTCATCGGCCAACTTCTAAACCAGGTCATCTGGTCACTTCATCGGTGGGAACTTGTGAAATTGTCTGCGGCACTTCCTCCCCCACAGTGACAACACTTACAAAATATTTCATTGGCTGTAAAGCACTTTGGGACATCCTGGGCGGGATTCTCCGACCCCACGCAGGGTCGGAGAATTGGCGGGAAGCGGCGTGATTTCCGCTCCCGCAGGTCTCTTAATTCTCCCGCCGGTAAAAAACCGGCGTTGTGCAAATCCCGCCGGCAGCCTGTGAAAACAGCTGGCGCCGGCGGGATTTCTTTTTTTAACAACTAACCTTAAATCTCCGGCCCGGATGGGCCGAAGTCCCGCCGCTGGGAGGCCTTCTCCCGCCGCCGAGGTGTACACCACCTCGGAAACGGCGGACTCAGCGGCGCGAGCGGGCCCCCGGGGTCCTGGGGGGGGCGGGGGGCGATCGGACCCGGGGGGGTGCCCCCACGGAGGCCTGGCCCGCGATCGGGGCTCCCCGCTCACTCCGCGGGGCAGTGCCGTGGGGGCACTGTTTCTCCTTCCGCGCCGCCACGGCCTCCGCCATGGCGGACGCGGAGGAGAACCCCGCATCGCGCATGCGCCGGCAGTGAGGTCAGCGGCCAGCTGCCGCTGACGTCACTGCCGGCGCATGCGCCGACCGCCGAAAGCCTTTCGGCCAGCCCCGCTTCCGACTGCGCCGGGTGTTTGCGCCAGTCTACCGGTGCAAACTGCTCCGGCGCGGGGCTGGCCCCCAAAGGTGGGGAGAATTCCCCACCTTTGGAGGAGGCGCGACCCCTGAGTGGTTGGCGCCACTCCCCTACGCCGGCACCCTCCGTCATGCCGGGTAGGGGAGAATCCCGCCCCCTATGTTTTTTAAAATAAATTTAGAGTACCCAATTATTTTTTTACCCAATTAAGGGATAATTTAGGGTGGCCAATCCACCTACCCTGCACATCTTTGGCTTGTGGGGGTGAACCCCACACAGAATGGGAGAATGTGCAAACTCCACACGGACAGTGACCCAGGGCCGGGATTCGAACCCAGGTCCTCAGTGCTGGAGGCTGCAGTGCTAACCACTGCGCCACGTGCCGCCCGAACATCCTGTGGTTTTGAAGGGTACTATACAGGCACAAGTTATAACCAGACCCTCTCCCAGAAAGCCCACCACAATCTTTTCAAAGCAACCTGGGGATGTGAAATAACATTATGGGCTGGGCTGTGTGGCTTACATTGTGAAAACAAATGAAAGAAAAAGAGTCTGAATCTAAATGACACCTGTAAAATGTACAGGATGGGCTGGAGCTGTGTGTAGCCCATTCTCTTCATGTCTTTTAGTCCGGATGGATCTGAACTGTCCAATTAATACAGTCATGCTTGTCACTCCTATGATTCACTGGTGTGATTAATGCAGTCGCGCCTGCCAGAGCTACCATTCACCGCCGAGATTAATACCATTACAAGAGCTTGTAAAATTATACAACTGAATTTTATATGCTGATAGGCTTAGATGAAGAGTGTTGGAGGAGGCTCATGTGGCGCATAAACATTGGATTCAACCTGTTGGGCCAAACAAACTGTTGTTGCGCTATAGACGATTCACTGAGGCTGGCATAAAAAGCAACGAATTATTCTGCAGGCTGCCACAGATTTATACAAAGCACAAAGGAAAGTGCAGCAGCTTAATTACATTTTTATGACTTAACAATGTAGCGATTATACTTAAAAACATAATAAGAGGAGTAGTGGAGCAGGTGTAGGTTAGTCAGTCCCTCAAGCCTGTTCTGCAATTCAACCACATCAGTGTCTTTCAAACTTTTTTCCGAAGACCCATTTTTACCAACCGGCCGACCTTAGGGACCCACGTCTGCCAACCTTCAGGACCCACGTCTGCCAACCTCCGGGACCCATGCCTGCCGACCTTCGGGACCCACGCCTGCCGACCTTCGGGACCCACGCCTGCCAACCTCCGGGACTCACACCTGCCAACCTCCGGGACGCAGACCTGCCAACCTTCGGGACCCACGCCTGCCAACCTCCGGGAACCACGCCTGCCAACCTCCGGGACCCATGCCTGCCAACCTTCGGGACCCACGCCTGCCAACCTCCAGGACCCACACCTGCCAACCTCCGGGACGCAGACCTGCCAACCTTCGGGACCCACGCCTGCCAACCTCCGGGAACCACGCCTGCCAACCTCCGGGACCCATGCCTGCCAACCTTCGGGACCCATGCCTGCCAACCTCCGGGACCCATGCCTGCCAACCTTCGGGACCCATGCCTGCCAACCTCCGGGACCCATGCCTGCCAACCTTCGGGACCCACGCCTGCCAACCTCCGGGAACCACGCCTGCCAACCTCCGGGACCCATGCCTGCCAACCTTCGGGACCCACGCCTGCCAACCTCCAGGACCCACACCTGCCAACCTCCGGGACGCAGACCTGCCAACCTCCGGGACGCAGACCTGCCAACCTTCGGGACCCACGCCTGCCAACCTCTGGGAACCACGCCTGCCAACCTCCGGGACCCATGCCTGCCGACCTTCGGGACCCATGCCTGCCAACCTCCGGGACCCATGCCTGCCAACCTTCAGGACCCACGCCTGCCAACCTCCAGGACGCAGACCTGCCAACCTCCGGGACCCATGCCTGCCAACCTCCGGGACCCACGCCTGCCGACCTTCGGGACCCATGCCTTCCAACCTCCGGGAACCACGCCTGCCAACCTCCGGGACCCATGCCTGCCAACCTTCGGGACCCACGCCTGCCAACCTCCAGGACCCACACCTGCCAACCTCCGGGACGCAGACCTGCCAACCTTCGGGACCCACGCCTGCCAACCTCCGGGAACCACGCCTGCCAACCTCCGGGACCCATGCCTGCCGACCTTCGGGACCCATGCCTGCCAACCTCCGGGACCCATGCCTGCCAACCTTCAGGACCCACGCCTGCCAACCTCCAGGACGCAGACCTGCCAACCTCCGGGACCCACGCCTGCCGACCTTCGGGACCCATGCCTTCCAACCTCCGGGAACCACGCCTGCCAACCTCCGGGACCCATGCCTGCCAACCTTCGGGACCCACGCCTGCCAACCTCCAGGACCCACACCTGCCAACCTCCGGGACGCAGACCTGCCAACCTTCGGGACCCACGCCTGCCAACCTCCGGGACCCACGCCTGCCAACCTCCGGGACCCATGCCTGCCGACCTTCGGGACCCATGCCTGCCAACCTCCGGGACCCATGCCTGCCAACCTTCAGGACCCACGCCTGCCAACCTCCAGGACGCAGACCTGCCAACCTCCGGGACCCATGCCTGCCAACCTCCGGGACCCACGCCTGCCGACCTTCGGGACCCATGCCTGCCAACCTTCGGGACCCACGCCTGCCAACCTCCGGGACCCACGCCTGCCAACCTCCGGGACCCACGCCTGCCAACCTCCAGGACCCACACCTGCCAACCTCTGGGACGCACACCTGCCAACCTTCAGGACCCACGCCTGCCAACCTCCGGGAACCACGTCTGCCAACCTCCGGGACCCATGCCTGCCAACCTTCGGGAGCCGTGCCTGCCAACCTCCGGGACCCACGCCTGCCAACCTCCGGGACCCACGTCTGCCAACCTTCGGGACCCACGCCTGCCGACCTTCAGGACCCACATCTGCCAACCTTCGGGACCCACTGATGTGACCATCAATTCACTCGGAACACGATTGGAAGTAAACTGTGGTTCTAATAGTCTTACAACTGAGCCTGCCTGCGATCAGAAAAACTGAGGGCAGGCTCACACGGCTGCAGCACTTTATACTTCTGGTAGTGGGAGGGGCCATGGGCGGAGCCGAGGGTGGAGCCCTGTACAAGCTCCTCATCTCCCCCTATGGGCTGAGCCGCGCAACGGCTCACAGACAGAGCCCACAAAGTCACAATACCATACAATACAATACAGTGTGAATTACATTCACCACACCCACGCCTGCCAACCTTCAGGAGCCACGCCTGCCAACCTCCGGGACCCACGCCTGCCAACCTCCGGGACCCACGCCTGCCAACCTTCGGGAGCCACGCTTGCCAACCTTCGGGACCCATGCCTGCCAACCTTCGGGAGCCACGCTTGCCAACCTTCGGGACCCATGCCTGCCAACCTTCGGGAGCCACGCTTGCCAACCTTCGGGACCCAGGCCTGCCTGACCTTCGCACCCACGCGCCTGAACTTCGCAACCCACCATTTTCGCTTACTTTTAATGCGACAGGTGAGCCTGCTTGGTCCTCACGGTCTGACCTGCTTTGTCATTCAATGTTACATTTCTGTCTGGGTTGATTGTCAGAGGTCCTGGAGCCCACACCAGCACTGCTTTGTCCTGCCCTGGGCTCTCCTGCAAAGCTCTCTGCAGCAGATTCAGTTGTGAGATCCTGGCCCGTTTATGTCTCTGGCTTGCTCTTTTTTAGTCCAAAAAGATTCATCTTCCATTCTCCACACAGGCCTGTTGCTTGTATACTGGCAGCTACAAAATGGAGGAAGCTCTCCTCAGTAATTTTGCGCCCAGAGTAGGTGCCGTCAGTGTGAAAAAATGAAATGAAATGAAAATCGCTTATTGTCACAAGTCGGCTTCAAATGAAGTTCCTGTGAAAAGCCCCTAGTCGCCACATTCCGGCGCCTGTTCGGGGAGGCCGGTACGGGAATTGAACCCGTGCTGCTGGCCTGCCTTGGTGTGCTTTAAAAGCCAGCTCTTTAGCCCAGTGAGCTAAACCAGCCCCTAGAGTGCGTGACCTGTTCTCTGCTGCCGCTTCTGGCAGGAAGACTAATTGATTAAAAATGCCCTCTGACGTACAGAGGATGGGGTCTGCCCCATTGGGAACCAGGCCTGCGCACTGCTACATCTGCGGGACGACCGGCATTTTTAAAAGCCGGTCAAAGCTGTTGGGCACTTCCTCCCGCGATTGGGAACGCGCCTGGATCGATCGCTCCGCGTCCCTCCCATCACCCACCTGCGACCCACCCACTGGTCGCAACCCTGAGTTTGAAAATGACTGACATAAAGCATTTTGGGACTTTCTGAGGTTGTGAAAAGTGCCATCGAAACGCAAGATTTTCTTTTGTTTCATTTTATATCCAACAAATTATTTCAAAAGGCAACGACTATTATCACGTCGACAAATGTAGCAGACATTTTGTCGAACAAGATTCCATTAATAATAATGAGGTTGATAACCAGAGCTCTAGGTGAACCCTCTATTCATCGTCCAACAGCACCGAGGCATCTTTAAAATTGGGACCAACTGGAGGCTCTTGAACGTTATCATGATGCCGGCGGTAGAAGGGGAGGCGGAGATAGTGGTGGCGCTGGATGCGGAGAAGGCCTTTGATAGGGTCGAGTGGGGGTACTTGTGGGAGGTGCTGGAAAGATTCGGGTTTGGGGAGGGGTTTTTCAGTTGGGTGAGGCTGTTATATGAGGCCCCGATGGCGAGCGTGGCCATGAATAAGAGGAGGTCGGAGTATTTTCGACTATACCGAGGGACGAGGCAGGGGTGTCCCCTGTCCCCTGTCCCCCCCTACTTTTTGCGCTGGCAATGGAGCCCCTGGCTATGGCGCTGAGGGAGTTGGGGAATTGGAGGGGGCTGGTCCGGGGTGGGGAGGAGCACCGAGTGTCGCTCTATGCGGATGACCTATTGTTGTATGTGGCGTACCCGGTGGGGGGAATGCCGGTGGTGATGAGGATTCTCCGGGAATTTGGGGATTTCTCAGGGTATCAGCTCAACTTTGGGAAGAGCGAGCTGTTTGTGGTACACCCAGGGGACCAGGAGGGGGGGATTGGGAGGCTCCCACTGAAAAGGGCGGAGAGGAGCTTCAGGTACTTGGGGGTTCAGGTGGCCAGGAGCTGGGGGGCCTTGCATAAGCTTAACCTCACAAGGCTGGTGGAGCAAATGGAGGAGAAGTTTAAGAGGTGGGACATGCTGCTGCTGTCTCTGGCGGGTAGGGTGCAGTCAGTCAAGATGACGGTGCTCCCGAGGTTTCTGTTCCTGATTCAGTGCCTCCCCATCCTTATCCCGAAGGCCTTTTTCAGGCAGGTTAACAGGAGCATTACGCGGTTTGTGTGGGCGCACAGGACCCCGAGGATGAGAAGGGTGTTCTTGGAGCGGGGCAGGGGTAGGGGGGGGCTGGTGCTGCCCAACCTCTGTGGGTATTATTGGGCTGCCAAAGCAGCGATGGTGCGTAAGTGGGTAATGGATGGGGAAGGGGCAGCATGGAAGAGGATGGAGATGGCGTCCTGTGTGGGCACAAGCCTGGAGGCGCTGGTAACGGCGCCGCTGCCGCTCCCTCCAATGAGGTATACCACGAGCCCGGTGGTGGCGGCTACCCTCAAAATTTGGGGGCAATGGAGGCGGCACAGGGGGGAGGTGGGGGCCTCGATGTGGTTCCCGATACGGGGGAACCACCGGTCTGTTCCGGGGAGAATTGATGGCGGGTTCCTGAGTTGGCACAGGGCAGGTGTCAGGAGGCTGGGGGACCTGTTCATAGAAGGGAAGTTCGCGAGCCTGGGTGAACTGGAAGGGAAGTTCGGGCTCCCCCCGGGGAACACCTTTAGGTACATGCATGTAAGGGCGTTTGTCAGGCGGCAGGTGGCGGGGTTCCCCCTGCTGCCGCCGCGTGGGGTCCAGGACAGGGTGCTCTCGGAGGTATGGGTTGGAGAGGGGAGGATCTCGGAAGTGTACCAGGTGATGCAGGAGATAGACGAGGCCTCGGTGGAGGAGCTGAAAGGTAAATGGGAGGAGGAGCTGGGTGAGGAGATTGAGGAGAGGACGTGGGCGGATGCCCTAGGAAGGGTGAACTCCTCCTCTTCGTGTGCAAGGCTTAGCCTCATACAGTTTAAGGTACTGCAAAGGGCTCATATGACCGGGACAAGGATGAGCCGGTTCTTTGGGAGCGAGGACAGGTGTATTAGGTGTTCAGGGAGCCCAGCAAACCATGTCCACATGTTCTGGACATGCCCATCGCTGGGGGAATTTTGGAAGGGTGTAGCAAGGACGGTATCGAGGGTGGTAGGATCCAGGGTCAATCCAGGCTGGGGACTCGCAATATTTGGGGTTGCAGAGGAGCCGGGAGTGCAGGAGGCGAAAGAGGCCGGCATTCTGGCCTTTGTGTCCCTAGTAGCCCGGCGGAGGATTCTTCCTCAGTGGAAGGATGCGAGGCCCCCAAGCGTGGAGGACTGGAACAACGATATGGCGGGGTTATTAAATTGGAGAGGGTGAATTTTGCCCTAAGGGGATCAGTGCAGGGGTTTTTCAGGAGATGGCGACCATTCCTAGATCTCCTGGCAGAACGATAAAAAAAGAGGTCAGCAGCAGCAACAATCCTGGGGGGGGGGGGTTGTCTCTTTGTTTTGTTTTGGGTTGAATATTTGTTCTTTGCCAATGGCGGGCGTTAATTTCTTTTTTCTCTTTTATATATACGGGGGGGGGGGGGGGGGGGGTTCTGTTCTTTTTGTTCTTAGTATTTTCTGTTGTTGTTTTTGTTGTGGAAATGTGAAAATTTTAATAAAAATTTTTTTTTTTTTTTAAATTGGGACGAACTGGGTGACATGAATTCAGATGAAAATGATTCTTCCCCCTCAGTACTGGACGAGTGTCTGCTTTTTGAAGTAAATTAATTGTGCAAATTGTTTTTGAACCATTTCAAGCTGACAAAGATTTTTGTGAATATCACTATTTAATATTCAAACTTTTATTGTGAGGTGAAAATTGTTCAATAATTTTCAATCAATAGAACCACACAAACATAAGCTGTTGCAAGCTGAGTTAATGCTACTAAGAGCAAATAATGTTTTGTTTATTGATAAGTAATTTGTAGTTTTAAATTACCTTTTATTTCTGAAGAATAAAGCTCGTTGCAGAATTGCCCACAGCTAACCTTCCTGTGAACTTTGCCTCTTGACAAGCTGGGATTTATTGGTGCTGGAGGACCTTCCAAATCATGAACGGCAACTGAAGCACTCTCAGGTCTGGTAGGTATGTCAGCCGAGGTCCCAGGTTCGATCCCGGCTCTGGGTCACTGTCCGTGTGTAGTTTGCACATTTTCCCCATGTTTGCGTGGGTTTCGCCCCCACAACCCAAAGATGTGTAGGCTTGATGAATTGGCCGTCAAAATTATATACATTGCTGTTCGTTTTCATTTATTGTACAGTCACAAAGGTTCCTTCTTAGGTTTCTCTATTTACAGTCCGTTGCTGCCTGGCTTGCTCAGTCTACAATCCTCCCTGCCCCCCCCTCTCTTCCAGCTCCTCTCTCTCCTTGACTCCCCCTCCCTCCCCCTCTCCCCCCCTCTTGCACTGCCGTTCCCCATTTTTTCCTTGCTGGGTTTTTCTACCTCACCTTGCTCCCTTCCTCCACTACCGCACCCCCCCCCCCCCTCTCGCTTTCCTCTTTCTATCTTGTCCTGGCTATTTTTCCCCCTGGCTACTGGATATTTATTTAGAACAGTACAGCACAGAACAGGCCCTTCGGCCCTCAATGTTGTGCCGAGCCATGATCACCCTACTCAAACCCACGTATCCACCCTATACCCGTAACCCAACAACCCCCCCCTTAACCTTACTTTTATTAGGACACTACGGGCAATTTAGCATGGCCAATCCACCTAACCCGCACATCTTTGGACTGTGGGAGGAAACCGGAGCACCCGGAGGAAACCCACGCACACAGGGGGAGGACGTGCAGACTCCACACAGACAGTGACCCAGCCGGGAATCGAACCTGGGACCCTGGAGCTGTGAAGCATTTATGCTAACCACCATGCTACCCTGCTGCCCCTTTTATACATTTGTGTAAAATACATTTATTCATGTATTGGCCACAAACAGGTCTCGGAACAGCTGGGTGAATGGCTCCCATGTTTTCTGGAAACCCTCTTCTGACCCACGGATGGTGAATTTGAGTTTCTCCATTTGAAGAGATTCTGAGAGGTCGGACAGCCAGTCTGCAGCTTTGGGTGGTGCTGCTGACCGCCAACCAAGCAGGATTCTATGGCGGGCGATCAGGGAGGCAAAGGCAAGGACGTCTGCCCTCCTCCCCATGAAGAGATCTGGCTGGTCTGATACCCCGAAGGCCGCCACTTTCAGGCATGGCTCCACCCTCATCCCCACCACTTTGGGCATTGCCTCGAAGAAGGCTGTCCAGTACCCCACAGGTCTGGGGCAAGACCAGAACCTGTGGGTGTGGTTGGCCGGGCCTCCTTGACACTGTTCAAATATATCCTCCACCTCCGGGAAGAATCTGCTCATTCGGGTTCTGGTCAAGTGGGCTCGATGTACCACTTTTAGCGCGTGAGGTTGAGCCTAGCGCATATGTAGGTGGAGTTGACCCTGTGCAGTGCTTCGCTCCAGAGTCCCCACACTATTTTGAACCCCAAGTCTTCCTCCCATTTCCTCCTTGTCGTGTCCAGTTCGGTGTCGGCCCTCTCTAGCAGTCGTTCGTACATGTCACTACAGTTCCCTCTGCCTAGGATGTCTGCGTCCAGTAGCTCCTCTAATAGTGTCTGTTGTGGTGGTCGCGGGTTTGTCCTTGTCCCTTTCCGCCGTAGGAAGTTTTTAAGCTGCAGGTAACTGAGTTTGTTGCCTTTAGCTAGTTGGAATCTCTGCATCAATTCTTCCAGTGTTGTGACCCTACCATCAGTGAATAGGTCCCTGACTGTCAATGTCCCCTGTCCTGTCTCCACCTTTTGAAGGTGGTGTCGGTGAGTGCTGGTGCGAATCTGTGGTTATTGCAGATGGTGGCTTTTTCCGACATTTCGGTCAGTCCGAATGCTGCTGTAGTTGGTTCCAATTCTGGGCTGCTGGAGAGTTTCTTGGGCAGGGATGGGAGTGCCGCCGTGGCGAGGGCCTGGAGGGAGGTCCCCTTGCAGGAGACCTCCTCCACACGCACCCACTCGGCCTCTGGCTCCTTTATCCATCCCATTACGTTTTCTGCCGTCGCCGCCCAGTTGTGGAATTGTAGGTTTGGGAGAGCTAGCACTCCTCTGGATTTTGTTTTCTCTAGGACCTTCTTTGTGATCCTAGCATTCTTTCCCCCCCATACAAACATCATGATTAATTTGTCCAGTGCGTTGAAAAAGGCCCCTTGTGGCTTCACCGGGAAAATCTCAATTTTGCTCATGTTGAGTTTGTAGCCCGAGAAGGCACCAAACTCTTTCAGGAGCACAATGATTCCTTCCATGCTGCTTTGTGGGTCCGCGATGTAGAGGAGCAGGTCATCTGCGTCGAGCGAGACTCTATGCTCCCTGCCTCCTCTTTGTATCCCCCTCTAGTTCTTTGCTGTTCTGAGAGCGATCCCTAATGGTTCAATCTGGCCACGCTAAATTGCCCCTTAATTGGAAAAAATTAATTGGATACTCTAAATTTATATAAAAAAAGATATGTCAAAGTTTATCTCTTATCCAACAATGGTGGTTCAGCACAGTGGGCTAAAAGTTGGCTTGTAATGTAGAACAATGCAAGCAGCGCGGGTTCTATTCCCGTACCAGCCTCCCCGAACAGGCACCGGAATGTGGCGACTAGGGGCTTTTCACAGTAACTTCACTGAAGCCTATTTGTGACAGTAAGCGATTATTATTATTATTATCGTATCAGTGTGACACTTTTGCCAATCCAACGATTACATTTTTTGTTGTTCAGGGGCTGTGAAGGTCACTGTCTAGGCCTGCACTTATTGCCTATCTTTAATGCCCTTGAGATGGTGGTGGTGAGCTGCCTTCTTGAACCGCTGCAGTCCCTGTGGTGTAGGTGCACCAACAGCGATGTTAGGGAAGGAGTTCCAGAATTTTGACCTGTTACAGTGAAGGAACGCCAGTATAGTTCCAAGTCAGGCCGGTGTGTGACTTGGAGGAGAACTTCAAGGTGGTGGTGTTCCCACATATCTGCTCCTTTTTTTTGTGCTGAGACCACGGGTTTGGAGGGTGCTGTCAAAGGATCCCTGGCGAGTTGCTGCAGTGCATCTTGTAGATGGTACACACGGCAGCCACTGTGTGTCATAATATATATCTATGTATACAATGGAGTGCAGACAGGCAGTGATTGATACACAGGATGACCAGTAAACAGACAGAACAGAGCAGCCAATCACCAGACAGGACACGATCACAATAAAGACAGAGGGCACCAGGTTTCCCGCTCTCGGGACCCAGCCTCTGAGACAGTCAGAGCTCGTGAGCATAGCCAGTGCAAACACCATGGGCGCGATTCTCCCAGACAGGGAGAAATCGTAAGGCTGGCGTCAAAACCGGGCGGGTTTGATGCCAGCCTCCCCCTCCCCGACCGGGAACCGATTCTGGTCCCCGGTCGGGGCTAGTATGCCGCGGCCGTGAACTCCGGCATCGCGGGCTTAACGAATTTCGTTAAGCCCGCTTGCCAGAGTTTGCGCCGGCTGACGCGTCACATGACGTCAGCCGCACATGCGCGGATTGGAAGACTCCAACCCGCGCATGCGCGGATGACGTCATCGCGCATTTGCGCGAAATCCGCCCATGCGCGGGCCGGGATGCCCCTCAGCCGCCCCGCGAAGTGATACAGCGGGGTGGCGGAAGGACAAAGAGTGCGCGGGAATCGGACCCGCTGCCTGCGATCGGTGCCCACCGATTGCGGGCCCATGGCACCCTTGGCACAGCCGTGGTACTGCCGTGCCAATCGGTGCCATGGTTGCCAAGATCGGGACTTTACGGCCGTTTTTACGAACGGCCAGACCAGGTGTGTTTGCCGTTCGTAAAAACGGCCGTAAAGGGCTTGGAATTCGGCCCATCGGCCAGCTGAGAATCGCTGCTGGCCGTAAAAAAACGGCGGCAGCGATTCGTGTCGGGAGTTGGGCGTGGGGGGGGGAGAATAGCGGGAGGGCGTCGGACTAGCGTGGCCGTAAAAATTTACGACTCCCGCTATTCTCCGCACCGTCGTGAGTGCGGAGAATTGCGCCCCATGTGGTAGTCAGTAAGTCTGGTCAGGCTAACATCAGGTCTCCAGTCAAGTCAGCATAGTGTCAACCCACAGTTGAACATGTAAAATAGTTTAGATGTTAAATAAAATCGTGTTGCATCTCATCAAGTGTTGGAAGTCTGTCTCTCGCTACACTGCATCAAGTGCAGTCCACATCGACCCAGCCTGCCTAACACATCACTGTGCACTGGTGGGGAGGGAGTAAGTGTTTATTGTGGTGGATGAAGTGCCGATCAAGTGAGCTACTTTTGATCTGGACAGTAATGAGCTTCTTGAGTTGTTGGAGCCGCACTCATCCAGGCAAGTGGAGAGCATTCCATTACACTCCTGACATATGCCTTTTGGATGGTGGATAGGGAGTCAGGAGTTACTCTCTGTAGTATCCGAGCCTCTGGACTTGCTCTTGTAGTCATGGTATTTTCATGGTTGGTCCAGTTAAGTTTCTGATTAATGGTAACCCCCAGGATGTTTCTGTTGGCAGATTCAGCGATGGTAATTCTATTAAACGTCAAGAGGAGATGGTTAGGTTCTCTCTTGCTAGAGAAGGTTTTGCCTGACACTTGTGTGGTGCAGTGACATTTTTCCCAGTCCAACAGTAACTGTGCCAATGGGACAATTTCCTATTCCTGCCACTAATGAAGTAACAATTCAAGGGTAAGTTTTTATCTCTAGCTCTCCCATCAGAGACTCATCCACCAGGAAGGTGTCTTGGGATTTCAAATGCATACCCGATTGCTAACATGCATTCCGATCACACTCTGAACCATGAGAACAAAAAATCTTACCCTTTAGATGACAGTATTACCGGGCTCCTTTGATCCATTGGCATTGGGTAGAGACATCTCAACAGTATACTGGCCATTAGTTGCTCTCGTTCGAATTTTAACCCAAGTCATGAAGGTAAAAGGCAAGAGTCTAAATCACTGCACAACTCAATCCTTTTGAAAGTTGAAAAGAACTTGTTCTTATAAAGCAACCTTTCACAACCTCTGAAGTTGCTATTATCTTGGCAAACAGGCAGCACAATTTACACACAACTTCCAAAGAATTAAGTGAACAGTACAATTGTGAGACAAGGACCGGGAGAGCTCACCCTATGCTTTCTTTCACACCTACGCCTGAATTGAAAGTCCCACCAGAAAGGTCTCCAAGTAATGCAGCATTTCCTCGGCCTAGAATAGTTGATAAAATTCAGAAGTGAAAATTAACCCACAGTTTTGTGACTCAGGGAAAAGAGGGTATTAACTAAGGCAAACAAAGAGTTAGGAGAGGATATGGAGGAGGGGTTCTGGTGTGAGGTGCTCCGGAGAGTGAATGCCTCCACCTCGTGCACGAGGTTGGGGCTGATACAGCTGAAAGTGGTGTACAGCGCACACCTCACAAGGGTGAGGGTGAACCGATTCTTTGAAGGAGTAGAAGATGTGTGTGAACGTTGCAGGGGGTTTGGGGGGGGGGGGGGGGGGTGCTAATCACGTTCATATGTTTTGGTCCTGTCCAAAGCTAGAGGATTACTGGAAGGGGGTTTTTAGGGTAATTTCTAAAGTGGTGCACGTGACACTGGACCCGGGAGGCCATATTCGGGGTGTCGGACCAGCCAGGGTTGGAAACGGGTGCGGAGGCAGATATCGTAGCCTTCGCCTCGTTGATCGCCCGAAGGCGGATCCTGATAGGTTGGAGAGCAGCCTCTCCACCCTGTGCCCTGGCATGGCGGGGGGTCCTGTTGGAATTCTTGATTCTTGAGAAGGTTAAGTTTGTGTGCAGGAGGCGAAAGAGGCCGGTGTTCTGGCATTTGCGTCCCTAGTAGCCCGGCGGAGGATCTTGCTCCAATGGAAGGATGCGAGGCCCCCAAGCGTGGAGGACTGGATCAATGATATGGCGGGGTTCATTAAATTGGAGAAGGTGAAATTTGCCCTGAGGGGATCAGTACAAGGGTTCATTAGGCGGTGGCAGCCTTTCCTGGACTTCCTGGCGGAACGGTAGGGAAATAGGCCGACAGCAGCAGCAACCCGGTGGGGCGGTGGGGGGGAGAGGGAGGGTGGGAGGGAGGGAGGGGGGGGTTTGGATCGGTGGGAGGGAGAACTGTGTACATGGGTTTGTGGGATGTGGCGGGTGTTATCTCTTTCCCTTTTGTTGTTTGGGTATTCTTTTGTTTTTTTTCTTTTGTTCGTAGTTGCTTTTGAAGTTGGGTGGGTATTGATCTTGGGGTGTTGTTTTGTTAATAGAGTTGAGATGTTTATATTTTGTAAAAATTTCAATAAAAATTATTTTTAAAAAAAGGGAAGGTTAAGTTTGAACTGAGGGGAAGCTCAGAGGGGTTCTACAATTCATGGGCATTATTCATTATGCCCTTGCAAGAACTGGATAACATTGAACGTTAGTTGGTGGGGGTGGGTGGGAGGGTTAGGGGGAGGGGGCCTGTGTGTGTTAATGGCGACTATGGGTGATCCCTAATTCCTTTTTGTCATTTGTTTGTGTGAACATGCGGGCTAATGTTTGGGGTTTGGTGGGAGGATGGGATCGTTGTTATTGATATGTGGATTGACATATTTGTTACTGATTATTTTTTAGTGTTGGTGGGTGTAAATTTGGGAGAAAATGTGAAAAAGGAGAATAAAAAATATATTTAAAAAAACAAGGTAAACACACCTTTATAACAGAGGCGCGTCTTCATAATATTACAACAAAGTCTAATTAAGTTGGGAAAAAATAACTTTTTGATACATAACACGGTCAATATTTTACAGCTCTCTGCTTCTAAGTATCTTGCCCTTTTTTGACGTCACAAAATGCAAATTCAATCAAGGCTGATTTCCAAGAGTTCCTGACATATTAACATGAAGTGAACTTTGACAACTGCTGAAGTCATTAATTTAATGCTTCTTGTTTTATTTCTGCGTTTCTTTCCTTTTGAAGCAAGAGAAAACCCCAATTATGTCGAAGATTTTACTGTTTGCTTGGAAGGAGGAATGGAGTTTTGAGCACACGGAGGGGATTAGGGGCTGAGGAATGGAACATTTCAGCATTCACTATTATACTGAGGGTCAACAGTGCAAGTTACATTCGGAGCAAAATTTGCTTGACGATGTGTTTTTGCCACTACCAACGCTCAGTGGGGATTGTTCATACTACTGATCTCAGAAGGTTGAGAGTTCAAAACTTCACTTCACAAACTTAGGTGTGTAATCTTGGGTGACATAGACATAGAATTTACAGTGCAGAAAGAGGCCATTTGGCCCCTCGAGTCTGCACCAGCCCATGGAAAGATCACCCTATCTAAGCCCACACCTCCACCCTATCCCCGTAACCCAGTAACCCCATTCTATAGCAATACTGAGGAGGAGACTGACTGTCTTTCAGGTGGGATGTTAAAGTAAGGCCCTAACAGCCCCCTCAGGGGAATGTAAAAGCTCTCTATTGCATGGAAGTGCAGGGAAGTTTCTCTCTGTGTCAATAATTAGCCCTCAACCAACACTTAAAATCATTATTGTTATCATGGCGCTGTTTGTGGGACCTTATTGTACATAAATTACAACAGAGACTGTACTTCAAACGTATTTATTTGGCTGTGGTCTTGGAAGGCACTATATAAATGTAACTTTGTCCTTTCTCCAGCTGAGGCTGACAAGTTGTTGGGACCCACAAACTGCGTTGCAATTGGCTCAACACCAATCACTTCAAATCCTGATTGCCATAATTGAGACGGAGGGGAAAAAGACTTTCATCCCATTTGTCTGGCTTTGGATTTGAACATGTGCTGTGGAGGTGGGTCACGCGCTCTTCTTAGTTTGCCGTGCACTTCGAACATTAAAAAAAAAATCTGATAATCTAACAACACATTAAAACACATTGTGGCTGAGCTGTCTGGCACAAGAACTGTTGCTGAAGACCTATACACTGAAAATGTGACCCTCTCAGAGGGTCACGCTGACCCATTTCCAGCTGTAATAATGTTTGCTCTCAAATTGAAATATCACACACACCTTTTAAAACACAATTGGGAACATGAGAATCAGGAGCAGATTGGATGATTCAGCCCCTCGAACTTAACCACAACCACCAATATTTTCCACCCCTTGTTTATACCTCAGCTGCACCCAAACTGGATTCAATTTTTGAGCTTAGATCCTTTCCCTCTCCTGCCTTTACCCAATGCTTTATTATCAAGGCTACAGCACTCCTTTTCCATCTTGTCTATCTCCTCTAAAAGTCAAGTACCCTGGAAAAATGAATTCCCAAACTTAGTCACTTTGCAACCATGTCCCTGTAATGACTATTAGGTCAAACCCATTTATTCCTAAATAAAAACAAAAGATGCTGGGCAAATTCAGCACGTCTGGCAGCATTTGTGGAGAGAGAAACAGAGTTCATGTTTCGAGTCCATATGGTCCTTCTACAGTCTGCAGACCCTTCTACAGTCCGCTAGATGCACTGACAGATGCTGCCAGACCTGCTGAGTTTATCCAGCATTTTCTGTTTTTATTTCAGAGTTCCAGGACCTGCAGTATTTTGCTTTTAATTGCTTTAACTTTCCATTAATTCCTAACCATGCCATTAATCAACCTATTTTGATGCACGTGCCTCGTGCATTGTGGCACGGTGGCGCAGTGGTTATCCCTGCTGCCTCACGGCACCGAGGACCCGGGTTTGATCCCGGCTCTGAGTCACTGTCCGTGTGCACATTCTCCCCGTGTCTGCATGGGTCTCACCCCCACAACCCAAAGATGTGCAGGGTAGGTGAATTGGCCACCCGTTAATTGGAAAAAAGAATTGGGTACTCTAAATTTATATTTAAAAAAAGTGCCTCATGCATTAAGAATGGGGCCTTTAGCTTTGACTATTTTCTATTGCACTGTATGTTCTATGTATGTATGTATTTTTTCCTAATGGTACCTTTGCTTCTAATGTCCCATTTCCTTTGTTAAACTCTCTATTCCTTCTTGATCCACTCTTATTATGTTCACCCTAATCGCTCCTGTGCCCTGCGACCTTATCACTTCTCGAACAGCTTTTGAACGTAACCTTTTTTGAATCCTTCCAACTCCCCCCCCCCCCACCAAACCCTTTCCAAAATCTAGAACCCGGTCTAAATACCCTAGTTAGATAAAATCATCACAACAGGATGAAGAGAATACGTGTTATTGGCAACCACCAAAGGCTTTAATAATCGGCAGAGGTTTCATTATAGGTGCCCAGAGGAGATCCTTTGGGAACTACAATAAGGTTTAAATCACATTACAGTCACTGAAGTAAATGCAAAGAAATGTTTATATGTTTTGTGGGAATTACCACACATGTCAAGTCTTCCTCATTTTGGATCGAGAAGTCAATGTGCTCTCAAGCACAGCACTCTGAAAATAAACACAGCACTTGCTCCTTCACGATTTCGTTCTTCATAAATGGGCACAAATATCACTTCTTTGTAATTTGGGATTTCATCTGAAGTATGATTCAGTGGCGTCACTCGTATTTAACTGTTGTTACACTTGTTAAAACATGAGCAAACAGAAAGTACAGAGATCCTTCACTTCCCCTTGCCAGGTTTCTTGTTATATTCAGCTCTGCGTCTGCAGGATGCTTGTCATGATGACTGAGAATCTTGCTTCAACCCACATTTGTAACTTCCAAAATGAATTGTTCAGGATTTAGTGATATGTTAATTGGAGGAAATGTACAACTTAAGTAGAAAACTCTTCTTAATTATCTCTTCTTCTTTCTTACAGGCACAGACTGATACTGGACTGATACTGCAGCAACCCTCCTCACCTGTGCCCAGTGAGTGTTGGAAGGTAGTCTCGTTCTGGAACACATTACAGCCAAGCTCAATCCTGTCCACATTTGAAGTCCATTTACACACATTGCCCAGCAGGATAGGTGAGACTAAATGGAAATGAGAACACTGACTGATTTTCCAATCCCTAATTGAAGGCTTGTTGTATCCATTGCAATAATAATAATCTTTATTAGTGCCACAAGTAGGCTTACATTAACACTGCAATGAAGTTACTGTGAAAATCCCCCAGTCGTCACACTCTGGTGCCTGTTTGGGGACACTGAGGGAGAATTCAGAATGTCCAATTTATCTAACAGCAGGTCTTTTGGGACTTGTGGGAAGAAACCGGAGCACCCGGAGGAAACCCACGCAGACATGGGGAGAACGTGCAGACTCCGCACAGACAATGACCCAGACAATCGAACTCGGATTCCTGACGCTGCGAATACCCAAACTGCTGCTTAGCTGTGGTCATTAACAACTCAGCACAGGCTGGGATTCAAAGCTTGCACCTTACAGAAACAGAGCCATAGAGAATTTACAGCACCCATTTACAACTCATTTGACCATTGTATCTGTACTAGCTGAGAAAGAACTTTCCAGCCTAACATTCCACTTTCCAGCTCTTGGTCTGTAGCCCTGTACATTATGATTCTTCAAGGCATATCAAAGTTATTTTTTAATGCCATGATGGTTCCTGTCTCTACCACCCTGTCAGACAGTGATTTCCAGAAATTTCTCCTCAACATTTCTTCCATCCTTTGACCAATAACTTTACTTCCATGCCTCCTGGTTATTGACCTACAAAGCAGAATAGGTCCTTCCTGTCTAGTCTGTTTGAGCCCCTCACAATTTTCCACACTTCAATTAAATCTCCCTGAGTCTCCTCTGTTCCAAGGCTCCGTGTTAAGTTTTAGTGGTATTGCAGGCAATGGTTTTATGAAGCAAGCACAAATGAAGTCTAATTTTATGTTATTTGACATTTTCATTCAGGTTTTGGACATTATCCATTATATTCTGGGAGAATTTTGAGCATGGAATCCCACAATCTTTGTTTATTGGAAGCTGACCCCAATATTGTGGACATTCTGCAGTGAGGGGTTGGGGAGATGACAGGCAAGAGCTTCCAACTCCAATGTCAACTTGAACCAGTCTCCATGGTGCCTGTCAGATTAATGGCCAGCCATTGACATTGTTTCTCCCTCTGTGGGTACCCACCAACTCTTTCCTTGTGGGCCTCCCCAAAGGATGGGAGTTATTCCTCTCCCCAGCACCAATAACCAATTAACTGCCCCGTGGGAAGGGAGCTGTATTAACTCACTGTAGCGAAAACAAAAGCTTTTAAGGAAACGTAAATTGAAATGTGATTTCTAGGGTTGAAGATGCACTCCACCTCCCACAGTGCACACACCGGCCATGGAAGACAAGGGTGGGAGTTAAATTGCGGCTGCAGCCTAATGGTGCTCCAGCTCATTGTGGCATGAAACTTTTAACTGTGTTGATGCTGGAGATCTGAAATGAAAACAGAAAATGCTGGAAAAACTCAGCAGGCATGGCAGCATCTGTGGTGGGAGATACAGAGTTAACATCTCAGCGAGTCCATTATATGCAAAGTGTAAAATTCTCTGAGAACCTCCCCCCCAAAAGCAGTCAGGAGCCTTTAGTATCCCTACAGTTAAGAAGGAAGCCATTCAGCCCATCGGGCCTGCACTCTGAAAGAGCACTCCACCCAGGCCCACTCCCAGCCCCCCCCCCCCCCCCCCCCCCTGCAATCTGCACATCCTTGGATACTATTTATCATGACCAATCCACCTAATTTACACATATTTACACTGTGGGATGAAACTGGAGCACCCTGAGGAAACCCACGCAGACACGGGGAGAACGTGCAAACTTCACACAGACAGTGACTCAAGACCAGAATTGAACCCGGGTTCCTGGTGCTGTGAGGCAGCAGTGCCAGCCACTGTGCTACCATGCCGCCTTCTTTGGGAGAGGAACTTGGGAAGAAGGTATTAACTTTTTGTGTGCTGACTGACATGACCAACAATGGACTTTTGCTTTTGATATTTTCAACATCTGCATAAACGTCAACTGGACCCGTTAACAGCATGGAAATCACTCTGACTGTTCTTGGCATTCTCTGCTCTGAGGTTTGTATAAAAATCACTACATTGGCATATACTGGGCGGCACGGTAACCTAGTGGTTCGCACTGTTGCTTCACAGCGCTGGGGACCTGGGTCTGATTCCCGGCTTGGGTGCCTGTGCAGAGTCTGCACGTTTTCCCCATTTCTGGGTGGGAAAGATGTGCTTGTCAGGTGAATTGGATATTTTGAATTCTCCCTCAGTGTACACGAACAGGCTGTGGTGACTGTGGCGACTAGACACTTTAACACAGTAACTTCATTGCAGTAAGCCTACTTGTGATATGGAACATAGAATTTACAGTGCAGGAGCAGGCCATTTGGCCCATTGAGTCTGCACCGAACTTGGAAAGACCACCCGACTTAAGCCCATACTTCCACCCTATCCCCGTAACCCCTCCTGACGTTTATTTTTTGAACACTTAGGGGCAATTTAGCATGGCCAATCCACATAACCTACACATCTTTGGACTGTGGGAGGAAACCGGAGCACCCGGAGGAAACCCACGCAGACACAGGGAGAACGTGCAGTCTCCGCACAGACAGTGACCCAATAACGGGAATGGAACCTGGGACCCTGGAGCTGTGAAGCCACAGTGCTAACCACTGTGGTACCATGCCGCCCACAAAGATTGTGGGTTATTATAAAGATTGCTATTATAACAATTATAAAGATTGCTTTTATTATTGGAAACAATAGCGTTAAACAATAGTCACTCTTGCAGTGTTTGAAAAGAGCAAAGAGCTGCACAGGAGAGGAGCTCCTTTTTGTTGAAGCTTGTGTGCCTGAGGAATTCCCATGCCAGGGATCCCCCTTGTTTTTTTATGACCAGCCGTCCCCATGGCAACCGCCCAGGGTAAGCCAGAGGTTGCGTCCGTGACGTCAATGGCGAAGCGGCCGCTCCGATTGGCCGGCGGGGGGAGGGGTTACCCGCCAATCAGCGGCTGGTGGGCGGGCGCGGCGCGCGAGGGGGAAGGGGGGGCGGGGGCTAAACGGCGCAACCTAACCTGCTGAGGGCAAGAGGAGGCGGGACCCAGAGCGTCACCCGCGGCCCGATTGGTGGACCGCCCCCCACCGATTGGCCCGTCGACGCGTCCATCACTGAATGCCCCGCCCCTTCCCGCTAACAGGTTTGATTGCGCGGGAGGCTAACTGAAAGGAGTCAGAGAGGGGCGAGAGAGTGCGGACGAACGGGGCGAGGAGAGGGAGGGGGAAATAAAATAAAATTGTCATATCAGAGAGAGAAAACTATATTTATTTTCAGATAAATAATTGAAAAAAAAAGTCTATGAGTCGATAGAAATCCTTCCTCGGGTGGTGTAGTCGCCCCGCTGCGAGGTAAATGCAGAATAATCGGTGACTAATCGGGAAGGTATCGGTTTGTTTTTGCCGCTTTAATCGGACCGAGGTATCGGCCGCTGGGATTGAGGAGGAGGAGGAGGAGGGGGCGGGGGGGAGGGGGCGGTTGGGGGTGTGTGGGGTAGGGGGGATATCGTTGCCGACTAGTCGCTGGTGAATCGATAGGACCGCGAGGGCGGCGGACCGTCCATTCCCCCCCCCCCCCCCCTCCAAAACCCCATCCCCGGCCAGGATGAATATCGAGATCCCCCCCGGGCTGACCGACCTGCTGCAGGGCTACACGGTGGAGGTGCTCCGGCACCGGCCCTCCGACCTGGTGGAGTTCGCCATCCAGTACTTCACCGAGCTGAAGGAGAAGGAGGAGCAGGCCGGCGGCAGAGGGAGGTTCAGGACCGACGACCACCTCATGCAGACCGAGTCCAATGGGGAAGAGCACGAATCGGAGTCTGACTCGGGGTCAGAATTTGAAGGTAAGACAGAGAGAGAGAGAGCCAGGAGGCTCTGTCAGATAATGGGGGTGGGTGTGGACAAGTCGAGAGGGAGGTGAAGGTTGGGGAACATCACCTCTTCTCGACACTTTTTGGAGGGAATGAGGGGTTGGGAGGAAAAAGCCACCCAGCCAAGGAAGACGAGCTTGATGGCCACCAGTGGGTGGAAAGATTGTGGGGTGGGTGGGGGGGTATGGCCATGGAAGCATGATGGATGGAGCACCGAGAGGTGTTGGGGAAAGGTTGACAAGTTGCCCCAAGGGTTGATAAGAGGGGGGGGGGGGGGGGGGGGATGGGTGGTGTTGGGAAAAGGTTGACAAGTTGCCCAAAGGGTTAATAAGACGGGATGTTGGGGAAAGGTTGACAAGTTGCCCAAAGGGTTAATAAGAAGGGGGGGTGGATGGGTGGTGTTGGGAAAAGGTTGACAAGTTGCCCAAAGGGTTAATAAGACGGGGTGTTGGGGATAGGTTGACAAGTTGCCCAAGGGTTAATTAAAAAAAGGGAAGCAGGTTGGGGGAATGGGGGAATTTGGAACTCTCAGCTGAAAGGATGGTGGAGGCAGAAACACTCAGCACATTTTTAAAAAGTGTTTGGGTGTCTTTTTAAAAAAAAAATTCCAATGAAGGGGCAATTTAGCATGGCCAATCTACCTACCCTGCACATCTTTGGATTGTGGAGGTGAGACGCACGCAGACACGGGGAGAATGTGCAAACCCCACATGGACAGTGACCCAGGGCTGAGATTGATCCTGGGTCCTCAGTCCAGTGCTAGCCACGGCGTCACCATGCTGCCCTTGGATGTCTTCTTGAAGCACCAAGACCTGCTGGGATACAGACCGAGTACAAGAAGGTGGGATTAGGCTTTTGTTTTTAGTTATTTGCCGACTTGGCAGACAAAATAGGCTGAATGGCCTCCTGTGTCTGAAATTTTCGGTGATTCTGCAAAGGATGCAACTAGAGGCAGCCAAGGGAAGAATAAGACATGGGAGTTTGCAGTGTGTGAAGAGATGGGAGTTTGCAGTGTATGAACATTTGGAAGGTGAACGGATAGGGATAAAAGCCCAGCGGCAACTATGAAAAAGGACAGAGAAAGATTTTAGGAGCATAGAAATAATTACAAATGGTCACTCTTGTTGCAATTTGGCTAAAGGGGAGATTTCTGAGACCTACAGGGGAAATTAGAATGAGAAAAGATTCCCCAACCTCTGGCTCATTGCAAACAAAGTTTGGCATGCCATTTTATTAGTGGGGGAAGCAATTCAGCATTCTCTTTTTATTGTGCAGGCTGATGAGTATACTTCATTTTGAGAGCAATGATTATTACGTCAAGTTCAATGATCTTTTTGAGTAGGAAGTTAATGAATACAGCTGCAATTTGTTTTCTTCTATAATTAAATATAACTTGGTGTAATATATCAAAATATTAGTAAAGTTCTGTTGAGGAAGTAAAGCACAAGAATCATTTATGTTTCCAGGGGGTTGGAACCACCACAGGTCAGTTTGCCATGGAGTCATCTTGTGAATGATGGAACAGTTTGTTGAGTAGTGGCATGAAATGTTTGACATTTGTTCTTTGCCAATTTTTGAAATAGACTAAACCTGTTTAAGGCTGCATTTTCTTGAATAAGTAATTTTGAACTCTTTCACAAAGGTAATCCCAGTGGGATTGAGTTTCCCATTAACCACACACCTGATCAGTACAGTATTTGCATAAATCCACATTAACATCCACCTGTTGTACTTCAGTCCCTTCATTTAGTTAGTTCAGAGACCTCGAGAACTTTGTTTTAAATTGTTTCGAAACAGAATGAAAACGAGAACAGTTAAATATTGGTGTAGTCTGTTTAATTTTTTTTAGTCACTTTGGGCGCTATTTTAAAAAGTTTGTGTTTTTAATTTTTTCCCCGCTGTGAGACAAACATACCATAGATCAAAACAGACGCAAGATGAACATTTTGGATGTCAACCATTTCATTTAATAGAGATCCTAGTTGGGACAAATTAATTTTTTCTTACAATACATGAAAAGGCTAAAACTTAGCATGATTCCTCACTGAAACAGCAATATTGCACAAGAAATTATAGGCATGATTTCCCCCCCCCCCCCCCCCCAAATTGTACTGTCATTTGTAGACTAAATGATAACCCTGAATACATGCAAGATAGATAACCCTAAATACATGCAATATATTTCTTATGCCTTTTAGTGATTGTACTTTTCTTGTGTTATGATGGGCGATCAATTATTGTGCCGTGATCAGTACAAATCGATATAATTTTAAAACTGTATTAGATCTTAAGGTAGTGTTAATTTGCAGGTTGCAATAGTGTTGCCAATTTTGCCATGGGAGAACAATGATTGCTTGCCACGCAATTGGTGGTTACCAGATTAATATTGTTTGTAGTTTTTTAAACAGTTAATTGTCCAATCAAGTCTTTTGCACACGACCAATTACTATCATACCCTCAATAATTTGAAATGGCAAATCTTACCTATACTTACTGAAGTTACCAAAAATACCAGCACATGCAGATTAATATGTTGTCGTATGGTGTGCGATTGAAAATAAAACTGTTTCAGTTAACGGCAACAGGCCATGGTTTATTTATTTAATTGCTCAAATGTTCACTGAAATTTGATGCTGGCTGCTAATTTGAGCATAATTTTATAGTTAAATGGAATGATGGATGACTGTGTTTGGCTTTCTGTTTCTGCTTTTTTATTTGTACTTGTTGAGTTGAGGTATGTTTAATGTGAGGAAAATAACATTCTCAATTTTAAGTACCAAGTGTCGAGCACTTCATGAGTTCATGAATGAATAAAGTTCTCCAGCTGAGCTCCGACCTGAGAAAAGCTGAGCTGTGGTACAAATGTAAGATTTTCTAACTCAAATGTCACCCATTCCTTTGGTTTCTATGAGTGACAAAGAGTTTAAAAATAGTAAGTTAGGCGGCACGATAGCACAGTGGGTAGCACTGTTGCTTCACCACTCCATGGTCCCAGGTTCGATTCCTGGCTTGGGTCACTGTCTGTGCGGAGTCTGCACGTTCTCCCCGTGTCTGCGTGGGTTTCCTCTGGATGCTCCGGTTTCCTCCCATAAATCCCGAAAAATGTGCTGTTAGGTGAATTGGATATTCTAAATTCTCCCTCTGTGTACCCGAACAGGCGTCAGTAATGTGGCGACTAGGGGCTTTTCACAGTAACTTCATTGCAGTGTTAATGTAAACCTACTTATGGCAATAACGATTATTATTATTCTGTGCCATAATTCAAACAAACCACTGAGACCTGAACAGCTCAAACTCCTTTGGTTCATGTCATGCTGTGGACAGTTATGATCAACTCAGGGGGTTGGCGAAGGGCTTTTCAGAGTATTATTTTTCCTTTCGTTTTCTCCAGCCATCATGGTGTGGTTGATGGACCAGCACTTTCCTCTCATCTAGTTTGGATTCAAAGCCAGCTTCCAGAGGTGAAAGGGACTTTGTATTATCCTCCAAACCAATGTTTGTTCCTCACTTTTTACCATTTGATTGTGAGCGATGTAATGCTCAGCAGCTTTGTCCCTCCAAATCAATATTTTTCAAAGATTAGCAACGTTTAGAAGGATTTTTTTCGCTAAATCTTTGTAGGTTTATAGATGTTTCACATTTCTCCACCGCCTCAACGAAGTACAATGGTACTGTGCACAGTTTCAAAGATTATATTTGAAGTCAATCTTTTCAAGTTTTTCTGTGATGGATTGATTTGTATGTCGCTGGCACATTTTCTTTTGTGGTGGATTTTGTCTGCCATTGAAGTTGGCTGTTTAAGTTTCAAACCTTTTCAGCTCTTGGTCACTTGGTAGCACAGAACCTCAGTACTTGAAAAAGAATCTTGGGTTTGCAAGTCTACTTTAATTTATCCACCAATTTGGTTTGCTGGGCAAAACTCCAGGATGGGAGCTGAACTAGGTAGATTTAGTTTGCTCCACATTTTGGTCGGGCGATCAAAAGTATAAATGCATAAGGCTGATTCTCTCTGCTTACTGGCACCTAATAACCTTATTGAAAGATGCATTTTTTTATGTATCTACTGGACTACTTTTGCTCAGCCTTGCTGTGTTTACACCACAAGAGTACTGAAAACAGTATTGCTCTTGTGTAAAAGCACTCTGACGCAATTCGTAGAAGGATTTGAGGGGAATAAAGTAATGTTTCTCCTGGAAGATGATGGGGAGATTCACTTCATCAAAAGATGACAGAGACGGAAACCCTCTTCACACTTTTTATTTTGAGGGGGGGGGGGGGGGGGGGGGGGGGGGTTTGCGATGAGGGATGTCCAGGATAATGGATTAAGAGCTGGAAGACTGGATTTGGCTGGGTACTTCTTTTTTGCTGAGTACTAACATGCATGGACTCAATTGTCGTCTTTTGTGCCATAGGTTTTTTAATTTATAGGTATCGTTGTGTTAAGTACTTTGCTCAACAGCTTGTGATAAAGTAGACTTGGGAAGATCTTGACCTTTTCAGCTAAACTTTTAATCCTTTTTGATCTGTTTTATAGTGTTGTTACAAACTTCCATCCAAGGTAGACCCTTGGAGGTTTTTGAAACCGGGGGGTAGGGAGTTTTACTTTTTCTCCCATGTCCACAAGGCTTATTCCCGGATTGACTTTTTTGTTCTCAGCAGGGCGCTAATCCCAAGGGTGGTGGGGGCGGAGTATTCGGCGATAGCCATATATGACCATGCTCCGCATTTGGTGGACCTGAAGCTGGGGGAGGGGAAGTATCAGCACCTGATGTAGGTGTGGGGCTTCTGGCAGAGGAGGAAGTATGTGGGTGGGTCCGTAGGGGCATAGAGGGGTATTTGGAAGCCAACGATAACTAGGAGGTGCAAGTTGGGGTGGTTTGGGAAGCGTTGAAGGCAGTGGTTAGAGGGGAGCTGATATCCATTCGGGGGTACAGGGAGAGGGTTGAGAGGGAGAGTCTGGTGGAAGAAATGGTAAGGGTGGACAGGAGGTATGCGAATGTCCCGGAGGAGGGGCTTTTGAGGAAGCGTTGCAGTCTCTAAGCAGAGTTTGATATACTGACCACCCGGAAGGCGGAGGCACAGTGGAGGAGGGCACAGGGGGTGGTATATGAGTATGGGGAGAAGGCAAGTCGGATGCTGGCCCACCAGCTCTGGCAGTGAGAGAGATAGGGGGAGTCACAGATGCAGGAGGGAACTTGGTGCGGGGTGGCAGGGATATTAATGGGGTGTTCAGATCCGTTTACGAGGGGCTGTACCGGGCGGTGCCCCCTAGGTAGGTGGGTGGGATGGACCGCTTTCTGGATAGGCTGGAGTTCCCAAGAGTAGAGGATGAGCGGGGTGGCGGGTCTGGGGGCCACAATCGAGTTGGAGGAGCTGATGGAGGCGCTGGGGAACATGCAGACAGGGAAAACACCGGGACCTGACGGTGGTTTCCTGGTGGAGTTTTGCAAGAAGTTTTCAGATCTGCTGGGCCCGCTGCTTGTGAGGACCCTGAATGAGGGAAGGGGGGGGGGGCTCTGCCCCCGACGATGTCTAGAGCAATAATTTCACTGATCCTGAAGCGGGATAAGGACCCCCTCCAGTGTGGGTCTTACAGGCCGATTTCACTCAATGTGGATGCAAAGTTGTTGGCGAAGGTACTGTCCAGAAGGGTGGAAGATGTGGTCCTGATGGTTATCCATGAGGACCAAACTGGGTTTGTGAAGGGGAGGCAGCTGAATGTCAATGTACGGCGGCTTCTTGATGTTATGATGATGGTGGCGGCGGCTGGGGAGGCGGAAATAGTAGCATCGATGGATGCGGAGAAAACTTTTGACAGGGTGGAGTGGAGCTACCTGTGGGAAGTGCTGAGGAGGTTTGGGTTTGGTGAGGGATTCATCAGCTGGGTGAGGTTGCTGTACAGCTCCCCAGTGGCGAGTCTGGTGACGAATGGGAGGAGGTCGGAGGACTTTCGGCTTTCCTGGGGGACGAGGCGGCATGCCCCTTGATGCCAGAGGTGTTGAAGATACTTGGAGTTTGGGGACTTTTCGGGCTACAAGCTCAACGTGGGGAAAAGTGAGCTGTTTGTGCTGCACCTGGGGGACCAGGAGAGGGCGATAGGAGCTTTAGATATTTTGGGGTCCAGATGGCTAGGAGCTGGGGGGCCCTGCACAGGCTAAACTTTTCGAGGCTGGTGGAACTGATGGAGGAGGAGTTCAGGAAGTGGGACGTGCTGCCACTCTCTTTGGCGGTCAGGGTCCAGTTGGTTAAGATGACGGTGCTCCCGAGGTTTTTGTTTCTTTTCCAGTGCCTCCCCATATTGATTCCGAAGGCTTTTTTTCAAGAGGGTGAATAAGAGTATTCTGGGGTTTGTGTGGGCGCGGAAGACCCCGAGAGTGAGGAGGGTATTCCTGGAGCGAAGAAGGGAGGCAGGCGGTTTGGCGCTGACCAACCTGTGTGGGTATTACTGGGCTGCAAATGTGGCAATGATTCGCAGGTGAGTGATGGAGGGTGCCGCATGGAAGAGGTTGGAGGTGGCGTCCTGTGTGGGTACGAGTTTGGAGGCATTGGTGACGGCCCCGCTTCCACTCCCCCGGCAAGATATTCCACGAGTCCGGTAGTGGTAGTGTCCCTCAAAATTTGGGGGCAGTGGAGGCGGCACAGGGGAAGTGAAGGCCTCAGTGTGGGCCCCGATACGGGGCAATCACCGGTTTGCACCAGGGAGAATGGATGGTGGGTTTTTGAGTTGGCATAGGGCAGGCACCAGGCGGATGGGGGACCTTTTCCTCGATGGGAAGTTTGCGACTTTAGAGGAGTTGGAAGGGAAGTGGGGCCTCTTCCCTCCCCCCCCCCCCCCCCCCCCCCGGGGAATGCTTTCAGGTATATGCAGATTAGGGTGTTTGTTAAGCGGCAGGTGGCGGAGTTCCCGCTGCCGCCGCCTAGGGGGGTGCAGGATAGGGTGCTCTCGGGGACGTGGGTCGGTGAGGGTAGGATCTCACCGATTTATCAGATGATGCAGGAAGAGGAGGAGGCCTCGGTGGAGGAGCTGAAAGCGAAGTGGGAGGAGGAGCTTGGGGAAGAGATTGACGATGGGACGTGGGCGGATGCCCCGGGGAGGGTGAACTCGTCCTCTTCTTGCGCACGGCTCAGCTTAATTCAGCTGAAGGTGCTGCACAGGGCGCACATGACTGGGGCCAGGATGAGCCGGTTCTTTGGGGGGGGGGGAAGGACAGGTGCAGGAGGTGTTCGGGAGGCCTGGCGAACCACACCCACATGTTTTGGGCATGTCCGGCGTTGGAGGAGTTTTGGAAGGGGGTGGCGGGGACTTTGTCCGGGGTGGTCGGTTCCAGGTGGAGCTGGGCTGGGGGCTTGCGATCCTTGGGGTAGCATCGGAGCTGGGGTGCAGGAGGCAAGAGAGACCGGTATCCTGGCCTTTGCGTCTCTAGTAGCCCGGCGTAGGATTCTCTTACAGTTGAGGTTCGCGAAGCCCCCGAGCCCGGAGGCCTGGATCATTGACATGGCAGGGTTCATCAGACTGGAAAAGGTTACGTTTGCCCTGAGGGGGTCGGTACAAGGGTTCTTCTGGCGGTGGCAGTGTTTTCTCGATTTCCTGGCGGAGGGCTAGAGGGTTGTCAATATCAGCAGCAACCCTGGGGGAGGGGTTCGGGGTTTGTTAAGGGGGATTGTTTTTCCGATGATGTGTTTGCTATTTTCTTCTTGTATTGTTATTAGTTATTAATTCATTACTTTGTATTGGGGGGGATTTCTTTTTCCGTTTCTGTTTAGTTTTACACCTTGTTTACTTTAACTGTTGGGAGAAAATTTGTTGTCGAAAAATTTGAATAAAAATTATTTAAAATTAAAAAAACAGTGAATGAAAATGTTATAAACCTCATGTTACACCTAAGAATATTAGAGCATCACACAGGATAATTACGGACATGTGATATTTTCCCCCTCAATGTACTGTCATCAGTAGGTGACAGGATAACTAACACTAAAATATGTACAAGAATATTCCGTGTGTATTTTAGCAACCATAGCTTTGTATAGAATTGAATTTTGGTGATAAATGTTGGTCAAATTACTGTTAACTTGTACAATGTGCTGCATTGATGGTGGTGTATTCCTGATGCTAATGATCAGTTGCTTAATTTGCTCCGATTAAATGCATTAAAGATGAGAGTTGAGTGGATCACATGCAGTAAGCCATAAAAATTCCAATATTAAATTTTATGAAGTTAAAGTTCCTTCCCTTTGTATTTACACAATAGTTACTCGTGGACCTTCTGGAGCTGTGAAATTGTGTTGAATGATGGGTGTCTTTTGCTTGTAAGGAGTGATTTGAAACAAATTTACATTTGGAGAAGAAATTTGTTTTGGATACTGTTGCCTGTTCCCACCTTCAGCTTGGAGGGAGAGGCATTCTGAGCTCTGCTTGTGACAGCCTGAATGGATGTGCGCTGTTATGTGGTTGGGTGGAACATAGAAAATACAGCACAGAACAGGCCCTTCGGCCCACAATGTTGTGCCAAACTTTTGTCCCGGATTAAGAACAAATTAATCTACACCACATCATTCTACCGTAATCCATGTACCTATCCAATAGTCGCGTGGTTACCAACTTGTCCTTGTTCTGAGGCACAATGTCCTGCTTGCACAAAGTGGTTGATCTGTTACCTGGCTCTGTTTACTCTTTGATTTTGAAAACTTGAGAGCAGTTTTGAATGCAGAAGTCAGTGTCACTGTTCACCAAACATGAATACTTATTTCAGTACTACAGATACTCAGCATTGTGATAAAAATAGTACAAAAAAGTCTGTAGCATGCAACTGCAAGTATTCACTTTGGGAGAACCTGGTTTTCTGAGATGTACCCAGGAATTGCTTTTTAAATACTTGGATCCAACAACTGGATTAAATTTTATCCGTTGGATTTTGTTTAAAAGTGCCAAGCAGCTAGAAACATTTCCCGCATCTTTGGTTTCCTCGTAATTGTTAACGGCATGGATTCCTCAATAACATCACTTTGCAACACTGGTCAATATTTTGCAGATACTTTGATAGCCAACACTGCCTCTCTTTTGGCATGATTGCCTCCAAGACCACTGCTGTAATGACAGACTGATTAAGTTCAAATTTTCTATTTTCAACATCGAGGATGAAGCTAACATTTTAAGCTCTCCTTGCTGGTAACTGTGACACGAGGTTTAATTACATCAGCTTTCATCGACGCTCGCTCAGTCCAAACCTGATACAGTGCCAAGATTGATTTTGTTTCACCTCTGGAACAGCGTTCACTTATACCCCTTTCTCACCTGCAGCAATGCTTCATTCATACGCTAGTTTTTTTTTCACCTATTGGTTGATTTGCCAAATATTTTCACCAATATCTTTGCATCCACCATTTGTAAAACTACTCCTCAGGCCACCATTCAGTCCCAGTCACTCGAGTTTTTCAAAGTGCGGGTTGCCATCCATGGCTGGGTTACGGCGGGTGTTGGTAGGGTTGCGGAGCGATCGGTGGCGACATTCCTGTGGTGGTCCCGATCATGGGAGAAGCACCCAACGGCCGTTACCAGCATTTAAATTGAGAAAGCCTGATGCTACTGGATTTAAAATGAGAACAAAATGAAGCTGTATGCAGTCCTTCAACCATGAGCAGCAGCAGTGTGCAAGCAGGACCGTGCATCCTGCACGATGTCAACCGCCCTATATGTCTGTGCTTTTGGCACAAAATCATGGAGGAGAGCTTCCTCCATTTTCTAGCTGTTGGATAGCAAGGCAAGAGGATTGTGATGATGATTGTTTTCTTACAAGGAAGAGACTGCCAGAGACTCAAATAAGCAGTGTACCTCATGGCCAGGATCTCTCATCTGAATCTGCTGGGAAGAACTGCTCCAGAGAGTCCACAACAGGACAGTGCAATGCTAGTGTTAGCTCTGTGCAGAGCTCCAGGGCCTCTGGCGAACAGCCTACACAGAAGACACTTGACTCTGGGTCAGAGCAGTACAAAAATGATTTCTTGAGGTATGGTTTTTGTGGTGATATGCATCACTGTAAATACATAAGGGGTTAATGTAAATACATGTAGACTAGCTAGACACTAGAGGGAGCACCAGAGACATGACACACAGACATTCAACCAATAGGTTAGTAAGATAGGACACGACCAATGGGCATTCATGATACACACAGAGGTAGACACTACCACAGGGGGGCGTTACACAAACCCATATATAAGGACATAGCACACATGATCTTCCTCTTTCCAGTGGAGACACTTCGTGAGTACAGACGGGGTTGATTTAGAACACAAATCACACCCACCACGTGGATCGTAGCAGACTGGTTTGTCAGTCTGAGTAGCTATAGCAGGATTAATAGGAGAGTCAAATCCAAGTAGGAGAATCGTTAACCGTTTCATAAATGTGTTAAAGCTATCTGCAAGTCTGAACCTTCCTTTGTCAGAATGCACATCAAGGAAGCGGCTTATACTATATCAAGAGCATAACAAAACAGTTTTGTCAATTGTGCCAATGCAAATAAAGATGCAAAGCCCAGGTGTGTTGTATGCAGGGAAGTACTGACAAAGGAGAGGCGGGTGAAAAATTCCTTTTGAGGTTGAGAGCCTAGAGTCAGTTATTAACTTAGAGCCGACTCCAAATTAAAAGACGACACTGCTGTACCTGACCTTGCTACCACATTAAAAATACGGCAAACGTCCATGAGGCTGTCCAGATTCTGGTGTGGCATCTCTCAGGCGTGTCCAATGCTGAGTAAAACAAGCGTTTTGTTATTGCCCTTCATGGTGACCTGCAGGTGCGAGGTTGGATTTTCCATTCTCACAATTAAATTAAAGCTAACCGACCAGTTCACTGCTGCAATGGTCAACTGGCGGCTGTCCTGAAGGTTGGCCGGTCGACAAAAGTGGGTCCCGGGGGGGGGGAGAAAAAGTTTGAAAAACGCTGGTGTAAACCAAATACCCTGAATATGATGAAGCTCCAGTAGCCCCAGCAGATCTTCAAACCTCTTTTTGTGCCTTTATGCTAACTATTCTGTGAATTTGGTACTTTGCCTACCACCGAAGTAAGACAAACTGGCCTGTAATTCCCAGGGTTATCCCTATTCCCTTTTTTGAACAGGGGCACGACATTCGCCACTCTCCAATCCTCTGGTACCACCCCTGTTGACAGCGAGGACGAAAAGATCATTGCCAACGGCGCTGCAATTTCACTTCTTGCTTTCCATAGAATCCTTGGATATATCCCGTCAGGCCCAGGGAACTTGTCTATCCTCAAGTTTTTCAAAACGCGCAACACCTCTTCCTTCCTGACAAGTACCTCCTCAAGCTTATCAGTCTGCTTCACGCTGTCCTCTCCAACAATATGGCCCCTCTCGTTTGTAAATACTGAAGAAAAATACTTGTTCAAGACCTCTCCTATCTCTTCAGACTCAATACACAATCTCCCGCTACTGTCCTTAATCGGACCTACCCTCGCTCTAGTCATTCTCATATTTCTCACGTGTGTAAAAGGCCTTGGGGTTTTCCTTGATCCTACCCGCCAAAGATTTTTCATGCCCTCTCTTAGCTCTCCTGATCCCTTTCTTCAGTTCCCTCCTGGCTATCTTGTATCCCTCCAGCGCCCTGTCTGAATCTTGTTTCTTCAGCCTTACATAAGTCTCCTTCTTCCTCTTAACAAGACATTCAACCTCTCGTCAACCATGGTTCCCTCACTCGACCATCTCTTCCCTGCCTGACAGGGACATACATATCAAAGACACGCAGTACCTGTTCCTTGAACAAGTTCCACATTTCACTTGTGTCCTGTTCCCAACTTCTGCACTTCAATTCTTGTCTGACAGCATTGTATTTACCCTTCCCCCAATTATAAACCTTGCCCTGTTGCACGCACCTATCCCTCCCCATAACTAAAGTGAAAGTCACAGAATTGTGGTCACTACCTCCAAAATGCTCCCCCACTAACAAATCTATCACCTGCCCTGGTTCATTACCAAGTACTAAATCCAATATGGCCTCTCCTCTGGTCGGACAATCTACATACTGTGTTAGAAAAGCTTCCTGGACACACTGCACAAACACTACCCCATCCAAACTATTTGATCTAAAGAGTTTCCACTCAATGTTTGGGAAGTTGAAGTCACCCATGACTACTACCCTGTGACTTCTGCACCTTTCCAAAATCTGTTTCCCAATCTGTTCCTCCACATCTCTGCTGCTATTGGGGGGCCTATAGAAAACTCACAACAGGGTGACTGCTCCTTTCCTATTTCTAACTTCAACCCATATTACCTCAGTAGGCAGATCCCCCTCGAACTGCCTTTCTGCAGCTGTTATACTATCTCTAATTAACAATGCCACCCCCCCCCCCACTTATTTTACCATCCTCCCTAATCTTGTTGAAACATCTATAACCAGGGACCTCCAACAACTATTTCTGCCCCTCTTCTATCCAAGTTTCCGTGATGGCCACCACATCGTAGTCCCAAGTACCGATCCATGCCTTAAGTTCACCCACCTTATTCCTGATGCTTCTTGCATTAAAGTATACACACTTCAACCCATCTTCTTGCCTGCAAGTGCTCTCCTTTGTCATTGTTACCTTCCCCACTGCGTGCTTTGGCGTCCTGACTATCGTCTTCCTTAGTTGCTGGACTACAGATCCGGTTCCCATTCCCCTACCAAATTAGTTTAAACCCTCCCGAAGAGCACTAGAAAACCTCCCCCCCCCCCCAAGGATATTGGTTCAGATGCAACCCGTCCTGCTTGTACAGGTCCCACCTTCCCCAGAATGCGCTCCAATTATCCAAATACCTGAAGCCCTCCCTCCTACACCATTCCTGCAGCCACGTGTTCAACTGTACTCTCTCCCTATTCCTAGCCTCGCTATCACGTGGCACTGGCAACAAACCAGAGATGACAACTCTGTCTGTCCTGGCCTTTAACTTCCAGCCTAACTCCCTAAACTTGTTTATTACCTCCACACCCTTTTTCCTACCTACATCGTTGGTGCCAATGTGCACCACAACTTCTGGCTGCTCACCCTCCCCCTTCAGGATCCTGAAGACATGATCCGAGACATCCCTGGCACCCGGGAGGCAACATACCTTCCGGGAGTCTCGCTCGCAACCACAGAATCTCCTATCTATTCCCCTAACCATTGAATCTCCTATTACTATTGCTTTTCTATGCTCCCCCCTTCCCTTCTGAGCCCCAGAGCCAGACTCCGTGCCAGAGACCTGGCCGCTGGGGCCTTCCCCCGGTAGGTCATCCCCCCCCAACAGCATCCAAAACGGTATACTTGTTTTGAAGGGGAACGGCCACGAGGGATCCCTGCACTGTCTGCCTGTTAGTTTTCTTTCCCCTGACTGTAACCCAGCTACTCTTGTCCAGTATCTTTGGTGTGGCTACCTCCCTGTAACTCTTCTCTATAACCCCCTCTGCCTCCCGGATGATCCGACGTTCCTCCAGCTCCAGTACCGTAACACGGTCTCTGAGGAGCTGGAGTTGGGTGCACTTCCTGCAGGTATAGTCAGCGGGGACACCAGTGGTATCCCTCACCACCCACATCCTACAGGAGGAGCATGCAACTGCCCTACCCTCCATCCCCTCTTACTTTACAGAATTAGGTGCCCCGTGGACCAACTGGACCTCCGCCCTCCGGCTCTGCTCCCAGTCAGCTGTACTCTAAACTCCTGGCTCCCTTCACGCTCTTTGATAAATATAGGAAATGAAATGTAAGGAGCACCTTACTCCCTCCTCACCTAACTCCCTCAGTCACCAAACTCCAAAGTAATGGAAAGGGTACTGAGGGATAGGATTTCTGAGCATCTGGAAAGGCATTGCTTGATTAGGGATAGTCAGCACGGATTTGTGAGGGGTAGGTCTTGCCTTACAAGTCTTATTGACTTCTTTGAGGAGGTGACCAAGCATGTGGATGAAGGTAAAGCGGTGGATGTAGTGTACATGGATTTTAGTAAGGCATTTGATAAGGTTCCCCATGGTAGGCTTATGCAGAAAGTAAGGAGGCATGGGATAGTGGGAAATTTGGCCAGTTGGATAACAAACTGGCTAACCGATGGAAGTCAGAGAGTGGTGGTGGATGGCAAATATTCAGCCTGGAGCCCAGTTATCAGTGGCGTACCGCAGGGATCAGTTCTGGGTCCTCTGCTGTTTGTGATTTTCGTTAACGACTTGGATGAGGGAGTTGAAGGGTGGGTCAGTAAATTTGCAGATGATACGAAGATTGGTGGAGTTGTGGATAGTGAGGAGGGCTGTTGTCGGCTTCAAAGAGACAGAGATAGAATGCAGAGCTGGGCTGAGAAGTGGCAGATGGAGTTTAACCCTGACAAGTGTGAGGTTGTCCATTTTGGAAGGACAAATATGAATGCGAATACAGGGTTAATGGTAGGGTTCTTGGTAATGTGGAGGAGCAGAGAGATCTTGGGGCCTATGTTCATAGATCTTTGAAAGTTGCCACTCGAGTGGATAGAGCTGTGAAGCAGGCCTATGGTGTGCTAGCGTTCATTAGCAGAGGGATTGAATTTAAGAGCTGTGAGGTGATGATGCAGCTGTACAAAACCTTGGTCAGGCCACATTTGGAGTACTGTGTGCAGTTCTGGTCACCTCATTTTAGGAAGGATGTTGAAGCTTTGGAAAAGGTGCAAAGGAGATTTACCAGGATGTTGTCTGGAATGGAGAGTAGGTCATACGAGGAAAGGTTGAGGGTGCTAGGCCTTTTCTGATTAGAACCGAGAAGGATGAGGGGCGATTTGATAGAGGTTTATAAGATGATTAGGGGAATAGATAGAGTAGACAGTCAGAGACTTTTCCCCCGAGTGGAACACACCATTACAAGGGGACATAAATTTAAGATAAATGGTGGAATATATACAGGGGATGTCAGAGGTAGGTTCTTTACCCAGAGAGTAGTGGGGGCATGGAATGCACTGCCTGTGGAAGTAGTTGAGTCGGAAAAGTTAGGGACCTTCAAGCGGCTATTGGATAGGTACATGGATTAGGGTAGAATAATGGAGTGTAGGTTAACTTCTTAAGGGCAGCACGGTAGCATTGTGGATAGCACAATTGCTTCACAGCTCCAGGGTCCCAAGTTCGATTTCGATTTGGGTCGCTGTCTGTGTGGAGTCTGCACATCCTCCCCGTGACTGCGTGGGTTTCCTCCGGGTACTCCGGTTTCCTCCCACAGTCCAAAGATGTGCAGGTTGGGTAAATTGGCCATGAAAAATTGTCCAAAATTCTATGATTAACCTAGGACAAAAGTTCGGCGCAACATCGTGGGCCGAAGGGCCTGTTCTGTGCAGTATTTCTCTATCTCTCTATCTATCTTCTTTAGCCTCGTGCCTGTATCTGGCACTTTGATTTTGAGATTGCGGTTTATTCTCTGCTCTTATTGCGCACTGATCATTCAGTATTTGAACTTTGGAATTCTCTTGCACGGTTACTTTGTCCTGTCACTTCTTTTCTCTAGCTTTAACTTCTACGAGAAACATTGAATTATACATTTTGGTCTAATTTTTCCTCTTGGTCCCCAGTTCCATCCTTCTCATGGTGTCCAGCTCTTTATCTTGTTGCTTGTCCTAAAACATTTGTTGATTTGGGAACACTATTTAAATATACGCTGTTGCTTGTTGTATCTATCTGAATTTGCAAATGTCATGTCACATGAATTGCGTGCAGCTTAAGCTATTTTAGTTTATTTGGCCCAGTGCCAGGTTCTTCATTCTTGTGTCATTTTAGCAGTACAAGATCATTCTTCATATACTCTGCCGTGAATTGCATGATTATATCCTATAGTTTTGTTATAGCTGGAGAATTACTTTAATAAAATTTCTGAATTGTTTTTATCGAGCTGTCAGTGTTTGCCTTTGTTGATTGGCACAAAATAATTCTACCAATAGATATTAAGTGGAAGTCCATTGGTACGGATGAAAGTGGATTTAAAATCTTTTATTTTATCACTTAGCCCAGATGTCCATTACAGTTCACACTGAATTTGAGTGGTTTATGCTGCCCATCACGACTGCAACCCAAAAAGTCCACCATGACCTACACTGTTTGTCATTATGACCTTGCTGAATAAGCTAAATGATCACAGCAAATTGCATTACAAATGCTATTCAGAAATTATTAGCAAATTTCTGTTCTTGCTCTCGCATTTTCCCTGTAGTCTGTTATTTGCTTTCAGTCCTCTCGGGTTTCGTGGTTCTCTCTGCCTTCTCTTTGCCTCTACTTCATCACTGCCTGATGCATATTATCTATGTGCATTCTTCCTTTCCAACTTCATGTTGTCACTATTTCTGGTTGCTGCTTAATGGAAATAGTGGAAATGTTTTGTAAAGATTATAGAATGAAAATCCCAAATATAAATTGTTGCCTGGAAACAGCTCTGATCAGGATGTCGTGCAGTGGAGCAAATGTTTGAAGATTGTCTCCCAACTCTTTTTTTTTTGTTTTAAAATTTTTTTTAGAGTACCCAATTCATTTTTTTCCAATTAAGGGGTAATTTAGCGTGGTTAATCTACCTACCCTGCACATCTTTGGGTTGTGGGGACGAAACCCACGCAAACATGAGGAGAATGTGCAAACTCCATGTGCAAACTCCACGCGCACAATGACCCAGGGACGGGATCGAACCTGGAACCTCGATGCTGTGAGGCAGCAGTGCTAACCACTGTGCAGCCCCTCTGATTGTCTCCCAACTCCATCTCATTGAGGGCAGCACGGTGGTGCAGTGTGTTCGCCCTGTTGCCTCACGGCGCCGAGGTCCCAGGTTCGATCCCGGCTCTGAGTCATTGTCCGTGTGGAGTTTGCACATTCTCCCCATGTTTGCGTGGGTTTTGCCCCCACAACCCAAAGATGTGCAAGGTAGGTGGATTGAACATGCTAAATTGCCCCTTAATTGGAAAAAGTGAATTGGGTACTCTAAATTAAAAAAAAAAAATTCCATCTAATCGAGCCAGAACCATAACAGAAGGAGAATGGACAGTTCATTGTGTTTGTGCTCGCTCTTTGAAAGTGCTATCCAATTGGTTCCACTCCTTTTCCCTATAGCCCTGCTAGATTTTTCTTTTCCTGGGATGTGGGTGTCAATGGCGAGGTCTGCATTTGATGCCCACCCCGAATTGCTCTTGGCAAAGTAGTGGTGAGCTGCAATCTTGAATTATTGCAGGCCATCTGATGGAGCTACACCTACAGTGCTTTAAGGAAGTGAGTTCCTGGAATTTGATCCAGCGGCAGTGAAGGAACAGCGATATTGTTCCAAGTCAGATGGTGGGTGGCTTGAAGGGGAGCTTGCAGATGGTGGTGTTCCCATGTGTTTACTGCCCGTGACCTTCTATGATAGACTCCATTGGTTTGAAATGTGCTGTCGAAGGAATCATAGAATGTACAGTGCAGAAGGAGGCCAATCGGTCCCTCGCGTCTGCACCGGCCTTTGGAAAGAACACCCTACTTATGCCAACTCCTCCACCCTATCCCAGTAACCCCACCTCACCGTTTGCACATTGAGGGGCAATTTAGCACGGCCAATCCACCTAACCTGCACATTTTTGGACTGTGGGAGGAAACCGGAGCACCCGGAGCAAACCCATGCAGACACGGTGAAAAAGTGTAAACTCCACTCAGTCAGTCACCCGAGGCTGGAATTGAACCCGGGTCCCTTGAGCTGTGAGGCAGCAGTGCTAACCACCATGCCACCCAAAGGAGCCTTGATTTGCTGCAGGCCATTTTTTTTAGCTGGCGCACACTTCTGCCACAGAACGCTGGTGATGGAGGCTGTGAATGTAGAAGGTGGTTGTGGTGCCAATATTCCCATAACCCCACCCAGTGTGCATATCCAAGTTTTGTCCTGGATGGTGTTGAGGTTCCAGAGTGTCGAACCCAAGCTCACCCAGAAGGGGAAAATTTTTACCATCATTGATTTGTGCGTTAGAGATGGTGGACAGACGTTGGGGAGTCAACAAGCAGGTGAGTTACTCTGTTCAGAACGTACAGTTTATGATCTGCTCTTGCAGCTATAGTATTTATCTGGCTGGTTTCGTTTCTGGTCAGTGGTAATATGCCAGTGTTGATCCAATTGAATATCGAGGGAAATGGTTAGCTTCTCTCTCTATTTGAGATAGTCATTGCCTGGCACTTGTGTGGCGCGAATGTTCTTTTACCAAGTATATATTCATTTCCTTTCTCAAAGTTACAGCTGGATCTGCTTCCACCACCCTCTTAGAGAATGCATATTCATAACAACTTGCTGTATAAAACAAATCCTCCCCCTCTCTGGTCTAGATGTTTGGTCAATTATTGTAAAGCTCTGCCCTCTGGTTATCGATCCTCCTGCCACTCAAAACAATTTCCCCAGGTTGAGTCTATTATAAAAACCTCGTAACTTTGAACACCCCTATTAAATCTCCCCATTATGGTTTCTGTCCTGAGAACATCCCATGTTCCCCGACCTCTCAACATAACTGAAATGCCTCATTCACGTTATACTGATAAATCTGCAAACCCTTCCCATCCTGTTTGCTTAAAAGGGCATGAACTTGTTAACTGCTTCACTATGGGCAGTTCACACTGTATACATTTATAGATGTGTGCCGAGTACTTCCTGTAGGTACTAATGCATGTTTTATATAATGCAAAAAACAACTAAAATGCCCAGACTAAGGAATGTTTAGAATTAGAATCGATTCCCTACAATGCAGAAGGAGGCCTTTCTGCCCATTGA
This sequence comes from Scyliorhinus canicula, assembly GCF_902713615.1. Taxonomy (NCBI): domain Eukaryota; kingdom Metazoa; phylum Chordata; class Chondrichthyes; order Carcharhiniformes; family Scyliorhinidae; genus Scyliorhinus; species Scyliorhinus canicula. The sequence goes on along the minus strand of NC_052156.1, from coordinate 11,197,430 downwards.
GTCTGTACCGACTGAAAGACAGCCCTACCTAGGTCCACTCCACTGCCCTGTCCCCATAACCCCACCCAACGTGCACATTGTTGAAACGTAGATGCAGTGGTTTTTTTGAATGTGATTCAATGTAATAAACAGCAAAGCAACATTTTATTGGAATGAAAGAGAATGTGCAGTGAGAAATTAAATGGCTATCTTTACGTGTTGCCTTTCAGATTGTTATCAATCTGTCGTAAAAGTCTTTCTGCCTACAAACCTTTCTTGTGGCTGTCAAGTTTTGACGAGCAATATTATGTCAATCAACCATTATGCAGTTTAGAAGCAGTAGTCTATTGAGTTGAGTTGTGATTAGAGGGTGTGGCGTAAGTGAAACAAATTTGATCAGATGTAACGCGTTTCCCATTTTAAAGACCTACAGTTCGTCACTGTTTTATATAATTAATTTTGAACTATTTACAATTAAATAGCAAACTTGGGACATCCAAAACTGTAGTGTAAAGTTCCACCAGCAGGAAGACCGTTGTCATATCACAAATCTGCAGAGGCAAGTTTTATTCTACATGTATATAGATGAATTTGAAATTGGGGAAAACTGAATCATGATTTTGTAAACAGGACGTGTAGGTAGAGATAAGCCTTCTCTCAGATTTTCAATCTACTAACTATACAACTATTTATAGGAGAATTTCTATGTTGACTATCGCATGTCACCATACTGTTACAAACTGGAAGAAGCACCATCGGCATTGTTGTGCTTGTTATCCAGGTTTATACTTCTGCCATTTTATTTTTGGCCATGTTTAACTTAGATTAATGCCTTCGCCTGCTGTCCTGAGCTTGAGGTCAAAATTTCACCTTCTTGTCCCTTGTTTCTTTCTGTTCCCCTTGGGCTGTAGTTTAATTTTTCCTTCAGCGACTTCCTAGCCTAAAATTTTTATTTGGATTCTCCCTACTTTTTGTTTCCACTGCAAATTCCTCACTTTCTCCCTCTTTACAAAATACTCTTAAATTCATTACTTTTTTTATTCTTTACTGCCAGTGTGTTAATTTTAGACATAGTACACTCGGCCGCTGTTTGTACACTCTGGTGCCTGTCACTGTGGTTTTTATAATCTATCTTTCTGTTTATGATCATAGTTAAAACTTTGTTTCATCCTCTTTAAAGTTGGTACATTTATCACTTGGTTATACAAGACTTGACAAATGTTCTGTGAGCCATTTTCATAATACAATAATGCATCTTTTATTGCAGAGTGTATGTATTGCTCTATTTGTTTCATGTAGTTATGGAATGTGAGAAATGTCACCGATCTAAATCATGTGACTACTATATCAGCAACACATTATATCAGCGTATACATTTGAACAGCATGCCATCATTTCATTGGCAGAGTTGGTGGAACAATTGATTGACTCAAATTGCATTTTCCTTGTGAAGTAAAATAGAAGATTTAAAAAATCAATTTCAGTTGTCCAAAATAATTTATTTCATTCGTTTGCGGGATGTGGGCATGTCTGTTTAGACCAGCATTTATTGTCCTCGAGAGGTGGTGAGCTGCCTTCATGAACCGCTACAGTCCTTATGGTGTAGGTACATGAACCTGTTGGGGACGGAGTGAGGTCCTGGAACTGAGATGGCTGACCTCCAACCACCTCATCTATCTTCTTTTGTGCCAGGGATGACTGCAACCAGGGGAGGGTTTCCCCCTGATTCCCGTGGATTACAGTTTTGCTGGGGCTCCTCGATGCCACATTCAGTCAAATGCATCCTTGATGTCAAGGGCAGTCACTCACACGTCCCCATTGGAATTCAGCTCTTTTGTCCATGTTTTAACCAAGGCTGTAATGAGGTCAGGAGCTGGCGGTTCCCAAACTGAGCTTCAGTATGCAGGTTACTGCTAAACAAGTGCCACTTAATAGCCCTGCCCATGACTCTTTCCATCACTTTACTGATGAATGAGGATAGACCGATGGGGCGGTAATTTATTGTACAGAGCACACGTGGACAATTTTCCACCTTGGTGGGGAGATGTAGTAAATGAAAAATAATAGAGCATATTTCATTATTAAGTTTACTTTTTAAAATGGTCTTAAGTAGTGTTTTTAAAGATTTTATTTCAAGACATCAGCCTTTCTCAAAAACATTGGACTTTGACTTAAAAGAAAAAATGTTCAGTTGATAAACAGTTGTTGATTTTCCAACTGCATCTGTGTGTTCTAAGAATGTGCAGTTTGCAGAAGTTCCTAGTCTACAATCATCTCTGCATGAGATGACGTACAAAGCTGTACACTCTTATTACTGTGAGGCTTTGAAAGCTTCTTCACTTTTTCCAAAGATCTGTCAAATAAACTGGAGATTTAATTCTCCAAGTTTTAATTTCAGGCACGTCTCATGAGGTTAAATTTATTAATGATTGCCGCACCTCAATTTAGAGAAGTGAGTTCTTTGCCGATTGTAAATCAACAATAGTGATGATTGAAATTGTTTATTTAGATTGCTTTGTTTTTAGTTAGATGATGAATCTTTGTATTTCAAATTGATTTGGTCTCAGCCAGGAGATATCCTAATTGGCTGTTGTCCATATCAACTCATGGCAAGGTGCATTTTGGTTGAATTCTTTGTTTTGAACTATTTGGCTTAAGGGGCTTCTCGACATTAGATAAGTTGACTTTTAGATCTAGTGTTTTGCCTAGTTTTCAATTAATATACTATGTTTTTTTCCAAAAAGTAAACTTTACTCATTTTTAAAAATACATTATTACGGGATGTGAGCTTTGTTGGCTAGGCCAGCATTCATTGCCCATCCCTAATTGCCCTTGAGAAGGTGGTGGTGAGCTGCCTTCTTGAACCTCTGCAGTCCATGTGGTGTAGGTAGACATACTGTGCTAGTACGGAGCGAGTTCCAGGATTTTGACCCAGCGACAGTGAAGGAATGGTGATATATTTCCAAGTCAGGATGGTGAGTGACTTGGAGGGGACTTCAGGTGGTGCGTTCCCAGGTATCTGCTGCACTTGTACTTCTAGATGCAAGTGGTCCTGGGTTGGGAAGGTGCTGTTGATAGTGGAAGGTGCTGTTGATAGTGAAAGATTCAGTGATGGTAATGCCATTGAATGTCAAGGGGCTATTGTTTGATTCTCTTTGATTGGCAGTGGTCATTGCCTGGCACTGGCACGAATGTTACTTGCCACTTGTCAGCCCAAGCCTGGATAATAATAATAATCGCTTATTGTCACAAGTGGGCTTCAATGAAGTTACTGTGAAAAGCCCCTAGTCGCCACATTCTGGCGCCTGTTTGGGGAGGCTGGAATGAGAATTGAACCCGTGCTGCTGGTCTTGTTTTACATTACAAGCCAGCTGTCTTAGCCCACTGTGCTAAACCTGTCCAGATATTGTCCAGGTCTTGCTGCATTTGCACTGCTCAAGTGTCTGAGGAGTCACGAATGGTGCTGAACATTGTGCAATCACGAGTGAATATCCCCATATTTGACCTTATGTTGGAATTTGACCGACAACGTCTTGTATTGTTCCATGAACATGGAAAACTTTCTTTATTGTTTCATGTCATATAAAGTCATTGGCTTGGCCAGAATTTGTTGTCCATCCTCATTGCATCGTGGGAAGGTGGTGGTGAGCTGCCATTCTGAAGTGCTGCAGTCTCTCTGGTGTGACCCACAGTGCTGTCAGGAAGGTAATTCCTTGGTTTTGACCGAGCAACAATGAAAACAGCAATATTGTTCCAATTCAGGATGGTGTGTGGTTTGTTGGGGAAGTTGCAGGTTGTGGTGTTCACATGCAGCAACTGTCACTGGTCCTCTTTGTTGGTAGAGGCCACGCTCTTGGACGATGCTGTTGAAAGAGGCTTTGGTTAGCTGCTGCAGTTCATCTTATATATGGTATGTACTGTGACACTATTCCATCACACTTCTGTCTTGTGCATTGTGGAGGCGGCCAGGCTTTGGGGTGTTAGGAAATGAGGTACTCAAAATTACCAGCCTCTGGCCTGCTTTTGTAGCCACAGTATTTAAATGGCTGATCCAGTTTAGTTTCTGGTCAATGATAACCCCTCATGGTATTGATGATGTGAGTCTGTTATGGTAATGTTGTTGAATTGAGGGCAGCATGGTAGCATAGTGGTTAGCACTATGACTTCACAGCTCCAGGGTGCCAGGTTCGATTCCCACTTGGGTCACTGTGCGGAGTCTGCAAGTTCTCCCCGTGTCTGTGGGTTTCCTCCCACAGTCCAAAGCTGTGCAGGTTAGGTGGATTGGCCATGCTAAATTGCCCTTAGATAGGGTTGCTGGGTTACGGGGGTAGGGTGGAGTGTGGGCTTAGGTAGGGTGCTCTTTCGACTTGTGGGAGCGGCCATGTTCGAATAGGTTGTGCACATGGCAGCTCCCGCCGAGATCGGACATTTGGGCTATTTAACGGAGCTGTACCGGCACTTCAATGGTGATTCCCGGCGTGGCAAGAGACGTTGGAGAGGTTCCCCTCACTGCTGCATGGAGGGGACCAGGAGTGGGGCCGTCAAGAGAGCGATTGCGGGGAAGCGAGTGGAAAGGGTCTGTGAAGACAAAATGGCGGCCGCCGCGGACTAAGCAGCGTGGGCCCAGCGGTCGAGAGAGCAGCAGGAGTTCCTAAGGAGCTGCTTCGCTGAGCTGAAGACTGAGATGCTGGCCCCTATGAAGACCTCTATGGAAAGGATGGTGGAGACTCCAGGTGCAGGAGAAGGCGATCAGACTCCAGGTGCAGGAGAAGGCGATCAAAGAGGTGGAGAGAAAGGTATCTGACAACGAGGATGAGATCATGGGCCTGGCGGTCAGGGTGGAGGCACATGAGGCCCTGCACAAGAGATGGCAGGAGAGACTGGATGACCTCTAATATAGGTCCAGGAGACAAAACCTGTGAATTCTGGGCCTCCCTGAAGGTGCAGAGGGGGCGGAAGCGAGCGCATTTGTGACTACAATGCTGGTGACGCTGATGGGCGCAGGGGCCTTCCCGCGGCCCTTGGAACTGAGTCCTTGCGAGGGGCGAACGAACCACCGAGGGCGATTGTGATAAGGTTCCACCGCTTCACAGACAGGGAGCGTGTCTTGCTTGGGAAAAGGAGGAGCGGAGCAGTAAATGGGAGAACTGCGAGATTCGTATATGCCAGGACCTGGGACCTGAATTGGCTAAGAGGCGTGCGGGATTCAACCGGGCGAAGGTGGTCCTCCACAACACGGGTGAAGTTTGGGCTGCTGCATCTGGCGAGGCTTTGGGTCACGTACCAGGACAGGCACCACTACTTTGATACGCCAGATGAGGCGTGGACATTTATTAAGCGTGAAAAGCTGGACTCGAACTAATGGACAGCTGCACGTGGGTGAAACACCCTGGTGGGGATGTGTAACCGGGTGTTGGCCTAATGTAAGATTGGTAGTAGAATTTAAGTTGCTCGCTTTTCCTTTCTTTTGGGGTCTTTCTTTTTTCCAGGGGGCGGGGCAACGCCCGGGATGTGTTTCTTGTTTCACGGGAAGAATTTGGGTGGCTCTCACTCTCTGACCCTGTGGGGGAGGGGAGGTTGGGGCAACAAGGAGGAAACAACAGTGAGATTGGGGATAGAGGCGGGAGCGGCTGGGATCAACATGGGTCAGCTGACTTAAGGAAGCGTTATGGGGGGGCAATCAGTGCTAAGTGGGTGCTTGGCACGGGGGATTGGGGGTTGGGGGGGGGGAATGCGATGCCGCTTTGCTGACTGAAGGAGTCAACTTTTGGGTACAGATGGAGAGTCGGGTTGGGCCTCCGGCGGGAGGGCTGGAGCGAGCAGTGAGTGGGGGGCGCGGGCGCGTGGCTGGCTGCAAAAGGGAGGTGGCTAGTCGGCAGAGGGGTAGCAATTCTGGTTAGCAATTAACGGGTGGCATTCGAGGCAGGGATTATTGTGATGGACAAGGGGGGCAGGCACATGGGTGGGGGGGGGGGGGGAGAAAGCGAGACTTCAACACAGTCCTGGATCCGGCATTGGACCGGCCTAAGTCCAGGTTCGAAAAGAGACCGGCGTCGGCCAAGGCCCTGAGGGAGTTCATGAATCAGATGGGGGGCGTGGACCCATGGAGATTCGCGCAGCCAAGGGCGAAGGAGTTCTCCTTTTTCTCCCACGTCCATAAAGAGAACTCTCGGATTGACTTTTTTGTGTTGAGCAGGGCGTTAATCCCAAGGGTGGGGGGGGGGGGGGGGGGGGGGGTCGAGTATTTGGCCATTGCGGTCTCAGACCATGCCCCGCATTGGGTGGACTTGCGACTAGGGGCGGAGGAAGGGCAGCGCCCTCTCTGGGGACTAGATGTGGGACTGCTGGCGGATGAAGAGGTGTGCAGGCGGATAAGGAGCATCATCCAAAACTATGTGACAACAAACGATACAGGGAGGTAACAATGGTCTGGGAGGCTATGAAGGCAGTTATCAGAGGGGAGTTAATCTCTATTAGGTCCCATAGAGAGAAGACGGAGGGGGAGAGGCTGGTGGGAGAAATTTGCAAAGTAGACAAGAGGTATGCGGAGACCCCCGAGGAGGTGCTGCTAAAGGAGTGCCGGAGACTGCAGGCGGAGTTTGATCTGCTGACCACTAGGAAGGCGGAGGCACAGCTGAGGAAGGTGAAAGGGGCCGTCTATGAGTATGGGGAGAAAGCAAGTAGGATGCTGGCGCACCAACTTCGCAGGAGAGGCGCGGCCAGGGAGGTTGGGGATAAGGCGGATAATAAGGTCTTGGGCCCAGAGAACATAGAACAGTATAGCACAGAACAGGCCCTTCGGCCCTCGAAGATCAACAAAGTCTTCAAGGAGTTTTATTGTAAACTGTACGAGTTAGAGCCCCCGGTGGGCGTGGAAGGGATGAATCAATTTATGGATCGATTGAGGTTCCCAAGGTTGGACGAGGACCTGGTGGATAGACTGGGGGCCCCGATTGAGTTGGAGGAGATAGTTAAGGGCCCAGAAAGTATGCAGTCTGTCAAGGCCCCAGATCCGGACGGCTTCCCTGGAGAATTTTCTGAGAAGGCAGGCCATGATTTTGCTCATTTTGAAGAGGGAGAACGATCTGCTTCAATGTGGGTCTTATAGGCTGATATCGCTCCTGAATGGAGATGTCAAATTGTTGGCAAAAATTCTGGCTACCAGAATAGAGGACTACGTCCCGGGAGTGATTGATGAGGATCAGACTGGTTTCGTCAAGGGCAGGCAATTGAATGCAAATGTGAGGAGGCTCCTAATCGTTATCATGATGCCCTCAGACGGAGGGGATGCAGAAGTAGTGGCTACAATGGATGCAGAGAAAGCCTTTTACAGGGTGGAATGGGAGTACCTGTGGGAAGCGCTAGGTAGGTTTGGATTTGGTGAGGGATTCATAGGGTGGGTCAAGCTACTGTATCAGTCCCCCGTTGCAAGTGTATCCACGAACCGGCTGAGGTCAGAGTATTTTAGGCTGCACTGAGGGACGAGGCAGGGGTGCCCCCTATCCCTGCTACTATTTGCCCTGGCAATTGAGCAGTTGGCCATAGCTCTGAGGACTTCAAGGAACTGGAGGGGGCTGGTGCAGGGGGGGGAGGAGCACCGGGTTTCGCTTTACGCAGACTACCTGCTATTGTACATTTCAGACCTGCTAGAAGGTATGGGGGAGGTAATGAGGATCCTAAGAGACTTTGGGAGCTTCTTGGGGTACAAGTTGAACGTGGGGAAAAGTGAGCTGTTTGTAATCCACGCTAGGGGTCAGGAGGAGAGACTGGGCGAGCTCCCGCTCAAGATGGTGGAGAGGAGCTTTCGCTACCTAGGAATACAGGTTATCATAGTTTATCATAGAATTTACAGTGCAGATGGAGACCATTCGGCCCAAAGAGCACCCTACCCATGGTCAACACCTCCACCCTATCCCCATAACCCAGTAACCCCACCCAACACGAAGGGCAATTTTTGACACTAAGGGCAATTTAGCATGGCCAATCCACCTAACCTGCACATCTTTGGACTGTGGGAGGAAACCAGAGCACCCGAAGGAAACCCACGCACACACTGGGAGGATGTGCAAACTCTGCACAGACAGTGACCCAAGCTGGAACTGAACCTGGGACCCTGGAACTGTGAAGCAATTGTGCTATCCACAATGCTACCGTGCTGGGACTGGGATGCCCCACACAGGCTCAATCTGTCTCGGCTTTAAAAGGTGGGACATGCTCCCACTTTCCCGGACAGAAAGGGTGCAGACCATGAAAATGACGGTCCTCCCCAGATTCCTGTTCGTATTCCAGTGCCTTCCCATCTTCATCCCTAAATCCTTCTTCAAGCGGGTGAACAGTATTTTCACGGGATTTGTGTGGGCCAACAAGACCCCGCGGGTTAAAAGACTGAGCTCCAAAAACAGTTGTGGGAGGCTTCTGTAGCTACTACTGGGTGGCTAATATAGCCATAAATAGGAAATGGGTAATGGAGGTGGGGGCGGCTGGAGGCGGCGTCCTGCAAAGGCACCAGCCTAGGGGCACTAGTAATGGCGCCGCTGCCGTTCCCACCGGCACGATGCACCACAAGCCCAGTGGTGACGGCGGCACTGAGGGTCTGGGGTCAGTGGAGTAGGCACAGGAAGGAGGAGGGGGGTCTCAGTTTGGACACCGATACGGAACAATCATAGATTTGTTCCGGGCAAGATAGATGGGGGGTTTCAAACCTGGCACAGGGCAGGCATTAAAAGGATGGGGGACCTGTTCATAAATGGGACTTTCCCTAGCTTGAAGGCGCTGGAGGAGAAATTCAGCCTGCCCCCCAAGAAACGCCTTCAGATACCTCCAAGTCCGCGACACTCTCAAAAAACAGGTAGGGACATTTCCGTTGCTATCCCCTAGTAGGATTCAGGGCAGGGTGGTGTCTGGCATCTGGATAGGAGAGGGGAAGGTGTTGGACATCTACCAAGAACTGCATGAGGCGGAGGAAGCCCCATTGGAGGAGCTGAAGGGCAAGTGGGAGATGGAGCTGGGTGAGGAGCTAGATGAGTGTCTGTGGGTTGTTGCCGTACGCAGGGTAAATTCCTCCTCATCATGTGCCAGGCTCAGCTTAATTCAGTTTAAGGTGGTACATGAAATGAAATGAAAATAAAAATCGCTTAGTAGGCTTCATTGAAGTTACTGTGAAAAGCCCCTAGTCACCACATTCCGGCGCCTGTTCGGGGAGGCTGGTACGGGAATTGAACCGTGCTGTTGGCCTGCCTGGGTCTGCTTTAAAAGCCAGCGATTTAGCCCAAGGTGCTAAACCAGCCCCATTGGGCACACATGACGACGGCGAGAATGAGTAAGTTCTTTGGAGTGGAGGACAGCTGTGCGAGATGTTCAGGGAGTCCAGCGAACAATGCCTGTATGTTCTGGGCATGCCTGGCGCTTAAAGAATTCTGGCAGGGCTTTGTGAGGCGTCCAGGATTTTGGGCACTAGGGTGAAGCCGAGTCCAGGAATAGCGATCTTTGGGGTGTCGGAGGATCCGGAAGTGCAGGAAGCGAAAGAGGCCGAAGTGTTGGCCTTTGCCTCCCTGGTAGCTAAAGAATTCTGGCAGGGCTTTGTGAGGCGTCCAGGATTTTGGGCACTAGGGTGAAGCCGAGTCCAGGAATAGCGATCTTTGGGGTGTCGGAGGATCCGGAAGTGCAGGAAGCGAAAGAGGCCGAAGTGTTGGCCTTTGCCTCCCTGGTAGCCCGGAGACGGATCTTGTTAATATGGAGAGACTCGAAACCCATGAGTGTGGAAACCTGGGTCAGTGATATGGTTGGGTTTCTCAGCCTGGAGCAAATACAGTTTGCCTTGAGAGGGTCCTTGTTGGGGTTATCCTGGCGATGGCAACCGTTCATTGACTTTCTAGGAGAGCGTTAAAATGTCAGCAGCAGCAGCAATCCGGAGGTGGGGGGCTTAGGTGGGGAACTGTTTATTTAATGTATGCTCTCTTTTTGTATAATGATAACTGCCACCTAGTTTTGTTAATTATTTTTCTGTTATTGGTTATGTAAAAATTCTGTTTGAAAAATGCTTTAATAAAAACAAATTAAAAAAAAAAAGGTAGGGTGCTCTTTCCAAGGGCCAGTGCAGACTCGATGGGCCGAATGATCTCCTGCACTGTAAATTCTATGAATGTTATGGAGGGATGCTTGGATTTTCTGTTATTGGAGATGGCCGTCGACTGGGCTTGCCACATCAACCGAAGCCTGAACGTTGTCCAAGTCTTGCTACATATGGGCATAGACTGCATTGATATCTGAGGAATCTAATGGTACTGAACACAGCAATCATCCATGAGCATCCTGGAGGAAAGGTCATTGATGACGTTAAACATGGTCGGGCCAAGAACACCCACTTGAGGGGCTTGTGCAGCAATGGCTTCGGGCTGGGATGATTCATCTCCAACAACACTTCGTGCTGGGTATGACTCCAACCATGGAGAGTTCTCTCTGATTCCCATGGACTCCAGTTTTGGCAGGGCTCCTTGATACCACCCTCGGTCAAATGGTGCACAAGCACGGCATCACTCTCTCTCGTCAACTCTGGAGTTGAGCTCTTTTGTCCATGTTTCGACCAAAGTTGTAATGATGTCAGAACATAAGAACTAGGAGCAGGAGTAGGCCATCTGGCCCCTCGAGCCTGCTCCGCCATTCAATGAGATCATGGCTGATCTTTTGTGGACTCAGCTCCACTTTCCGGCCCGAACACCATAACCCTTAATCCCTTTATTGTTCAAAAAACTATCTATCTTTACCTTAAAAACATGTAATGAAGGAGCCTCAACTGCTCCACTGGGCAAGGAATTCCATAGATTCACAACTCTTTGGGTGAAGAAGTTCCTCCTAAACTCAGTCCTAAATCTACTTCCCCTTATTTTGAGGCTATGTCCCCTAGTTCTGCTTTCACCCGCCAGTGGAAACAACCTGCCCGCGTCTATCCTATCTATTCCCTTCATAATTTTAAATGTTTCTATAAGATTCCCCCCTAATCCTTCTAAATTCCAATGAGTACAGTCCCAGTCTACTCAACCTCTACTCATAATCCAACCCCTTCAGCTCTGGGATTAACCTAGTGAATCTCCTCTGCACACCCTCCAGTGCCAGTACGTCCTTTCTCAAGTAAGGAGACCAAAACTGAACACAATACTCCAGGTGTGGCCTCACTAACACCTTATACAATTGCAACATAACCTCCCTAGTCTTAAACTCCATCCCTCTAGCAATGAAGGACAAAATTCCATTTGCCTTAATCACCTGTTGCACCTGTAAACCAACCTTCTGTGACTCATGCACTAGCACACCCAAGTCTCTCTGCACAGCGGCATGCTTTAATATTTTATCGTTTAAATAATAATCCCGTTTGCTGTTATTCCTACCAAAATGGATAACCTCACATTTGTCAACATTGTATTCCATCTGCCAGACCCTAGCCCATTCACTTACCCTATCCAAATCCCTCTGCAGACTTCCAGTATCCTCTGAACTTTTCGCTTTACCACTCATCTTAGTGTCATCTGCAAACTTGGACACATTGCCCTTGGTCCCCAACTCCAAATCATCTATGTAAATTGTGAACAATTGTGGGCCCAACACTGATCCCTGAGGGACACCACTAGCTACTGATTGCCAACCAGAGAAACACCCATTAATCCCCACTCTTTGCTTTGCTTTGTCGGGAAGTGATTGGCCCTGGTAGAACCCATACTGGCCATTGAGCTGGCAAAGGAGCCTAAGATTTGCCAATACTGGGTCATTCTTTATTGTTTAGCAGATGTTTTATAGTTGTGCAGTAATTTCTCAGTTGCTCCGCCTTAGAAAATATTAGTGTTAATTTGACATGCTTATTAAAAGGCTGAAGATACAGGAATAAGATTTGAAAATTATTGATTGATGGTTGCACCTCTTCATGACTTTTAGCTGTTATTAAATTGTTCCGTGGTTTTTACGAACATTATCCTGATCTGAAGTTGGTTTGTTTTGTTGGGCACTGATCGATTCAAATTTTAACTTGTGATCTCTTCCACTATCAGTTTAATCTGAAATAGCATTCCAGTTTGTTTTCCTGTTTATGAAAATGTTCAGTGGACTAAGACATTGCTTACAACTCTTTGTTCTTCATGGTCATTGCTTTTGCAGAATTAAGATTGAATTTATAGCCTTTGTTGTATTTCAACAATAAAGTGCATTTACATAGTGCCCCATATGTAATCAAACATCCCAATGTGCTTCATAGAACCATAATTGAACATGAATTAACATTGAGACAAACATGGAAACGTTATGATTGGTGACCAAGTAAGTGCTTGGTTGAAGAGGGAGATTTCGGGGGCAGCACGGTGGTGCAGTGTTCAGCATTGTTGCCTACGGCGCTGAGGACCTGGGTTCGAATCCCGGCCCTGGGTCACTGTCCGTGTGGAGTTGGCACGTTCACCCCCACAATCCAAAGATGTGCAGGATAGGTGGATTGGCCAAACTAAATTGCCCAAGAATTGGGTACTCTAATTTTTTTTTTTAAAAGTGAGATTTCAACTGATGCTTTCAGGGAGGAGAGGTGAAAAGGAGATAAAAGATAAAGGAGCAAATTCCAGATCTTGTGTGTTGGCTTTCATTAACAGGGGGATTGAGTTTTTTTCTGCAGTTTTATAAATCCCTGGTTAGACCACACTTGGAATATTGTGTCCAGTTCTGGTCACCTCATTATCGGACGGATGTGGATGCTTTGGAGAGGGTGCAGAGGAGATTTACCAGGATGTTGCCTGGCCTGGAGGGCATGTCTTGTGGAGAAAGGTTGAGGGAGCTAGAGCTTTCCTCACTGGAGTGAAGAAGGGAGAGCTGACATGATAAGAGGTGTAAAAGGTGATGAGAGGCATGGATAGAGTGGATAGCCAGACTTTTCCCCAGGGCGGCAATGGCTGTCACGAGGGGACATAATTTTAAGGTGATTGGAGGAAGGTATAGGGGAGATGTCAGAGGTAGGTTCTTTTCAGAGAGTGGTGGGTGCGTGGAATGCACTGCTGGTGGAGTCAGTCATTCGGGACATTTAAGAGACTCTTGGACAGGCACATGGATAACAGCATATTGAAGGGGTGCCGGTTAGGTTGATCTTAGATTAGGATAAATGGTCGGCACAACATCGTGGACCGAAGGCCACGGTGCTGTACTGTTCTATGTTCAATGAAGGCATGGCCAACAATGCTCAGGTGATGCACAGAAGGCTAGAATTCTTGGAGGAAGTTATGGGAATAGGCTGGAGTGGCATTTGAACATGCGAGTCAAAATGTTTACCGTGAGGCATTGGTGAATCTGTTGAACAGTATTGAGTTTTTTTGGTTAGGGTGGTACCCTTAAAATGGATCTATAACTGAATTTGTTTGGTTTCTGAGAAGTGTCGGATGCTGAATTTTGAAAAGAACAGGATTAAGTTATTGTTAAAGGTTTCCATGTTAGTAAATGAATCTTCCAAACATTACTGAGTTCTGACCTATAATGCTGTAGGTGGGACTGTAAAATATGTTGTTGCTACAAGTTTAATTATATAGTGAAAACAGAACATTATTTTCTGTCGCATTCTTCAGGGCAATATTTGCTGGTTTGTCATAACAGCATGGTATGGGAAAAAACAATGGCTAGTAACTTCCTTCTAGCGGTGGAAAGTCACTGGCTAGATTGAAAAATGCGCACTTACCTGCATTTGGATATCGTGGCGAACCTTCCTCCTCCAGATGCAGCCTCTGATCTCCAGCATGGTGCGGGAGGAGGAGCATAGCCTTGTCCCCTTAATGCAGGGCCAGGTTGGGAACACCCATTGAGGGTAGGCATATTACCTGCAGATTGATATTGAAGACAACAGGCAACATGTTTAATAAGTGTTTTAAAGGTATGTAGAAGTTTTTAAAAACAGTTCTTTTTTGCTTTTTCATACGAGCATTGCTGTTATTGGTTCTTTTTAAGATGACATAAAGGTGATTATTTATAAGTGAAGATAGGTTTGGTTATTTGTTTTAAATCTGTGAAACCATTTCTTGCACTAACTTTTAGGTGTGGCATGCTTAAAAGTGTTCATCTGTTTTAATTTTGATTTATGGTCAGAAGATTTTAAAGTGCCCCAGGGCTTTTTACTTTCAATGTCCTTGTAATATCTGATCTTTAAATCTTTGTTTGTGGAATCACTGCCATGCAGACGAAAGCCATTCGGCTCATCGAGTCTGCACCAGCGCTCCGAAAGAGTACCCTTTGCAGGCCCACGCCCTGCCTGATCCCCGTAACCGCACCGAATGGTTGGACATTAAGGAGCAATTTAGCAAGGCCAATCCACCTAACCCGCACATCTTTGGACTGTTGGGAGGAAATGGGGGCAGCACAGTGGCACATTGATTAGCACACAGTGCCGGGGATCTTTGTTCAATTCTGGCCTTGAGTGAGTAAGGCTCAATTTTAACAAGGCCAATCGACCTAACATGCATATCTTTGGACTGTGGGTGGAAACTGGAGCACCCGGAGGAAACCCCTGCAGACACTGGGAGAATGTACAAACTCCACACAGACAATCATTAAACTCAGGTCCCTGGCGATGTGAGGCAGCAGTGCTAACCACTGTGCCACCGTGGTGTCCATATTGAGGCCATGACCATCTGAAACCAACTCTGCTGGGCCACCCATACGCCTGGGACGTCGGAGCCTAACCGCTGAGCAAATCTTCACGAAGATCGAGGAAGGATCTCAAACAAGAGGACAAAGGAAGCTCTTCAAAGACACCTTGAAGGCTTACCTCAAGAAATGGAACATGGGTATCAGTGCCTGGGAGACCCTTACTTCGAAGACACCTACTTGGATGAACCTCCTGATTAAAGGGACGCAACTCTTCGAGGGCACCCAATGGCAAGAGGAGTCCCGGGAAAGGAGCCTAAGAAAGGAATGCATGCGACCTGATTGTCCCTTTTTTGAAGGTGCAGCTCTAGGATTGGGCTTATCAGCCACGCAAGTACTCACAGAACCCATGACCAGTAACACTGAATATTTTAGGTAGACAATTGTACTCTATTATCGCCGAAGATTACATCAAACTTATTTTACATATTATAGTTCCTTTTAATGGAATAACAGCTTCACGACAAACCAGAGTCTAGCATTTTAAACATATGTATATTTTTAAACGCTAAACATAAATAATATACCGACAAAACAAATGCCTTGCGTTATCTCCTGCTTCTGCTCGATGATCCTGGACTGAGAAGTAAAAGTCAAAATTAGGT
Source organism: Scyliorhinus canicula (assembly GCF_902713615.1). Classification (NCBI taxonomy): domain Eukaryota; kingdom Metazoa; phylum Chordata; class Chondrichthyes; order Carcharhiniformes; family Scyliorhinidae; genus Scyliorhinus; species Scyliorhinus canicula. Next base: position 11,182,191 of record NC_052156.1, on the reverse strand, counting down.
GTAAAAACCTACCTTACATCGGGGCAAGGCAACCAATTTACCGCTGTCCCTGGATTTTTAATACAGCAGATTGAGACGAGCTCAAAGGGTTCAGTCTGTCAAAAAAGTGGGCCAGAAGTTTGAATGCTGCGTGCTTCCATCGTGCATGCCCAGGTGCATTCGTACTTTAGGGCCGTCGTGGATGGGTGGCAGTCCAGCGATTTTTAAGTTGGGGAGCAGACGGGAAGTTGTGGGCCGATGTGATGATAGCACAGGAGAGAAAGAATTAGGATAGGTCATTTTGGACCTGCTGTCCTTTCTGCCTTTCAGTTGACCTAACTCTCTACCTTTGCACCAAGCACCGTTATACTGTTGGATAACAAAAACCTACCAATCTCACATTTAAAATTTACAATTGAATTTGATTTGTGAAAGAGGGTTCCAAACAGAGATCCCTAATTTCACTCTTAGAAGGGCTAGCTCAGATGTTTAGCCAATGTCCCCCTAGTCCTGGATCCCTCATTCAGTGGAAGTAGTTTTTTTCTATCCACTTGTGTATTCATTTTTTAAAAATAAATTAGAGTACCCAAATTTTTTTTCCAAATAAGGGGCAATGGAACACAGAACATACAGTGCCGAAGGAGGCCATTCGGCCCACCGAGTCAGCACCAACTCACTTGAGCCCTCACTTCTACACTATCCCCGTAACCCAACGACCCCTCCTAACCTTTTTGGTCACTAAGGGCAATTTATCATGGCCAATCCACCTAACCTGCACATCTTTGGGTTGTAGGAGTGAAACCCACGCAGACACGGGGAGAATGTACAAACTCTACACAGAGTGACGCAGGGCTGGGATTCGAACCCGGATCCTCGGCACCGTGGGCATCAGTGCTAACCACAGTGCCACGTGCTGCCCTACACTACAGTAAGATGTTCAAATTGCGCAAGCATATTACTGACCGTTTGTCATTTTATATCTGCACAAATTAATTAACTTTATCCCCCAAAATAACCATTCCTCTCCCCTTATCTCGATTGCTGGCGACAAACAGATCTTTGAAAATGGCGATGAAAGGCCTCCACCTCGAGTGGAATACCTCCTCTAACTGCGAGCACCTCACACCTATTCCCCACATCCCGGGAAGAACCCCCGCATTCACGCTCTAGTCATATGATCCCTGTTAATCACTTAATTAGAATCCGGCTCATCCTGGCATAGGAGGAGGTTGAGTTCACCCGGTACACTATTTCACTCCAGGCCCCTCCCTCCGGTGCCACACCTAGCTCCTCCTCCCACTTATTCTTTGTCTTCTGACGGAGCCTTCCCTGTCTCCAGCAACCACCCATACATGTCAGAGATTTTCTCTTGCCCCAGCTCATTGCGCAATCTATCCAACAGCGTATGCATCGGGAGCTGAGGGAACAAAGCAAACTCTTTGCGGACAAAGTCCACATCTGCATATACCTAAATTCACTCTCCTGTGGGAGTTGGTATTTCTCCTTCAGCTCCTCCAGCCTCGCGAACCTACCCTCCACAAGCTAATCCCTGATCCTCTCGACCCTCTTGCTCTTCCAGCTCTTATAAGTTGCGTCCATCCTTGACAGCACAAACCTATTATTTTCACAGATTGGCACCAATACCGACATGCCCCCCGCAATCCAAAATGCTGCCTGAGCTGATTCCAAATTTTAAGGGATGAGCTGGGGAAAACCGGAGCGGGGCAGTGACGTTTAAGCACGTCCAGATCCAAGAAACCATCTCCATTTGCTCCCACTCTGCCCCACCCTCGCACTGCTGCACCTTTTCTACATTTGCCGCCCAGCAATAATACAATACATTTGGCACCACCAACACCCCCCCCCCGTTAGAATTTTCCACCAAGGGAAACCATTTTATCCTCACCATCCAATCTCTTCCCCTCATAATTTTGTACACCTCAATTAAGTCTCCCCTCAGCCTTCTTTTGTTCCAAGGAAAATAACCCCAACGTATCCAATCCCTCCTTGTGGCTACACTTTTGCTGCCCGGCAACATTCTTGTAAACCTCCTCTGCACTCTCTCCAGAGCAATAACGTCTTTCCTATAATGTGGTGACCAGAACTGCACACAATATTCCACTTGTGGCCTTGCCAGTGTTTTATACAATTCTAATTTTATATCCTTACTTTTATATTCTGTACCTCTGCCAATGAAGGAGAGCATTCCATATGCTTTCTTCACAATAATAATATAATAATAATCACTTATTGTCACAAGTAGGCTTCAATGAAGTTACTATGAAACAACCGTGTCTATTTGAACTGCTGCCTTTAGGAACCTGTGTACCTGTACACCAAGATCTCTTGCTTCATCTACCCCTCTTAATATATTTGTGTACTCCCTACAACTGTTTACCTCCTTAAATGCATGAGCTCACACTTCTCTATGTTAAATTTGTGCATTATGGCCCACTCATGTAACACCTGATTACCAAGATACCTGAATATTGTTTTAGCCAGCTTGAATGGCAAGGCTCCCTGCACCCTTACCCAGGGTATTCACCGGTAAGACCACACTCTTGGCTATATTAGGTTTGTGCCCTGAGAATGATCCAAACTTCTTTAACAACCCTATTATCCTCCCCATACAAGAATGGGTCCATACGTACAGTGACAAATCATCGCATAAAGGGACACCCGAGGCTCTACTCCCTCTTCAATGCCACTCCATTCCTTTGACTGAAGTTCGATGGCCATCTAGAAATTGCTGGATCTCTGAGTTCTCCGCCAGGGGCTCGGACCTATACGTCCTCCGATAAAATGTCTCTATTGCTCCATTGATTTTATCCGGAACTGTCACCAGTCCTCCCCCTTTGTCCCTACCTGAGCTGTCTCTCATGTAGTTGTCTATTGTCTCAAATGGTGAGCTAACAGTCAGCTAGCTAGCCTTTTTCATTAGAATACACCCTGTGAACAATGCAATTGGCTGACTGCCGTGCCAATTTGTACCAGATCGAGCTCCATCTGCAACCTCTCTCTCAGCTAACAGTTCTTTCAAGATACCATCACCCAACCTCTGCCGTTCCACCCTCCCAACCTTATTCCTATGGGCCTTAAATGATATTACCTCCCCTCTGATCCACCTTCAGGGGCTTCTCGAAGACCCTTCTCGACCAGCTTCTGAGCACCTTCACCACATAGTCGATGGCGCTCATACCTTTGATCCCCACTGGCAGCCCAACTATTAAGTTTTGACGCCTGGATCGGTTTTCTTGGCCAGCATTGTTACCGCTGCCTCCAGAGATGCGATCTAGTCACTGTGGTCCGAGACCACCTGATCCACCCCCGAGTCGTCGTGCCCTGTGATTCCATTCACTTCTGCACCATATCCAGAGCCCCGTGACGAGGAACTACTGCTTCCTCAATCGCCCTGGACAGATTCTGCATCTCCTGCCGGTGCTTCTTAAAATTCTCCCGAGATGAACTCCGTTAACTGCTCCGTCGGCAGTGGGAAGGGCGACGGCGACATGGCCAATTCCTCCATATTTTCCTTTGCTGCGCCATGAGGATCATCCAACTCTTGGGCGGAGGCTTTATTTGATTTCTGTCTGGTGTTGTAACGCAACAACCTTGCACATGGGTGGAGAAACCAACTAGCTTCAATTTCTTTGTTTTGTTTCCCACTAAAACGCTGGCAAACGGGTAGAAAGGACCAAAACCCAAGCCTCCAAGCGAGAGCCACGTTGTGACTGAGACCGATCAGCTCATGGTCGTCCGCCACTGGAAGTCTGATTTATGCAGTAAATATGTTCACATTTATGTTTACTAGTTTGCATATAATTGTAAAACTTGATTTTAATATCCTAGTATAATTTACTAATTGTGCAAGAATATGCAGTGGCGGTATTTTATGGCAGCAGAATGAGGATGATTATTCAAACTTGCACTGATTTTATGTTGTAGCATTTTTGCAGTTTGCTGCTTTGAAAAAAATGATTGGTGTACGACGCTGAGAGCTGAAGGAGGTATTTTGCAGTTTGGACATTTGAACGTTAATATGTTTTTGAGCAAGCACTGAATGTACCAACAGCGCTTTGATTGGATTGGATTTGTTTATTGTCATGTGTACCGAGGTACAGTGACAAAGATTTTTCTGCGTGCTGCTCAAACGGATCATTTTTACATGAAAAGAAATTACGTAACAAGGCGACACATGTAAATACACCATGTAAATACATAGACACTGGCATCGGGTGAAGCACACAGGAGTGCAGTAGTATACAGGATTGCACTCGTGTAGAAGGCAGTTGACCATCACCGTCTCGAGGGCATTAAGGGATGGGCAATGAATGCTGGCCTAGCCAGCAAAATCCACAACCCTTCAATGAATTAATTCAAAAATTGCTGATCCTGTATTCTGCAGTATTGCATTAAAAAATATTGAACTGTCAAACCAAATGCCTATCCATCAGCAACTGCCTCCTTCCAGTGTAATAAGCCAAGGACTGGTTGAATTGGAATGCTTTTTATTTTTATTTGCATAGAAAGTACTTGAATTTTTAATTTCTCTGCTTGAGGCAGTCATTTCCAATTACGTTATTGAATCGTATCTCTCCCATTAAAATAAAAACGCACTACGTAATTTCACTGTCTGCCAGTGAGTATATAATTAAACGTGTGAAATGTAATAGTATTTCTGTTCTGATTTTCGTTGTCTACACATCTGCACTGCAGGCCCAACTGCCGATGCATGGATTCAACCTGGGTTTGGGTTGCTTCTTCAATCCTGAAAAGTTTCAAAGTTGAAGGACGTTTATGGGCAGAAACTAGTAGCATCAACCTTGCTCATTTTGGAGTATAACTGTGGAGATATCCAAGTTAGCAGCTATAATGTTGATGAGTGGAGAGGAGAATGAGACTGAGATCCCCCTTTCCTCCCTGTTGAGGCCATTAGTTAAAAAACTTGTTAAGAACTTGAGTGTGGGGAATATTTAAAGGTGCCATGGGTTTCAGGAACTGTCATTTTTGATCAGCTGAAGGGAGGCAGGTACATGTGAAACATGTCAAGAAGGCCCCAGTCCAACACCATGACCCCCACAAAAGGATCAGCACAGCAAAGGCGCCTCTGAATTTGGGAAGGAGGCTCCCTTGACATTGCACATGTAGTGGAGTGAGCACCCAGTGCTCAAAAATGGGACAGTGCTGTTATGCCCCCTCCTGGTTTTGCAAGGGCAGACGAGTTGGAGGCAAAGCCATCAAGGACAACTGGACAGATACCTGTTGAAAAGGAAGACTGCAGATTGCAATGGAGGCATAATCGAAGACCCCTCCCACCCTCCTTACTCTTCAAACTTCTTCCATTGAACAGGCGATACAAAAGTCTGAGAACACGCACTGATTCAAAAACAGCTTCTTCCCTGCTATTACCAGACTCCTAAACGACCCTCTTGTGGACTGACCTGATTAATACTACACTCCTGCATGCTTCACCCGATGCCGGTGTCTAGGTATTTACGTTGTGTACTTGTGTTGCCCTATTATGTATTTTCTCTCTGATGTACACTTTGTGGCAGCTGCCATCCTCATCTAGGCTGCCTCCTATCTTCATCCAAGGTTCATGGATGGATGCCAAGGATGGCTACTTGGGTCACAAGGGGAGCTCCAGACAGAGGCGCAGTAGTGTGATTTAACTGATGCCACCTCGAGTGAAATACCTCCTCTGACTGCCTTGGCAAATTTAATTTTCTCTATCACATCCCCCAACCATGCTGAAGCCCTCGGTAGCACCACCGACCTCCATCCAAGTAGTATTTGTCGCCGGGCAATTGGAGCAAAGGCCATGACATTGACCCCATTTCCCTCCAGCAGCTGTGGCAAGTCCAGATATGCCAAAAATTGCCAGCAAAGGGCACAGCTCCAATCTCACCCCCACAATCATCAGCAGAGCCTCAAACACCAATGCCCAGAACTCGACCAGTTTCGGGTAGGACCAAAATATATGCATGTGATTTGCTGGCCCCCTCAGAGCACCTCACACCTATTCCCCTCATCCGGGAAGAACCCACGCATTCACGCTCTAGTCATATGATCCCTGTTAATCACTTAATTAGAATCCGGCTCCTCCTGGCATAGGAGGAGGTTGAGTTCACCTGGGACCGTGGCGCCGTGAGGCAGCAGGGCTAACCCACAGAGCCATCGTGCTGCCACCTGTTTTGACTTTCAAGCATCTGTCTATTTTTAAGGTGGCTGCATCCCGAGATAGCATATCTTTCAACTATTTAAAAATTGAATGTTGATAAAATCTGAATATGGTGACACCTAGATATGATTTATAATTGCTGTGTAATTCCACATTTTCCAGCTGCACTTCTTTATCTCATGGTACAACATCTTCTCATTTTTAATCTTTTGTGCTTAAGAGTCCAAAATTATTCTCCATTTAGCATTGTAAGACAGAAAATGAAATTACTATTCTGTAAACCATTAAGGCATCCTTTTCAGCTGTACAGAATATAGACCCATGATGGTCATTTGATCTGTAGATTCTCCTTATTCTGGTGTCTTGATTTCAACCAAAGTACAATTTCAAAATGAGTTTTACTTGTGACTTACTCCACTAGTTACTATGTGGGCAACATGGTAGCACAGTGGTTAGCACTGCTGCTTCACAATGCCAGGGACTTGAGTTCCATTCCCAGCTTGGGTCACTGTCTGTCTGGAGTCTGCACGTTCTCCCCTTGTCTGCTTGGGTTTCCTCCGGGTGCTCCGGTTTCCTCCCACAAGTCCCGAAAGACTTGCTGTTCAGTGAATTGAACATTCTAAATCTCCCTCTGTGTACCAAAACAGGTGCCATAATGTGGCCACAAGGAGATTTTTACAGTAACATCATTGCAGTATTAATGAAAGCCTACTTGTGACACAAAGATTATTATACGTTCTGTGCTTCGGCAGTTAGATGTTAAATGCACCTTCCTTTGCATATGTCAATTCATAGCGAATATAAGCAGATGGGAAAATTGTATTTTAGCAAGAGATATGTAAAAGTTGTATATAATGCAGACCAATGTTTCTCGTTCCCCTGTGTAGCAGGTTATAAAATTAAAGAAAGGTTAAATTAACAAACTGGATTGAAAGAGGAATTGAAAAACGGGAGGAAATTGGACCGTTTTCCCAGGGTGTGGGAAGTTTTATTTTTCACCTGACGTGATGCCTATTCGCCTTATGACTGCGTTGATTGTGTTGAGCAATAATATGCATTCGCACATTGTGTATTGGGTTGTTCCCCTTCAACATACAAAATCCAGGATTCCTGTAATCATTGTGTGTCTATATTCCGTGCAGCAGATTGAGGGCCAGTGCCATCACCTCCAGGAGAATTGGAGATGGTCAGTAAATGCTGACTATTAGTTTGTTGGATATTCGCTGCACATTGTATATTTATTTCAGGTGTTGCAAGCGATGGTCCAAGTCTAAGATATGCTGTTTCAAAGTTCTTATGAGGAGTCAGGATTGTAAACCGGTTCCAGATGCCTTCAATTGTCAAAATAAGAAATGGCATTCGGTCTTCTAACCTTCGGATACAGCACTCGAGAAGCTGGACCTCCCAAGGGATCTGACCTTATCCCAGAAAGAGGCAAAGAGGAAGTTTAAACAGTAATCTCTTTAAAAAGATTCCAAGTCTTGCATAATTGTCACAAGGCCTAGTCGATCCAATTAAGGGGACAAATCGTAATCAGCAATTATTGAAGTAATGAATTGCACATTTGTTTTCACACTATCTCAAAGAATCCCTGGAGTGCTTCCCCCGCTTCCAAATTGCTGGGAGCGCTGCTGATGCAGTTCCATCTAGTTCGCTAAGTCGATCTTGATAAAAGCACAGAAAATCAGAAACACCTGCCTGTACATCAAATAAATTTTGGAAGCGCTGCAAAGACCTTGACATAATCTTTCATGTTCTAACTAAGCTTAAAATCTAACCACTCTGGCCATTCATGAGACTACAGTGACTTCTTTTGTAATTTCAAAGCACCTGTCCCAATTCTTGCTGTGCATACCAACTGGAGAGTCAGGGCCCTTTCTATTCAGCAGATTAGAATAGCTCTCGCTGAAAATTAGAGATGCAAATTTAAGTGGATTTTCAACCTTCGCTTGGAGCTAAATGAGAACCAGGCAATCTGGTTTAAAAACAATCTGGAGCCTTTTATCAGAAGTACATGTGGTGTAAGCAAGAGCAAATTACCGCAAACCTTAAACTTGCATTACTCTTGGTTTAAAAACAAAACCAGATCAACAACCTTCAATGCGTCTGAATTCACTGTGTAACTATATGACAAAAAAACCCTGCTAAGATCATAGTAAGTTGCACACGTAACCACTCCAGCAATTTAAAACAGGCTTGTTTCCGGTAGAGAACTCGACTAAATGATTAAATGTTGGTGCAGATCATGAATTAAGGGAGGATGTCCAAAGCATTAAAGTAGATTTATTTTCACCTGCATCCTCTGCTTAATTAATTTATTTTCAACAGATGACATTTCACTGACAGATGCTGCGATCCAACTCTGGTACTTGTCATTTTACTATTATGTTATTGGTTACAAGAGAAACTACATTTTCTCCACCAGAAACGTTTCTCTGTGTTCACAATTCCGCTGGTGTTACCTGTGAGAGCATCTCAAAAAACCCCCAAAGGATAACCTGAAACACCGGTTCGTAATAACGTATTTTTGTTTGGAATGTTATGAGGAACTATGTACAACCCAGTGAGAAATCAGTCCAGTTGTTTAAGAAATTGAAGAATATTTATTAATATAAAAAAGAAAAAACATGACAAAAGACTAATATACACTGAAGTATATTAATAATGAAATAGTTTTATTTGAAGTTATCTCCTTATCAAAATATACCCATGTTCCTTGAACTTAATTTCCCAAGCGCCATCCAATTTTAGTAACTGTAGGTCAACTCCAGCTGATAGTTATCACATAGTACCGACTGCGTAGGTGACCAAGCCTGGAAAAACATCTTTTCCTGGTTCAGCAAAGGCACAAAACTGCGTCCTTTAGAGGGGAATATCTGCAATCGGCTGTAACTCTAGATGTTAGATGGAACAGGCCTACGTGCTCGGATCACAGGTAAAACTGGCCTGTCTGGCTGTTGGATTGAATACTAGCCTCTTTCCCAATGAGGATGCCAGCAGTTTGCACTGTTCAATCTCTTTGATATTCCCCTCTGTGGATTCTGTTGTCTACCGAGCTCAAATCCCTTGCTGCTGGAAGTTATCATAAGTATGGCCCCACTGATCTCCAGTAAACAATGATTTTGATATGGTCATTTGCACCTTTCCACACTCTTGCTAATCTTGTTACTGGGCAAATCACATCTCAGTATTCCTCTAGGTGTCTGCTCGTGTTGTTACTTTTCTGATATTTTGTTCTCAGCTCAAGTTCACTGTTCATTTTGCTAACTTTCCACATTCCTGACATCAGTTGCGTCAAATTGAAATGAAAATCGCTTATTGTCACGAGTAGGCTTCAATGAAGTTACTGTGAAAAGCCCCTAGTTGCCACATTCCGGCGCCTGTCCGGGGAGGCTGGTACGGGAATCGAACTGTGCTGAGCTACTGTTATCAATGCTAAAAAGCTTCAGATTGTTTAATAGCAGAAATAATGTAATGTGTGAGATGAAGACTATTTACTGGACAAATCGGAACCCTGAACCTGCTCAGCTCTCCATACTTCCTCAGGAAACTAAGGAAATTCGGCATGTCCACATTAACTCTTGCCGACTTTTACAGAGAGGCATCCTATCTGGCTGCATCACAGCCTGGTATGACAACTGCTCGGCCCAAGACCGCAAGAAACTTCAGAGAGTCGTGAACACAGCCCAGTCCATCACACGAGCCTGCCTCCCATCCATTGACTCCATCTACCCCTCCCGCTGCCTGGGGAAATCGGGCAGCATAATCAAAGACCCCTCCCCACCCGGCTTACTCACTCTTCCAACTTCTTCCTTCGGGCAGGAAATACAAAAGTCTGAGAACACACACGAACAGACTCAAAAACAGATTCTTCCCCACTGTTACCAGACTCCTAAACGACCCATTTATGGACTGACCTCATTAACACTACATCCCTGTATGCTTCACTTCACCCGATGCCGGTGTTATGTAGTTACATTGTGTACCTTGTGTTGTCCTATTATGTATTTTCTTTTATTTCTTTTTCTTTTCATGTACTTAATGATCTGTTGAGCTGCTTGCAGAAAAATACTTTTCACTCTGCCTTGGTAGATGTGACAATAAACAAATCCAATCCAAGAAACAAAATTGTTTTTGTTATTTTGTCAGAAAATATTAGCAACTGGATGATCACTTTGCATCAATTTAACTTGAATACTTTTCGTAGCTGTTTCTCTGCTGACCCCATCATCATTTGTCTGCCATGGTCTTATCTTCCACTCTGTTGTCTGTGCTTTTTATGCACATTCCTATTGTGTAAACTGTCAAACCTAATTCATTTTTTGTTCATTTGCAGTGCAACTGTCCTAAACCACCTGAATTATGTTCCTTTGCAGTAAACTCGAGATTTTAAAAAGAAAATCAGTTATGGGAAATAGCTGTCAATAAACAGACTGCATTTTGTTGCCCATCCCTAGATGTTCTTGAGAAGGTGGTGCTGGACTTTCACAGCTGAGTTGTTACCTGGCTACGTAGAGAGCAGTATAGAACCAAGCACGGTGATGCGGTATTGGAGTCATATACAGACCTGCTAAGGGTGGGAGGTTTCCTTTTTTATTCTTTTGTGGGATGTGGGTGTCTTTAGCAATGCCAGCATTTGCCCTTCCATAACTGCTCTTGAGAGGGTGGTGGTGAGCCACCGTTGCAGTCCGATGTGTAAGTGCACCCACAGTGCTGATAGGAGGGGAGTTTAGCATTTTGATTTCACGTTGGTGAGAAAATGGTGATTTAGTTCCAAGTCAGGATAACGTGTGACTGGGGGGGAAACTTGCAGGTGGTAGTGTTCCCACTTGTTTACTGCACTTACCCTTCGAGGTGTAGAGGTTCATGGATTTGGAAGTTGCTATTTAAGGAGTGATGGCAAATTGCTGAAGTTAAACATGTGTATATATGGTACATTCTAATGCCACTGGTCCTCGGAAGCATGACTGGGCAGGTTCTCAACAAAGTGCTCAAGGCTCTAGTTTTCTGGAGAAGGTTTTTTCAGCATTTTCAAAAAGAACATCAGTGTACCTATAAAATAGTCTCGCCCACTCCTGCACGCCCCTCCCCTCACTCATTCACTTTCCTCTCTCTTCCCCCTCAATCTCTTCCACCCTCGCCCTGTCTTCCCCTGCGCCCACAAGCACATACACTCCATTTCAATTTAGGAAGCAGTCAAGGCACCCCCCCCTCTTTTTTTTTTTTTTGAAGAGCACAATGGTAGCATTGTTGCCTCAAAGCGCCAGGCACCATGGTTCAATTCCGGCCTTGGGTGGCTGTGTGGAGTTTGTACGTTCTCCCCATGGCTGCATGGGTTGAACAACGCTAAGTTGCCCCTTCGTGTCCAGGGATGTGCAGGTTAAGTTACGAGGATTGGATGGGGGAATGGACCAGGGTGCTCTTTTGGAGGGTCGGTGCAGACTCGATACATAGGTACATTAGAATATAGGAGCAGGAGGAGGCCTTTTGGCCCTTCGAGCCTGCTCTGCCATTTATCACGATCATGGCTGATTATCCAACTCAATGGCCTAATCCTGTGTTCTCCCCATAACCTTTGATCCCATTCACCCCAAGTGCTATATCTGGCCGCCTCTTGAATAGATTTATGTTTTTAGCATGAATTCCACAGGCTCACCGCTCTTCGGGTGAAGAAATGTCGTCTCCTCTCTGTCCAAAATGGTTTGCGCTGAATCCTCAGACTGTGACCCCTGGTTCTGGACACACTCACCATTGGAAACATCTTCCCTGCATCTACCCTGTCTAGTCCTGTAAGAATTTTATAAGTTTCTACGAGATCCACCCGTTGTTCTTCTGAACTCCAGCGATAGGCCGCCTCCTGCACTGTAGGGATTCTGTGAAAACAGCCCTTCAGCAGAGCAACACCTGAGTAAAATAATTACATTGCTTTTAATTTTTTTTAACACAGTCTGATTGAATTTGACTAAGAAGATCATGTACTCCCCAAATATCTTCGGACTGCTTGGGAGAAAAATACAGGGCAGGTAATTCTGGATGTTTTTTGGCATGTGTTTGAACCTTTGGTCATACTTCAAACAGATGTTCTTGATTAAAATGTAGTTTAGTTTGGAAGCAAAGACCATCTCCTTGGAGTTGAATCTTGTTTGCAGATTAGTTTTTAATCCATTTTAAATGATTTCTCAAAATAGAGAGAAAATCTAGTTAAATCAGTCTCTATCTATAGAGTGAATTTATATATTATTCTGAAATAACTTCAGAACTGATAGATGACTGAGCACTTTATTGGGGTTAGGAATAGAAGATATAAAAAATGAAAATTGCTTGTTGTCACAAGTAGGCTTCAAATGAAGTTACTGTGTAAAGCCCCTAGTAGCCACATTCAGGCGCCTGTTCGGGGAGGCTGGTACTAAATTGAGCCGTGCTGCTGGCCTGCCTTGGTCTGCTTTGAAAGCCAGCTATTTAGCCCTATGCTAAACCAGATATTGGGGTGAGATGCCAGAAAACAAATGTTCCAGTTACAGGACTGATGTTAATGGGTTGAATGACCTGCAGCCAGCTCATGACAAAAATTGGTCATTATTCAATAGTATGAAAGATCATCGGAGTGTGTGCGAAGAGATATGGTTTCTATTTTTAAAAAAAATAGGTATTTGCCAAAGGTTAAGATGCAGGGAGGCCCAATTAAGCAAATAGATAATTGAGCTTACTCATCAATGGAAGCTCTTTTAAATCACAATTTACTAACTTTTTAAATCTCAAAACCTTACTCCTGATGTCCTTGCAAGGTAAATGTTGTCGACATCACTTTCTAGGCCTATGCTTTACGCAGGCTATTTCTTTTAAAAAAAATTTAGAGTAACCAATTATTTTTTTTCCAATTAAGGGGCAATTTAGCATGGCCAATCCACCTAACCTGCATATGAAATGAAAATGAAAATCGCTTATTGTCACAAGTAGGCTTCAATGAAGTTACTGTGAAAAGCCCCAAGTCGCCACATTCCAGCGCCTGTTTGGGGAGGCTGGTACGGGAATCGAACTGTGCTGAGCTACTGTTATCAATGCTAAAAAGCTTCAGATTGTTTAATAGCAGAAATAATGTAATGTGCTGCTGGTCTGCCTTGGCCTGCTTTCAAAGCCAGTGATTTAGCCCTGTGCTAAACCAGCCCCTGCATCTTTGTGTTGTGGGGGTGAAACCCACGCAGATATGGGGAGAATGTGCAAACTCACGGGACAGTGACCCAGGGCCGGGATTCGATCCCGGGTCCTCAGTGCTGTAGTCCCAGTGCTAACCACTGCACCACATGCCGCCTTCATAGGCTATTTAAAAAAACATGTAGAGTACCCAAATCACTTTTTTTTTTTCAATTAAGGGGCAATTTAGCGTGGCCAATCCACCTAACCTGCACATCTTTGGGTTGCGGAGGCGACACCCACGCAAACACAAGAAGAATGAGCAAACTCCACACGGACAGTGACCCAGAGCCAGGATCGAACCTGGGCCCCCGGCGCTGTGAGGCATCAGGGCTAACCCATTTTGCCACCGTGCTGCCCTCTCACAGGCTATTTCTAGGATGCTTTTCTTTGGTTACTTTTTAATCAACTCGACTACAATCTTTCATTATTTTAAATGCCTCAATCAGATCATTCTTAACCACTGCATCTTCATGGAACATGATTCAAATTTACCCAATTTCTTATGATTTAGTCACTTTGGTCTTGTGGATTGTTACAGCCCTGACTTCTTCTCCACCCATCCGTTTGTGATTTGCTTCCTCCTTTATGAGTAGTGGTGTTTTCCCAACCCCTCAGTTTTGGTGTGATCCAATTTCTATTAATGACTCCACAACAAACTTGTGGGAGGATGAACTCAAGAGAATTTGTTTATTTGCATATGCTCAAACGCAGGAGGATAGCAACGTAGCCTGCTTTTCATTCGAACGGTAACACTGGGACAGAGGAAGATTTACAGGGCAAAGACCACAGAAGAATTATTGTTACACTTGGGCCCAGAATCAAAGTCCAATGGTGTGATCCTTTTCTGAGGTTGGCAGGCTGAACTGATGCTGGATATTTCACCTTTCCAGTAGAGTTAACTTGCACAATGAGATTGGCGCACGGAGGTGAATCAGCCTTGTAGGCAATGGTACAGGATTTCCAGGAGAAAGAGTGTAGATTTGACCAGGCATTCAAACTTGGACAGTGCCCCTTTTCTGTGCTGCTGCTAGGGAGATGGCGAGATGGCACTGAGCTTTGCGGCTCCGCAAGGTGTACCTGAATAGGTGCCGGAGTGTGGCAATTTTCACAGTAACTTCATTGCAGTGTTAATGTAAGCCTACTTGTGATAATAAAGATTATTATAATTACTAGTTTCACCAGCTAGGGGTTAGAACATAGAACATTACAGCGCAGTACAGGCCCTTCGGCACACGATGTTGCGCCGTCCTGTGAAACCCCTCTAAAGTCCCTCTACACTATTCCCTTATCATCCATATGCCTATCCAATGACTATTTGAATGCGTTTAGTGTTGGCGAGTCCACTACTGTTGCAGGTAGGGCATTCCACGCCCTTGCTACTCTCTGAGTAAAGAACCTACCTCTGACATCTGTCCTATATCTATCACCCCTCAAGGGTTAATGTCACCTGCCTCCCATCTATCCACTTTGGTGTTGACAAATGGTGTGTATCACTTTGCCTGGATCCGTGTGACTGTTAACATTCCAACCATCGAGTCTTAAAGGGAGGTTGCGGGATCCTTTGGAGTTGCAGACGAATTGGCTCCAGTTGGCCAGGTCTGGCTTATGGAATGAAATGAAATGAAAATTGCTTATTGTCACAAGTAGTCCCACAAATGAAATTATTGTGAAAAGCCCCTAGTCGCCACATTCCGGCGCCTGTTCGAGGAGGCTGGTATGGGAATTGAACTGTGTTGGTGGCTTGCCTTGGTCTGCTTTAAAAGCCAACGATTTAGCCTTGTGCTAAACCAGCCCCAGAATAATAATCACTTACTGACACAAGTAGGCTTCAATGAAGTTACTGTGAAAAGCCCCTCGTCGCCACATTCCTGTGCCTGTTCGGGGAGGCTGGAACGGGAATTGAACCCGTGCTGCTGGTCTGGTTCTGCATTACAAGCCAGCTGTCTTAGCCCACTGTGCTAAACCAGCCCCTGGGTGCTCCCTGGAGACCATAGGGTCTGTTCAGAGATAACTGGATGCAAATTTCTTCGATACTGCCAAATAGCCAAGTGTCACATACAGACATCGCTTCAACCATTTTAAAAGATCTTTGTTCAATTTTTTTAAATTTTGGAAAGCATGAGGTCTTTGTCCAGTTACAGAATTATTTTTGGATTGTTGCTAAATGTACATCTTTTTATGTCATGTCTATGATTTCTAAGTCTGTCTGTAATTAACCATAGTCCACATCTCTCGCGTGACAAGTGGTTATAGCTTGAGGGACACCACTCTGAATCGCGGCTGACTAGGAATCTCTCCCATGGGCATGTTGGGAATATTTGCAGATTAATGATCAGTCTGTCTGGCCATGTCATGAGCACTCCTTCTGTAACCACGAGTGGAGTGAGACTTGAATCAGGAGATTCTGGTTGAGAAGCATTGACACGACCCACGGAATAACAAGACCTCCTATTTCCTAAGTAAGGGTGAGAAAAAGTAAAGATATTATTGTTTGTGACATTTGTACAGCATTTTGTATGGTGATAATACATCATTCATGTTCTAAATCTTAACCTAGCATCCCAGTATGTATGAATTGGTCCTTAATGCCTAATGCATCTGGATCCCTACATCCTTTTGTTTGTCTGTTTTCCTCCAAGAATATTCCCATGAGATTATGCTCTTATTTGCAAGTCTTAATATGTAAAAGTGAAATACTGCACACTTGGACCTCTGTACCATTGTTCCTTTCATGGGTTGAAAGAAATTTGGTGCATTTGCAATAATTTGCTGTGTTCGCAATTCACAATATCTTCTCTAATAAAACAAGCATTTTTGAGAACGTTTCAGCATGAAGGCTTCTTTTATACTGCCATCATCTGTAAAGTCCCACTCTGAGAATATAAATGCCATCTTAATTTCAAACACTTGTTGCAGTAATTAGTTGGTTGTCTCAGGAAGGAGTCAGCAGTTGCAGTAATTAGTTGGCTGTCTGAGGATGGAGTCAGCAATTCAATTTAAGTATGTTTTGGGATCTGTTCCAATGTGCGACTTGCACTTAAAAAAATTTGTGCATGATTCTCTAATCAGAATTTGATCAAACTGATTTAAAATATGTGTTGCACTCTTCTTAAAATATTATTTCCTTCCGGTTTCAAAGTGATCGTTACGCCTTGCAGGATTTGGAGACAGGATTTTACCCAAAATTATTTGTCCTATTTCATACTCATTATATCCCTGCATTCTATCACTCTTATGTTCTATTTTATTAGTGTTGCTGGTTCTCGCCTCTCCTAATTTTCTGATCCTTTCTAAAAATCGTACGTACTGGCAATGGAGTTCCTTAATTAGTACCATGTAGTATTTTGTGCCCTTAGTTTTTCAGTTTTGTTTGTAATATTCTGAACATTGGCAGAAAGATAACTTGTTTGGCGATTGCTTTTCTCGCCGCAGCCGCTCAGAATCTAAAACACTCTTCTTCATTTCTGAAGTACTGAACTATCTAATCTACCTTGTCCCAACTGGCTTATCCTGTGGCACTTTGTACAGAAATTGCTCTCTAACATACAGAAATTGCTCTCGAATTTTGTATCCCGCTCTCCATCAGCCTTTCCATGTCATTGGCTTCTGTGAAGATTGGTGTCAAGCTTTCTGTCACCTTTAAATCTTGTCTGTTATGTACCTTATTTTGACACCAAGAAGCATCTACATATTGAAGTCACCCATGATTATTGTAATATTGCCTTTCTTATATGCCTTACTATCTCCTGATTTATTTTCTGCCCCGCATCCTGATTACTGCTAGGGGGCCTGTACATAACTCCCTTCAGGGCCTTTTTTCCTTTGCGATTCCTCAACTCTAGCCACATTTTATGCCTTCTGACCCTATATCACTTATTGCTATCAATTTTAATTTAATTTCTTACTGACAAGGCAAACCTGTCCTTTCGATAGGATGCATATCCTTGGATATTTAGATCCCAGCCCTCATCCCCTTGTAGCCACATCTCTGTGATGCCCACAATATCGTACCCATCAATTTCAATGTGCGCGGCAAGCTCATATACCTTGTTTTGTAGACTGCGCACATTTAACTACAACACCCTCAGTCCTGCGTTGACCACCTCCCTTCTCATAGTTGCCCCTTTATCTGCTGACAATTTAGCCTGTGCCTGATCTAGCCTTTCAGGCCAGTTATCTTGCTCAGGTTACACCCCTTTAAATCAGTTTCAGAGTTGCTCCTCTTGCAGCTTGATTGACTTTCAGACTTGCACCATATAATAATTAAAGCGTTTGGCCAGGCACTCCGTGCCAGTTCAGCATTTATCCTTTTTAAACAATTGTCAGTTTTCACTAATCATTATCAGTTTTTCAGCAATATATGAACTTTTAATTTAATGTTTAACAGTTACTTACTTTGGAATTTTTATTTGGGTTAAACTTCCTTCTAGAGTAGCTGCTTTCACGAGCAATGCTTTAACAAATGATAGATGTGTCAGGCAACCAGTATGATGGACCCTTTCTGAATATTGTCGCTTTCTGAAGCCTGGCCGTACAGATTTCCTTTATATCCCCGCTGACACTACTGGATAGTCAGGTCCCAGAGTGGAATCCTGGCTTGGTAGATGAGAACTTTTTTCTTGTTTAGAGGCGTGAATGAACAGAGTTGCAGAACTGGCAATTAACTTCTAACAAATGAATAAAACATTTATTAAACAAGAAAAGATTAAATATTCCTTCCCCCACCTGTATATTCATAGATGTGCACATGTTTTTAAGGACAACACAAGTTACAAGATGTATCTTGTCCGCTTTTATTCTCAGTAAGTACACCGTCCATGTAAACCAATAGGCTAACTGTGATCAGACACAACACACTCTGAAACCACCTGTTTTGCCCAAACAGCGCTGTCCCTCTGGTACCTTCACCAATGATGCACTTCCAGGATTTCAATTTCTCCTTTCTGTCTTCCTCTGCCTTGGATTGCCACGTGCATTTAAGCTTCTCCACAATTTCTTTTTATATTCAGTCATAAGAATTGGGCGTCACTGGCTGGGTATCTCTCGGGTATGCAGCCGAGACTTCACAGGCTCTATTAAGATGTCACCAAATGTTCGATTTACCTCTGATGCCTGGCTTCTCATTTCAAATCTGGCCCTTGCACCTGTCTCTGCACCAAATAAGACCGTGTTTAATTCTTTGTTCCTTAAACTTGTGTTCCTGAAACATACATTTTGTTCTCCCTAGTTTCTGGAATTTATTTTCTTTTGGGAAGTCTGCTTTTTCCCATCTCCCTACTCTCCTGTCCAGCTCCTCCTGTGTCCAACTTAAAACTTAAGTTTTTTCTAACCTAGGTTGGGACCTGGTTGCTAAGCAATGGCCTAGTTCTCCTTTAAAGACTGTTTGCTTTCCTGTCATAAATTCTCATTACCACTCTGAAGTCATTAACCCTTTCAAATACAGAATCATAAAATTAAACTTAAAGCTATATCTTATTTCTGATACCCACAAATGCAAGTATAGATTATTTAAAACAGCTTTGATGAAGCATTATTCAGACTGCATGTTAGCTCTGTCCACTGTCAGACCGGCAGAGATTTTTTTCCAGCTTTTTCTGTTTTGACTATTTAAAACTACCTCTGTTTCCTGATGAGACATAATTTGATTGACGCTTAATTTCTACTTTGAGATGAGAAAAAGGGTTTTCAATTTTTACCCCCCCCCCCCCAAAGTTGGATTGAAACTTAATTTTGCGCACCAGGTGAGCTGTGCTCTGTGCTGAGTTCCTGCCAAGGTCAGCGACATCAGAACAAAGTCATCCCAAAGTTGGAATGAAATTTAGTTTTGTGCACCAGGTGAACTGTGCTTTGAGTTCCTGCCAAGGTTAGTGGCATCAGAACAAAGTCCAGGTGTTAACAATAATAATCTTTTTAATAATATGTTGCATGCCTTTTAATGCTGATCGTAATTGGATAGCAATGTTCTTTTTTTCTACAGGTGGACTTTAGGTCATATCTAAATTTATTGACTGCTGTAAAATGTCACTGTAGATTTCAAATATTAATTGAGGGGAAAAAAACAAAATGACCCAAAGTCTTTTCTTCACGAGCAACGCAAAACAGGTGCTGGCTATGTGCTTCGAAGGTGAATAAACAAATCTCATTATGGAGCTTTCAAAGAACAAAAAGTAAAGACAAAAGCGAAATAAAAGTTTGTACATTTCTTGTGTATGTATCTGTACTTTCATGAAGCTTTATTCATGCTTAGAGGCTCAGTCTGTTGATTGTGAACCATCTAAATAAGATGCATCATTAAATTTGAATTTTTAGATGTGGGTTGGATTAAAATTTTCCATACAGATTGAACATACTCGAACGCACAATATAATATTAAAAGTAATTGAGTTCTGTTGTCTAGTCAATAGAACTGACCGTAAAAATCGGGGGATTCATGCAAGACCATAAGAAATAGCAACTGCATTTGGCCATTCAGCCCTTCGAGCCTGCTCAGCCATTTAATAAGATCGTGGCTGATCTAATACTCTCACTTTCCTGTTGTATCTCCGTAACTCTTTATTTTCTCGATTGATTGAAACATAGCAATCTCAGCCGTGAAACTGGTAAAGGACTTGGCCTTCACAACTTCCTGGGGTAGGTAAAGAATTCCAAAGATTCACCACTTATTGAGTGAAGAAATTCTTCCTCAAACCTGTCTTAAATGAGCACCCCCTTATTCTGTGACGACACCCCCTGCTCCTACATACACCAATGAGTGAAAACATCCTCCCAACATTCACCCTGTCCAACACCCCAAGAACCTTTTGTTTTAATCATATCATCTCTTATTCATCTGTACTCTTCAGTACGCTCAATCTTTCTAGTAAACCAATCATTCTAGTAAGCCTCCTCTGTACTGCCTCCAGAATGATGAAGAGTGATGTTGCATTTTTATGCAGCATTTAAAAAAGATAATTGCATTTGCCTTGATGGTAAATGCATAAGTGCTTTGTACTAATCCAGCACCAAGTAGCCCCAGCCAATTTGGAAAATCAGCTCTTTAGATTACATCAGAGTTTACAAATGTGATTATTGTACTTTTGTTGTTTGTAGTGGTTCAGCAATTTCCCATTGATCATAACTGTCTACAGTATCTGCAAGCGCCCACGGATTTTAAAAACAGATGAGGAAATTATTCAACCAACTGGAATGAAAGATGTAAGCAAAGAATAAGCACTGGTATAGCTGGAAGTGCTTTTTTTTAGGAACTGAATTATGTTTCTCCCCCAAAGGTTATTGTAGCTGTGAGCAGGGCAGTTTTAGAATTCAGCAATTTGGTACTATTTGGCCCCAAATTTTGGTCACTTCCCCTGATAACTCCTTGTATTGTAGCTTTGTGTCATTGTTGTCTGATTGTGCTTCTGGGAAGCACCATATAAATGCAAATTGCTCCTGTTATGTTTAATCCCAGGTTTAACTCCTGGTGGTCTCCATGTGTAATGCATTATATACTATATACATGCTTGCCTACTTATTTCTATTTGTCAGTACTTGCTTTTTGAGAAAGAATGAAGTGAGTCCTTCACTAGACGAGTTTGACATAATTTATCCCTAGGTACAGAAACGCACTTTGGGTGTGCACAGAATATTGTTAAGAAAGAAACATTTGGTTAATTGGTCAGTGAAATAACTGCGATTGTTTGATCAATTCTAGAAATTCTTGGTGTTTTGAAGTGGCAACATCATTGAAAAAGTTGTTGAGGGAAGGTTTCTGGAAGAAAGATGGTGACAACTGCATTCTTGTTGGAGGTGCCCAATGTGTTCTTGGTTCATGTATCAATCGTGGCTCACCTTGGAGTCAGAAGATTCTTGGTTCAAGTTCCACTCCAGGAATGAAAGTCAAGTCTGACATGTTAGTGAAGTGTAGTACTGAGAGAATGCTGTGGGAGGTGCTGAAACCAGACCCTGTTTTTTCCACCACAGCTGTAAAATATCCCACGACGCTGTTTTGAAGAGCCGGGGAGTCCTGGCCAATATTTATTCTTTAATCAGCATCACAAAAATATAAACTGCTTGTGATGAGAATACTGTTAAATGGACCTTGCATGCACAAATTGGCTGCTGCATTTTCTGCATTATTTGCAGATTGAACTTTGAAAAAGTATATTGTTGGCTATAAAATGCATTGAGAAACCTGGTGGTTGTGAAGTGCTTTATAAATGTAAGTCTTTTTTTCTTAAATATCATGTCTTACATTACTTAAAGTATAAAGCCGAATGGCCTCCATCTGCACTGTTTAAAAAAATAAATAAAATAAAAGTATAATTATTCTTGGTATATAAGCACATGCACGAGGCAAGCAAACCTAAAACCACATAAAGCAACAAGATAATTGACTTGAAATTAATTTGCCCGTGCTGCTGTTGGTTGTTGGGAGACAATTTGAGCAGTAGACGAACAAAGCACCCTGCTTCTGAAATAGTGGCTTGGGGTCTCTTGTATCCAGCTGGATGTTAGTTTCAACAACATATGCCCACTGCGATAAAATCCGAGAGTAGTGCTTGAACCCAAAATCTGTGGACTTGAAGGAAAAGTATTGCAAAAACAGTGAAGCGAAGAAAATGTTCTAGTTTAGGCTGGTTGGTGAAAGTTTTACGTATTTAGGGATACAAGTGGCGGGGGACTGGGGCAGGATGCATAAGCTGAACTTGTCCAGACTGGTTGAGCAAATGAGGAGCGAGTTCCGGAGATGGGATGCGCTCCCGCTGTCAGTAGCGGGGAAAGTGCAGATGGTGAAGATGACGATCCTCCCGAGATTCCTGTTTATTTTTCAGTGTCTCCCTATTTTCATTCCGCGGTCCTTCTTTAAAAGGATCAATAAAATCATCCTGGGATTTGTTTGGGCGGGGAATTCCCCGCTGGTAAAGAGTGGGATGCTTGAAAGGAACCGTAGTGAGGGGGGGACTGGTGTTGCCGAACCTCAGCAACTACTACTGGGCGGCTAACATAGCCATGATAAGGAAATGGTGGTGGGTATAGGGTCGGTTTGGGAGCGGGTGGAGGCTGCTTCGTGGAGGGGCACCAGCTTGGCAGTCCTGGTCACAGCTCCTTTGCCGCTCCCGCCGGCCAGGTACTCCACCAGCCCTATAGTGGTGGCGGCTCTGCGGATTTGGGGCCAATGGAGGAAACATGCGGGGGAAGTGGGAGCGTCGGTTTGGGCCCCAATATGTGACAACTACCGATTTGCCCTGGGGAAAATAGACGGTGGGTTTCGAGCGTGGCGGAGGGCGGGGTGGGAAGGATGGGCGACTTGTTCCTGGAAGGGAGCTTCTTGAGCATGAGGGCGCTGGAGGAGAAATTCGGGCTGGTGAGGGGAAATGACTTCCGGTACTTGCAGGTGCGGGATTTCGTACGTAGACGGGTCCCGTCCTTTCCACGCCCCGTCCTTTCCACGCCTTCCACCAAGGGGGATTCAGAACAGGGAAAGTTTCCAGAGGAGAGGGGAGAGTCTTGGATATTTATAAAGAGCTTATGGGAGCAGAGGACACAGGGACCGAGGAACTGAAACTCAAGTGGGAGGAGGGGCTTGGTGGGGAGTTAGACAGAGGCATATGGGCAGACGCTCTAAGGAGAGTAAACGCAACCGCAACATGTGCCAGGCTCAGCCTGATTCAGTTCAAGGTCGTTCACCGGGCCCACATGACAGTGGCCCGGATGAGTAAATTCTTTGAGCTGGAAGACAAGTGTGCTAGATGTGCGGGAGGACCAGCAAACCACGTTCACATGTTCTGGATGTGTCCAAAACTCGGGATACTGGCAGGGATTTGTGGACGTCATGTCCTGGGTACTGAAAACAAGGGTGGTGATGAGCCCAGAGGTGGCAATTTTTGGGATGTCGGGAGGATCCGAGAGTCCAGGAGGGGATAGAGGCCGACGTTTTGGCCTTTGCTTCCCTGGTAGCCTGCGACAAATACTGTTGGCCTGGAGGGACTCAAAGTCCGAGGTATGGCCGTCTGACATGGCAAGCTTTCTCTGCTTGGAAAAAAATCAAGTTCGCCTTACGAGGGTCACTATCGGGATTTGCCTGGAGGTGGCAACCATTCATCGACTTCTTCGCGGGGAACTAATCGTCAGCCGTTGGGGGGGTGGGGGGTAGAATAGGCGGGTCTATTTGCGAGACAGGAGCTGTTATTTGCACTGTTTGTGTAATTGATATTTGCACACTAATGTATATTGTTACTGTTTACAATGCCAAAAATACTTCAATAAAATTGTTTGTTTAAAAAAGAAAGGAAATGTTCTTGTATTTGTTCTCTGAAATTATATTGTTTGTTTTTAAAAGATTACTTTTAACGTATGTTGACATGAAGCATTCGTTTAATTATTTAAAAAAAAATCTAAAATCTACAGAAGCCACACTGTATAATTTTTGGGTGATCAACCTTTCTTAAATTTACTGCATTAAGATTCTGGGCCAGACCTCAGCATTTGTTAGGATACCGAACAAGAATCCTAACACTTAAAACATTTTTTTTATATAAAACTGAGAAAAAGGATACTTTGCTCCAGTAGCGGTTCAACTGATAAATGTTACATGAAAACAAATTTTTATTAACACTGGATTAAATTACATTAACATCACTGAAAATAGCTTACAATTAACAGTTAACAATAAAAGAAAATCCTTTTTACTTCTAACTTATACATTCTCTTTCTCCAATTAAGCAAAGCCCATCACGGGTCAAAAGCAAGTGACAGGGTTACTTGCTGTACACTTGAATAGAGATTTCTTGGAAAGAATAATTGGAGAGAGCGAGATCGCGATCCTTTTGGGAAACAGCCTGCCAATCCTTCTGTCTGTGTCAGACTGGAGCTTAACCTGACAGCCTTGGCAATAGCTGCAGCGCAACTTAAAGCTCCTAGCAAAACTAAAAGCTCAACTGCCTACTACAGACCTGGCTCCTCCCATTAATTGCATCATCTTTATTGTTCCCCAATCCGCTGGTGTCAGTAGATATGTTGATCAAAAAATTACCAATAATAAGCATTGTTATGATATATGCCAGGTCAGATATACCCATCTGACCAAATACCAAAGGGAAATTTGGTCAAGCTATCACAACAATTTGTATTTTATTATGAGAAAGTAGGGATGTCAGAAGTAGAGATTCCAATACCATTCTTCAATATTTACATATTAAAGTAAAGTATTTATTAACAAAAGAATACTTAAATACACAGGAGCACAGTTAACATTAATCTGGCAAACATTTCTCAAGAGCTCTACTGAATTAGACTCACAGTAAACACCCTGTTCCAGGTAGCAGTCCCCAGTGATTCTTAATCTATTAAACTCCAGAAGGCATCCACTATTGCCAAAGGGGGAGATATATTTATAGGTCTCTCTCTCTCTCTCTCTCTCTCTCTCTCTCTCTCTCTCTCTCTCTCTCTCTCTCTCTCTCTCTCTCTCTCTCTCTCTCTCTCTCTCTCTCTCAACAATGGAAACCCAAGGCTCGTATCAAAGCCATGCATTCTGGAATGAACAGACACTGCTCTGGGGTATCTAGAGACTGTTTACTTGTCTATCCAAGCATAGCGCAGTCTTCAAGATAACATTTGGCCACTCCTAACACCATTTTCAATCTTTTCTTAAATATGTTTTTATTGTTACATCCATTGTTAGTTATCTTTCCCAGTATATATAAATCTGCCACATTGTCTTCATAGCCACTACATTCGGGGAGAAATAAACTTAATAACATTGCTTTGTTTAGCTATGATATTGTGTCAGTTTTAAACCTTCCTTTTTTATTTCTCTTTGACATTCAACAAGTAAACCGACAAACCTTTTATCTCCTCATGCAAATTTCCATCCATGTTGTTTAATGTACCCCATTCTAGTTTTGCTTATCCCCACTTCAAATGCTTGCTTTTCCACCTAAATCTTTTGGTGATTTTAAACTTTGCAGTCTGACTGTCTTCAATTTAATTAAATTAATCACATGCACCCAGTCCCCACAAACCTAATCCAGAATATCCCACAAAAATTATATTTTTCTTAGTAATTTAATCAGAGTACATTAAAGTGCTTTATCCCTGTCAAAGAAAACAAATATTTTAATGAAAATCAAAGTTATTTCCAACCATGTGAAGGGTATTTCATTGTGCTGCGTTGTACGAGTCCCTTCAAGAAATATGTGTTTCTCAAATGGCAGCAGTGATGTCAGTGTGGGTGGAGCTGGGCTGCCTTTCTGTCTTTCACTTTCATTTTTAAGCTGAAAAGCTGCTTTGTGGCTCTGTTTAGTTTTGTTTTAGATTTGGAGAAGCTGCAGTCATAGCAGGATGTGTATGAATCTCTGCAAGCTAAAGAATGTTCATTTGGTGATTTCAAAGTGGTAACTGCTCTCAGTAGAGAATTTAAACCTGCTGTAAAAAGGTTTTTTTGTCTTATGGATGTTAAAAGGAAAGGTTAAGGGTTACTTATAGTACTGTATTCTTTGGGTGGGGGATGTATTTGAATTGATGGTTGCTAAGATGTTCACTGATATAATGTTAACTGGGTTCATAGAATAAACATTGTTTTTGTTTAAAAAATACTCTTAGTTCTCTGTTGCATCACACCTGTAAAGTGGGCCTTTGTGTTCCCCATAACCAAAATGCATTTAAAGTTGTGGTTCAGGGGAACTCCATGATACACTTGGGGTTCTCTCAACCCTGGACCATAAGTGTCTTCCCTGCTAAGGCAAGAACATTGGGTATTGCCTACTTCTATGTTTCAGCGCTCTGGTGGACAGTCAGTACCAGAAGCAAGGATTACCCGTTATAAAATATTATCTTGGACTCTGTCTTTCCTGAGGACATTACTGAGTCTATGTAAACCAATAAGCAAAATGAGGTCAGACACATACTTAAACCAAGTGACAGTTACCACACAAAATAACTTCTGGGGGTTTCTCATCAAATCCTCCCAGCTGCTTGTCCCACTGAGCTAACCGAAATATAACGATCCCAGACCTGTGACTAGGTTACTGGACGGAAACCCGAATATTTGTGTTTATTTGTAAGACTGCGGCGGAAAGACTGATTCACTCCAAGAGTAATTGCATGAAGAAATAGGGCTTGGTTATTTTAAAAACACAACTTTATTATGACTACAATATCAAACATTTTAACTTCACACTCGAAAAGAAGGTTACAATTGCCTGTTTAAGGGCAGCACGGTAGCACAAGTGGGAGGGGTTATTGGGTTACGGGGATAGGGTGGAAGTGGGTAGGTGCTGACTCGATGGGCCGAATGGCCTCCATCTGCACTGTATGTGCTATGTGAACAAGACTACTCAATTTTCCATTAAACAACAAATGAAACAGACAACTCAATCTATCTTACTGTAGGAGAATTGTGGACTCAGTCAGGCAGATCAGAATTCAACTCTTCTCTCCAAAGTTTCTCCACAAAACCCGCTTCACTCCACAGCTTTCTCCACAAAAATGTCCATCTCCACAGCTTTCTCCAAAAACCACCTCTCTCTACAGCTTCTCAAAATGTCTCTCTGCATTCATTGACTCCACCCAGCAATTAGCTCATCTCCCAAGGGGAAAGGCAAATTATCTCTGCAGGCTGCAAAGCACCTGAACTCCTCAAGGACTTTCCCAGTCAAACTACAGTCCATTAGCCTAGACTGGAAAACACATTCCTTTGTCAATTTCAGATGATACAAAGTTAGATGGGAGTATGAGCTGTGAGGAGCATGCAGAAATGGTTCAGTGGGATCTTGTCAGGTTGAGCGAGTGGGCATATGCATGACAGATGCAGTATAATGTGGGGCCTCACGGTAGCATGGTGGTTAGCATCAATGCTTCACAGCTCCAGGGTCCCAGGTTCGATTCCCGGCTGGGTCACTGTCTGTGTGGAGTCTGCACGTCCTCCCCGTGTGTGCGTGGGTTTCCTCCGGGTGCTCCGGTTTCCTCCCACAGTCCAAAGATGTGCAGGTTAGGTGGATTGGCCATGCTAAATTGCCCGTAGTGTAAGGTTAATGGGGGGATTGTTGGGTTACGGGTATGTGAGTTTAAGTAGGGTGATCATTGCTCGGCACAACATCGAGGGCCGAAGGGCCTGTTCTGTGCTGTACTGTTCTATGTTCTATGTTCTAAGTATGAGTTTATCCACTTTGATAGCAAAAGATAGGGAAGCAGATTATTATTTGAATGAGTGTAAATTGATGAAGGTGGATACTCAGCGAGACCTTGGTGTCCTCGTGCATCAGTCACTGAAAGTTAGTGCGTAGGTACAGCTGGCAGCAAAGAAGGCACAACGAGAGAATTCGAATAGGGATTTTTTACTGCAATTGTATCGGGCATTGGTGAAGGCACACCTGGAGTATTGTGTGCAGTTTTGGCATCCTCATCTGAGGAAAGATGTTCTTGTTGTGGAGGGAGTGCAGCAAAGGTTTACCATGCTGATTCCTGGGATGGCTGGATTGTCGTATATTAAAGACTAAGTTGCTTAGGACTATATTCATTGAAGTTTAGAAGAATGAGAAGTGATCTCATAGAACTGGTAAAATTTTAGCAGGATTTGACAGGTTAGATTCAGAAAGGATGTTCCTGGTGGGAGAGTCCAGAACTAGGGGGTCATAGTTTGAGGATAATGGGTAAACATCTTGAGGATTGAAGTGAGGAGAAATTTCTGGACCCACAGAGTGGTGAACCTGTGGAATTTACAACCACCGAAAGTTGTTGAGGCCAAAGAAGAATTAGACATAGGTTTTGGGGCTGAAGGAATCCAGGGATAATGAGGCGGGGATATTTTAAACTTGATGATCAGCCATGATCATAATGAATGGCAAGAGCACTCTTAAAGGGCCGAATGACCACCTCCTTCTATTTTCTATGTATATTTCAGTGTGATTTCACCTTTTGGCTGCTATAACACCCAGGCCATGCAAAACAGAATTCTTTCAGAAACTAAATCATTGCGGTCAAACACATTCCAACCCCAGGTTTTTAAACCCTAAAATTGCCCAATACTTAGAATCCAATATTCCTAAAGTCTTCCAGTTGTCGCAGGTATTACTGGAACTCCATCCTTCACATGAGAGTTTCCAAACTCCCACTCACAAAGAACACACTTTGAAATCTTTTTGCAAAAAAACACTTTCTGATGAATTCACCAAGGATCCACATCCAGGACTTCAACTCTCCTTTCAGTGTTCCTGTACCCTGGGATGCCACATGCACTCAAGCTTCCATACAATCTCTTAAAGGTTCCCGGCCACGCCAATAGAAGATCGTTGCTTCACAGTGTTGAGGTGTCACCTAACTTATGATTATTTCTGATGTCTGGCTGCTTGTTAGCTGACCTCTCCACGTATGTACCTGCAGTTCAACTGGGAGTCTGTCTCTCTCTCTCTCTCTCTCTCTCTCTCTCTCTCTCTCTGCCCCTTTCTTTAATTTCAGTGAACCGTACCTTGTTCAGATGTTGATTCTATGCCCCTTTGAATTTACTATCTTCATTCCCTGGTTTCCCCTTAGCTTCTGGGACATGCTTTATGTCCCTTACTCTATTGTCCTGCTGCCTGCTTTTGTGATAAATCTCTTGCTTCTGGGTGACCTGGTTCTAGACTGAAACTCAAAATGCTTCTGCTCTTCGGTAAGGCCCTCTGGTTGCTCAGCAGATTTGTTTTTTTTTAACCCCCTGTAATTGCTTTCAAATCATTAAACCTCAATTTCAGTGCAGGCAATGTTTAAAGGGAAACCTTTAGACACGCACCTTTGTTAACATGAAGCTAGCTGAAGTTTTAACCCTTACTTAGGGCACAAATACAGAAACACAAATTAAGCTTAAAATTCTACCTTATTTCTAACACAATACAAGCATAAATTATTAAACTATCTCAATTTCCTAACATACCCCTCCAGCTTCGGGCAGGACCAAAACATGTGAAGATGGTTTGCAGGGCTCCTCCCACAGCGCTCGCACTCGTCCTCCAGTCGGCTCATCCTCGCCCTTGTGAGGCGCAATGCAATTTCTACGATTAACGTTGTATATGAAATGGACAGTACATGATTTTGTTATCCGTCTAATTGGAGCTGCTTTTGATGTGTTGTGACTGAAGCAGCTGCAATAGGTCCAATGTCTACTTCAGGAAATCAGAATTAATTGAAAAAATCCCATGTAATGCTGAGATCATCGTATATTGAAACTTCTGTGGCTGAGTGAATGTGCATCAACGATTATCATGTTTGACCATCCCATGTCCCTCTCAACCCTCAGCTTTGGGAACTTGCTGAATAGAGATGCACTGGCTGAAAATGTGACCTGGCATTCATAGATGTCATGTTAACAGTGCATACTGCCACCACCGTATGATTCACTGCAATTGCAGTATTCAGGGTTTTATTTTTGCAGGGAGGGAGGAACTTGGTAGAATACATAACTCTTTTCTGCAAATGGTGCCTCTTTAATCTTGGACCATGCCCTTCTTGCTCCGTTCAGATTTTACAATGCCCAACAGTGCTATGCATTTTTCATAGAATTTACAGTGCAGAAAGAGGCCATTCGGCCCATCGAGTCTGCACCGGCTCCTGGAAAGAGCACCCTACCCAAGGTCAACACCTCCGCCCTATCCCCATAACCCAGTAACCCCACCCAACACTAAGGGCAATTTTAGACACTCAGGGCAATTTATCATGGCCAATCCACCTGACCTGCATATCTTTGGACTGTGGGAGCAAACCGGAGCACTTGGAGGAAACCCACGCACGCACGGGGAGGATGTGCAGACTCCGCGCAGACAGTGACCCAGCAGGGAATCTAACCTGGGACCCTGGAGCTGTGAAGCAATTGTGCTATCCGCAATACTACCGTGCTGTCCATTCTGGCCGATCATCTCCTTGAGCAATGTAGAGTGTAAAGTTCCACGAAGACTCCATCACAGCACTATAGTGTAAGAGGGAAGAAAAGTCCCCCACCCCCCCAAACTCCCCAGCGCTAATGGCTGGAAGGTAAATGGCAGTGAATGGATACATCGATAAATGATTGAATGGGCAGGGGGTTAGTCAGATCAGGTCAAAACTCTGCCTCAGAAACTCAAGCTTATTTACCATTTAACCCAAAGGTCACCACTTATAATGATACAAGATTTGTTGATGCTTTACTGAATGTTGGTGTGGATTGTGTCCATAATCGGTCTTTTTACAATTTCAGACTTCTGGGAAATTCCACCAACCGAGCCAAATTGACGTAAAATTTTGTCTCTTGAAGATTTTGTCATTTGACTTAAAAATACGGCATGATCTTATCCACATTTCATTATTTTTAATGCAAGGCAGCAAAACATACAGTGCACTAAGTCAAGTTTACAACCATGGTGGATTTAGAATTGCAGTGGATTTGGGAATCGCAGCAGGGCAAAAGACTTAGTTTCTGCGATGCAAATCCAGAATATACCCCCGCCCCCCTCCCAAGATGATTTTGATGGTGTGTGCTGGTTGCATTTGTCATTTTGGAATCTTTCCAGTCAAATAGGATGGGTTGGTCAAGCATGACAGTCATTGATGCAGGCCCAGTTAACCAGAGGAGTTCTGTTAGCAATCTCAGCACAGCATGGGATGTTTCAGTTGACTCTGATTTAGAAGTGGGCATTGGACTTATTACAGTTGCTTCAGTGGAACAGAAGTCTGTACCAAGAAGGGTTTCCGGCATTTTATATTTGATACCAACTCAATTGAACAACATGAAAGAAATTGATTGTTGCCAAAAAAAATGAGGATCAGAGGAATGCCATTTCTTTGCCCAAAATGTCGGAAGTGTTTATCTGTTTTTCCAGCCACTAGTGATTTCCAGCCCATAATCTTGATTTAACCTACGAAAAGAGTTTATTTTCCTGTAGTGGAAATTAAAATACACCGTGTAATTTAGGTGCATGAAAATGTGTTTTTTGGGAATTGGGTGTTGAATCTCCTGCTGTCAAGATTATTTATTCTTGCATCTCCCTGCGAATGGCCACTGTTGGAAAAGGTACTGGCTGTCTCCTGGGTACTGCACAGTAACAAAACAACCTCCACTGTGTGCACAGCATTCAAAGTTCGAACATAACCAGGCATTAACTTGCCAGCTATCTGAGTCACATGTCACAGCAGTAGACGTAGTAAAGTTTTTAAAATAAAGCTCGACACTGACCCCTATTTTGTGTGCAGACCCTGGTTATTCTGCAGATCCGGTGGGGTTATTTTCAAAGAAAACCAATTAATTCATTAAAATTAGGGCGTATCTTTATCTGATAGGGAATATATGTGGGTGCAACTGGATTTGAAGAAAATACACCATCATGAAAGATTGAACTCTGACGGGAAAGTTGTGTGAGAGAAACAAAACAATATACTTTTTCAGCTTATATTTAAATGCAACTGCCTTGGTACAAACATAAATAAAATAGATCTATAATCTTCAAATGGTAATACAAGTTTCTGCTTTACTTTTCAGCAGAGCCACCTCAAAGAAATTGAAATCTGGATTTAATGGGCCCTGTGTTTCAGTAAATGTCACTGCCTTGTTACTTCTGCTCAGCTTCCGCTATTTAAATTCTTGAATTGTGTTGATGGTTGGGATAATTTTTCTTTCTGTACAGATATTCATTTAATTAATTTTTGCATTTTTAACATGATTGAAATTTTGAGGGTAAAGAAGTACTTGTATATATGCTTACTATCATTCTACATGGCAGGAAAAGGAGAGGGGGATAGATTTTTAAGTAAAATTGAGCTACTTTGTCAGAAATCTCTCTCCTTTGATATGCTGGCAAAGAGGAAAAATAACACATTGATGCAGTTCATTAGAGACTGAGGAATCTATAACTTTTCCGCCACTTCTATTTCAGTGTTCATTTCTTGGCCTGGATTACAATAGCTCACTGATATAGAAATAACAACTGCAGAAAAATCCAAAAAGGTAGTTCACGCAGATTCATCTTTATTTGTTTCTGACATAAAAATGTTTTTCTGGTTAGTTGATTAAATTTATTTTTGAATTATTTTTTAACCCATTTGTTGTGGCATTTTGAAAAGTTCAGCATCTGGCCTGTGCGTTGGAAAAATGATTCTGGACCCTGTTCAATTTTCTCTTCCCAGACACGCTGACAAATTCAGGGTAGATCTGCTTTTTGCTTTGTCATAGCTGAGGGACAAATTCAATTGAATCTTTGCTAGCTTTGGTGAATAATGCAGGGTCACCCAGAGACCGGTGATGAGAAATCGAAACTTTTCTTGCAGCTTGTAACATTTATTTAGCTAACAGAAGGCGAGTTTATTTTTCATCAATACACGAGCAAAATACCGTGGATGCTGGAAATTTGAAATAAAAACAAAAAATGCCTGAAATATTCAAGTTGGGCAGTATCAGTGAAAAATGTTTCTTTTATTTTAATTCATTTAAAAAAAAACTTTTAAGTGCCCAATTCATTTCTTCAAATAAGGGGCAATTTTAGTGTGGCCGATAACCTATCCTGCACGTCTTTGGGTTGTGGGGGTGAAACCCACCCAAACACGGAGAATGCGCAAACGCCACACGGACAGTGACCCAGAGCTGGGATCGAACCTGGGACCTCGGCGCGGTGAGGCAGCAATGCTAACCACCGCGCCACCGTGCTACCCCTTAATTCATTTTCAATGTCGAGAGCAAAGTTTTAGAAGTGTCAGCTATATAGCAAACAAGAATAGAGTTCAATTTTATCTAAATATTTTGTACAATAGCCAGTGACTGAGCCTTTTTGTCTTTACATTTCCAGCAAATAATGTTGACAAGAGTTCAGTCATGAATAGTCTTTATGTTGTGACAATGTGCCAATATATTACACTACAGTAAATGTAGCTCTTAATATTTTCTGGTTGGTTAACAAGTTCAATCCTTGTTTTATTGGATACGTTTGGGTGTTAATTATTTGTGTTCAAACTTTAATAACGGACAGTTATGGTACAGAGTGAAATTGTTCTGAAGCAAATCCCGGTTACTGCAAAGAAATGCTGGTTCTATAGCTTTTGCTGAAGCAGTGTCCTGACCGGAAACATGCTCAAAGAACATAAGGAGCAGGAGTAGGCCATCTGGCCCCTCGAGTCTGCTCCGCCATGCATTGAGATCATGGCTGATCTTTTGTGGACTCAGCTCCACTTTCCGGCCTGAACACCATAACCCTTGGTTTACTATCTATCTTTATCTTAAAAACATTTAATGAAGGAGCCTCAACTGCTTCAGTGGGCAAGGAATTCCACAGATTCACAACCCTTTGGGTGAAGAGATTCCTTTTAAGATCAGTCCTAAATCTACTTCCCTTTATTTTGAGGCTATGCCCCCTAGTTCTGCTTTCACCCGCCAGTTGAAACAACCTGCCCGCATCTATCCTATCTATTCTCTTCATAATTTTGTCTGTTTATAAATTCCAACGAATACAGTCCCAGCCTACGCAACCTCGCTTCGTAATCCAACCCATTAATCTAGTGAATCTCCTCTGCACACCCTCCAGCACCAGTATGTCCTTTCTCAGGTAAGGAGACCAAAACTGAACACACTACTCCAGCTGTGGCCTCACTAACACCGTATACAATTGCAGCATAACCTCCCTAGTCTTAAACTCCTACCCTCTAGCAATGAAGGACAAAACTCCATTTGCCGCCTTAATCACCTGTTGCACCTGTAAACCAAATTTTTGCGATACATGCACTAGCACACCCAGGACTCTGCACAGCAGCATGTTTTAATATTTTATCATTTAAATAATAATCCCATTTGCTGTTATTCCTATCAAAATGGATAACCTTACATTTGTCAACATTATATTCCATCGGCCAGACCCTAGCCCATTCACTTAACCTATCCAAATCCCTCTGCAGACTTCTGGTATCCTCTGCACTTTTTGCTTTACCACTCATCTCCGTGTCATCTGCAAACTTGGACACATTGCACTTGGTCCCCCAACTCCAAATCATCTATGTAAATTGCGAACAATTGTGGGCCCAACACTGATCCCTGAGGGACACCACTAGCTACTGATTGCCAACCAGAGAAACACCTATTAATCCCTACTCTTTGCTTTCTATTAATTAATCAATCCTCTATCCATGCTACTACTTTACCCGTAATGCCATGCAATCTTTATCTTAGGCAGCAACCTTTTGTGTGGCATCTTGTCAAAAGCTTTCTGGAAATCCAGATATACCACATTGATTGGCTCCCTGTTATCTACCGCACTGGTAATGTCCTCAAAAAATTCCTTTATGAACCCATGCTGCTTCTGCCCAATGGGACAATATCCATCCAGATGCCTTGCTATTTCTTCATTGATGATAGATTCAAGCATCTTCCCTACTACCAAAGTTAAGGTAACTTTGCCTATAATTACCTGCTTTCTGAATACCTCCTTTTTTAAACAGTGGTGTCATGTTTGCTAATTTCCAATCCGCCGGGACCACCCCAGAGTCTAGTGAATTTTGGTAAATTATCACTAGTGCATTTGCAATTTCCCTAACCATCTCTTTCAGCACTCTGGGATGCATTCCACCAGGGCAGGAGATTTGTCTACCTTTAGCCCCATTAGTTTGCCCATCACTATCTCCTTAGTGATAACAATCACCTCGAGGTCCTCGCCTGTCATATCCTCATTTCCATCAGTCAACATCGGAACAGTTGGAACAAGCAATGATAAACCTGTTCATTGATAAACCAATTTGTTTGTTTCTGCCTGAGTAGAAACTGATATTGAACCCAAAAAGAAAATGCTGGAAAATCTCAGCAGGTCTGGCAGCATCTGTAGGGAGAGAAAAGAGCTAACGTTTCGAGTCCCGATGACCCTTTGTCAAAGCGGATTCTAGCATCTGCAGTAATTTCCTTTTAACTGATATTGAACCTCCAGCTAAACTTTTTAGATCCTTAAATCTGTGGGTGGAAATAAATGATTCCCAAGACGATAATTTGCACTGTTTTCAATTTTGCCTCTTGTGATAATTCAAGTCCCTTGATATTCTGTGAGCTGAGTCACAGTTGGGGGCTGTTTCAACAGTTCCCCATAGTATGGGCCAGAAAAGTGTTTTACATTTGGATAAAATGCCGCAAAAAACATTTAACTTGGATGCCACAATTATAGCAATTTTTTATGTGGGTGGCCGGGGTGGGGGGGAAAGACAGTGAACTGGAAAGGTCACATGGGAACGGCAAAGGTTGCTGTTGCAATGTTGTGGTGAAGGAGCTTTACTTCGCTGTGAAGTATAAATACTTGGTACTGATAACATTTGTTTTAAGATTGACAACT
The DNA here is from genome assembly GCF_902713615.1 of Scyliorhinus canicula. Taxonomy (NCBI): domain Eukaryota; kingdom Metazoa; phylum Chordata; class Chondrichthyes; order Carcharhiniformes; family Scyliorhinidae; genus Scyliorhinus; species Scyliorhinus canicula. Next base: position 11,146,563 of record NC_052156.1, on the reverse strand, counting down.
CCCACGATGTTGATGGTGGGTAATTTTGCGACAAAGTAATTGAACGTCAAGGCAAGATGGGTAGGTTTTCTCTTGTTGGAGATGGTCATTGCCTGGCACTCAAGTAGCGCTAATGTTACTGAATGTTTGGAAACTTTATTGCCCAGTAGCTGATCAGATCTGAAGTACTGCCAAATTTAAACACGAGTCACACCTTTTTTTTTACAGGTTTTAATGACCTTCAAAGCCTGGGTGTGAATTGTGGGTTCAATCAATCTTCACCTCTGGAAAATAGGTATAAATTTGGCACCAGGCTGGAGACCGAAACAATGGATTTTAGGGTATTTTCTGACCTTAATTCAGGGAATTTTCAGCATCACTTGGCAATTAGAGTGAGTAAGAAGAGATTGCTGGATTGCTGTTTTTCATTTGATGCTGGCTAACTAGGCAGGAGTGAGATGGGCACATTTTCAAGAATAAATAGTTGAAGCAATGCATTATTGAGGAATAGCTGGAACGTATTCAAGTTTGTTTAGAGCACCTGTTTTTGAGATTGTTGTCTCTCCTTCATGACCTCTTGAAATGTGCTCTGCTCAGTTTAATATCGGGAACAATCAGTAACTTAGAACACCAAGAGAAGGTAGAAACGTGGGACTGACTCTGGATTGTCAGAAACCAGGCATATGACTTGAGGTGCGTTGGGATCCTGTGAAAGTCCAAATGTGCTGACCGTCATAATAATTGCCTGGGAAGTTTGAACTTACGGCAGCTTTGCTTCTGCTTCCCAGCATCCTCTGTGACTATCTCAGAGTTGGATTCTGTGGGACGTATCTGGACGGTTACAAAATGTTGGACAGAAAAATCCAGTCTAACCCTTGTGTAACTGCAGAGCTGACCCGACAACCTGACCTGATCAACCCCTAATCCTCCCAGCCAAGCTGACTAATCCCACCCCACCCGATATTACTACCCCAGAATCCGCCTGCTCCCAGAAACCACCTTGTCCATTCACTCATTCATCTTTTCACCCAATCACTAACATTCACACTGGCATTTAAAGTACCATACCCCAACCAGTGCTGTAAAAAGTGGGTGTGACTTGATTTCTCTCTCACATTACAGTGCTGTGATGGAGTTCTTTGTGGCACTGTACGCTCTGCGTTTCTGAAGAAGCCAGGCTTGGGAGACCTAGCCAGAAATGCAGAGCACTGTTGGGGCGCTTGAAATGTTTGTGCGGTGTTGAAACAAAAGAGAAGGTTAAATATAATGTGAAAGCCAGGCGAGATTACATGATAAAAGTTGATGTACAAAGCAAAAGGAGCTGTTAACTGGACTGGTTGAAATAGGTCCACAGGAGGTGGAGAACCCTACACTGCAGAAGGAGACCATTCGGCCCATTGAACCTACCGACGCCCAGTCCTCCATCCACTCCACCCTATCCCCATAACCTAACCTGAGCATCCCTGGACACTAAGTGGCAATTTATCATGGCCAGTCCACCTCACCTGCACATCTTTGGACTGTGGGAGGAAACCGGAGCACCCGGAGGAAACCCACACAGACACGTAGAATGTACAAACCCCAAACAGACAGTCACCCAAGGCCAGAATTGAACCCGGCTCCCTGGCACTGAGGCAGCAGTGCTAATCACTTTGCCACCTATTTAACCATCTGCTATTCTCAAACCCACTACATTGTAGCTCATCTTTTTCCTTCTCCTATGATTATATTCTTCTACCCCAAGCTGCTTGATTGTGATATCTTGCAGTTCTGATGAAGGGGTTGTGTCTCAATGGTCAGTGTTTGATCAGATCAACTTGGGTTGGGTGGTTGCTTCGTCAAACACAAGTGTGACCCTGAGCTTCTGAATACTTGCCAGTCCCACTCTGTCACTGGCTACATTCCTGCAACAAAGCTCAAATGGAAGATCAAGAGGATTGAATATTAAGCATTATACAATCTTCCAGACTAGCTGAGTTCAACAATTTCAGATTATAACTACTGATCGCATACTTTAAAAAAAGGTGCTGATGATGTTTCGGACCTTGCCATTCACACCTCTTCTGCGCTCACCTTTTGTTTCTTGACTTGTAAACAAATAGGAGTTGCAGAGTCATCACTAACTGCTGTCTTCTGAAAAAGTGAGGGCAGAGTTTGTGGTCTGAAATTGTGAACTCCGTTTGGAAGGCCTAAATGAAAGAGGAGGTTCTATCTTCGAGCTTGTATAGAGAAGCGATCCCCAAGGGCAGAGGTGGGTGTATGAGAAACTTGAAGTCATGTTTGCAGACAGAATGGAGGCACTCTGCAATGTGGTCAAACCAATTTGTTTGGCTTTCCCCAATATAGGGAAGACGACAACATGAGCAATGAATGCAGTATACTAAGTTGAAGGCAGTACAAGTAAATTGCTGTTTCACCTGCAAAGGAATGTTTGGAGCTCCAGATGGTGGAAAGCTGGAGGTAAAGGGGGAAGCATGTTACATCTCTTGCGCTTCCATGGGAAGACATGATGAGAAGTATGGGGTATAGAATGAGTTTGGTACTTTTCATGAGGTGTATCGTTGACCGAACTTTGACATGGAACGCACACACACACACAGTTGGATCTCATTGTCTTTCGGGCAGATTGCAACTTTATTCAATGTCAGAATCCAGAACTTCTGCATGTAAATTCATACTATTTTGCTCTGATGAGGGAAGGAATTCAGGCAAGTAACTAGTATCAACAATGCAAGATCATACTGTGGTGATGCATCAATTTTGATTATGGAAGTTGTCGACCTGACCTTATTTGCTGGACACTTGAAGTTTCAGTGATGAGCTTGTTATCTTATTGTTACAGTGGAATGGAAGTAGTATTGGCTGGTTAGCTATTAAAATGGAAAGATTAAAAAAAAAACTTTTGGAATGGGAAATCCAGAAAATTGCATGTGAATGAAAGAGTAATAGAAAGCAGTCAGTGAAATAAAAGCAAAATAGTGCAGATGCTGGAAATCTGAAATTAATTTTGTTTGACGGGCATTTATTTTAGGTACTTAAGGGTGCAGGTAGCGTAGGATTGCGCTGTGCGTTGGAAATTAAACTTTGCAAGTCTGGTGGGTAGGTTAAGGCTGACCTACAGAAGTGGGATAGCCGCCATCTGTCCGTGGCAGGCTGAGTGCAGATATGTGAAAATGAACATTCTGCCACTGGTTCTGTTCCTATTCCAATGCTTGCCGGTTTTTTTTTGGTTGCCAAAAACATTTTTTGCAGGGTAGAGAGACTGATTATGTCTTTTATCGGGATGGGTAAGGTTGCTAGGATTTGGCCCTGCACAGGGACTGGCAATCTGGGGCTTGGCATTGCCAAGCCTAATCTTCTGTTATTGGGTGGCAAATGAGAAGGTATTGGGCTGGTGTGGGGACCAGGAGGCAGTTTGGGTGAGGATGGAATCTGGTTCATGTAGGGGGATGGGGCTGGCTTCCGTTCTCGCCAGGAAAATATTTGTTTAACCTGGTGCTGGCAATTCCAGCAGTATTTTAAAGTAGCTAGGATGTTGAAGTTGGTGCTCATTGGTAATAGGCATGTTTGAGCCGGCAGGATTGGATGCCAGGTTTCAAGGCTGGGTGGCCAATGGGGTGGAAGGCATGGTGGGCTTGTTTCTGGAAGGGTGGTTCATGAGCCCGTAGTACTCAGAGGTTTGGGTTTTACAGTCAGAAAATTTAGATATCTGCAGGGGAGGGTCTTTGCAATGAAGGTGTCCCCGTCGTTTCCAGTAGGCTGCTAGCCTCATTGCTGGAGAGGGTTCGGTCACTCACCGGAATGGAAGAGGGGAGCACCGTGGGAATTTACAGGAGGATCATGGTGGGTTTACTGCATCCCTGGTGGGGACTAAGGCCAAGTGGGAGGAGGAGTTGGGAGTGGCATTAGAAGAGGGGGTGAATGCTTCCTTGTCGAGCGCGACATTGGGGCTGATACACTTAACTAGGGCTAGGGTGAGTCGGCTGTTTGAGAGGGTGGAAGATAAGCGTGAGCATTGTGAGAGGGGCCTGGCAAATCATGTGCACATGTTCTCGGCATGTCCTGAGCTGGTGAAATTTGGTTTTCATCCTTCACCACGTCAGCGATTCTATATATGGAATTGGAGCCCAGTCCTCTGGCCATATTTGGGGTGCCAGACCTGCTGGAGTTGCAGACACCGCGGTGCTTATGTCTTGGCCTTCGCCTCTCTAATTGCTTGCAGGCGGGTGCTGTTGGAGTGGAGGTCAGCTTCCCCACCCAACGTCTCTATGTAGCTGGGGGATCTTGTGGAGTTTTTGCATTTTGAGAATATTAAGTACATGTTCAGGGCGTAGTTGAGGGGTTTTATTCAGTTTTTTAGCCACTGGCCTAGTCACCATCAGCTGTGCAGGGGGGGGGGGGACTGTTTTATTTGAGCATGTGGTTTGTTTTATTTTATTCTATTCTGTATTCATTAAAAAATGTTCAATAAAAATATTTTTTTTAAAAATCTGTCAGTGGAAACTTTTCTGCCCTACATTACAGTTGAGAGAAGAAACTTTTGCTTTTGAGCTGATTAGCCATGATATGTAACAGCTTTAATAGACATATTTGATGGACCAGGACATGGTATCTTTTGCTGTGTCCTTCAAATTTAAATAGATACACAGATGTTTGAGGGCCACATTCCACTGACAGATTGTCTGTTGATAGGCTGCTTGTTTTAAAGCCATCTTTGACAAATTCTAATCTACAAAACCTGGTATATTGATTGGAAGCCATTCAGTTTTCTGTGACCGTTGTGGAAGTGGAAAAATATTGCGTGTTATGCAATTTAGCAAACTTTGAGAATTAACCAGACCATAGAAAGGGCAACAGTCAATCCTGTGCTTATTCAGCATATTGTTAACTAATCTAACAGTTGACTACACTTTACCAGTAATGCATTGGCTATTAAATAAAAGGCCTATATCAGAGTGTTCTTCTAGAGCTGAGTAGATGAGCTTTAAGAGAGGCTGTGGTGGAATTCAAAAACTACAATTTTACAGTTCATGTCCAAATACAGCAAGACCGGACAATATCCAGGCTTAGACTGACAAGTGGCAAGTTACATTCATAGAATTAGATTATCATAGATTTTACAGTGCAGAAGGAGGCCATTCAGCCCATCGGGTCTGCACCGGCTCTGGAAAGAGCACCCTACCCAAGGTCAACACCTCCACCCTATCCCCATAACCCAGTAACCCCACCCAACACAGGGCAATTTTGGACACCTAAGGGCAATTTATCATGGCCAATCCACCTAACCTGCACATCTTTGGACTGTGGGAGGAAACCAGAGCTCCCGGAGGAAACCCATGCACACACTGGGAGGATGTGCAGACTCTGCACAGACGTGACCCAAGCCGGAATCGAACCTGGGACCCTGGAGCTGTGAAGCAATTGTTCTATCCACAATGCTACCGTGCTGCCCACATATGACCATCTCCGACAAGAGAAGATCTAACCATTTCCCCATGACATTAAACTCTGTACCAGAACAGGTGCCGGAGTGTGGCGACAAGGGGATTTTCACAGTAATTTGATTGTAGTATTAATGTTAGCCAACTTGTGACAATAAAGATTATAATTAATTGCCCTTGAAAAGGTGGTGGTGAATTGCCTTCTTGAACCACTCCTTCCAAAACACCTGAAGGCTAGCCGTAAAGAGCAGAAGAGTTTCCTGGTCAGCCATACTGCACAAGACAATGGAAAACCACTGCAATACTTCGCCTAATCCAATGGAAGTACCTGGTCGCCAGTGCCCTATGTCTCGTGGTACCTGAAGGAGAAGGATATTCACCAACAATGGGTTAACGTGGGTGTTTAATATATTTAAAAAATGTACAATTACCAAATGAAGTTGAATGTAACGGAAGGCTGAAAGCTGTAGATATGGTTTTCATTATAGAATCCTCAAGTTTACCAGAAGCAGGATAAAACATTTCCTGGCAGAGGAAAAGGGCAAAATATGCAGTTGTGGAAGTGCTCAATTTAAAATGGAATTCACTCTTTAGAACAGCTGATGGGCGCCTTAAATTGAGCAGAAATGTCACTGAGCAAACAAGTATGAAGTAAATATTTCCATAAATTTTCTTGCTGAGTTTCCTTTGTTCTTTATTTTTAAATTACTTCAGTACTGGTAAATGTTTGCTAACCTTTTCAAGGTACCTTTTTTTGCTCCCTTGCTTCCCATCTGGACCTGCATTTGGCATGTCCTCAAGCGATACAGATCTTTCTTGAATGACGAGTATTTTAACTTGATCATTGTCCATGAGAAAGCTATTTGTCTGCAGAGGGCATCACAACAAAGCTCGATACCGTCCATAAAATAAGAATGGTCCCCATCAGTTGCTGTTCAGTAAATGGAAGTGACTTCCATTACTGAACCTCAAAGAATGCTGTGCTGAGAGATCTGGCTGTCTTCCTGTTGCGAACTTGACCTCTCTCAATGTGCTGTTGATTGTAGTGCTGTTTAATGGGGCGTGTCAGTTTTGAGCTACCGTTATGACAGCAAGATGTTTTGGGAACCAAGCATATTAAAAGAATCTTCAGACAATAAACCAGGGGATGGAAAAGACCACTAATTAGCCTATTTAAAAAGTGTGAAATAATTAGGAAGCTGAAATATGAATATTTGCAAAAATTAAGAACTTTGATTTTTAAAATGTACTAATTACAGTAAAGAAATGTAATCACGTGCGCATGTTTTTTTCCGGCAGTAGACCAATTATTCAGCAGTCATCATTACTCGAGACCGCCATTAAAAACACTCCAAGCTTTTAGATTAGGCCTAACTTTTTAGCACTATTAAAGCGGAAAGGGGAAGTTCTCACCAGATAATTGATTTCATTGATTGATGGCTCTAGGCATCGAGGCAGTTGGAGGGGGCGGATGGGGTGGTCCATGGTGCAGTCGGTGGCCAAGAAGTGAATGACGGATGGTAATTTCAGGATTTCTGTGTTAATGGGCCCCTGTGCTTCCTGTTATGGTCAGATTCTGGGGATGATCAGTGAACACCGACGGTTTGTCATCAAAAACCCAACTAATTCCAGGCCATTGAACTGGCAGATGAAAGAATACTTTTCAAAGCAAATTGTAACATTTTTTGTTTCAATTATAAGATCCAGCCATGAGAATCATTGATACAGGCAGAAACAAAATATTTCATGACACGCAACCGGATTCGAATATTGGTATTAAGAATACACGACTGCTTGGGATACCTGCTCTGGTTCAGTGGCTAGTTTTTCCTCAGAATAAATTTGTGTGTTTTTTCTTCTACGGAAGTCGTCGTACACTGCCATTTTATTTATTTATTTATTATTTATTTATTTATTTATTTATTTATTTATTTATTTATTTATTTATTTATTTATTTATTTATTTATGAATATTTTTTTCTAAAATATATATTTATTTATAATCTATATATTTATTTATAATCTATATATTTATTTATATATACATTAATGGAAACTGTGCAAAGAACAGGACTGAACCCTCTTCTGACCTGAGCTAGATTTCAATATTTTATTCAGTCTCTCCAAAAATGAAATAAACACTAGTTATTGTGAGATGAGGTACGCTTTGGTTTAAATTGCTTTGTTCCCTGGTAATGTGAAATGCACAGAGCAGCCATTATGATCAGAGCTTTAGTTCCATTGGAGCAGCCTATATTGGCACCATGACATAAAGTGAAGAAACTGTGACACAACAATCACATTGGTGAAGTAGTTTAGCTAACTGGCTAATACCGTTGCATCCTGTCCTACAACCCCAGAACCTCGCTCTCTGCAGGCTTCCCATCTTTTTTGACCGTACAGCAGCAAATTCACTGAACTGCTGTGTCTGTTGTGATTTTTTTTAAATAAAAAAAGCCTGTCCTCACAAATCATCTCACAAATCAACTGAGATCGAACGATTTTCCAGCAATGGTGAGAAGGGTCTTCTGAATAATCCGACAGGCCACTCATTGTTTTGTCTCTGGACAAGTAGCTTCTCATTAGTCTGTTAACCACCTTTATGCTAGATTTTTTAGAAGACATATATTCACAAAAATATTTCAAATAAAAACAAAATTCCTGAAAAACTCAGCAGTTACGGCAGCATCTGTGGAGTGATTGTGTTCCTGCCTACAGGAATGCAGTTCTGTTTTAGTGCTTGCCTCCACAGGTGAAGTGACCATCACTATTTTTCACTCGCTTTAATCCATATATCCCCACAAAGGTCAAGCTAATATATTCAATCAAGACCAATTTGACTCAGTCCCATTGTGTCTATGTGCGTTCTCCCTGCATAACTGTGGTCTTAATATGCTGCTGAATATTAATCCGTTACATTGTCATTTCAGTCCCTATTACACCGCTGTTGAAGATTGCAAGGTTGCGTCGATTTAAGCTACGCTTTCCATGTATATTTTTCCATTCACACGTAGTGAGCCATTTCTTGGGCAACAATGAGTTAATTATATCAAATCTGAAATCTCAGTATTTTGCCACCTTAACGTGATCAAAGAAACAATTTAAAAAAAGGACTTTCTGCAATTCAGAGTGTTTGAATTAACGAATGAGAGGGGCCATATTGTTGGAGAGGACAGTGTGAAACAGACTGGTAAGCTCGAGGAGATACTTGTTAGTAAGGAAGATGTGCTGGGCATTTTGAAAAACTCGAGGATAAACAAGACCCCGGGTCTGACTGGACATATCCAAGGATTCTATGGGAAGCAAGAGATGAAATTGCAGAGCCGTTGCCAATGACCTTTTCGTCCTCACTGTCAACAGGGGTGGTACCAGGGGATTGGAGAGTGGCGAATGTCGTGCCCCTGTTCAAAAAAGGGAAAAGGGATAACCCTGGGAATTACAGGCCAGTTAGTCTTACTTCGGTGGTCGGCAAAGTAATGGAAAGGGTACTGAGGGATAGGATTTCTGAGCATCTGGAAAGACACTGCTTGATTAAGGATAGTCAGCACGGATTTGTGAGGGGTAGGTCTTGCCTCACAAGTCTTATTGAATTCTTTGAGGAGGTGACCAAGCATGTGGATGAAGGTAAAGCAGTGGATGTAGTGTACATGGATTTTAGTAAGGCATTTGATAAGGTTCCCCATGGTAGGCTTATGCAGAAAGTAAGGAGGCATGGGATAGTGGGAAATTTGGCCAGTTGGATAACGAACTGGCGAACCGATAGAAGACAGAGAGTGGTGGTGGATGGCAAATATTCAGCCTGGATCCCAGTTACCAGTGGCGTACTGCAGGGATCAGTTCTGGGTCCTCTGCTGTTTGTGATTTTCATTAATGACTTTGATGAGGGAGTTGAAGGGTGGGTCAGTAAATTTGCAGACGATAAAAAGATTGGTGGAGTTGTGGATAGTGAGGAGGGCTGTTGTCGGCTGCAAAGAGACATAGATAAGATGTAAAGCTAGGCTGAGAAGTGGCAGATGGAGTTTAACCCTGAAAAGTGAGAGGTTGTCCATTTTGGAAGGACATGTATGAATGCGGAATACAGGGTTAACGGTAGGGTTCTTGGCAATGTGGAGGAGCAGAGAGATCTTGGGGTCTATGTTCATAGATCTTTGAAAGTTGCCACTCAAGTGGATAGAGCTGTGAAGATATGGTGTGCTAGCGTTCATTTGCAGAGGGATTGAATTTAAGAGCCGTGAGGTGATGATGCAGGTGTACAAAACCTTGGTGAGGCCACATTTGGAGTACTGTGTGCAGTCCTGGTTGCCTCATTTTAGGAAGGATGTGGAAGCTTTAGAAAAGGTGCAAAGGAGATTTATCAGGATGTTGCCTGGAATGGAGAGTAGGTCTTGGGAGGAAAGGTTGAGGGTGCTCGGCCTTTTCTCATCAGAACGGAGAAGGATGAGGGGCGACTTGATAGAGGTTTATAAGATGATCAGGGGAATAAATAGAGTAGACAGTCAGAGACTTTTTCCCCGGGTGGAACACACCATTACAAGGGGACATAAATTTAAGATAAATGGTGGAAGATATAGAGGGGATGTCAGAGGTAGGTTCTTTACCCAGAGAGTAGTGGGGGCATGGAATGCACTGCCTGTGGAAGTAGTTGAGTCAGAAACATTAGGGACCTTCAAGCGGTTATTGGATTACGGTAGGATGATGGGGTGTTGATTAATTTGTTCTTAATCTAGAACAAAAATTCGGCACAACATCGTGGGCCGAAGGGCCTGTTCTGTGCTGTATTTTTCTATGTTCTATTGGCCTTAAAATAGGGAATGAAGAAATAAAATAGAGAATAACTCACTGATACCACCATGTGCAGTTTAGCTAATTAATTAAGCAAGAGCTTGTTCTGCTGGTGCTTGTGAATTACTAATCATTCAAGTTCACAAAATAAACTCGATTTGTGCAGACAGGGTAAGTTATAATTTGTTTTGGTTTCCACCAAATTAAAATGAGAACTGCATGTCAGAATTTGGGAAGAATTTATTTGCAGGTTTCTGGTGGTTTTAAATCTGTCTTATCATAGAATTTGATATATTGATAATCCAATGTCTTGAAAAGTTGAGGATGTTCAAAGTTTAAAAATTGGTTTAATAGAAAATGAGGTAGAAAATAGTGGGTTGTTCAAGGTCCAGTAATCATCCTGATGTAACAACATTATTCAAAAATGTTGTCAGAATGACTGTTCAAAGTTCAGGAGACGCAAATGATGTTTTTCATGCTTTTGTGCTGAACTATTCAAGGCTATAGTGGTTTCTAGTTTCCACAATGAGCTTCATGATGCATGCATTATACACAAGTGGTGATTTTCATGTAATCTTAGTATCACATCATAAATTGAAGCTACATGGCTTTAAATTATTCTTTTATGATGAGTATATTATTTCCATCCCTGGGCAGTTGCCTTTCCTCTAAAGGCTGACACCAATGCGGAGATCCAACATTGTATCAAATCCGTGAGCACCTCCTTCGAATGACGAAGGATGAGAGATTTTGATAACCGTGACATGCATGCTGACGCCAAGATCCTCGTGTACAAGGCTTGTTGCCTCCCAACTATTCCATGCGGATCAGAAACTTGCACTACATACAGACACCTCAAGATCCTGGGAAAGTACGCTGTCTGAGATGAATTCTTGCATCAACTTGGGAGGACAGGCGCACTAACATCCGTGTCCTTGAAAGAGCCAAGAGCACCAGCATCGAGGCCATGATCATCCAAAACCAACTCCAGTGGGCTGGCCATGTGCTAAGGATGTCAAGAGTTACGACTGCCGAAACAAATAATCTTCGCTCAGCTCAAGGAAGGCTCCCAAAATAGAGGGGGACAAAGGAAGCACTTCAAAGACATCCTGAAGGCTTATCTCAAGAAATGTAACCTAGACGCCAATGCCTGGGGAGACCATTGCTTAGCAGAGACCTACTTGGAACAATATCCTGAGTAATGGAACATAATTCTTTGAGGACACCTAATGGCAAGAGGCCTGGAAAAGGAGCCTCAGAAAGGAATGCCAGCGATCTAGAGTTAAAGGACTGATCCTACCTCTTGGAAACACAGCCAAGTGTGCAGTTAGAGATGAGTCTCTAGGGCTGAGCCCGTCAGCCATGTAAGAACTCGTGACCAATAACAGAGTTTCTTAGGTGGGAAATTGTACTCGTTCGTGTGATGAAGGTTATTTTGTACAGTAATTATTTCTGGATGTAAGCAGGAATATTCTGAGGCCGGTTTGAGGTCAACGAAATGTCGAATCTGTTCATGGAAGTGTAAGGTTAATCATTTGTTTACATTTCTGTGCTTCAGCTTTTAGCGGAGAGCGATGGTATTTATCCCAGAGTCCTGAGAGACACAAAGATATGAGATTGATCAAATATTTGGAAGTAAAATATCAGTGGGTATTGGGGAGGTACGATGAGATTGGAAATGGCATTGGGGAGGTACGACAAGATGGGAAATGGGCTAATGTGGTGTCCTATTCAAAAGGTAATGAGATTGATTAATGCAAATAAAGGCTCATTCGTTTACTTATGTTCTAGATAAAGTAACGGAATGAATTGACAACAAGGGCACCTATATGAAACTGCTGTTCATCAACTACAGCTCCGTCTTCATCACCATTATTCCAGCAAGGCTAATAACCAAACTCTGCAATCTTGGACTTGACCACTCCCTGTGCAGCTGGATCCTTGACCTCCTCACCAACAGACCGCAATCTGTCAGGATCGGCAACAGCACCTCCTCCATAATAGTCCTCAACACCGGGGCCCTGTAAGGATGTGTGCTCATTCCCCTACTGTACTCCCTATACACTAACGACTGTGTGCCAAGATTTAACTCCTACTCAATCTGTAAGTTTGCGCACGATACGACTGTGGTGGGCTGTATCTCAAACAATGACGAATCAGACTACAGGAGGGAGATAAATCACTTAGTTGCATGGTATACCGAAAACAACCTCTCTCTAAATGTCGGAAAGACCAAAAAACGAATCATCGACTTCAGGAAGCGTAGCACGACATACTCCTGTCTGCATCAATGGCTCTGAAGTGGAGAGTTCCTAGGGGATCACCATCACCAACAGTCTGTCCTGGTCCACTCACGTTGATGCAACAGTCAAGAAAGCCCAACAAGATCTACTTCCTACGGAAGTTAAAGAAATTCGGCATGTCGGCATCGACTCTCTCAAACTTCTACACATGTGTGATAGAGCATCCTATCCGGCTGCATCACAGCTTGGTATGGCAATTGCTCGGTCCAAGTTCGCAAGAAGCTGCAGTGTGGTGAACTCAGCCCAAAGTATCACACAAGCTTGCCACCCCCACATTGATTCTGAATACACCTCCCGCTGCCTCAGGAAGGCAGACAGCATTATCAGAGACCCCTCCCACCCAGTCATTGCCTTCTTCCAGACCCTTCCTTCAGGCAGAAGGTGCAGAAGTGTGAAAGCCCGCACATCCAGAGATAGGAACTTTTTCCCCACAGCTACAAGACTTCTCAACAACTCCCCCCTCAGACCGATCTGTTCCCCGTAAGAACGCTATTCACGACACCCTATGCTGCTCTTGCTCATGTATTTGCTTTGTTTGGCCCTTGTTCCGCACTGTAATCAATCACTATTTGTCGATGTACTTTGTCGATTATTCTTTTTGTCTACCATATACGTACTGTGTATGTTCCCTCGGCCACAAAAAATACTTTTCACTGTACTTTGGAACATGTGACAATAAATCAAATAAAATTATACAAATACATTCAGCAATAATGTAGTTCACAACCGTCTGTTTGCTGGAGTTTTTAGTATACACCAGCAGACTGATGGCAGATGAGTTCAAGAAATTACATTTTAGTAGCTTTCCAGCCACTTGTAAGGAACACTAGAAATATAGAACAAACTGGATGGATGGATGGATGACAGCAAGCAATGCGCTCTATGCGCACACTATCTAAACGTGTAGTTTAAAAATTAAATTTTGTGTTAAAATGTACTCATTGGGGGCATGGGAAGTTGAGTGGTGGGGATATCTGGAGGGGTGCATGTGGGGTGCATCTGTGCCAAAAGGGCAGTGGTAACTGTAGAGCGAGGAGCCCAGTCGGAAGCTGCCAGCACACAAGATATTTTGACCAAGGAGAGGAAAAATGGATGATTTGAAGACTACATTAAGTTTGCAACACAGCAATATGCTGTTTAGTTCAACTTGTCTGTTATTTATTGTCCACAGTGTTGTCCTAATCCCTTGTTTGCCTTGTTCTTGTGTTTCATTCAATATATACCATTCTGCTTGCTTAATTTTTTTTTAATGGTTATTGAAATTTTACATTTTATAACCAAAGCTACAAAATAATACATTGCCAGAAGCAAGAAAGGGGGAAAAATAATCCAAAATGGCTTAACCTACATGAGTACAGAATGGAACAGGAGAACTATATCATAACTGGCTTAATACAATCATTAAACAGAACAAGATAGTCCTCTCGCCCCGCCAGAGACTGAGGGAGAAACCAGATTGGATCATGCAAATGTGACAAAATGGTGCACACCCTCCCATGCTGCACAAACTCTGTCATCACAGGAAGTCAGGATAAACTTCCTGCACCATGATCGGGCATGCATCCCCCTCAACTAGCAACGTCAGTGGCACTAATGACCCATCACAGTCTTTCTAGATACATGGTGACACAATGGTTGGCACTGCTGCCTCACAGCACCAGGGACCAAGGTTCAATTCCAGCCTTGGTGACTGTCTGAGCGGATTTTGCGTTACTTCAGGGTGCTCCTGTTTCCTCCCACAGACCAATAATATGCAGGTTAGGTGGATTTGCCATGAAAAAAAGTTGCTTCTTAGTGTCCAGGGATGTGCAGGTTAGGTGGAATTAGAGGGATAGGGTGGGGCAGTTGGCCCGGATAGTGTGCTCTTTCACAGGGTCGGTGCTGGCTCGAAGGGCTGAATAGCCGCCTTCTGCACTGTAGAGATTCTATGATACCAGACCCATCGGCAGCCAAGAGCAGATTAGTCATATCCACCTTTGCAAAAAGAAAAGAGAGTACACAAAAACCGCAGATCTAGGGGGGTTACATACATAACAACACAACAAAACCCCAGGCCCAAGGCAGAACCAAAATCAGTCTGTAGAAGAAGAGAGCACTGGAAACAACAACATGTTCCGACTATGATCAAGCTTTCAGGGCCTCTCATGGTAGAAAAGCGCGTAAGAAAAACCTACCAGAGCTATCTCACCAGGTGACCGCACCTATCCGTGAAGAGAACAGGCCACTCCAATCAACAAGAGGGCGAAATCTGCACCCATGTCGAGACAGTATATTTCCAACCCCATCCAGGGCAACGCACCACAAGAGGATGATTATTCCAGACCCAGTCATGTGGGGGGGGGGGGGGGGGGGGGGGAGAGAGAGAGGAGAGGAGGAATTGACAAGGCACCCAATAATTGTGCACGCTGGGATGGAGGGACACCTCCCTGACATAACCACAGAAACCCCCTGCAAATCAACGGGCCGGTACAGGATAAAAAAAACAACATAATGCTCACCCGAATGAAAAAGAAAAATTAGAAGAAAAACCCACAAAGGGGACACTGAGCTTAGTTCAAAATGACCACCATCGCAGAAAGAATATCCAGAGCAACCTCACTGCTCAACAACCCAACCACCACAATAGCCCAAGAGAGGAACAGAAAGAGAGGCCCAAGCAAAGCGAAAGGAAACCGCACCTCAAGTGAGCGACGGAAGGAACCCAGGCCTCCCAGGATGCAAACTCTGGCCAGGCGAAAGAAGGATCAAGACACGGATTCTTAATGCAAAGAACATTTAAAAAAATATCTAAATCCAAATGAAAGACCTGAAATGGATTAGCTTGAACTGGAAGGGTAATCTCCAACTCAGTGAAGACTTAACTAACCCTCTGAACTATTCACCCACCCTGCAGATCGCCCTGGACCTGCTCTCTTCTTAAATGAGACAGGGAGTGACAATAAACACTCCCCAACCACAAGGATCCTAAGACAACCAGAAGGAGTAAAACTGTTCACAAATCACACTACCCATAATGGACTCAAAATGATCTTCCTAACACAGGATAGCAGGATGTGGATAATTTATGGCTCAGGCCATCACTTCCTCCTTTCACACCCCCTTACGGGGGGAAAGAAGACAGCAATTAAAAGTCAACGACATGATCAGCAGGAGTAATGCTCAGGATTATAGACCTGAGGTGGTTTTTCTTGCTTTTTCTTGGATTGCACAGAGCGGGTTCTAGTGCAGTGTGGATTGGATGATGGCTGCCTTCGAAGATGTTGTCTTAGCTGAGAGTTTCTGCTGTGCGGTGCAGGTCGTTCAAGCTCACTTCGAAGGACTGTGGGGTACCTTTAGCAGAACGGTGGTGGCACAAGAGAGGGTTCTTGCAGGTGACCTGCAGTATAAAGTCATCTTCCATGTCACATGAGAAGGCTAAGAATAAAGCAGGATCAACGAGCACTCTTTACTATCTCTCAAAAAGATTCCAATGATCGAAGCATGAGACATCATCATTTCTACCATGCCGTCTCTCCGATGCCCGGATCGCCCAGAGCCGAGGCCCTGGCGGGGGAGGGGGGGGGGGGAGAAAGGCGAAGGAGGAAGAATGAGTCTACTTGCTTGGTCACCTCCAGCCCCTCATGACGAGCATCGAGAATAGGACCAGTGATCGGTGGGCCATACCGACACCTGGTTTTGAAGACAGGAAGTGTTGTGCACCATTGAATCTGATGAACCCAGCCTCCAAATCAAAATGACTAAAGCACGGCAGCCAAATCTCAATCAGTCGGGAACTCCTATCCCATCTCGGGGATGGGGTCCACCTCCCTGAACCCATCAGGATAAACTACACACCATGCAGCAGGATTTTGATGACACAAAGGCAGCTTCTAACCAGGGACAGTGCTGTTGCGACTGCAAGAACCCTCTCTTGTGCCACCACCATTCTGCTAAAGGTGCCCCACTGTCCTTCGAAGTGAGTTTGAACGACCTGCACCGCACAGCAGAAACTCTCAGCTAAGACAACATCTTCGAAGCCGGCCATCATCCAATCCACACTGCACTAGAGCCCGCTCTGTGCAGCCCAAGAAAAAGCAAGTATGAAATGCTGGAGGTCGCGAAAATGCAACCACTCCCGCGTTCACATCATGTGACCACCCTCCTGCTTACTTATTGTTCCCATCAGTTTTATTTTTCTGCGCCTTTACAGAGCAACCTTTCTGTTATTGTCCAGTTCTGAGTTTACACACTTTCAGAAACATTTATGGTACTAGAAAACCATTGATACCATGGTTATGCTGAGTGGGCCTGAGAAGTTTGTCTTGCCAAAAAGAATTGTCACTCAGTTTTGAAGTGCAGGACTTCTTTTGCTGTCATTCAGTTCAGCAAAAATGGCTCTCAGAATAATTCTGGCAATCTGTGATATTTTCCTACAACTAGAGAATTGTGGTTCAGAATACTTATGATTCTAACCGACATGATTCTGTATTATTACTTGAATCTTGGAAACCCCAGCACAATGCACTGCCAGTCTGTCATCACTCATCAATGACAGATTTTTGATTTCTTGGGATTCTGTTGCAAGGTGGACATTTGTTAAATTTGCGGACCCTTAATAAGTAACTTGATGCTGATAAAGCCAAGATTAAATTTCTACTTGCATTGCTTCATAAGCTTTCCTTTCCTCTATCCTTATCCCCCAGCGTTCCAAAAAAGGGAAATATCTGTGGACAAAGGAAAAGTTGAAAATTGAATTGCTTGCCATTGTCGTTCGGGCATTTCGTCTGTAGGTTCTCTCTCAAATGAGATAGATTTTTTTATTGGGCCTGTCACTGCTTTTCAATGTCTTTCCATCTCTTAGTTTTGCTTGTGCTTTAATCTGATCTTTTAAAGCAAGATAGTATGTTTTTTGCTCTCCCATCGTTCCTTCATAAAATATGGGTTAACAAATCTGCTGTCAGGCTCTCCTTTGCGGTTCTTGTGTAGGGGAGTTGGTAGCCAGGTTTTTATTGGAGGGAATTGGTTCCCTATATTACTTGTGAAATGCAGCACTGCCAGAGAGCAGGTTTACGACCTGATTTTGTAACAACTCTCAGCCTCTTGAGATGTGAGTGGATTTTTAGTTTGTGTTAAAGTGCCTTGAGGCGATCTTGTCTGAGGATTGTTATGATCCCAGCTGGTACTAATGGACAAGTCCGATCCCAGGCTGGAACCCAGCTTGAGAGTGCCTAACTTTTATTTTTTTTGTTTATTGTGTAAATGGAAGGTAGCTACTGAATAGCCATTGGACTGCTGATGAACTTTTAACAAAATAATAAACATTAATTAAACATGAAAAGATGAACTATAATACACTACTCCCTCACCCCAGCTATGCCTTTACAGATGTGTACAAATTTGTAAGGATAACACCAGTTACAAAATTTACTTTGTCCTCTAATATTCTCAGTAAATACATAGTCCATGGAAACAAATAGACAAGCTGTGGTCAGACACGCCACACTCGGAAACCAAGTGACAAATACCGCCCAAAACAACTTCTATGGATTTCTCATTAATTCCAGGTGGACACTCGGTCACACGGTGAGCCAGCTGATCTCGCTGGAGCTCTGTCTTCCACACGAGCGTTTGAAATCTCTGCTCTCGACGAACACTCGTTGGAATCTTTATAATATTTATTAGTGTCACAAGTAGGCTTATATTAATTAACACTGCAATGAAGTTACTGTAAAAATCCCCTAGTCGCCACACTCCGGCACCTGTTTAGGTACACTGAGGGAGAATTCAGAATGTCCAATTCACCTAAAAGCACGTCTTTCGGGACTTGTGGGAGGAAACTGGAGCACTCGGAGGAAACCCACGCAGACGCCGGGAGAACGTGCAGACTCCCCACAGGCAGTAACCCAAGCCGGGAATCAAACCCGGGTCCCTGGTGCTGTGAAGCAACAGTGCTAACCACCATGCTACCTTGCCATCGTCTCCCAAATGATGTCTTCACCAAGGATCCACTCTATAGTTTCAACCCTTGCTTCGGTATTCCGTCGCTCTGCATTGTCGTACCCATTCAAGGTTCCGCACAATCTTTCAGATACCCAGCTGCCAACATAACTTCTCACGGGCCATATTAAGGTATCATCAATTTAGTTTGGCACTGGCCTTCTGTCCCTCTGCCTGTTTTAGCATTTTTTGTGAGGGTTGCTTGCTCCTGGCTTATCATCTTCCAACTGAATTAACTACTAGTACTT
Organism: Scyliorhinus canicula; assembly: GCF_902713615.1. Lineage (NCBI taxonomy): Eukaryota > Metazoa > Chordata > Chondrichthyes > Carcharhiniformes > Scyliorhinidae > Scyliorhinus > Scyliorhinus canicula. The sequence continues at coordinate 11,127,834 of NC_052156.1, read as the reverse complement.
TTCTGTGTGGGCTTTTGGTTGCTGAGCAAACACTGCGTTTTATGTACCTTTAATTTCTTTTAGAGGTCGTAAAAGCCTCATTACAATGCAGACATCCAAACAGACTCTTCGACTTCTAGGCAATTAAAAAAGACCCGAGTTCTTAAATTTTAACAAGCAAATAGAAATATAAATTACTTAAAGCTATCAATTTCCTAACAGTGTTTTTACAGAACTACAGAGGTATGCTGTTGTCTGTGTTGGAATAACTGTGTGTAATGGTGGCAGTAAGGAAATGGGAATAGTGATTGATTTGCCTCATCTCCCTTCAAGTTAAAAAGAGTTGATGCATATGTCATTTGGGCGGAAAACAGTTTCATAGAGGTTAGTCTAGATGGGAGTAATTATGTGATAAATTGCCAGAAACTGTTAACAGTCAAGCAGATGAGGATCAACATGTTTGCTTTTCCATTTGAGTTCTGACTATGACCTGAATCCAGTAAAATAAACTCAGCACCATTTTCTTTGTTTAAAAATGATGTGCTCAGTTTTGTAACAAGGCTGAATGTTTCTGTGTTCTACTTGTGCAAAAATAAACTAAATAATTTTAAAATTAGATAATGTAAAAGGAGTATAAAAGCGGGAAAGTCTTTTTGCTACAAGTGTAGAAGGTATTAATTTGACTGCACCTCAAACAGTTTTTTTCGCTTTATTTAAAGAGGAATATGCTCACATTGCCGACAGTTCAGAGAAGGTTCACTGGGTTGATTTTCTTGGATGAAAGAGTTGTCTTAAGTGGAAAGGATGAGCGATTTAGGCCAATACTCATTGAAACTTAGAGAAATGGTGATCTTATTGACGCATACAAGATTCTCAGGGGGCTTGACGGGTAGCTGTTGCGAGGATGTTTCCCCTTGGAAAGAAATCTAAGCATAGTTTCACAGCAAGGTGCCAACCATTTGAGACTGAGGTGAGAGGGACTGCCTTTACTCCGAGGATCATGAGTCTGTGGAATACTAGACTCTTGAGAGCTGTGGAGGCTGTCTTATAATTAATATTTATTGTCACAAGTAGGCTTACATTGACACGGCAATGAATTTACTGTGAAAATCCCCTGGTCACCACATTCCGACACCTGTTCGGGTACACTGAGGGAGAATTCAGAATTTTCAAATTCACCCAACAGCACGTCTTTCAGGACTACTGGGAGGAAACCAGAGCATCCGGAGGAAGCCCATGCAGACACGGGAAGAACCTGCAGACTCCGCACAGACAGTGACCCAAGCCGGGAATCTAACCTGGGACCCTGGTGCTATGAAGCAACAGTGCTAACCACTGTTTTATCATGCCGCCCATTATTGAATGCATTTAAGGTTGCGATAGAGATTTTAGGAAAGTTAAGGTCAAGATCAGATGCGTCATGATTTTATTGAATAACAGAGCAGACTAGCTGCTATTCAATCTCAAGAGGATTTTACTAACCCTACTGCCCAAATCACATCATTGCAAGATCGCAAGAAACTGCAGAATGTGGTGAACTCAGCCCAACGCATTGATTCTGTCTCCACCCGCTGCCTCAAAGGCAGACCGCATTTGTCAGTGTCCCCTCACACCCAGGTTTTGCCCTCTTCCCTACCCTTCCATCAGGCAGGAGATACGGAAGTCGGAAGACCTGCACATCCAGACATAGGAACAGCTTCTTCCCCACAGCTACTGGACTTCTTAACGACTCTCCCTTGGACTGATCTGTTGCATGTAAGAACACTATTCACGACACCCTATGCTGCTCTTGCTCGTGCATTTGCTTTGTTTGGCCCTTGTTCCGCACTGTAATCAATCACTATTTGTCAATGTACTTTGTCAATTATTCTTTGTCTACTGTGTACGTTGCCTTGGCCGCAGAAAAATGCTTTTCACTATACTTCCGTACATGTGACAAGCAAACCAACTAACCGCCCATCACCCTGCTACGGCTCCACTCACCTTAATTATAAATGAGATAAGTGGTGTCGAGAAAAAAGTCCCTTCCCATAACCACAAGGATTGCAGCGCATAATATAAAAAGGAGCAAAACTGTGCACAGACCACACCTCACATTGACTCAGTACGGCTTTTGCTGGAATTGGATAATGGCAACTCTCGTCCTCGTGCTTCCACTTCATACACCCTTGCAAGAGAAAAGACAAAACAAATAACAACAGAATCACAAGGGAGTAACGTCCAAGATTAATGAAGAATTGTAGGATTAAAACACCATCCATTTTACTCAAAGGCCAAAGCCATGAGCATTTAAGAATTTTATGAAGATTACCCTTTTAAAACGGACCACATCCGTAAAATTGCAGCAAAAGAATTGCTGTACTTTTCGTCTGTGTACTATCAATGGATAGGATTAATAATATAATAATCGCTTATTGTCACAAGTAGGCTTCAATGAAGTTACTGTGAAAAGCCCCTCGTCGCCGCATTCCGGTGCCTGTTCGGGGAGGCCGGTACGGGAATTAAACCCGTGCTGCTGGCCTTGTTCTGCATTACATGTCAGCTGTTTAGCCCACTGTGCTAAACCTGGTGGGATTTGAATTCATGCTCTGGATTATTAGTTAAACAACATAACTGCAACACTAATGTAGCCATACTCAAAACTAGTGTTCTTTCCACCAATAATGACCGCATTCATCTTGATGAGTATAAAATTATTATTATTATTAACATGTACACCAGGAGAAGTGGAAAGGAGCTTTATCAATGTTAGAACTCTAGTAAATCATGAGCATTTTCTGTATTTGGGAGTTGTGAACTCTGTGCCAATATCGGATTTAAACTGGTGTATATTTCCTGGAACAATAGTCATGTTTTGTTTAATAAAAATTCTGGAGCATTTGGAACAGGATGAGAGGATGTGGAGGTGGTTCTCCAGATAGCATTAAATGTTGTTGGGTGGGAATCTGTTCATGTACAGTCATTTACATGCCAAGATAATGACTGGATAAATGTTGAAAGACTGTTCTACATTCAGCTTGGTTCACTGCAAGTGGAAATGGCCTGGAGACCCCCATCGGGGTTTTACTTCCTCCTTCCTTCATTCTACCAGTGGCGAAAGCAATCTGTTGTCGTCATGGGTGATGTTTGTTGAATGACATGAACTGCTGTTTTTCCTTAGCTGTGGGCAGGTTTTACTCTGGTCATATTTGCACTCATGTAAGCAAAAAAGTCAAGAAATGTTCAATAATACATTTAGAACATAGAACATAGAACGATACAGCGCAGTACAGGCCCTTCGGCCCTCGATGTTGCACCGACATGGAAAAAAAAAAAACTAAAGGCCATCTAACTACACTATGCCCTTATCATCCATATGCTTATCCAATAAATTTTTAAATGCCCTCAATGTTGGCGAGTTCACTACTGTTGCAGGTAGGGCATTCCACGGCCTCACCACTCTTTGCGTAAAAAACCCACCTCTGACCTCTGTCCTATATCTATTACCCCTCAATTTAAGGCTATGTCCCCTCGTGCTAGCCACCTCCATCCGCGGGAGAAGGCTCTCGCTGTCCACCCTATCTAACCCTCTGATCATTTTGTATGCCTCTATTAAGTCACCTCTTAACCTTCTTCTCTCTAACGAAAACAACCTCAAGTCCATCAGCCTTTCCTCATAAGATTTTCCCTCCATACCAGGCAACATTCTGGTAAATCTCCTCTGCACCCGTTCCAAAGCTTCCACGTCCTTCCTATAATGAGGCGACCAGAACTGTACGCAATACTCCAAATGCGGCCGTACCAGAGTTTGGTACAGCTGCATCATGACCTCATGGCTCCGGAACTCAATCCCTCTACCAATAAAGGCCAACACACCATAGGCCTTCTTCACAACCCTATCAACCTGGGTGGCAACTTTCAGGGATCTATGTACATGGACACCGAGATCCCTCTGCTCATCCACACTACCAAGAATTTTACCATTAGCCAAATATTCCGCATTCCTGTTATTCTTTCCAAAGTGAATCACCTCACACTTTTCCACATTAAACTCCATTTGCCACCTCTCAGCCCAGCTCTGCAGCTTATCTATGTCCCTCTGTAACCTGCAACATCCTTCCGCACTGTCTACAACTCCACCGACTTTAGTGTCGTCTGCAAATTTACTCACCCATCCTTCTGCGCCCTCCTCTAGGTCATTTATAAAAATGACAAACAGCAACGGCCCCAGAACAGATCCTTGTGGTACGCCACTCGTAACTGAACTCCATTCTGAACATTTCCCATCAACTACCACTCTCTGTCTTCTTTCAACTAGCCAATTTCTGATCCACATCTCTAAATCACCCTCAATCCCCAGCCTCCGTATTTTCTGCAATAGCCGACCGTGGGGAACCTTATCAAACGCTTTACTGAAATCCATATACACCACATCAACTGCTCTACCCTCGTCTACCTGTTCAGTCACCTTCTCAAAGAACTCGATAAGGTTTGTGAGGCATGACCTACCCTTCACAAAACCATGCTGACTATCCCTAATCATATTATTCCTATCTAGATGATTATAAATCGTATCTTTTATAATCCTCTCCAAGACTTTACCCACCACAGACGTTAGGCTCACCGGCCTATAGTTACCGGGGTTATCTCTACTCCCCTTCTTGAACAAAGGGACCACATTTGCTATCCTCCAGTCCTCTGGCACTATTCCTGTAGCCAATGATGACCTAAAAATCAAAGCCAAAGGCTCAGCAATCTCTTCCCTGGCTTCCCAGAGAATCCTAGGATAAATCCCATCCGGCCCCGGGGACTTATCTATTTTCACCTTGTCCAGAATTGCCAACACTTCTTCCCTACGCACCTCAATGCCATCTATTCTAATAGCCTGGGTCTCAGCATTCTCCTCCACAATATTATCTTTTTCTTGAGTGAATACTGACGAAAAGTATTCATTTAGTATCTCGCTTATCTCCTCAGCCTCCACACACAACTTCCCACCACTGTCCTTGACTGGCCCTACTCTTACCCTAGTCATTCTTTTATTCCTGACATACCTATAGAAAGCTTTTGGGTTTTCCTTGATCCTACCTGCCAAAGACTTCTCATGTCCCCTCCTTGCTCGTCTCAGCTCTCTCTTTAGATCCTTCCTCGCTTCCTTGTAACTATCAAGCGCCCCAACTGAAACTTCACGCCTCATCTTCACATAGGCCTCCTTCTTCCTCTTAACAAGAGATTCCACTTCTTTGGTAAACCACGGTTCCCTCGCTCGACCCCTTCCTCCCTGCCTGACTGGTACGTACTTATCAAGAACATGCAATAGCTGTTCCTTGAACAAGCTCCACATATCCAGTGTGCCCAACCCTTGCAGCCTACTTCTCCAACCAACACATCCTAAGTCATGTCTAATGGCATCATAATTGCCCTTCCCCCAGCTATAACTCTTGCCCTGCGGGGTATACTTATCCCTTTCCATCACTAACGTAAAGGTCACCGAATTGTGGTCACTGTTTCCAAAGTGCTCACCTACCTCCAGATCTAACACCTGGCCTGGTTCATTACCCAAAACCAAATCCAAAGTGGCCTCACCTCTTGTTGGCCTGTCAACATATTGTGTCAGAAAACCCTCCTGCACACATTGTACAAAGAACGACCCATCCAATGTACTCGAACTATATCTTTTCCAGTCAATATTAGGAAAGTTAAAGTCTCCCATAACAACTACCCTGTTACTTTCGCTCTTTTCCAGAATCATCTTCGCCATCCTTTCCTCTACATCTCTAGAACTATTAGGTGGCCTATAGAAAACTCCCAACAGGGTGACCTCTCCTTTCCTGTTTCTAACCTCAGCCCATACTACCTCGGAAGAAGAGTCCCCATCTTGCATCCTTTCTACCACCGTAATACTGTCCTTGACTAGCAGCGCCACACCTCCCCCTCTTTTGCCCCCTTCTCTGACCTTACTAAAGCACCTAAACCCCGGAACCTGCAACAACCATTCCTGTCCCTGCTCTATCCATGTCTCTGAAATGGCCACAACATCGAAGTCCCAGGTACCAACCCATGCTGCCAGTTCCCCTACCTTATTTCGTATACTCCTGGCATTGAAATAGACACACTTCAAACCACAGACCTGAACACTGCCGCCCTCCTGCGAAGTCAAAACTGTGCTCCTGACCTCTCTACTCTCAATCTCTCGCACCCCAAAACTACAATCCAGGTTCCCATGCCCCTGCTGAATTAGTTTAAACCCCCCCAAAGAGTACTAACAAATCTCCCCCCCAGGATATTGGTGCCCCTCAGGTTCAGATGTAGACCATCCTGTCTATAGAGGTCCCACCTTCCCCAGAAAGAGCCCCAGTTATCCAGAAATCTGAATCCCTCCCGCCTGCACCATCCCTGTAGCCACGTGTTTAATTGCTCTCTCTCCCTATTCCTCATCTCACTATCACGTGGCACGGGCAACAACCCAGAGATAACAACTCTGTTTGTTCTCGCTCTGAGCTTCCATCCTAGCTCCCTAAAGGCCTGCCTGACATCATTGTCCCCTTTCCTACCTATGTCGTTAGTGCCAATGTGGACTACGACTTGGGGCTGCTCCCCCTCCCCCTTAAGGACCCGGAAAACACGATCCGAGACATCACGTACCCTTGCACCTGGGAGGCAACATACCAAACGTGAGTCTCTCTCGCTCCCACAAAATCTCCTATCTGTGCCCCTGACTATTGAGTCCCCAATTACTAATGTTCTACTCCTTTCCCCCCTTCCCTTCTGAGCAACAGGGACAGACTCCGTGCCAGAGGCCCGTACCCCATGGCTTACCCCTGGTAAGTCGTCCCCCCCACAAGTATCCAAAACGGTATACTTGTTACTCAGGGGAACGACCGCAGGGGGTCCCTGCACTGACTGCTTCTTCCCAGTCCCTCTTACAGTTACCCATCTATCTCCAGTCTTTGGTGTAACTACTTCCCTGAAGCTCCTATCTATGACCCCCTCTGCCTCCCGAATGATCCGAAGTTCATCCAGCTCAAGCTCCAGGTCCCTAACACGGTTTTTGAGGAGCTGGAGTTGGGTGCACTTCCCACAGATGAAATCAGCAGGGACACTGACGGCTTCCCTCACCTCAAACATTCTGCAGGAGGAGCATTGTACTGCCTTCCCTGACATCCCCTCTAGATTAAAAAAAAACAAGAAAAAGAAAAAGAAAGGAAGAGTTTACCTGATATTACCTCAAACCCTGATCCCGCTGAAAGGTAAGCAAATTTAAAGGCACTCACTCACCTTCACGACAGGCCCCTGCTCCCGCTTCCCAACCACCGTGGGGTGGGGGGGTTGGTTCGAGGAGGAGGTAGGGTGGGAAACACTCACAAAGTGTTTCGGGTTTAACTGTCACTTGCCAACAGCCCCTCCACAAACCACCTTCAACTTAGGCTGACCGCACTGCACGTATGCAAATTTCCCCAGAACAGCTGATCAGTAGCTCTGCTCTGCTGCCCTCTGCTGGTTGCTTGCCTTTACTCAAACTCCTTGGGTCTTCTTCGCAGGTTCACCTTCAACTTAGGCTGACCGCACTGCACGTATGCAAATTTCCCCAGAACAGCTGATCAGTAGCTCTGCTCTGCTGCCCTCTGCTGGTTGCTTGCCTTTACTCAAACTCCTTGGGTCTTCTTCGCAGGTTCACCTTCAACTTAGGCTGACCGCACTGCACGTATGCAAATTTCCCCAGAACAGCTGATCAGTAGCTCTGCTCTGCTGCCCTCTGCTGGTTGCTTGCCTTTACTCAAACTCCTTGGGTCTTCTTCGCAGGTTCACCTTCAACTTAGGCTGACCGCACTGCCCGTATGCAAATTTCCCCAGAACAGCTGATCAGTAGCTCTGCTCTGCTGCCCTCTGCTGGTTGCTTGCCTTTACTCAAACTCCTTGGGTCTTCTTCGCAGGTTCACCTTCAACTTAGGCTGACCGCACTGCACGTATGCAAATTTCCCAGAACAGCTGATCAGTAGCTCTGCTCTGCTGCCCTCTGCTGGTTGCTTGCCTTTACTCAAACTCCTTGGGTCTTCTTCGCAGGTTCACCTTCAACTTAGGCTGACCGCACTGCACGTATGCAAATTTCCCCAGAACAGCTGATCAGTAGCTCTGCTCTGCTGCCCTCTGCTGGTTCTATTTGAGTCTGTTTTGAGGCTCTGGCGCAAGTGTATAGAGTGGAGTAGGGCCTGATGGTGAGAGCGTTGCCTGTTGGTGCTTCTGCGGCACATTGCCATGGAGATGAGGGCTGAAATTCACATTGGGGCTCAGGGGGGATCCCTGGAGCAGATGGGGTAGCAACTCAGCTGGGGTGCTGGTTGGGACACATAAAAACTCCACTGAGGACAGTATCAGCTCAGTGAAGCTGAAGTGCAGTTGGCTGCTCCATGGAAGGCAAATGTTGGCAGCAGTGTGGCTGAGGAGCTGGAGCCATGCCTATGTTTGGAGGCTGGACTGGAGCCTGGCAAGCATAGTTGGACACAGTCTCCCTAGTAGATCAACCCAACTGGAAATGAAGACCAAGAAGGCTGGGCCTGGGAATGGAATTAAGAATGATCTGGGTTAGTGCGCCTTTTGGATGAGGATTTGTACTTGTGCACCAGCTGTCCAGAGTGCACAACTCTACTCTACTTCTGTTGCACAGGTAGAGTTGTGCTTGCTCTTTGGAAGAGAATAGCTAAAACTTTTCGTGAGGAAGTCATTCTGTGACTCTGGCTAGTGTCTGGGCGGGTTGCTCAGAAATTTGGATGTTCTGTGCTAGTGGTGTTCTTGTCATTTGATGCGCCATTCGATGTGTTTGAAGACAGGTTACCTGTTGATTTCATGTTTACCTCGTTAAGACTGGATGTTGGAGAACAAGATAAATTAGTGTTGGCTGCATTCATTTTTTTTTGTTTCCTTAAAAGTGTGGATTCTGTAGCTTTATTCTCTTGAGTAACTTGGATTTCAAATATTATCCACTTTAACAAAAGAAGCTGGCCATCAACTGGATTGTAACAAAATTTAGGGGTCTGATCTAGGACTGTAACGGACTTTTAAATAATGGCCGGAATTCTGTTTGTAGCATGTGAACATAAGAACGAGGAGCAGGAGTAGGCCATCTTCTCTTCTTTCCTTCTTCCCCCCCCCCCCCCCCCCCCCCCCCCCCCTCCCCTGCATCCTTCTCAATTCCAACGAGCACAGTCCCAGTCTACTCAACCTCTCTTCGTCATCCAACCCCTTCAGCTCTGGGATTAACCTAGTGAATCTCCTCTGTACACCCCCCAGCGCAGTACATCCTTTCTCACGTAAGGAGACCAAAACTGAACACACTATTCCAGGTGTGGAGTATTAAACTCCATCCCTCTAGCAATGAAGGACAAAACTCAATTTTCCGCCTTAATCACCTGTAAACCAACTTTTTGCGACCCATGCACTAGCACACCCAGGTCTCTCTGCACAGCAGCATGCTTTAATATTTTATTATTTAAATAATAATCACTTTTGCTGTTATTCCTACCAAAATGGATGATCTCACAGTTGTCAACATCTGCCAGACCCCAGCCCATTCACTTAACCTATCCAAATCCCTCTGCAGACTTCCGGTATCCTCTGCACTTTTTGCTTTACCACTCACCTTAGTGTCGTCTGCAAACTTGGACACATTGCACTTGGTCCTCAACTCCAAATCATCTATGTAAATTGTGAACAATTGTGGTCCCAACACGGATCTCTGAGGGACACCACTAGCTACTGACTGCCAACCAGAGAAACACCCATTAATCCCCACTCTTTGCTTTCTATTAATTAACCACTCCTCTATCCATGCTACTACTTTATCCTTAATGCCATGCATCTTTATCTTATGCAGCAACCTTTTGTGTGGCAACTTGTCAAAAGCTTTCTGGAAATCCAGATATACCACATCGATTGGCTGCCGGTTATCTACTGCACTGGTAATGTCCTCAAAAAATTCCACTAAATTAGTTAGGCCTCAAACAATTCCACTAAATTAGTTAGGCGCGACCTACCCTTTATGAACCCATGCTGCGTCTGCCTACAGTGGGACAATTTCCACCCAGATGCCTCGCTATTTCTTCCTTGATAGATTCCAGCATCTTCCCTACTACCAAAGTTAAGCTAACTAGCCTATAATTCCCCGCTTTCTGCCTACCTCCTTTTTTAAACAGTGGTGTCACGTTTGCTAATTTCCAATCCGCTGGGACCACCCCAGAGTCTTGTGAATTCTGGTAAATTATCACTAGTGCATTTGCAATTTCCCTAGCCATCTCTTTTGGCACTCTGGGATGCATTCCATCAGGGCCATGAGCTTTAGCCCCATTAGCTTGCCCATCACTACCTCCTTAGTGATAACAATCATCTCAAGGTCCTCATCTGTCATAGCCTCATTTTCATCAGTCACTGGCATGTTATTTGTGTCTTCCATTGTGAAGACCGACCCAAAAAACCTGTTCAGTTCCTCAGCCATTTCCTCATCTCCCATTATTAAAACTCCCTTCTCATCCTCTAAAGGACCAATATTTACCTTAGCCACTCTTTTTTTGTTTTATATATTTGTAGAAACTGTTACTATCTGTTTTTATACTCTGAGCAAGTTTACTCTCAATCTATTTTACTCTTCTTTATAGCTTTATTAGTAGCTTTCTATTGCCCACTAAAGATTTCCTAGTCCTCTAGTCTCCCACTAATCTTTGGCACTTTGTATGCTTTTTCCTTCAGTTTGATACTCTCCCTTATTTCCTTAGATATCCACGGTCGACTTTCCCTCTTTCTACCGTCCTTCCTTTTTGTTGGTATAAACCTTTGCTGACCACTGTGAAAAATCGCTTGGAAGATTCTCCACTGTTCCTCAACTGTTTCACCTTAAAGTCTTTGCTCCCAGCCTACCTTAGCTAGCTCCTCTCTCATCCCATTGTAATCTCCTTTGTTTAAGCACAAAACACTAGTGTTTGATTTTACCTTCTCACCCTCCATCTGTATTTTAAATTCCACCATATTGTGATCGCTCCTTCCGAGAGGATCCCTAACCATGAGATCATTAATCAATCCTGTCTCATTACACAGCACCAGATCTAGGACCACTTGTTCCCTTGTCGGTTCCATTACATACTGTTCTAGGAAACTATCGCAGACACATTCTATAAACTCCTCTTCAAGGCTGCCTTGACCGACCTGGTTAAACCAATCGACATGTAGATTAAAATCCCCCATGATAACTGCTCTACCATTTCTCCATGCATCAGTTATTTCTTTATTTATTGCCTGTCCCACAATAGTGTTACTATTTGGTGGCCTATAGACTACTATCAGTGACTTTTTCCCTTTACCATTCCTGATTTCCACCCAAATAGATTCAACCTTATCCTCCATAGCACTGATGTCATCCCTTACTATTGCCTGGATTTCATCCTTAAATAACAGAGCTACACCACCTTCCTTACCATCCACTCTGTCCTTCCAAATAGTTTGATACCGTTGGATATTTAACTCCCAGTCGTGACCATCCTTTAACCATGTTTCAGTAATGGCCACTAAATCATAGTCATTCACGATGATTTGCGCCATCAACTCATTTACCTTATTCCGAATACTACGAGCATTCACGTAAAGTACACTTATGTTGGCTTTCATACCTCTGTTTTGAATCTTAACACCTTGATCAGTAACCTCTCCTAAGTTATTTTTCCTCTTAACTTTTCTCCAATTTTCCTTGTCGTTGAACCAATATCTCCATGTAACAACCTATCGAGTCGCTTTCCATTTATGTTTTTACTTCCCGTTTTATTTCTTTTGGTATTACTGGGCCTATTCACTGAGCTTCCCATAGTCACTGTACCTTGTACTGTCGCCTTTTTGATTTTTGACTATGGCTTCTCTGCCTTACACTTCCCCCCTCACTGACTTTTGTTTCTGTCTCTGTTTTACTACCTTCCGACTCTAGCAAAAAAGACATCAGTTCCAATCCTGCCCAGGTGTAGACTGTCCAGTTTGTACAGGTCCCACCTCCCCCAGACCCGTTCCCAATGCCCCAGGAATCTGAAACCCTCCCCATGACACCATCCCTTCAGCCACGTATTCATCCTATGTATCCTGTCATTTCTACTCTGACTAGCACATGGCACCGGTAGTAATCCTGAGATCACTACCTTCGAGGTCCGATTTCTTAACTTCCTTCCTAGCTCCCTGTATTCTGCTTTTAGGACCTCATCCATTTAAAAAAAAACCTATGTCATTTGTACCGATGTGTACCACGACCATTGGCTGTTCACCCCCCCCCCCCCCCCCCCCCCCCACACCCCTTCCCCCTCCGGAATGTGCTGTACCCGCCCGAGACATCCTTGACCCTAGCACCAGGGAGGCAATCCTGGAGTCTCGTTTGCGACCACAGAAACACCTGTCTATTCCCCTTACAATTGAATCCCCCATAAGTATTGCACTGTCACACTTATCACCCCTCCCCTCTGCAGCAGAAACAACTGTGGTGCCACGAGTTTGGCTGTTACTGTTTTCACCTGAGAGGACATTCCCCTCAACAGTATCCAAAGTGGTATATCTGTTCTGCAGGGGAATGGCCAGAGAAGATTCCTGCACTGCCTGCTTCACTCTCTTGCTCTGTCTGGTGGTCACCCATTCCCTTCCTGCCTGCGGAGTCTGAGCCTGCGGAGTAACCACCTCTCTATACGTGCTATCCACGATGCTCTCCGACTCGCGGATACTCCAGTCTCCAGCCGCTGCTCCATCTCTGAAACTCAAGTTTCCAGGAGCTGTAACTGGAGACACTTCACTTCCTGCACACATGCTGACCCTGGGGACTGGAACTGTCCCCAGCCTGCCGCATGGAGCAAGAGGTGCAGACCACGCCTTGGAGCTGTCCTGCCACAAATTATTCCTTTAAATTAAACTTTTGAAATTAAACATTAGAAAGATGTTTTCATGTCGGATTATAGCCAATCTCCTGTATACTATTTAATTAGCTTTATCTCCAAGTATTTACCTTGCTTGATCTGACAACAAATTAAATAGTTATTTAATTGAAATTAAAAAAGTTATTTAAATCAACTTAAAAATAGTAATTGAAAACAACCCAAAATAGTTATTTAAGTGAGATTTAAAAATTAAACAACAGTAATTCAAATCAACTTAAAAATAGTAATTTAAATCAAATTAAAACCAGTAACTCCACAAATATTCAAATTTAGCCTAGTCTGCCTTTCAGCCACTCAGGTCACAGGCTCCTGTGGCGTCACTTTACTGGGCTTTTTTCAATTTTGAAATAAACGGACAAGCAGCTGTCCTACCCGCAGCAGCGTCCCGCGCAGGTCCTCTCCTCTCTGCTCCCGGAAGGTAAGTGAAGGCCTTGAGCCTGCGCTGCCTTTATCCTCTCCCCTGCAGTAGTGTCCCACGCAGGTCCGCTCCTCTCTGCTCCCGGAAGGTAAGTGAAGGCCTTGAGCCTGCGCTGCCTTTATCCTCTCCCACGCAGGTCCGCTCCTCTCTGCTCCCAGAAGGTAAGTCAGGAGGAGGCCTGGTGTTGTGGAAGTAAAGAATATGGGGGTTACAGATTTATATGCTATTAAAGGCAGCACTGTGGGCTCATAGAGGCATGAAAACGCTCAGAGTTCTATTCGAAGAGGTATAGAACCTTATTGGCCTCCACACATTTGGAAGGAAATTGAGACTTTAGAGAGGATATAACCCAGAAATATAAAGATGAAGAAAAGCTTGAAATGTTGGACTTCTGGTGAAGGGTCATTGAAGGTTGAACCTACCTCCCTCTTTCAGAACCTCCGGTAGCGTTTACAGCATTTTATATTTTAATTTCAGATTTTCAGCATATGTAGTTTTTTTTTTACTGCTGGAAATTATGGGACTTCTCCATGAGAGTTTGGGCAGCACGGTAGCACAAGTAGATAGCACTTGGCTCCACAGTGCCAGCGTCCCAGGTTCGCTTCCCCGCTGGGTCACTCACTGTGCGGAGTCTGCACGTTCTCCCCGTGTCTGCGTGGGTTTCCTCCGGGTGCTCTGGTTTCCTCCCACAGTCCAAAGACGTGCAGGTTAGGTGGATTGGCCATGATAAATTGCCCTTAGTGACAAAAAAAAGTTAGGAGGGGTTATTGGGTTACGGGGATAGGGTGGAAGTGAGGACTTAAGTGGGTCGGTGCAGACTTGATGGGCCGAATGGTCTCCTTCTGCACTGTATGTTCTATGTCTATGTCTAATACGGGCCAACTTGATGATGTTTGATTACCTGAGTACCAGAAAATCCTTGCTATCTCCTCCCCCCCCCCCCCCCCCCCCCAAAAAAAATGGATATGGACCTCTGTACTTTGGTTATGACATGGATGACATTGATACTGATGTAAAGTGAACACTTCCAAGTGAGTAATGTCAAAATGTGGTGCCATTGTGTGCTTTTCGAGTTGAGGAAGTAAGCATGGGTCATTTTGTTCAGACTTAGCATCCAAAGGCATTGAGAGACTTTTAAATCTTGCATATAATCTGCTCACTATTCATTAATAATTGGTTCTTTTAATAGGGCATATGGAGTGACCTGAGACTTTAGTTTTGATTGAGGGATGATGAAGAATCTCATGTGATACTTGTACCATCTTTGCCCTTCATGCTCATCTGAGTACCAGTACTATTTTTGTTGTTGTTGGGGAGGTGACAGAAGTTTTGCATGATTTATAAATGCTGATATTTTCAGCAAGGAGCCTAATCTGAAATGTAGTGTTGTAACTGGATATTTTTAAAAAGCAAACTACTAAAACGAGCCTTGCATTGAGGATTTTAGTGCCTCATTTTCTCAGGTGCTTTCCCTACTGCCATTTACAGAACCAGAGGACATGTAAAAGTATGTTTGTTGTCTTAAATATATGTTTATAATATTTAATTACTATTAGGAAAATAACAGTGTATTTTTCCCAGTTATAATCCCTGAAGTAGCTGTTTGGAGAGGATAAATGTTGGGTTGTCTCTTCCTCTACTCCTCCACATCACGTTTATTTTGCACAAGATACTGAGCATGTGCAGGTTTTCGTACAGCACAAAGAGGACAACAGAATTTGAAAATTGAAAATTTGGTGTCTTCGGTTTTGACATGAATATATTGACACTGATGTAAAGTGTACGCGTCCAATTGAGTGATGTCAAAATGCGGTTCTATTATTTACGTTTGGAGTTAAAAGTAAGCATGGGTCATTTGGTTTTGACTTAGCATCCCAAGGCCTTGAGAGTACTTTAAAATCTTGCATATAATCTGCTCACTATTCATTCAAAAACAAGTCCATGATAAAACTCAATGTATACAGTGATATATTTTATTACAAGACTGTTACATATTGTAAATTGTTGCATCAAAATTTGTATAGAAATTAAGTTCAGTTCAAGATATTTAATTTTTGTTCCTTTTTTTTCTCTTACAGCACCAGTTATTAACAGATTAAACAGAAGAGTTTCAGGTAAGCCTTTCTTGTACTGATTTTTAATCTTCCCACATGATTGTATTTGAGTTACATAAGTTTTAGATTAAGCTCAATTTCTTTAAATTTAAGTTATAATTTATTGTTGAAGGGAAGAGCCTTGCATACCTGGCTGAATTAATGGCATAAGGTGACCCATTTGAACATTTGGTATTATAAATTATATCAGCAGCAGTGTGGAAGGATGAGCGATTTGGAGGAGAGCATAGGGAAGATTTAATAGCTTGGGTGTACCTGAAGTGAAACCTTTATCTAAATCTGCTATAGTTTAATCTGACTGTAGTATAATTTATTAATTGGTTCTTTCAGTTGTACAGTACTGAATTTTTCTGCATTGTTTTGAAGCATTTGATGTGCTGAAATTTTAGCTCGAGTTACTTACCATATGTGTTCAAAGTGATCGATATTTGCTTCTGTGTAAGTTTTAAGTGGCAAAATTCTTGTCCGATTAGCTTAAAATTCGAATACATCGTTGAGGGTGGACATGTTTTTAGAACCACTACCCCTGGTGGTCATTTAATTGTCGTCCTCCATTCTTGACTTGATGTAACAGGACTGCAGAGCTTTGATCTGGTTTGTTCATTATGGGATTGCTTAGCTGTGTCTGTGTCATGTCGCTCCTGCACTCTTTATTGGGCCATGCTTAATCCCCTGGCTTGATGGTAATAGTACAGTGAGGGATATACCATGAGTTTACAGATTGTAATTGACTACAATTCTGCTGCTGACAGTGTGTTGTGGATGCACAGTTTTGTGCTGCTAGATCTGTTCAGAGTCTTTCTCACTTAGTCAGTTGGTACTGTCACACAATACATTGGAGAGTGGCCTCAGTGTGAAGACGGCATTTCATCACCACAAGAATTATCTGATGGTCACTCCTTCCAATGATATCATGGGCAGGTGGGCTTGCAACAGGTAGATTGGGGAGGGTGAAATTGTGTTTTCTCCCCCTCTTTTTGATCATACTACTCGTCATAGGCTCAGGCTAGTAGCTTCAGGATTCAGCCAGCTAATCGGTATTGTTGCTGCTGAGCCACTCTGGTGATGGATGTTGAAGTCCACCTATGCCTTGCCACCTTCTTCTAAGTGGTGTTCAACATGGAGGAACACTTATGCATCATTTGAGCGATGGCAGTAGGTGGTAATCAGGAAGTTTTCTTACCCATGCTTGACTTGATGCTATGAGAGTTCATGAAAAGAACTCTCATGAAGATTCCAAGAGCCACTCTTCCAGGCATCCCGGTGATGAAATCTCACCGCAAGGTATGATTTGACGCATATGGCTACATCAGGCTTGACTAGTCTGTGGGACAGTTCTTCCACTTTTGGAACGGGTCCCCAGATGTCGGTGAGGAGGACTTTGCAGGATCGATTGGGTAGGATGTTCCTTTCTTGTTTTCAGTGTCTAGGTCAGTGCTGGTTTTATTCTTTCTTGATGTTTCTGCAGTGGCTTGATACAACTGAGTGGCTCACTACGCCTTTTCAGAAGGCAATTAAGAGTCAACCACATTGCTGTGGGTCTGGAGCTACATGTCGCAGATCGAGTAAGGATGGCAGATTTCCTCCTGTTTAAGGGCATTATTGAATGTGGATTTTTACAGCAATCCAGTAATTCTGTAGTTTAAGATCATACATGTAGAGGAAAAAACTATAGTTAGTAGTGTGCTTCATACTCGTATTCATGAGAGACTAGATAAAGACTCATGTCCAATCATGACTATCGATTTAAGTTGCATCATGGATAGTATATGAGAATAATTAAGCAATCATGTTAAAGATCCACATGCTTAATTAAACTATCCAATCATTGCAAAGGCAAGTATGCTGTTTTGCAATTGGTGATATCGATGGTTCGATATCTGGGGTGTAGCCATCCATCACCTTCTTCTTCCTACCTGTAATGGCTCCTGTTGAGGCATGGATACTGTCCGTCAATCCTCCCTGCTGCTCTCAGCAGACATAGTGGAGCCATAACAAATGGTAGTGTCCCACATTGAAGAACAGACCCTGAGATTTAACACCTGCAAATTTCACCGCAAGGGAGCTGGCCCCTCCGAGACAGAGTATGTCCTTGTGGTGTCTGTTACAATTGGCAGTTCCCACAGTCAAAACATTATTTAACTTCCCAGTAAATAATGGAGCTGTAGGTTTTAAACTGGTTCTAATATCTAAAGATGCCAAAATTGCTCTCTTCAATTAATGCCCAGCATTTCATTCTGGATTTATTAATTCCTTGCATTCAAATTTCCCCAACCATTGTAGCAATTGAACATGTCTCTGGAGTGCAGGACTTCAGGTGGAGACATGTAGAAGGAGGCCACACTTAAGGTAGCTCTACTAGATTCCTTAGTTTTTGGTCCTTTTCCTCTAGTTCCCGTCGATAGTTGATGGACAGATTTATCCCATTTGAGAGCCTTTTGTGTGAGGATGTCAAAAGGTGCAAAAACAAAAACTGGGAAGAAAGGTGTGAGCGGTAATCTTTTTGAGGAGCTGAGCAAGGTGCTGAGTCCTCACGTAAGGCGCAGGTGGATAGGGAAGCAAGGGAAGAGCACCAACGGTTGGTAGACAAGATGGAAGGTACTTGAGTGATCCCATTCTCGGGTTCTGGCTAGTAGAAAGAAATTCCCGATGCTATTTGATCTATTATCTATTGATAAGGTGGTGTGTTGGTTGCGATGCTTGAGGGGGGTAATGAACGAATATGGGGAGAAGGCCAGTCATCTCTTGGCCAGTCAGCTGAGGCGGAAGGCAGCCACCCGAGTTGAGATTTGGAGTTCAGGTGGTGGTCTTGAGTTTGCACTGGAAAAGGCAGCACGGTGGCGCAGTGCGTTAGCACTGTGGCCTCACAGCGCCGAGGTCCCAGGTTCGATCCCGGCTTTGGGTCACTGTCCGTGGGGCACATTCTCCCCGTGTATGCGTGGGTTTCACCCCCACAACCCAAAAATGTGAAAGCTAAGTGGATTGGCCACGCTAAATTGCCCCTTAATTAGAAAAAATGAATTGGGTATTCTTTTTTAAAAGGAAATGTAAAAAAAAGAGTCTGCACTGGAAAAAGTTGGGGTCATCTGAGGCGTTTTGCAAGAATCTCTAGGTCAGAGCCGCCTGGGGAGGAGTCGTATATGTGGGAGTTTCTCGAGGGGCTGGAGTGTCCTGAGGTGGAGGTAGAGGACCCGGAAGGGGTGAAGGAGCCATTGGAGGTGAACAAGGTCTGGACAACTATTGGACGAATACTAGCAGGTAAGGCGCCAGGGCTGGATGGGTTCCCGGTGGAGTTTTATAAAACCGTAGCTGATGGACTGGTACTGTTACTCGTGGAGATGTTTGAGAACTTGGTAGCGTGGGGTCTCTTCCAGAGACGATGATGTAAGCCCTCATCTCACTTCTGCTAAAGAAGGATAAGGACCAGGTGGAGTGTGGGTTGTGTCGCCCTGTATTTTTTCTTAAATTTGGATGCAAAAAGTTAGGCCAAGGTTTTACCACTGAGGTTGGAGGAGTGTCTCCCTCAGGTTACTGGAGGATCAGATGGTGTTTGTGAAGGGTCAGCAGTTGTCATCTAAGGCTTTTAAATGTCCCCGGCAGAAGGGAGGGAGCAGGAGGTTATTGTGGCGGTGGCCTGCATTTATTGCCTATCCCTAGTTGCCCTTTCGAAGGTGATGGTGATTTGCCTTCTTGGACAGCTGCAATCCTTGAGGTGTGGGTACGCACAGTGCTGTTAGTGAGGGAATTCCAGGATGTTGCCCCAGTGACAGTGAAGGAACTGCGATATATTTCCAGGTCAGGATGGTGAGTGACTTGAAGGGTGGTGGGGTTCCCAGATATCTGCTGCTCTTGTCTTTTTTAGATGGTAGTGGTTGTGGGTTTGGAGGATGCTGTCAAAGGAACTTTGGTGAATTAATGCAGTGCATTTTGTAGATGTACACACGGCTGCCATTGTTTGTTGGTGGTGGAGGGTTTGAATTTTTGTGGAAGGGGGAGTAATCAAGCGGGCTGCTTTTTCCTTGATGGTGCTGAGCTTCTTGAGTGTTGTGGCTGAACCCATCCAGGCAAGTGGGGAGTATTCCATAACATTCCTGATTTGTGCCTTGTAGATGGTGGACAGGCTTTGGGGGGTTAGGAGGTGAGTTTCTCGCCGTAGGATCCCTAGCCTTGGGCCTGTAGTCACAGTATTAATATGGCTAGTCCAGTTCAGTTTCTGATCAATCGTAACCCCCCAGGATGTTGATTGTGGGGGATTCAGTGATGGTGATATAATTGAATGTCATGGGTCGGTGGTTAAATACTATCTTGTAAAAGATGGTCTTTGCCTGGCACTTGTGTGGTGTGAATCTAACTTGCCACTTGTCAGCCCAAGCCTAGATATTGTCCAGGTCTTGCTGCATTTGGAGATGGACTGCTTCATTATCTGATGAGTCGTAAATGGTGCTGAACATTGTGCAGTCATCTGCAAACAGCCCCACTTCTGACCTTATGGAAGAGAGATCATTGATGAAGCAGCTGAAGATGGTTGGGCCCATAACACTACCCTGAGGAACCCCTGCAGTGATGTCCTGGAGCTGAGATGATTGACCTCCAACCACCACAACCATCTTCCTTTGTGCCAGGTAGGACTCCAACCAGCAGAGACTTTCCCACTGGTTACCATTGACTCCAGTTTAGCTAGGGTTCCTTGATGCCATACTCTGTCAAATACTGCCTTGATGTCACTCTCAACCTCACCTCTGGCATTCAGCTCTTTTGTCCATGTTTGAACCAAGGCTGTAATGAAGTCAGGAGCTAAGTAACCCTGGCGGAACCCAAACTGAGTGTCCGTGAGCAGGTTATTGCTGATTAAGTGCTGCTTGATAGCACTGTTGATGAGGGTGAACATTATAGGACGTGCCTGGCTAATAATGTGCACATGTTCTGGCCATGCCCTCAGCTCGTGCGGTTCTGGGTCTCCTTCTTTAGCACCATGTCGGCGATTCTACACATTGAACTGAAGCCCTGCCTCTTGGGGGCCATATTTGGGATGTCGGCCTGCCAGAGCTGCACAGGAGAAAGGTCTGATGTTCTGGTCTTTGCCTCGCCTCTCTGGTTGCTCGAAGGCGGTGCTGCTGGGGTGGAGGTCAGCTTCTCCACCCAGTGCCTCCGTATGGCTGGGGTATCCTATGGAATTTTTATGTTGAGAAGCCTGAGGGGCAATTGCAGGGATCTAGTGGAGATGGCAGTCGTTTATTCTGTACTTTAAAGAGCTGGTCACTGTTGGGTGTTAGGTAGGGAGAAGGTGCTCTTTCTGATGGGGGTCTTTGGGGAGTTGGGGGGGGGGGGGGGTTGGGTTGGGAGGGTTGGAGAAAGATTCCCAGGGTGGTTTTGTTACTGTTTCGTTATTTGTGTTCAAAGTTCAAGAAAATGTTTTTAAAAAACGTCTCGAATGCTCATCTGGGTCTCCAAATTGTTCATTCAATGATGTGGCAAGTCGAAGGATAGTGGCAAATACTGAAACTGACCTAAATCTCCTTAATAATGGGTGATTATCAATCGAATTCCTTAAAAATATACATATATTTTCGCTGACGTGGCCAGTATTTATTGCCCATCCCTAGTTGTCTTTTCAAAAAGGTAGCGGGTCTTTTTCTTGAACTGTTGCGGTGCGTGCTGAAGGGTAAAGACTTCCATGATTCTGATGCAGAGATTATAAAGAAATTGCAATATGTATCCAGACCCTGATGGGTCACCACTCTGTGCTGAATATAAATAAATAATTAAGCAATGTTGTCTGTCTGGGATGAAGCTTGGGACCTGAGTCAGTAGTCGGAGAAATTTGCAATCGTTTGTACGCAGTCAAAAAAGCAGCCTTAATTTTACTTTGGGAATCTTGGTAGTTCGAGACCATTTATTCCAGTTTTTAAACACAGTAGGTGTAATTGTTGAATTGATTAATTTTGCAAGAGCTATGTCAGGTACACATTTCACTATTCATCTGTACCACATAAAGTTCAACCTATTTACATCCGATCAATGTATTGCCATTTCTGATGGTGCCAAAGCGCAAATATTGCCATGTTGACTATATAAATACTTCTAGTTCTTGAACAGATCGGTGACTCTTGTCAAAGGCACTTGTGACGTTTTTCAAAATTAATTGGCATGGGTTTGAGTGGTTAATAGGCCAGGTGCAAAAGTACATTCATCCCCTTTACTTTATTTGTTGTCAACCAATTTTCAAAGCCACAGCCAGTGATTTCCACTTGCTATTGTTGCCTTTTATCTCCGATTGTTCAATCTGTTTTAATGAGCTACACGGCAGACATTCCTATTTTCCTTTACCACACAGCAATGTGCACCTGTGTAATTGTGGGCAGAATCCTATGGAAGTGATGGTGCCCCAGCTGCTAGCTGAAGACCTGACGAGAGCGCCATGTCACCACATTTAGCCAGGGTCCACCTCATTTTATTCCGCTCGGGAACTTGACACACCAGTGGCAGACTTCCTCCCAGAATCAAGGACCCTGGGGACGGAGGCCCCATCGCCTGAGCGCTGCTGGCCAATCAGGGCACAGCTCTATTGAATGGCAGTGCCACAAGGAGGGAGAGTGGTGGCCTCGGCTGGAATGATGCCTGCCTGAAGTTTAGGATGTGTGTCACTGGATCCAAGGACAGAGGTGATCGGTGTCTGGGGGGGGGGGGGGGGGGGGGGCTGGGGGGGGGGGGGGGGGGGGGGGCTGGCTGAGGGAAGTCAGCAGCAAGGGCAGAGGGATTGAGTGGCTACACAGCCCAGGCTGAGAAGCAGAGACATGCAAAAAAGTTAGGTGCTGTAGTACCACTACTGCAGGAGGATGTGATTACAGAGTGACTGGTTTAGATAATGCCATTTCTGTTATAAATAGAGACAGGAATTTATGAAGAACTTTAAAGTGTGCATAATTTGACAATATGTTCCTTTGTGGTAAAGCAAAATTTGAAAATAGTTTTAAAGATGAGAGGTGCTGCAGAGTTATGAGTTTTTATGTTATAGATTGTGGGATATTTTATCATATATTAAAAATTATATTTATTTTTCTCCCATTTTGAAATTTGAAAGGATTGCTGGATAAGACAGAATGTGAAATTTCTATGCGCAAATGTAAGGCCTTCAAATTGGAGTTACCAACTTGGAACTCAACATTTCCAAAACTAAATTACAGGGGCTGGTTTGGCACGGGGCTAAATCACTGGCTTTGAAAGCAGACCAAGGCAGGCCAGCAGCACGGTTCAATTCCTGTACCAGCCTCCCCGAACAGGCGCCGGAACGTGGCGACTAGGGGCTTTTCACAGTAACTTCATTTGAAGCCTACTTGTGACAATAAGCGATTTTAATTTCATAAATTTGCAAGATCGGGATTTCTTTATTTGGGATAAATTTTAGATTATAGGATTGGTTATTCTTAATTAGACTCTTGGCAAAAAAAGTGTATGAAATGAAGCAACCTATTGTGGTTGGTAGGACATTGGTTAGGAAGTAAGAAATAGTACTACTACAGATCTCTCAGGGATCTGTGCTGGGGCTTCAGATTTTCACTATATTTATCAATGACCTTTGATGAAGGAACAGAGATCAATATTTCCAAGTTTGCAGACAGCACCAAGATAGGTGGAGCATTAAACTGCGTAAGTGAAAACAAGTTTTAGAGGGAGATTGAATGGGCAAAACTGACAGATGATGTTCAATGTGGGGAAGGGGGGTCATTCTTTTTGGACCCAGAATGAGATATAAGCTTATTTTAAGAATAATAAAAGGTAGTAACTGTGTCAAATCTTTAGAGAGCTTATTACACCAGAAGGCTGCGAATGCTCAGTCATTGAGTGGCAGAGCATGTTCTGGTACTGGAATGTTGGCCATTATCTCAAGCAAGTGTCATACTACAAAGAGGTGAAAGTTATGCTTCAGTTCCGTATACCGTTGGCTAAATTGCATCCGAAGTAATAATAATCTTTATTAGTGTCACAAGGCGGCTTACATTAACACTGCAATGAAATTACTGTGAAAATTCCCTAGTCGCCACACTCTGGCGCCTGTTTGGATACACGGAGGGAGAATTCGGAATGTCCAATTCACCTAACAAGCACGTCTTTCAGGACTTGTGGGAGGAAACCGGAGCGGCCGGAGGGAGCTCATGCAGACACTGGGAGAACGTGCAGATTCAGCACAGACAGTGACCCAAACCGGGAATCGAACCCAGGTCCCTGGTGCTGTGAAGCAACAGTACTAACCACTGTGCTACCATGCCACCCGTTGTCTTCAGTTCTGAACATACAATCTCAGAAATAATAATTTGGCCTTGGAAGCTTGCATTTCCACCAGGGTCACTGAGCTCCTGACCTCATTATAGTCTTGGTTCAAAGATGGACAAAAGAGCTGAACTCCAGAGGTCAAGTGAGCGAGACCTTGATATCAAGGCATCCTTTGATCGATTATGGCATCAAGGAGCTCTGCGAAGAAAAGTGTAAATAAGGGGAAACCGTCTACTGGTTGCAGTCATACGTGGCACAAGGAAAATGGTTGTCGTGCTTGGAGGTCAATCACCTCGGCTCCAGTTCATCACAGCAAGAGTTACTCTGGGTGTTGTCCAAGTTCCAACCATCTTCAGCTGTTACATCAATGATCTTCCTTCCATCATAAGTCAGAAGATGCTGATGATTGCACATGATTGCACAATGTTCAACGCCATTTGCATCCTCAGACACTGAAGCTGTATTGGAGATGTGCTGCAAGACCTGAACAATATCCAGGCTTGAGCTGACAAATGACCAATAACATTTAGGCTCCACGTGCCAGGAAATGAGAGAGAATCACTAACCATCACCCCATGACACTAAATAGAAGCTCGAGACCATCCAGGACAACCAAATAGCTCACTTGATTGGCATCCCATCTCCACCACCAGTGAACTGGCAGCAGTGTGCACCATCTAAAAGATGCACTGCAGTAACCCAGCACCTTCCAAATCCACAACCTCTACCACCTAGAAAGATGAGTGCAACAGATGTATGGGAATGCCATCTCCTGGAAGATTTTCTCCAAGCCACTCACCATTCTGACCTGGAAATATATTGCCATTCCTTCACCATCGCTGGATCAAAATCCTGGCACTGCCTCCTTAACATCACTGTGGGTGTTCTGCACCCCATGGACTCCAGGAGCTCATCACCACCGTCTTGAGGGCAGTTAGGGATAGACAATAAATGCTGGCCTAGCCAGTGACACCACATACCATAAATCAATAAACAAGATGCATGCAATACGTGGGCTGAAAGGTCAAGTTTAACAGGTTACGCAGGCCAAGTTTATATTCGCTTGAGTGTGGATTATTAAGATGTGACCGAATTCGGGTGTTTAAGGTGATTCATGGGATTGATAGGATAGATAGATCAAAAGAAGCTATTTCCTCTTGAATATTGCAAAGTAAGGAGTTTAACCTTTAAATTGGAGCTAGGCTGGTTGGGTGGGGGTGGCATTAAGGGCTAAGCAAGGTCAGTGGAGTAGTGGCCCTCCTCAGAGATCCAGTAGTTGCTTGTGGTCTGTGATAATAAAGTTCCTCCCATAGACATATTGTTGGAATTTCTTGACGACGAACATCACAGCCATGTCGTCTTTTTCGATCTGGGTGTCGTGGCGTTCTGCATCTGCCAGTGTTCTGGAAACTAATGCAATGGGGCGATCTGAGCCTTCGTCCGATCTATAGGATAGCACCGCCCCGATGCCTTATGGAGGAGAGGCATCACAGGTGAGACGGAGTCACTGGGACGGATCACCCTGGGCCAGCAGCTGGGAGGATGACCACTGTGTCTTCACTCTTGTGGAATACCTCCTCTTGTGGAGTCGCAAGCCCACTTCTGGTTCCATTTCAAGAAGATATGAAGATGTGCCAGCAGGATTGCCAATTTTGGAATGGTTAAGAGTTCAGAAATGATATAAATTCCGTGGTATTGTGTGGAGTCGGGGCCCCTTCTATGGCCTGTACTTTCTCCTGCAC
Source organism: Scyliorhinus canicula (assembly GCF_902713615.1). Taxonomy (NCBI): domain Eukaryota; kingdom Metazoa; phylum Chordata; class Chondrichthyes; order Carcharhiniformes; family Scyliorhinidae; genus Scyliorhinus; species Scyliorhinus canicula. Next base: position 11,102,384 of record NC_052156.1, on the reverse strand, counting down.
AGAATGCAAGCTGTCCTTATCCACTCTGTAACCCAAGAATGATACTGGCAGTGCTTGGAAGGAGCACTTGAGCCCTCTTCGGGCGGATGCCTACTTGAGAAAAGTGTCTGAGGACCTCCTCTGGCTTGTCCATGTATTCTTTTTCAGTGGTCCCTGTAATGGGTACGTTGATTAAAAATATACTGCTACTTTGGGTGGCTCCTGAAGGGGAAAAATTACGCAGACGGACGAGACACCATAGGAGAAGGTGAGCTTATTCGAACAGCACCCTGTGGGTATTTATAGTCTCATACTACCGCGTTGCGGTGTTCAATTCTAACTGAAGTTGTGCACGGCTCATACCCAGTTAGGTGAATGATCATCTCCCATCTGGATTTGCAAACAAGCCCTCCGTGTGAGGCATAGGGTAACGGCCTTGGTGGGATGCCCTGTTTACAGTCCGTTCATAATCTCCTCCTTGGTGAACAGACTTGCCCGGCTTCTTCACTGGGACCGCAGGTCTGGCCCAATCTGCAAATCGCACTGGACGTATGATATCTAAACTCTCCAGGCACAGCAACTCATCATCCACCTTTTGTGAGCAAGGTGTATTGGACTGGCTGTACCCTGAAGTATCTGGCCTCGTCCTCTTGGTCCATGTAAATGCATGCCGTGGCTCCTTTTGTCTTGCCTAGACCTTTGCAGAACACCTCCGGATACTTTCCAAGGACCGTACAAAGGTTCGCGGTGCCCATCCGAAAAATCTGCTGCTAATTGAAGCGGAACCAATCACGACCCAACAGATTACAACCTGGCTCTTGCACCACAACCGAAGGTTAACCTGACTGCTGCCTGTAGGTCACTGGGGTTCCTAAGATGTGTAATGGTCCCGGTATACATCGCCAACATTGCCTTGTATAGCACAGGTTCAATGGCAAGATTCCAATGCTAAGCCTTTGAAAGATCTGCTGACTGACATTACTAGGGGGTGTCCATTCATCTGTGGTTAACTTGAATTGGCGCCACTTTCAGGGCCATGATGCAGTTCAGTTTTATGATGTTTTCCTCAGGTGGGCCATGTGCAAGGCCCTGACCCAAGGAAACCTCATACTATACCTACAAATCCCTCTCGAGTTTTATTGAGGCCAGACTGACAGGTAAAGAACTCAATATTGTCAGTTTGGCCAGGGTGATGCGGACTCTGCAGATTCTGATGGCCTTGGTTGCCGTGTGTTCTACACCCACAGGCCTGGCAATGTTGCCAGAACTTCCCGTCATCCTCAGGGGAGGTGTCCTACTGGTCCGGCTCCTGAACATTGAGCCCCGACGTGTTGTTGTAACTTTGGTTGTTTTGGAGGTGACCTGCCCATTCGAGCACGGCTCTGGGATGCCACTGGAGTTCAGTATGGAGGTCGAGCAGCACTATGTGGACACTTGTGGTCCATGGAACATTTTGGAGTACCTGAACCCCTTTTCCTGTATTTTCGTGGCTCAATGGCTCTTGTTAAATTCAGCGTAGTAACTGGCAGTAGCTCCCTTGTGGCACACCAGCCGAACCCTCACATCTTTGAATCGGATGGCCCAAACTCTGGATGCTCAGCCAGCCTCGGAGTGGAGTCAAGAAATCTGTAACTGACTCCCCTGGAGTCTGAGCAGCAGTGTTGAACCAGTACCATTGTACGGTTACTGACGGTATTGAGTAATAATATTCAGACATCAACTCGACCAATTCATCAAACCATTTTGAATCCGGAGCGGCTGGGTACATGACGCTTTTATAATACTGAAGGTTGGGACCCTGCAGGCAGTCAGGAGGGCTTTCTTCTGTTGGTCCTCCAGCGATGCCAGGGAATTCCAGAACTTGAGACCGCAATAATTGAAGACACAGCCACCAATGGTGGAGCAATAATAATTAGAAAAGCCCAAGAAGCTAGAATTTTGGAGCACCGATTTGAGTTGTGGGGATGGAGGAGATTGCAGAGGCCGGAAGGGGCAAGGCTCTGAAAAAATTTGAAAACAACGATGAGAATATTGAAGTCAAGACATTGTTTGACTGGGATCAGTATAGGTCAGCAAGCATTGGGGGTGATAGGGGAACGGTCTGCGAGTTCGGACATGGACAGCAGAGTCGTAAGATGTGTAGGTTAGGTGGATTGGCCATGCTAAATTGCCCTTTAGCGTGCAAGATTGTGCAGATGGGGTTATCGTGACCAGGCAGGGGACTGGGTCTAGGGAGGGTGCTCTTTCAAAGGGTCAGTGTAGACTCGATGGCCTGAATGGCCTCTTTCTGCACTGTAGGTATACTGTGGTTCTATTTGGATGACCTCAAATATATGGAGGGTAATATATAGGATGCCGGCCATGAATGCATTTGAATAGTCAAGTCTAGAGCTGAAAAAGGCATGAATGAGGGTTTCAGCAGGGGCAAAGTTGAGTGATGTTATGGAGATGGAAATAGGCTGCCTTTGTGGAAGAACAAAGGAACGTAGGAGCAGAAGTAAGCCCTTTGAGCCTGATCCACCATGCAATATGTTGACACCTGATCTGGTAGTGGTCTCGGCTCCACCTTCCTGTCTGCGGCCCATAACCCATGACTCCCTTGTCTATCAAAAATCTGATGTGGAGATGCCGGCGTTGGACTGGGGTGAGCACAGTAAGAAGTCTTAAAACGCCAGGTTAAAGTCCAATCTGTTGGACTTTAACTGGGTATTGTGAGACTTCTTACTGTGTATCAAAAATCGGTCCAACTCTGCCTTGTTAAAAATTTGTTCTTATGATGTGGGTGTGGCTGGGCTGGGCCAGCATCTGTTGCCCCTCCCTAATTGCCCTTGAACTGAGTGGTTTGCTGGACCATTTCAGTGGGGGGCAGTTAAGAGTGAACCACATTACTGTGTGGGTCTGGACTTGCATGTTGGCCAGACTGGGCTGGGTAAGGATAACAGGCTTCCTTCTGTGAAGGACATTAGTGAACCAGATGGGTGTGTACGACAATCGACAATGGTCATCATCGTGGACTTTTAATTACAGATTTTTATTGAATTCAAATTTCACCATCTGCCATGATGGGATTTGAATCCAGGGCCCCAGAGCATTTCTTTAGGTTTCTGGATTACTGGTTCAGTGACAATACCACTAAGTCACCCCTCCTCATCTCTCCAATGGCGTAGCCCCCACTATTTTCTGGGGGAACGCATTCTAAAGGCTAAACGGCCAGCATTTCATACGCCAAACGACCCTCAAGAGAAAGAAATCTCTGCATTTCTGCCTTACAAAAGTAGAAACTATGATGCAAATATGAAGTTGGAAGCTTATCTTGGTATCAAATGTGATACCAACGTTAACTACTGCCTGGTTTAACCTCTCTCTGTTGCCGCAGAGAGGGATGGCGTTGACAGTTTGGAAACAGAATTTGGAGCGAGGACAGAAAACAATGGCTACTGTCTTCCTATGGTTTAATTGAAGGGAATTTCTGCTCCTCCATTACTGGATGTCAGGTAAGCAATCACATCATTTAGCAACAGTGGTGGAGGGGAGAGGTGGTGGTGAGGCAGAGCTGGGTGTCATCAGCATACACATGAAAGCTATCACTTTGCCATCAATGATGTTGCAAACAGATGAGAAATAGGAGGGAAGGGAGGGGTAACACTACATATAGCTGTGCAGGAGCAGGGAGACATCCAGCTGGAGGCTGAGATGCTTGATGGTGAGATGGTGTGGTCAACCATTAAAGGCTACAGACAAGTTGAGATGATGAGGAGCAATGGTTTACCTTTGTCACAGTCTCCATTGGGTGTCATTTGTGACTTTGATGAAAGCCGTTTTGGTACTGTGACAGGAGTGGAAATTTGATGAAGGGATTAAACATTCCAGGAATGGTGGGAATACATTTGGAAAGTAACAGCGTTTGAAAGTGCTGTTGTGTGTGAATTGCAGTGTAGTGTTTTCCAGGGACATGCAAAGAATGTGATAAAGTTGTGGCATGGAAAGAGCATGTTGATGGTGAGTGATGCAAGGAGTGTTCACAGATGACTTTATCTGTAATTGTTACATCAGGACTAGCAAGGCCACACAGATGGCAATGTCAGGGGCTGGCCTTAAATGCGAGTTGGGAGTTTCGTGGAAGGAGTGATTTGGGGAGGACAAGAGGGCAGAGAATTCTGGAGCGAGCACATAATTGGTTGAGATCGAGGTTGAAATCACCGAGGATGAGAAGTTGTTTGGTGGGGAGGCTGAGGGAGAAAGCATTGAAGAAATCATAGTGGAAATTTATTTTAATCATACTTAGGATATTGGTGCGCAATGTTATTTTGAATCCGAGATGAGGGGGTGGAACAAGGAACAGAGTACTTTACAAGAGCAGGGAGTATTGTTTTTTTTTTGGGCGGTTGATATATCAGCAGTTTTGAAAGGGGATGGCAGGGAGAGACAGCATGTAAATTTCAATTTACATGGGGGCCAGAAATAAAATTTACTGTCCACATGCGTGCGCCAATTGGACTGAGGCAGCTTGATGTGCTTTCCATGGGCTAGATGAACTTTGGGAACACGAGGGGCTAGGATAAGAGAAATGCTCCTGTGAAGGGCCTTGGGTCATTTTATTATGTTTATGTTACATAAGTGTAAGTTGTTATACTGTAGGTCCATTGAGGTGAAACCTTGCGTCTTGATTGGCATCTATCTGTCCAAATTTGTTTAGATCGGTTTTCAAATGTACCAGCCATCAGATCATCTTGTCGTTTGTATTGGTATTCCAGTGTCAACATGCATCAGTAATATTTTTGGATTCACGTTGGTGAGCTGGCAATTTTTCGAGACCAGCAGATTGTGCAAAACAAGCAGTTTGCCTGCTAACAGTAGTCCACGGGTATCGATTCTGCTGGAATTAAAGTATTAAGGGCCTGTCAGTTGACATATAGCTAAACATGGGTAGTTCACTTTGATTGTTGGGAAATTCTCAATCATTTTACCTGTGCCAGTGCTGATTGCAGAGTGAAATAGATTTTGTTAACGGTCAACTGTTTGTCTATAGTTCAACGGCTAGTAATGAAAAGCTGCTTTTGAATGTACAATTGCTTGTGAATGTAGTGTGTTTATTATATTGCAGGTTGATTTGAATTGCACAATATTTAAACAGAGAAACAGGCTATCTGTATAGTCCACTTAGGCTGTGGCCGAATAACATATGCTTGCTCAGTTCACATTCTTTTACTCCTTTTCCACCCGTCATAACTTATTCTTAAATGTTGATGCAAGTCTCCTCTTCAATCAGTAATTCTGGTTGTGCATTCCACAGCCTCTCGACCTTCTGTTCACTGTCCTAAATATCTTGTCTTTAATCTTGTGTCTGCTTTATAGTTGTAGTCAGGCACTAAAGCTACAGAATGTGGGATTAGTATTTGTATTATGGATGTATGTCCATTGTGAATTGATTTGATGCCATTCTGACTCACACAAAGCAATAATTTCAAACCGTGTTGAGCTTTAGATAAGTTATTTTGGATGCATTCAACTTTGGGTATCGGAAATGAAAGGAAGTTATTGATATGCTATGTAGATATCACACCATTAAATGCTTTTATGTTTGATAGAATTTGTCTTCAGAGTGGCAACCAATAATAATTTCAACAAAGGGTTGATTAGATTTTCTCATCTTGTGCACATTTAGCACAAGCAAATTGTTACATTGTTGCTGTAGGAATAAATGACTTCTTGCAAAAGAAACAGACTTTGACCATTTGATACCTTGTTTCAACAAGCATATGCTAACATAAAGCGCTCTGCAAAAAGAGGCATTCTGAAACAGCTGTTGAAACATGCTCCATTTCTACAGTGACTGATGATCCCTCTGATTCATCAAAGAGCGGCTCAGCAATATGTAATTTAGACAGAAAAATAGGTGCTATAATTGGCATACAATAGTTATCTCCTGTGTGAAAGGCTAAAAGGAAGAATATAATATTATTTGCATTGTCGGTAAGGTAAATCCCACTGAAGTCAGTACTGCACTGAGGCCATTCGGCTTGATGAAGCCATGCCTGCTCTCGTCAAACAAACCAATCAGTCCTTTTCCCCACTCTGTCCCCATAGCAAGTTTATTTCCCTCAATTACCCAACTATCCAATTTCCTGTCCGATATCATGGATGGCCGAGGTCATTACGACTCAGTGCATAGAAAGAAGTTCTTTCGTGCATTTTGCTCCACATCTCTTGTCCAAATTTTAAATCTGTGACCCGAGTCCTTGAGTGATCAACTAATGGGAACAGATTTTTCCTTGCCTGCAATGTCGAAATCTATCATAATCTTGCATGTCTCTATTAAATCTCTCCATGAGAACAAACCCACCTTCTTCAATCTAATCTTGTAGCTAAAATTCCTCATACTTGGACCTATTCGGTCTCCATCAACAACTACATTTGACAGAAACATTTATTTCACAAACTGCAGATATGCAGTTCAGAATGTTGATTTTTGAACTTGTAGTGCAGCTAACTCGTGGGAGGTTTTGCCAGCAGCTTTGTAGCCTGCAGCTGTCAGTGACCCTTTAGTTTAGTTTGGACCTCTAGGTTGAAACATTATTTTGGCCAGTAGCAGAAGTAGTTTAACTTGGAGAAAACAGCAGTTTGACAGATTTAAAGTCCAGATAAAGAGTTCAATATGTCCAGACTGTTGTGTTATGCTGCTTTGGATAACACAGGCTGCTACATGGTGCAGTCTTAACTAAAGGATGCTCCAGACTCTGAAATAAGTCCAATGTGTTTATTGAACTATTAACACAGTTCTCAAATGAGTTCGGCTCTCTGCTAATCTAACTGTAGTAACTCGGTCTAACTGTACCAGCTTGCTCTAAGCCACGTGCTGGGGTGTGATGCTGCTGATCAATTCTGTCTAACTCTCTAGATGTCTGTCTGTGGAAAGAGGCAGGGTGTGAGTGCATCATCCCTTTTATAGTGTTTATGTCATGCCCCCTTGTGGTGATGCCACCTCTGAGCTTCCTGACTGCCCATTGGTTGTGTCCTATTCTGAGTGTTCATTGGTTGCATGTCTGCATATCATGACACAGACCATTTCGCACAACAGGTTCATGCATTTGTTTATGTCTCACAAGCGTCTCCTCCCACCCTTTTTTCAGCTAACCATATCAATATATCTTAATAGACCAAGCAAACCGTCATCATTCGATAACTTTTTTATTCATTTGTGGGATGTGGGTGTTGCTGGTTAGGACAGCACTTATTGCCCGTCCCCAATTGCCCTCGAAGGTGGGCGTGAAAAATCTTCTTGAAGTGCTGCAGTCCATGTTATGTAGGTACACTGACCATGCTGTTAGGCAGAGACTCAGGATTTTGACCCAGTGACAATAAAGGAACAGATATATGTCAAGTCAGAATGGTGAATGGCTTGAAGGAAATCTTCAGACGGTGGTGTTGCCATGTGTCTGCTGCCGTTGTCCTTCTAAATGGTAATGGCTGTGCATTTGGAAGGTGCTGCATCAGGAGCTTTGGCGAGTTCCTGCAGTGCATCGTATAGATAGTACACACTGCTGTCATTATGTGCTGGTGGTGGAAGGAGTGAATGGGCTGCCGATCAAGTGGGCTGCATAATGCTGGATGGTGTGGAGCTTCGAGTGTTGTTGCAGCTGCACTCATCCAGGCACGTGGAGAGTATTATTCCATCGCACTCCTGACTTGCAGGTGTTGGATAGGCTTTGGGGAGTCTGGAGGTGAGTTAATCGCTGCAGAATTCCCAGCCTCTGACCTATTTTTGCCACAGTATTTATCTGGCTCGTCTAGTTCATTTTCTGGTCGATGGTAGAGCCCAGAATGTTGATAATGGGGGATTCAGCAATGGTAATGCCATTGAATGTCATGGGGTGATGGTTAGATTCTCTCATTGGGGATGGTCAGTGTCTGGCACTTGATATGAATGTTACTTGCCACTTATCAGTCCATGCCTGGATAATGTCCAGGCCTTGCAGCATTTGGGCTGTTTCCAAATGCAGTAATAGTTATATACTATAGTTAAAGCAGTTTCATTAATTCAAGTCATTAGAGCTGACGAGTGTTTGTTATTTTTGTACTTGTGGTTTGTACTTACAAAAATGTTTATTTAACTAAGATCTTTTATTTTATGGAGGTTTCATGAAATAGCTATTGCATCATATTTCGCAGATCATATTTCTCTATTGGTGGGTGGATACACAAGCGTATTTAGGTTTATGCTGAGTCCGTAAACTCTTAGAATGGGCAGACCACATCTGCATGGAATTTTACATCGTTTTGCACAGATTTATGTTTGAATTAGTGATTTCTTCTGTGTAATGTTTAAGAATTAATATGCGTGAATTTGTTTTGGTGCAACAAATAATGTTCTTAATGCTCTTGTGATGAAGCCATTTTATTTAGTTTGCTGTTTAGTTATCAGATCATTTTTAACATCTATTGCTAAAATTAGTTTTCTGTGTTAGATGTGGCAATTTTGTCTGACAAAGCAAGTTTCCGTTGGAAGGGAGTTTTGTTCCGACAATCACCAAGTCAACAAAACCGAGAACATCTGCCAATCCAGGGAATTGTCTGCTTTGGTAACAATTTTGGGTAAACCATTACAAAATGGTGTCTTGCTGAATGGAATACAGAATGTATCTCGTGATTTGGCAGGTTTAAAAAAAAAAGAGGCACACTGTCAAATCTTTCATTTTACTGTCATCACAAGAATATTAGTTCGAAGGCAACAGCAGTTTAAACTGTATGAGAATAGAATGTTGATTGGTTGGCAAGTGAACTAATTGGCGGTGGTTTTGCCATGAAGAATGTGCCAGGAAACAGTTAATTGCCATTTGTTTAAATGCCAAGCAAGCTGGTCAAGGCAGCAAATGAACCGAGGAAAGGCTGTCCCCCCACGGTTTTGTTCACTTCAAAAAGATGCGGGCCGGCTCTTTCACTTTGCAAAGAATAGGGCCCTGTGTGTGAATATATGGGGCGTTTGGTGAGCACCCTGCGAGCCAGACTGATGGTCTTAAATTGGTTGTTAATGTAATCCTGCACAGTCAGGATTTAATAAGTGTTGTCCAATTGTGGAATTGCATCTAATGCTGGAAACTCGGTCCTGAGTTTCGCAAGCAGTGGCTGGTTAAGTGTGGTCAGTTGCGTTGCCTGTTGCGGACAGCCAAAATGACGCGTTGTTTGATATGAACTGTCCATGGTTGGGATGTGCAGCCGACACACCATCATTGAAACTCATAAATACAATTACTCGTGTGATAGGCAGAATGTCTTTTTGGCTTGACGGCAGTAACCTGTGAGTGGAGAATTTTTTCCCCATGTCAATCATGGGGGTTCATTGCCCTTGAACTGAGTGCATTTCAGAGGGCATTTTGAAAGTCCATCATATTGCTCTGGATCTGGAGTCACCTGTAGGCCAGACCAGGTTAGGATGGCAGATGTCCTTCCTTAACAGTTCATTATGATAAATGTTGCCCATGAAACCATTGCTGTGGTGGAATTCGAACTGGGGGTCCCCAGAGCATTATTCCTGGGTCTCTGGATTGTCAATTTAGCGACAATATCACAACATCACTGTCTTCCACTTGTACTGCATCGTAGCACCGACTAGCTTCTGCTGTTGCTCAATATCGTTCAGCCGTTTCATGGTGCTAATGCTTGACAAATGAGTGAAAGTTTCATTTAGGGAGAATATCACAGCTGTACTGCGGGAGGACACCTCAGAGGGCAGCGAGGCTATATGGGTAGAGATCAGGAATAAGAAGGGTGCAGTCACAATGTTGGGGTTCACTGCAGGCCACCCAACAGCCAGCAGGAGATAGAGGAGCAGATAGATAGACAGATTTTGGAAAGGAGTAAAAGCAACAGGGTTGTTGTGATGGGAGACTTTAACTTCCCCAATATTGACTGGGACTCACTTAGTGCTAGGGGCTTGGACGGGGCAGAGTTTGTAAGGAGCATCCAGGAGGGCTTCTTAAAACAATATGTAGATAGTCCAACTAGAGAAGGGGCTGTACTGGACCTGGTATTGGGGCATGAGCCCGGCCAGGTGGTAGAAGTTTCAGTAGGGGAGCATTTTGGGAACAGTGACTACAATTCAGTAAGTTTTAAAGTGCTGGTGGACAAGGATGAGAGTAGTCCTAGGGTGAATGTGCTAAATTGGGGGAAGGCTAATTATGACAATATTAGGCAGGAACCGAAGAACTTAGATTGGGGGCGGATGTTTGAGGGTAAATCAACATCTGGCATGTGGGGGGCTTTCAAATGTCAGTTGAAAGGAATTCCGGACCGGCATGTTCCTGTGCGGAAGAAGGATAAATACGGCAAATTTTGGGAACCTTGGATAACGAGAGATATTGTAGGCCTCGTCCAAAAGAAAAAGGAGGCATTTGTCAGGGCTAGAAGGCTGAGAACAGACGAAGCCTGTGTGGAATAAAAGGAAAGTAGGAAAGAACTTAAGCAAGGAGTCAGGAGTGCTAAAAGGTGTCATGAAAATTCATTGGCAAATAGGGTTAAGGAAAATCGCAAGGCTTTTTACATGTACATAAAAATCAAGAGGGTAGCCAGGGAAAGGGTGGGCCCACTGAAGGACAGGGGAGGGTATCTATGTGTGGAGCCAGAGGAAATGGGTGAGGTACTAAATGAATACTTTGCATCAGTATTCACCAAAGAGGAGGAATTGGTGGATGTTGAGTCTGGAGAAAGGTGTGTAGATAGCCTGGGTCACATTGAGATCCAAAAACACGAGGTGTTGGGCGTCTTGAAAAATATTAAGGTAGATAAGTCCCCAGGGCCTGATGGGATTTACCCCAGAATACTGAAGGAGGCTAGAGAGGAAATTGCTGAGGCCTTGACAGAAATCTTTGGATCCTCAATGTCTTCAGATGATGTCCCGGAGGACTGGAGAATAGCCAATGTTGTTCCTTTGTTTAAGAAGGGTAGCAAGGATAATCCAGGGAACTATAGGCCGGTGAGTCTCACGTCAGTGGTAGGGAAATTACTGGAGAGAATTCTTTTAGACAGGATCTACTCCCACTTGGAAGCAAATGGACGTATTAGTGAGAGGCAGCATGGTTTTGTGGAGGGGAGGCCATGTCTCACTAACTTGATAGAGTTTTTCGAGGAGGTCATAAAGATGATTGATGCAGGTAGGGCAATGGATGTTGTCTACATGGACTTCAGTAAGGCCTTTGACAACATCCCTCAAGGCAGACTGGTACAAAAGGTGAAGCCACGCGGGATCAGGGGTGAGCTGGCAAGGTGGATACAGAACTGGCTAGGTCATGGAAAGCAGAGAGTAGCAATGGAAGGGTGCTTTTCTAATTGGAGGACTGTGACTAGTGGTGTTCCGCAGGGATCAGTGCTGGGACCGTTGCTGTTCACTGTGTATATAAATGATTTGGAGGAAAATGTAACTGGTCTGATTAGTAAGTTTGCAGACGACACAAAGGTTGGTGGAATTGCGGATAGCGATGAGGATTATCAAAGGATACAGAAGGATTTAGATCGTTTGAAGACTTAGGCGGAGAGATGGCAGATGGAGTTTAATTCTACGGCATGCTTGCCTTCATTGGCCGGGGCATTGAGTATAAGAATTGGCAAGTGATGTTGCAGCTGTATAGAACCTTAGTTAGGACACACTTGGCGTATAGTGTTCAATTCTGGTCGCCACACTACCAGAAGGCTGTGGAGGCTTTAGAGAGGGTGCAGAAGAGATTTACCAGGATGTTGCCTGGTATGGAGGGCATTAGCTATGAGGAGAGGTTGAATAAATTCTGTTTGTTTGTTCTCACTGGAACGACGGAGGTTGAGGGGCGACCTGATAGAGGTTTGCAAAATTATGAGGGGCATCGACAGAGTGGATAGTCAGAGGCTTTTTCCCAGGGTAGAGGCATAGGTTTAAGGTGCGAGGGGCAAGGTTTAGAGGAGATGTACGAGGCAAGTTTTTTAGGCAGAGGGTAGTGGGTGCCTGGAACTTGCTGCCGGAGGAGGTGGTGGAAGCAGGGACGATAGTGACGTTTCAGGGACATCTTGACAAATACATGAATAGGATGGGCATAGAGGGATATGGACCCTGGAAGTGTAGAAGATTTTAGTTTAGACGGGCAGCATGGTCAGCACAGGCGTGGCGGGCCGAAGGGCCTGTCCTTGTGCTGTACTTTTCTTTGTTCTTTGTAACAGTTATGCTGAGTGGGGACTGAATCGGGACATGGTACAGAGGTCGAAACAGATGGTGTTAGTTGGTCGGAACCTTATCTTGGAGTTGCACAGAACTGCAAATTTGCGAGAGGCGGTGGTGAGGTAGCATTAGGTGTTGAGCGTACATGTTAAAACTGATGCTGTGCTTATGCATGAAGAAGCCGAGGGACAGCATGTGAATCTAATTGAGGAGAGGGCCGAGGGTGGATCCTTGGGGACATCAGAGATAACTGTGTGGGAACAGGAGGAGACTTTATTGATGCTCGTTCAGTGGCTACGATTTGACAGATAAGATAGATAAAAATGTGAGTACCATACAACTGGGCGACTGCGGAGAGAGTTTGGAAGAAGATAGAGTGATCAACTGTGTAAAGGACTGCTTAGTTATTAAGGAGTTGCAGAGAAAAGTTAAATATTCTGCAGTATTTTGTTTTTATTTTGAATATCCTGGTCCTACTTCTGGAACCACTGTGGGCTGATATGTGGGGAGTGTTTAAACTAATGTGGCAGGGGGATGGGAACCGATGCAGGAAGTCGGAAGGTAGTAAAACTGGGAGAGAAACACAAAAGGCAGTAAGGGGGAAAGTGTAAGGCAGAGAAGCCATAGTCAAAAATCAGAAAGGGCGACAGTACAAGGTACAGTGACAGGGGAGCTCAGTGAATAGGCCCAGTAATACTAAAAGAAATAAAGCGGGAAGTAAAAAGATAAATGCAAAGCGACGCAGCAGGTTGTTACATGAAGATATGGGTTCAAGGACACGGAAAATTCGGAGAAAAGGTAAGAGGAAAAATAACTTGGAAGAGGTTACTGATCAAGGTGTTAAGATTCAAAACAGAGGGATGAAAGCCAACATAAGTGTACTTTACGTGAATACTCGTAGTGTTCGGAATAAGGTAAATGAGTTGATGGCGCAAATCATCGTGAATGACTATGATTTAGCTGGCATTACTGAAACATGGTTGAAGGATGGTCACGACTGGGAGTTAAATATCCAACGGTATCAAATTATTCAGAAGGACGGAGTGGATGGTAAGGGAGGTGGTGTAGCTCTGTTATTTAAGGATGACATCCGGGCAATAGTAAGGGATGACATTGGTGCTATGGAGGATACGGTTGAATCCATTTGGGTGGAAATTAGGAATAATAAGCCGAAAAAGTCACTGATAGGAGTAGTCTATAGGCCACCAAATAGTAACACTATTGTGGGACAGGCAAGAAACAAAGAAATAACTGATGCATGGAGAAATGGTAGAGCAGTTATCATGGGGGATTTTAATCTACATGTCGATTGGTTTAACCAGTTCGGTTAAGGTAGCCTTGATGAGGAGTTTATAGAATGTACCGCGATAGTTTCCTAGAACAGTATGTAATGGAACCTACTAGGGAACAAGTGGTCCTAGATCTGGTCCTGTGTAATGAGGCAGAATTGATTAATGATCTCATAGTTAGGGATCCTCTCGGAAGGAGCGACCACAATATGGTGGAAATTAAAATACAGATGGAGGGTGAGTTGGTAAAATCAAACACTCGTGTTTCGTGCTTAAACAAAGGAGATTACAAAGGGATGAGCGAAGAGCTAGCTAATGTAGTCTGGGAGCAAAGACTTTGAGAACCTTCCAAGCGATTTTTCACAGTGCTCAGCAAAGGTTTATATCAACAAAAAGGAAGGACAGTAGAAAGAGGAAAATCAACCATGAATATCTGAGGAAATAAGGGAAAGTATCAAATTGAAGGAAAAAGCATACAAAGTGGCAAAGATTAATGGGAGACTAGAAGACTGGGAAATCTTTAGGGGGCAACAGGAAGCTACTAAAAAAGGTATGAAGAAGAGTAAGATAGATTATGAGAGTAAACTTGCTCAGAATATAAAAACAGATAGTAAAAGTTTCTACAAATATATAAAACAAAAAAGAGTGGCTAAGGTAAATATTGGTCCTTTAGAGGATGAGAAGGGGGATTTAATAATGGGAGATGAGGAAATGGCTGAGGAACTGAACAGGTTTTTTGGGTCGGTCTTCACTGTGGAAGACACAAATAACATGCCAGTGACTGATGGAAATGAGGCTGTGACAGGTGAGGACCTTGAGATGATTGTTATCACAAAGGAGGTAGTGATGGGCAAGCTAATGGAGCTAAAGGTAGACAAGTCTCCTGGCCCTGATGGAATGCATCCCAGAGTGCTAGAAGAGATGGCTAATGAAATCACAAATGCTCTCGTGATAATTTACCAAAATTCACTAGACTCTGGGGTGGTCCCGGCAGATTGGAAATTAGCAAACATGACACCACTGTTTAAAAAAGGAGGTAGGCAGAAAGCGTGTAATTATAGGCCAGTGAGCTTAATTTCAGTAGTAGGGAAGATGCTGGAATCTATCATCAAGGAAGAAATAGCGAGGCATCTGGATGGAAATTGTCCCATTGGGCAGATGCAGCATCGGTTCATGAAGGGCAAATCGTGCCTAACTAATTTAGTGGAATTTTTTGAGGACATTACCAGTGCGGTAGATAACGGGGAGCCAATTAATGTGGTATATCTGGATTTCCAGAAAGCTTTTGACAAGGTGCCACACAAGGTTGCTGCATAAGATAAAGATGCATGGCTTTAAGGATAAAGTAGTAGCATGGATAGAAGATTGGTTAATTAATAGAAAGCAAAGAGTGGGGATTAATAGGTGTTTCTCCGGTTGGCAATCAGTAGCTAGTGGTGTCCCTCAGGGATCCGTGTTGGGCCCACAATTTTTCACAATTTACATAGATGATTTGGAGTTGGGGACCAAGTGCAATGTGTCCATGTTGGCAGGTGACACTAAGATGAGTGGTAAAGCAAAAAGTGCAGTGGATACCGGAAGTTTGCAGAGGGATTTGGACAGTTCAAGTGAATGGGCTCGGGTCTGGCAGATGGAATATAATATTGGCAAATGTGAGGTTATGCATTTTGGTAGGAATAACAGCAAAAAGGATTATTATTTAAATGATAAAATATTAAAACATGCTGCTGTGCAGAGAGACCTGGGTGTACTAGTGCATGAGTCGCAAAACGTTGGTTTACAGATTCAACAGGTGATTAAGAAGTTTTGTCCTTCGTTGCTAGAGGGATGGAGTTTAAGACTAGGGAGGTTATGCTGCAAGTGTATAAGGTGTTAGTGAGGTCACACCTGGAGCATTGTGTTCAGTTTTGGTCTCCTTACCTGACAATGGACGTACTGGCACTGGCGGGTGTGCAGAGGAGATTCACTAGGTTAATCCCAGAGCTGAAGGGGTTGGATCACGAGGAGAGGTTGAGTAGACGTTGACTGTACTTGTTGGAATTTAGAAGGATGCGGTGTTGGGGGGGGAATCTTATAGAAACATATAAAATTATGAAGGGAATAGATAGGATCGATGCGGGCCAGTTGTTTCCACTGGCGGGTGAAAGCAGAACTAGGGGGCACAGCCTCAAATAAGGGGATGTAGATTTAGGACTGAGTTTAGGAGGAACTTCTTCACCCAAAGGGTTGTGAATCTATGGAATGATTAATGCTGCTGCTGACATTTTAACGCTCTCCTAGAAAGTCAAGGAACGGTTACCACCGCCGGAAGAAAAGATGGATGGATAGTTTTTTGAAGAATAAAGGGATTAAGGGTTATGGTGTTTGGGCTGGAAAGTGGAGCGGAGTCCACAAAAGATCAGCCATGATCTCATTGAATGGGGGAGCATGGCCTACTCCTGCTCCTAGTTCTTATGTCCTTATATGCAGGGAATGTCTCTTACAAAAGGGTTGTATGGAACAAGCTTCAACAATTCAGTGAAGTTGTCTTGGGCCAATGGGCAATTCGGAGGAAAGTTTAAAATTAAAGACAATTTTTCATATCTATGCGATCCCATCTTTTGCCTTCATATTTCAGATTTTTTGACCCACTTTATTTCCCCTCAGTTCAAATTTGACCTTCTCAAGAGTCAAAAATTCCAGCAGGTCGCCCTGCCACACCAGGGCACATGGTGTAGTGGTTGATCTCCACCTTAACGGGATCTGCCTTCGGGCGATCAACGAGGCGAAGGCTGCAACATCTGCCTCCTCACCCGTTTCCAAACCCGGCTGGAGTTGCGCATCATTTGATGGATTCTTTCTTTGAATGGATTTCCCTCGCTGCACATCAGCTCTGACTTCCCCTTATGAAGACAATGATAGACATCATGCCTCCACCAAGTCTCAGAAAAGCGGCACCTATTGTTTACTGTTTCCACATCTCTAATTTCTAATCCCTTTAAGTAAACTTGAGCTATCCTTCAGGGTGTTCATAAATCTAGATTTTTCCACTTGCTTTAAATTCAAAAACTAAAATTTACATTCCTAAAACATATGAATCATAAAATTACATGTTCCGAACAATACATCGGGTAGAGTCAGAGTTTTTAACAGCACGGAAAGAGGCCTTTTGGCCCATGGGGTTATGCCGGCCATCAAGCACCCATCTACTCTAATCCCATTTTCCAGCACTTGGCTTGTAGTCTTGGACATGCTATGACATTTCAAGTGCTCATATAGATACTTCTTAAAATGTTTTGAGGGTTCCTGCCTCTACCACCCTTTCAGGCAGTGACTTCTAGATTACCACCACCCTCTAGGTGAAAACCTTTTTCCTCGCATCCCCTCTGAACCTCCTGCCTCTTACTATAAATCTGTGCTCCCTGAGATTGACCCCTCTTCCTATTCACCTTATCTATGATCCTCATAATTTTATACATGGCAGGCCAAGGATGACCTCACAATCTTGACGAATCTACACCAGGTTTGGAGAGACAATATTCATGTTCCTTTCCACATTCCCAAATTTGGAAACTACTTTTGTTGTACGCAGTATCAACCTGACATAAAGTCAACACATGTAGTTAGTCTAAAGATTATTAACCTGCTGTGTGGTGTTGGCAATATATCACTGTGATTGCAAATGTGTATTTATATCAGACATTCATTGTGGGGTTATTTCAATTATCTCAGCAGCTGTATTAAAACCCATGCTTCATTACTGTAATTTTAAGCATTTAATGTAGATGAACACTGTTAATGCTTTGAATCATCTATTTGAATGGAATTTCCTTGCACAGGCCTTCGCTGTGCTTGAAATAAGTGGAATAAATCCAACTCTATGCAACTGCTTCAAAATGTTATTGTGTGTAGCGATCTTGTGATTTTGAGTTTGCTATAATTGGAATAATTTTGTCTGTTATTTATAGTGGAAATCCTGCTGTAGTTTTTAAAAGCAGATGCATTGAAGAAAGTACCACGTTTAAGTGGCTTCTGGAGCTGCACATTTCATAATCGCCTCAGATTATTTATTTATTTTTTAAAATCCATTTTATTCCAACTTGTATCGAAGTAGGTTACAACAATAAACACTCCAGGAAACATTCTTCCCAACAATCAACTATACAGTTTGTACTGATTTTTCTTTTTCAATCCCACCCACTCCCCCCCCCCCCCCCCCCCCCCCCCAACCCCACCCCACCCCCCTGCGACGAACAGCTCCTCAAACACGGTCGCAAACATCCCCCACCTTTTCTCAAGGAGTCCCTTAACTCGTACTTTATCTTCTCTAACCGCAGGAAGTCATGCAAGCCACCCAACCATGCTGCTATACCCCGGTGGCGATGCCGACCGCCACTCCATCAAAATCCGTCGCCATGCAATCAGAGGCGAAGGCGAAGGCATCGGCCTTCCTCCTCTCCATGAGCTCCGGCTTGTCTGAAACCCCAAATATCGTCACCGGGTCGACACCCTCCCCAGTATCATGGCTCAGACCGTGAACACTCCCGCTCAGAATCTTCCCAATTTTTCACAACCCCAAAACATGTGCGCATGATTCGCTGGCCCCCGCCCACACCTCTCACACTCATCTGCTACCCCCTGAAAGAACCCACTCATTCTCGCCCGAGTCACAGGCACCCTGTGCACCACCTGAAACTGTATCAGGCTCATCCTTGCACAAGAGGAGGTCCCGTTTACCCTTCGCAGTGCCTCACTCCATACTCCCCAATTAATCTCCATTCCTAACTCTGCTTTCCATTTCTCCTTGATCTTCACCACCCGCTTGCCTCCCTGTTGCCCCAGCCACTTATATATATCCCCAATTCTTCCCTCCCCTTCCAAATCCGGAAGCAGCAGTCGCTCCAGCAGGGTGTATCCCGGCAATCTATGGAACCCCTTCCAGACCTTTCGTGCAAAGTCCCTAACCTGTAGATACCTGAACTCACTACCCTCTCCCTTAGCTCCTCCAGACTTGCAAACCCTTCCTCCAAATACAAATCCCTCACCTTGACCAGCCCCACTTCCCTCCTGTATACACTATCCACCCCCCCGGCTCAAACCCACGATTCTTGCACAGCGGCGTTAGTACCGACATCCCTTCCACCCTAAAATGCCTCCTCAGCTGATTCCATATCTTCACTGTGGACTGCACCACTGGGCTCTCTGAATACCTACTCGGAACCATTGGCAATGCTGCTGTCACCATAGCCCTTACAAGATTCCTCCTCCATCCTAACCCACTCTACCCCTTCTCTTTCCCACCACCGCCGCACCTTGTCCACATTCGCTGCCCAATGATAATGAAGCAAGTTTGGCAATGCAAATCCCCCTCCCCACCCCCGATGCCTCTGCCTCTGTAGCAGGCTCCTCCCCACCCTCGGCATCTTCCCCACCCATACAAAGTCATAGATGATTGTATCCATTTTCCAAAAAAAAAAAAAGGCCTTTGGTATAAAGATCGGGAGAGCCTGAAAGATAAACAAGAACCTCGGCTGAATATTCATTTTCCCCACTTTGACCCTCCCAACCAACGTTAAGTGCAGTGTACCCCACCTCTTAAGATCCTCCCTGGCCTCCTTCACCAGCTTCGTTAAGTTCCACTTATGGAGCCCCGTCCATTCCCTCGCTATCTGAATCCCCAAGTACCTAAATCTATCCCTCGCGACAGTAAATGGCACAGCCCCCAAATTAGCCCGCTGTGCCAGCTCATTCACCGGGAATACCTCTGTTTTCCCAACATTCAGCTTGTACTCCGAGAACCCTCCAAACCTCCCCAACAGGCCCATAATCCTTCCTAGACTCTCCAACGGATCTGAAACATATAGCAAGAGGTCATCGGCATAGAGCGACACCCGATGTTCCCTCTGTTCCCTCATTACCCCCTGCCACTTTGCTGACCCCCTGAGAACCATCGCCAATGGCTCTATGGCCAGCGCAAACAGCAGCGGCGACAGTGGGTGCCCCTGCCTCGTTCATATCCAGCCAGTGGGGTGCATGGTCCGAGATAACTGTCCCCGCATACTCTGCCCCCTCCACCCCAACCAAAATCACCCGACTCACTACAAAGTAATCAATCCTTCAATACACCTTATAGACATGTGAAAAGATGGATACTCCTTTCTCCCTGGATTCTGAAAGTGCCATGGATCCACCATACTCATCCACTCCATGAATACCCCCCCCCCCCCCCGCCTCCCCCAGCTCCCTTACCATTTGTACCCTACCCATCGACCTGGAGCTCGATCTATCCACCCTCGGCTCCAGGACACAGTTAAAATCTCCTCTCATGGTCAACTGGTACGTGGCCAAATCCGTGATTGCTGCCAGCAACCCCCTCATAAAACCCACATCATCCCAATTTGGGGCATACAGACTTACCAACACTACCGGTGCCCCTTCCAATACCCCACTCACAATCACATATCTCCCACTTGGATCCCTCACCTCCTTCGCACTCATGAATCCCATTTCTTTTTGCTCATTAAAATCGCCACACCCCTGTATTTCAAATCAAACCCCAAGTGAAAAACCTGCCCGACCCACCCCTTCCTTAACCTAACCTGGTCCTTCACTTGGAGGTGTGTCTCCTGCAAAAAGACAACCCCCGCTGTCAAGCTCCCGAGGTGCGCGAACACCCGCGACCTTTTAACCGGCCCATTCAGCCCCCGGACGTTCCACTTTACCAACCTTACCGGAGGATTGCGTCACCAATCCCCTCTACCGTCCGTCATCTTCCCCACTTAACTCCTGCCCCTTTAATTCCACTCTGTACCTAGCCTATCCCAGATGGCCCCTTTCTTTACCCTTGA